>NC_091855.1:16718720-17343720 GCF_037783145.1 Equus przewalskii
CCTGGGTCAGCGGTTCTCGAACTCTTTGTGTTCAGGACACATCTCAAGGGACTGACATATTAAGACAACTGTGAGTCAGCAATAATTGCAACTCAATCCCTACTACTGAAGGACAAAGTCTCCCGATATCTTTCAAAGCCACCACTGTGGTCCCACCATTTATTGGGATGCCCTTCAGCACCATGGCTGGGTGGGCATTTACTGCCTTGACCTCCCAGGCTAATGTACACGGGAAGAATTCTCACCTGTCCAATTAACCACCGTATTTGTTGGTCGATGGTTTGACAACACACCTTTTACTTTTTCATAGCACTGCTGGTCATAGCCACGGTGTGTTGGCCTGCAGGGCCCAGGCAGGCACTTCAACATTGCCCTTGGAATCCCAGATTTGTTATACAAGTATTACTTGAGTGTGTATATATGGTCATGTGCTGTGTAACAATGTTTCAGTCAACGACAGACTGCAATATGATGGTGGTCCCATACGATTAGTACCAGGTCACCTAGGTGTGTTGTAGGCGATATCATCCAGGTTTGTGTAAGTACACCCTATGATGTTTGCACAAGGACAAAATAGCATAGCGATACATTTCTCAGAACTTATCCCCACTGCTAAGCGACACATATCTGTATTGGAAAATGCTCATACAATAGAGAAATACACAGAGGAAAATCTGGAGAAGTCTTCCTTTATTTGTATGCGTCTGAGTAGACCACATTACACTACAGTAACAAACACCTCCCAAATCCAGTGGCTTATAGCAACAAATGTTTATTTCTTTTTCATACAGCATATTTTTCACAAGTCAGCTACAAACTCTGCTCCTTGCCTTCTTTACTCCAGACCCAAAGCTGATGGAAAAACCTAATGTCTATTTGGAGTATTGTCAATCTCATGGCCGAAGGAAAAAGACAAGGCAAACAATGCCTTAGCTTCTAAAACTTTGCACAAAAGTGACCAACGTCTCTTCATTTGGCCAAAGCAAGTCATATGGCCATTCCTGAGGTCAACAACATGGGAGTATGTCCTCCTACAGAGAGGAGGGCTAAGAGAAAGAAGCTGAAATGTTTGTCGAATGAGAAGACATCTGTCACTACCTCCTCCCGGGAGGCCTTCTCTCCCAGAGGTAAGCGCTCGCAGCAGTTCAGTCCCCTGTCTTATGTGTTTGCCTGCATACGTATACAGGCACACACATCAACGTGGAATATGGCACATGTTGTTCCACAGCTTGCTCTATTCACTTAGCCTCCGCAGACCTTTCCACATGAGTACCTATAAGTCTATCCCACTCTTTAAAACTAACAACTATATGGCATTTCATGCCACAGTATGTTTAAATTCTTCGTGTACATTTTGGATCTTTTCAAAATTTTTTGCTATAACAAATAATGCTGTGATATTTATGCTTACACATAAACATATCTTTGTGCACCTGTGTATGTTTGAATAATAGGTTTCTAGAAGTAGAGCAATACGCATTACAATTTTTAATAGATACTGCCAATGTGCCTTGAAAAATGCCTTCATTGGTGTGCACAGACATCAGCAATGTAAAAGTGCCTGATTTCCCAAATCATCAACAACTCTTAATATTACGAAACTTTTTCTTTTTTGTCGACATGATGAAATTTAAAACATGGTAGTTCAGGGGGCTTGCCCAGTGGTGTAGCAGTTAAGTTCGTGTGCTCTGCTTTGGCAGCCCGGGGTTCGCTGGTTCGGATCCTGGGCGCCGCTTGGCAATCCATGCTGTGGTAGGCGTCCCACATATAAAGTAGAGGAAGATGGGCACGGATGTTAGCTCAGGGCCAATCTTCCTCAAAAAAAAAAAAAGGTCGTTCATTGTTTTAATGTATTTAATGCCTTTCCTCGCTTACTGGTGAGATTGAGTATTATTTGCATTTATTGGCGAGTTTCACAATTTTTTCTTCTGTGAATTTTGTTTCCATTCATCACTCATTCTCTAGTGATTGTTTTGTCTTTTTTCTTTCACATTTGAATGAGATATTTTATATATTTTATCAATATTAATCCTTTGTACCACTGGTTGTGAATACAAGCGTCTCTCGTTTACCGTCAGGAACCTTCCTTAAAACCAAACACTGAGTGAAAATCTCAACCAGCAGCCCCTTCCTGCCAATCCATCACTACCAACCAATTTCCTAAAACACAGAAAAATGTCAACAAATGTAACAAATTACTTAGCATGTTAGATGCATAAAACATTGCTTCCTGATGACCAAATGGTGACTATGACTTTTAATAGACATTTGCATGTGTGCTGCCACACAGCCTCTCTGAGCCCCATCAGCATCCAACTCGCACCCCTTTGCTGGCGTTCTACACCTTTCAGAACATCTGCATGTCATCTGACATTCTTCCAATTATATTTGGAGAGTAACTGGAGAACTCCTCTCCCCTCCCCCATTCACATACTTTGTTTAAAATACTACATTGAGTTTGAGGGATGTGCAAGTAAAATTTTCTATATAAACTTAGGCCCCAAACGTATTGTACTGGAGAGATACGTAGGCTCTATGAAGTCTGAGTGATAAAGATAAGAGGCGTTCTACTAAGACAAGATTGCCTGCGGAGGCAGCTTGTGAAATGTATCTCTATTTGCTTCCAGTCTGGCCATTTTGTATTCAATTTTGGTTTTGGGCGGTTTTCCCCCCAGCTTTATTGAGATATAATTGAGATACAACATTGTGTAAGTTTAAGAGGTACACTGTGATTGGATGTACATACATATTGCAAAATGATCACCAAAGTAAGGTTAGTTAACACATCCATCATCTCACATAATTATCTTGTGTGTGGTGAGAACATTTAATATCTACTCTCAGCAACTTTCAAGTATATAATACAGTAATATTTTTAATTTTGCTCATGGCATCTTTTTAATTGCAAAATATGCCATGTTTATGTAATCAAATCTCTCAATTATTTTCTTTAAAATTTCTGGATTTGGAGTCTCACTTTAAGAGACTTTCCCTATTTTTATTTTTAAAAATTCTCCTATAGGGACCAGCCCAGTGGTGTAGTGGTTAAGTTCGTGCGTTCTGCTTCAGTGGCCCAGGGTTCACAGATTCAGATCCTGGGTGTGGACCTAGCACCACTCGTCAAGCCATGCTGTGGCAGCATCCCACATGAAATAGAGGAAGACTGGCATAGATGTTAGCTCAGCGACAATCTTCCTCAAGAAAAACGAGAAAGATTGGCAACAGATGTTAGCTCAGCAACAATCTTCCTCACAAAAACAAAAAAACAGGGAGCCTGGAGTAACACCATTGACTCAACCATGTGTTAAGAAGAAAAAAAAATTCCCCTATGCATAAATATATTTTAAAGTTGTTAGTTTTATGTTTAGCTCTTGAATAATAAGGAATTAATTATTGGGTAAGGCATGAAGTGAGGTACAGGCAGTCTAACTTTCCTCTGTCCCCAAATAGATAGCATATCAACCAAATACCATTTATCGAATATTTCCTTCTTGCTCCAATGGTTTGAAATGCAGTGTAAATTAAATTCTCAGCACTTTAAAAAATGTATTCTGTATTTTAAGGCATCAAATTTTGTGGTGGAGCTGGTGCACAGGAGTGCAAATCTCAGGGAGAGTGAGATTAATTACCAACATTCAGTATCGACACAGGGATTCTCTGCTCATTGTAATTATTCTCACAAAGGTAAGACTTTTTCATATGTGACAAACTATTCTGATAGCAAGACAACTGCTAATGCTCATGTCAAGTGAAATAGCATTACAAATAGCTGAAGTCTTGTAGCAGTAGAATTGTTAATGTTTTTAAGGGGTCATTTAAATTTTTCAGTTATCCTTTAGTACGTTTTGCTTAGGGCCTTTAGAGACTTGATGATGTTCAGGAATGCAAGGATTCAATAGTTCTGGGGTGAGTCCCTGGAAACATTCAGGTTCTACGGTGTTGTGAGCTTTCCTGGTCCCCGAGAGTCTCCTGCAATGGATACCACCTTGGTGGGTTACGGGGGGGTGAGACTTTTCCAAGTGTTTCCATCCCATACACTTTACGGAAGAGAAGGCTGCCCTCTCTACCTCCATTTCTTCCTCTCGCCATCAGTCACTCCCCACCCCATGGCAATCTGATCGCCCTTCTCCACTCCTCAGAAATGCCTCGTGCAAGTCTAGTCAGAGAAGTTTGAAGATGCTGGGGTGGGTGTAAAGGAGTGGGGGAGTGTTCAGATGATGGCTGACATTATATGGCCAGTGCCTTTGAGCCTACTGTGTCTTGGGGATAGACTTAAAACAGGTAATTAGCAGACGAGTTGACAATTGCCCAAAAAGAGAGATGAACAGAGCATAGTAGGAAAGGGGAGTGGGTCAGATGTCTGTCCCCTACTCCCACCCCCACCTGGCCATACACACACACACACATGCTCCTGCAGGCTCTTTTGTGTCTCAAGACAAACAGCTTCGTCAGTGCCCTGAGGGAAGATGGGATGTCAACTTAGAACTTGAGGAGCAGCTTGGGCTGAGGAGACAACCCTGAAAGCTGCGTGAAGAATTTGGAGAACACCTTGGCCCCTTATAGGCATTGGTGGCTGCCAATCTGGGCCTGGGATCTCCTGGCCATGGGCTGCCCTCTAGCTGGCCTGTGGGTCCTTCTCATTTCTTGAGAGGGCCTTGCCCCTGGAGACCTTCACCTCTGGAGCCCAAGCCCTCTGTGCCCCAGCCAGCGCTATTCAAACTCTTCCTCCTCAGCCACCCCAGTGGCTGGAATCCTTATCATCGAACCCTGGAGAGGCCAAGCCAGTCCCACCCCAGGCAGATGGGATGTTTCTCTGCTGTCTCTACCTTTATCTTTAAAACCAAAGCAAAGTCTGTGTTCTACATCATGTACCTGTGCTTCCTTTGATGTTACAATTGTGTTTTCACTTTCACACCTAACGCCCCTTAGGTCCCAATGTAAAATCCAATTCTGCTCTGTACTTCCTGGCACTCATTAGAGTTGTAATTAGTTGAGCTTTGCCCAATCGTTTATGTGCTGTCTTTCCCACTAGACTATAAGCTCCAGGAAGGCAGCCGCCATGTCTGTCTTGCTCAGTGCATTCTCAGTGGCTCACCAGTGCCTGTCTGAGGCCGTGGCTTTTAGCCTTTGTGGTTAGAGCCTTCCTATGATAAGACTGGTATGGGAATTCCAGTCCTCATGTAGCTCGAGTCTCTGTTTCCTTTCGCAAGCAGAAAGGCCTGATACCTCACAAAAGGGTTATTGTTTGCCAAGGGTCCAGGTGAGCGGTGCAATCCATCATTGCTGGGGGCCCAACCCTATCACAACTCCCGGCACCCTCCCAATGACAGTGAGACAATGACATCACCTCAGAAAACATACAGAGGACAGCCTAGTCTGTAAAGCTCTCTAAGGAGGATGACTTTAAGCTCATTCTTGCTGTATTAGGTACATAACGTCCTAACTCAGAGTTTCCCAGACTCAGTTCAAGGGCAGAGACGAGATGGTAGGTATTTGATTTATAGAAGTCTTCTTGTCAGAGAAGAAATTGAAGCATGTTTTGCTGAGGGTTGGAAAACAACTCAATTTGGAAAAGGAGCAGATTTCTCAACCAAGTAATTGTAAATTATGTCAACCTCCCTCACCTTTGGGTCTAGTTTTCCTGTCTCCTGCATAGATTCTCAGTGACAACCCTTATCCTTATCATTCTTGATGTCCAAGAGCAGTACCTAGAAGATTTATTGGTTAAAAAATGCAAATTCCTTAAAACAGCAGAGTGCTGTCTCCAAATTTCACGTAAAGATGTGGTGAAACAAAGCAGTCGGCATTCGAAGACAACGTGAAAGAGAAGCAATAAGAAATCTGAACCGTGGAATGGTTAATATTACCGTAATTTCTTACATTTATTGAATAATTATGTGTTAGATCCCAAGCTGAGTTCTTTGCATGAATTAGCTCATTTAATCCTCACACACCGTTTGAGGTAGGGAGAATTGCTATTCCCATTTCCTAGGTGAGGAAACATACTTGGAGATCATATGGAACTTTCCCAAGTTCGTGTCTAGTGGGGAACAGAGCCTGAGCTCCGAGGCTGATTTACGACATTCTCTGACCAAGGCCCCTACCACTGGTCATGAACAAACAGTGGAGAAAGAAAGAAACGCCCATCAGGCCAAGTACAAGTGCTGGTTAGCTTGTGTTGCTCGATCCAAGGCCTAACAGACTTGTGTCAGTTAACAAATACATAAAGATCCTTTGTAAATGGCTCATTTGTTGACCTGTTTTTTTAGATGATTGAAAATCTCTTGTTCTCTTAAAAATGTTAAGCATTGCCTCTCCCATCTAACCCAAATAGAATTTTAAGAAATAAAATGTTCATATGTGAATTTGGTCCATTTCTAAATTCCAGCAAGACCCAAATTTCTGTTTGACCAGCCATCAAACAGAAAGTTCTGGATAGCAGTGTTCTTTTCAACAGTGTGTTGGCATTCACAGTTCCTGTTTAAGTTCTTTCTCTGATGGCAGCAGCCCTGGAGTTTCTTTCATCCTTTTGAGTTGGTTGGAGTTTTGTGGTTCTTGCATGCTGCATTTCTGGAGTGCTCATTACCTGAAGCCGTTGTCTTTCCTGTCGCAACCTGGTCCACAGCCACCCTCCACTTTGAATACCATTTTCAATTCCCCTCAGTTCAGTGCAAAGGGATGAGTTGAGCAGATACTATCTGTCTAATGCTTTGCTACTCGAAGTCAGGGGGAGGAGACTATCTATAGAATATTAATAATAGCTAATATTTATTGACTGCTTCTAGTCAGGCATTATCTCATTTCGTTCTCACAGTTTCCCTGTTGGTTTCATTTTTCAGAGGAGGAAACTGAGGCTGAGGGTAGATGAGCCCCAGGTCACACAGCTGGCAAGTCTGACATCCCAGTCTGAGCTTTTCACCACTATTCTTTAGCGCCATTTCAGTGAGCGCCAGAAAGTCTGGAGATAGGGGCTGGAGGAGTCCAGGAAGATCCCATAGAGGAAGCAGAAGTTCAGCTGGATTTTGAGGATCGCGTTGGAAAGACCAGAATTGTTTTGGGGAGGGAGTAGGGCAGAAAAACAAACAGAACAGCCTCCCTAGCTTCTGTTCTCTCCACAGAGCAGTAAAGGAGGTGAATTAGACCATTTTGTGGTTGGCATTGCCAATTAATTTTAAATTCAACACCTGCCTTACCATTTGAGCTTAATCTTATTATAGCAGATCTCTTCACATTTCTTTTGTTTATGCAGATTTTACACGCAGGGGTTTTAAGTCAATCAAAGAGCATCTGTGCTGAAAGGAATTATTTTTGTGTGCATTAAAATAATTGGCCCAATTCCTCTCTAAGCCAACAAGTAAAACCTACCTAATTCCCGTCCTAGAGGTAAAAGGCAATGCGGTATAGGAAGAAAAGCATTCACCTGACCACCTCTCTTTTATTTCTAGGCCATGATATGATGTCCAGGAAAATGAATTTATGCTGTTTCCAGAAGAGCTGAGATCAGCATGTCTAGCCTGAACTTAGCATAGAGACAGTGTTCTTCACAGTCATGCTTAGCACACATGCTAAGTGTGCAAGCTATTTCAATAACAGAGAGGATAGTCTGAGAAACAAATTTGAACTGAAATATCCCACACATGACATCAGGCTATGCCACCATGAAAGTGCCTCATATAAAATATCCTTTCCAAAATCACCGGACTTGTTTCCATGTCATTTAATTTTCCCCAGGTTGTTGACTCTATGTCCTTGTCTTTAAATCATCCACCCCTCTCACTGTTTCCATCTTCTTGTCTTCTTTGCAGACAATTATTTTTCCGAAGACGTCTTTCAATGCATATAAGGGGGAAATTACTTCACTTCTGGTTAGCACCTCCAAAAGAACTTCCGTATTTCAGGGAAAGCTGGAATCAAGTGACTTTCTCCTCTGTACATCTGGGTGACCCGCTCTGGTAGCCATGTGGTGTGGATGGGACCACGCCTACCTTCAGCTCCAGCAGATAGTTCTGATTGGTCTAGGCTACTAGCAATCCAGTTGTTGTGGTCACAAGGTTTGGTTTAGGGCTAAGCCAGTGAACACAAAGCTTTGAGTTGCTGTCGGTTGACTGTGGGAGACGAACTCTCCTGTTGCACAAGGACAAGGGAGTATGACGTCCTCCTAGAGTCACCAGGAAGTTAGCCCCAGGAGGCGCCCAGCATTAGGTTTACAAGAGAAGAGAGGTGGAAAGAAATCGGGTCCTCACGTCCTCGTGGCAATCAATGCAGTCCACTGTGCCTCTGGACTCCCAGTTAGCCAATAAATCCCTTCTTGTTTATGACTTTTCTGTTATTGGTAGTCAAAAGCATTTTAGCTGATACACCCATCTACCGGACAGTTGAACTAAAACACAATGCTGCACTTCAAAATGCAGTTTATCCAGTCTAAACTGTCTAACAGCAGAATACTGGGCAAGTCAATTGCATCCGTTGGTGGTATATTAGCTAGGACAGACTAGGCTGTTCTAAATAGAAATGGACTCTTCCCTGGCATAACAATCTGAAGCAAGTGTTCCTGGTCAGTGGTTGACTCTCTTCCACATGGTTCCACTAGTTTTTCAGGAACCCAGGCTCCTTCTATCTTTTGGCTTCCCCATCTGCTATGGCTTTGTCATCACCCTCAACAAGCTGGCAGAAGGGGAAGGAGGATAAGGAGGGAAACCTTGCTTCTCAAAAGCCTGGACCCAGCAATGGTAGAAACCATTTCCAGTCTCCTTTGACTAAAACTCAGTCACATGGCCACATCTGTCTGCAAAGGAGCCCAGGAAGAAGTAGATTTTTATAACTAGTCTTGGCCCAGGTAGAACACTTTAGGAGATTATTAAATTACATAGGAAAATGCTAAGAGAGTTGTGTGTGTAGGATCAGCCATAGTTTCCTTAAGGCCCGACCACATCTCTAAGTGTACAGGCTATGTCTCTTTCTGGTGCAACCCTATGGCAAGCCTTTGCTCTTGCTCTCCTCCCACCATATTCCACTGCTGGTACATTCACGTTGTTCCCAATAGCAAATTTACTCCACCATCCACTGGTGAGCAACACAGGTTTTAGTGAAGATCTTGTATGGAGACAGAAATGTAATCAAATTCCTCCATGGACATCTGTTCTTTCCTCGAAAATTCTCTTCCTTTGTCAGCAGTGTGACCCCACCTGTCACTCCTCTCTGCCACATGCTTCCCGTCCACCATTGCCAACTCCTCAAGTCTGCTCACTGCCTGAGCAAGTCGGCTCTTGTCCTTCGTTAAATGGCCACTCAGAAAATGAAAATTTGGTAGTAAACCAAAAACCAACAATATATTTTTTTCCTCCGGTATACCCCTCAGGGAACTTAGCAAATAATTTTCTGAATAAAAAAGTCTCTTCTTGGATCAGCACTGGGTGGGAAGTTGCTAAATACAAAAATGAATTTTTGTCATAAAATCTCATGTACGTGGAAAAAAGACTGGAAGGATATTCAAAAAACATTAACAGTGTTTATCTCTAGGTAATCAGATTACAAGTGTTTTTGCTTTCTCTTGTATGTTCTTGTACTTTTCTTTAATTTTTGTTTCTGCATTTTCCACAGTATGTGATATATTTCTCCAGTAATCTGAAAAAAACACAAAGTAAAGAAATTTATTTTTTGTTCAACTTTACTGATCATTAGGGAAATGTCAATCGAAACCACAATGAGATACCCATTAGGAGGACTGTTACAAAAAAGAAACAAACAAACAGAAAATAACAAGTGTTGACAAGGATGTAGAAAAAATCAGAACACTTGTACACTGTTGGTGGGAATGTAAAAAGGTGTCAACACCATGGAAAACAATATGGTGGTTTCTCAAAAAAATTAAACATAGAATTACCATTTGATCCAGGAATTTCACTTCTAGGATTATGCCCAAAAGAATTGAAAGCAGCATCTCAAAGAGGCATTTGTGTACGTACATTCATAGCAGCATTATTCACAAGACCCAAGAGATGGAAGCAACTCAAGTGTCCATCAACAGATGAATGGATAAACAAAATGTGGTGTATACCCACAATGGAATATTATTCAGCCTTAAAAAGGAAGGAAACTCTGACGCATGCACACAGACGAAACTTGAGGACATTAGGCTAAGTGAAATAAGCCAGTCACAAAAGGACAAATATTCTATGATTTCACTTACATGAGGTACCTAGAGTAGTCAAATTCATACAGACAGAAAGTAATATGGTGGTTGCCAGAGGCTGAGGGAAGAGGTGAATGGGGAGTTAGTGTTCGATGGGTACAGAATTTCAGCTGGGAAAAGTGAAAATGTTCTGGAAATGGATGGTGGTGATGGTTATACAACAATACAATGTACTTAATGTCACTAAAATGAACACCTAAAAATGGTTAAAATGGTAAATTTTATGTGATGTGTATTTTACCATATTTTTTTTAAAGAAACTTATCTTTCCGTAGGCAATTTTACAAGATTTTTTTATTTGGATAGCTTGTGATCGTTTTTGAAAATGAGATAGTTCCCTAGTAGTTTCCACCTACACAGTAGTCCTTTTAAAATGAATTTGTAAATGACATAAGAAAAATTAGGGGCCGGCCCCGTGGCCGCGTGGTTAAGTTCTGGCGCTCAGCTTCGGCGGCCCAGGGTTTCGCCGGTTTGAATCCTGGGCGTGGACATGGCACCGCTCGTCAGGCCATGCTGAGGCGGCATCCCACATGCCACAAATAGAAGGACCCACAACTAAAAATACACAACTATGTACCAGGGTGCTTTGGGAGAAAAAGGAAAAATAAAATCTTTAAAAAAAAAAAGAAAAGAAAAATTACTTATTATACCATATTACACAAGGTTCAGGGATTAATAAAATATGGCTTCTCTTCTCCAAGGATTTGCTTTCTAATAAGTGAGAATGACAGGTAAGCAATTAACTACAGTCCACAGGGAAATGAAATAGTGGGCCGAGTGCAGAGATACAACCAGTGAATTCTGCTTGAGCAGTTAGAAAGGCTTCCCAGAGAAAGCGGAACTGGACCTTGAAGAACGCCTGGGAGTTTACTAATGGAGAGGAAGGAGTGAACGTGGGGGACATTGGAAAGTGGGATAAAGAGAGGTGGAAGGACAGCACTGGGACATGAGGAAACCAGTCGACCCCCGAGTGCCATCCCCTGGGGCCTCTGCCTAGTCACAGGGCATCATGGGACTCTGAACACGCCTAGCTGAATGTTAGCAGGAAGGCAAGCTCAAGCCCGGATGAGGCAGTGTTGTCTTTACCAGGGAGATGACCTAGGAAATGGGCAGAACTCAGAAAGCAAAGTCAAAGCCAGCCACGTGTCAGGGCCAGAGTTGAGACCTAGGCTGGCTCTGTTGTGTGATTCTAGAGAAACACAGAGTACACCAGAGCTCCCTGTGCAAACAGGGAAATGGCTCCCTGCATGTTGGTGCCTAATCATATGCAGCTGTTGGTTTTGCAGTCTGACAACTAAAGGAATAGGAGCTTTTTTCATTAAATCCAAAAGCTTATGTAATGTTTCTTGTCAGCGTCCGGGACTTCAGCAGTCTCCAGCATGTCTTCCCCCAATACCCATATGCATGGACCTATCATGGAAAGATGGCATGCAAATGGCACACAGCTGTACAATCGTCAACTTGGTCCAGGTAGAGGGAGAACAGAGCATGCTTGTGAACTGGAAATCTGTGGGTGCTGTGTCAGTCGTTTTGAGTCATAGGATGGGGCAAGATCAACGTGCAAAAAGGATACAGAAGGCATGTAGATTTATATGTCTTGGACCTGGAAGATTGTCAAGGTCAATTCATTCACTAGTATATGTCAATCAGTGTGGGTCACTCTTGTCGCTGCAGCTATGTTTGCTCTATGAAGCCTCTATGCTGGTCCACTGCCTTCTGTTGGGCACTTCTATTCCAGGCAACTATAAAGATGGCCCTCATGGCTCATCTCCACGTCTCCAGACTCCTGTTGACCTTAAACAAATAACCAGTTATATCTCCAGCAAAAATGGGATTATTTGGGATTAACAAAGAACTGCAATTCAGAGTCTGCAACCCTGGCAAGCCACATGCAATTCCCCCAGCTGCAATGGAAGAGAAACTCTTTCATAGAAGGGAAGAGGAAGTTGGGAGTGCTATTATAAACAAAGAACCCATTGGAGGAATTGAAGATTCCACGTGTGGTGGCTTTTCATTGGCTGAGTTACAACAGTCTCTCATTGGCTGAGCTTCTTGCTGTCAAGAAGAGGAAATATTTTTCTTCCTGTTGGGCTTTGCTATCCAGAGAGGCATGCGAGTTCCCCACTTTTGGCCTCCTGACTCCAATTTAATGAGGGTTCTGTTTTTGATTTCCACACTCCCCTAAGAGGACTCTTGATCCTGCTCCCAAGGCCACAAGATTGTCTAGGATCCATGAGCATCTATAGCCATCTCTCATGTGGCCATGGCTTGGCCATAAAGTGTAGGGGACAGGCCATCGGGAGAATCCCACAAACCTACCCTGTCTTGTTTTCCAAGTTCCCAGGATCCAACCTCCTCCTTCGGGTCCAGCCCTGATACTCCCTTACCCACAAAGCACAAAATCCTCTACCTCTTCCCTTCTTGGAAACCTCCTTAATTCCCCCAGGTGGGCCTGACTCACAAAGAGCTGGAAATTCCCTGCCTGGGGTCAGGACACCCAGGTCTGGGAACACAAAGCCCTGGCTGCCTTTCCTGGAAGAGAAAGGGGAAAATTATCTTTCCATTGTTTCTGCTGATAGGTCAGAGTAGCAAAAAAGATAAGCTACAACTAACTTCTCAATATCTCACCTTGTTGCACTTTGATGGTCTCACTTGCCTGAACACCTGGAAAAAGGTGAGCTGGGCTCACTCATCTGATACCATGATGTCAGGTAGCTGTTGGCCATACCACCTGTTAGTCTGTTCATGAGTCTCTCTTGGCTCCCCAGGATGTAACTCTTGGGTGGGCCACTGATTGCTGCTTAATTTCCTCCAATTTACACTCAATATTGCTCCTAGGTAGCACCTCCCACCTTGTTCCACCTCGGTCTTCTGCCCACTCCTAGTTAATGTCCTCCATCCCCAGGCACAAAGCCCCAAAGAACGGTCTGATTTTAGGGCAGAGCTGTGCTGATCAGCACAACTAACCCTAGCAAAGCAATGACTGAGCGTTAGGAATCTGAAGTAGGAAACCTCCTTACTTTCATACAACTCTAAAACTATGTTTGAACTAGCAATCCTGGCAGGTCCCACCCAGAGGAGTACTGTCACCTGTGACAAGCCAGCTATCCCCAGGCCCAGGTCAAGAAACCTTGGGATCAAATTGTCTGACCTCTTCTAAAGAGACAAAGTCCGTCTTCTTTTCTGGGCTTTGAAATGATTAAGTGGCTCAAAGAAGGCAATTTTCTTTGTTCACCAAAGGAAAGGACTTGTTGGTTGGCTTTTTCTAGAGTGTTCTTTAAGGAAGCTTCCAAACTGCCAGATTCTGTATATTTGATTTTCCATCTTGACTGGGTTCCTAGTGAAGCTGAAACCAACCTTCCCTCTGATATCCAAACTCAGGGGCTTTGTAAATTCTTTATATTGGAAGATTTGCTAACATTGAGTCCTCTCCTCAGGCTTCCTTTTCCAGCCTCTCCCGATAATCTCTGAGCCTGAACTCCACTTCACTCTCATGTCTGGTGCCTGGGCTGTATGTCAACAGTTTTAAAGCCTCTTCTACATGTTGACTCCTGCCCTCCTCGCCCACCTGTCCCAGATCTAGAAGCCGTGCCCTTTAACCTCCTCTTGAATGTAGTCTCCAAAGAGTTGGAGGGCATGTCACCATGCCTGCTGCAGCCTATGTGCACAAACAGATATAGCATCCGACAATCTGATTTATGTTTTCCAGATTTATCGCATCACTTGCATACCCAGGCTGGCCGATATTTTAGGAGCGTGAATCAGAGTGTCTGGCATGGCTTCCTCTGCAGCAGAGCTCCGGCTGCAGGCATAATGAAGTTGGGAGGGGGAAGAGCTCAACTTATCAGGGAGGAAATTTGTGTCAGTAACAAGTCTGCCTGGCAACAGCGCTAGGAAAGAGAGATACCAGGCCCCAACATCAGAGCCAAAATCTTCACACTGGTGGAGCAGCATCACACTGCACAATTTGCCTCCTTGGTGGGCTGACTACTCCACTCTTTAAAACAAAAGAAGGAAAGGCAGTGTTCTGTGTACTCGTTCTCCAAAGGATATCCCCTAACCTGCCACCAAACAGGGAGACAGTGATGGACTGAAATGTCTCCGGGCTGTGGCTATCCATGGACATGTTATGAATGAATAATGAGAAAGGAGCTTCTGGGATGGAATGAGAGGCACAAAGACGACGCTGCAAAGGGCAGAGCTAATTGACCCTCTGTGACGCTGTGGGACTCTGCTTAGAGGAGAGCGCTCCAGACTAGGGAGCAGGGAGATATTTCTTTATCTTTTTTCCTAGTCTCTTAAGCATGTGCTGCTAAATATAGTTTCTTATTTCTCAAGAAGTCTATTCAGAACGAGGAAGAAAGTGCAACAAGGACTGATCCAGACATCCGAACACTTGGGGCTACCTTGAGAGCCCTTGTTGTTTCTGCCTCACCTCTGGATCTCAATGCCCAGAGCAGCGATAGGCACAAAGCAGAAGCTTAATACAGGTGTGCTGAACTGACCCTGGTCCCGGCTCTGCTTGTCCTTTGAGTGTCCTTAACTGTGTCTCTTCACCCCTCCTGGCATCCTTTTTACCATCTGGAGAATGAACCAATGATCTCTTAGAGGTCATCCCAGGTCTCACATTCTAGGATTCCAAGGTCACAACTAGCTTTACAATCCTAAGAAAGCAGAGAATTAAAAATGTTCCCATAAATGTTTATATCGCAAATGGCTGATCTTCAGGCTCTGCTTTATGATCACAGTGTGTGCACGCAAGACTTCAGGCTTAAATGTTCCCATGAATACATCATTCACTGGTATCTGGGATGCATTTACATTTTTAGCATCAGTGTAATTCTATTTGGTTTTATGCCACAGGAAGTTCAAGCCTGATTCAATTAAAGGGTTTCATAAAGCGAGTTTTTAAAAAGGAAAGACAATGTGTTGCACATGTTATACCACTGTACTTTGCATTGTTATCCAATCAGGCATGGCGGGGGTGGCTCGTGCTGCAGTCCAAGAATCTGTTAGCAATCCATAAAGTGGAATATTTTACTATCTTATTTGGAAGCATGGAATTTAAGAGCTGGAAGGGACCTTCAAGGTAGGCAGCCCTCTCCTACTCAAACAAGGGCAGGGGACCTTTCTGTCCGTGTTTGCATACTTCTCAGCTCCTAATGCAGCTTTCATAGCGTGGGCCTGAAAAACCAAACAGAAAAAGCTCTGGTTGCTCAACCTGGGTATGAGGAGTGGGTCGGGAGCATAAAATGGAATTGTGTCCAATCTGAGAGTGCTTCCCTTTCTATCAAAAACAGCCGTAGCAGGCTTTCAATCCCTGTCTGCCAGAGAAGGGGAGAGGCAACTGTGCAGGACTGCGCAGGGGGCGAACTCTTCCCAGGTACCAGCTGCAGCTGGCTTTTTCCATAAAGAGAACACCGAAGAGAAGCACCCTCCGTGGAAACAGAGTTGAAGACCACTCAGGACTTACCAGGGCAACTTTCAGACAGAGCCTGAGGAGTTGCAGCAACTAGATAAAACCTCTGATCTGAGTAGGCAGACATAGTGGCAGTGGGACCCAGAAAAGAAACTCAAACCAAGAAAGACGAGAAGCAAAAATCCCGAGATGAAGCTAGGTCTGAGATAGGAGAAGAAATCACAGAGACGTTTACCTGAGTCCTGCTGAGGCAGGATAGTCACGGGGAGACCCCGAATCTTAACCAGTGGGAAGTGTAAGCTGCAGTGCAGAAGGTAGTCCTCGAGGTCGAGCTTGAGCAAGAGGGGAAGTTGAATACTAGAGGGTGGAAAAAGAAGTCAAAAGGGCAGGGGAGGGTCAAGGCGGCAGATTCAGAACAAAGATGCTGAGTCTGAAATTTCTGGAGTTCTTGTATGTTATGTGACCTGTGACAGGGGTGACCATTTAAAGGAACTACGTAGAGGTTTGGACAAAGACAGGGGAACAAGAGGACCAAAGAGGATCAGGACAGAATGATTTCCTTTAGACTATGTCCTTGGATATTAGAAATTCATACCAGAACCACAATCTGCATGTATCTGTCTCCATTGTACTTTTGGCTACAAATAACAGAAGACCCAGCAGAAAAGAGTCTGAACTATAAGGAATATTTGTCATCTCAGAAATCAGACGAGATAGAGCAGTGCCAAGTTCTTGCAATCAGGGGCCCCCTGCCTACTGCAAGGACTCCATTCTCTCCATCTCTTCCCTGTCTCCTCCTCTGGCTTCCGTCCTCTTAGGATGGCTCTCCTCATGGCTTCTGCAGGGTTAGGCACTCATGCAGATAATAACATTCAAGAAAGGAAAAAGAGAAAGCCCCTCACTTGTGTAACTTCTTAAGAGCAAGGAAATCCTTCCCAGAAGTGCCTCGCACGACTTTTCCCTCACATTTTTTCAGCCACAATTGCATTACCTTGCCCTAAAGTGCCCAAAGCAATCTTTTGGCAAGGAAAGCCAGGCACAGACGGGCTGAGACTGATAAAGATTCTTTCTGTGGGGCCTTCCCCTGAAGTACATGGCCGTTCAGGCAGGGGCGAACAGAACTGGGATTCAACCTGGGAAGGAGAAGGATTGAGAATCCAAACCCCACCCGGAATTCACTGCTCTGAGTAATGATGATGGGATTGGAGAGGGGGTCACAGAGCCGGACCTGCTAAGCCCGTCCATTGGCTGTCTGTGGACAGCTAGGGCTTGGCTGTGCTCCTGTCTTTTGGGGACAACTGTAAGAGAGGAGTAACTGAGGTCAATAGAAGTTAGGCGACATATCAGGGCTTCTCAGATAGGAAGAGACAGCTCTCCAACCTCACCCCCTGACTCAGCCCTTTTTACCACACCACTGCTCTTCCCTGGTAACATTTTAAGCCATCTTAGTTAAGCCTCAAGGCAGGGCAAACATGTTTTTCCGACTTTATTGAGACATAATTGACATATAACGTTGTGTAACGTTAAGATGTACAATGTGATGATTTGATGCATATTTGTGGCAAAATGATTACCACAATACGTTAGTTAACACATCTATCACCTCACACAATTATCTTTTCGTGTGTGTGTTAGTGAGAACGTTTAAGATCTACTCTCTTAGCAAATCTCAAGTATACAATACGGTATTGTTAATTATAGTCACAGTGCTGTACATAAGATCCCCAAACTTTTTCGTCTTATAACCAGAAGTTTGTGTCCTTTGCCGACATCTCCCCATTACACCCACTCCCTAGCCCCTGGGAAAACACCACTCTACTCTCGGTTCCTATGAGTTTGGCTTTTTTTAGGTTCCACAAACAAATGAATTCATAGTGTTCATCTTTGTCTGACTTATTTCACTCAGATAATGCCCTCGAGGACCATCCATGCCGTCACAAATGGCAGGACTTCCTTCTTTTTGAAGGCTAAATAATATTTATAAATATATACAACATTTTCTTTATCCATGTGATGGACATTTAGGTTGTTTACTTGTCTTGGTTATTGTAAATAATGCTGCAATGAACATGGAAGTGCAGATATCTCTTCAAGACAGTAATTTCATTTCCTTTGAAGATATACACAGAAGTGGAATTGCCAAATCATAGGGCAGTTCTATTTTTAACTTTCTGAGGAACCTCCATACTGTTTTCCACAGTGACTATGCCAATTTACATTCCCACCAACAGTGTACAATGGTTCCCTTTTCTCTACATTCTTGCCAACACTTATCTTGTCTTTTTGATAATAGCCACTCTAACAGGTGTGAGGTGATATCTCATTGTGGTTTTGATTTGCATTTTGCTGATGATTAGTGATATTGAGCATCTTTTCATGTACCCATTGGCCTTTGGTATATCTTCTTTGGAAAAAATGTCTATTCCATTCCTCTACCCATTTTTAAATTGGATTATTTGGTTTTTCGCTATTGAGTTGTATGAGTTCTTTATATGCTTTAGATATTAACCCTTTATCTAATATGTGGCTTGTAAATATTTTCTCCCATTCCATAGATTGCTTCTTCACTTTGCTGATTGTTTCTTTCACTGTGCAGAAGCTTTTAGTTTGTTGTAGTCCCACTTATTTATTTTTGCTTTTGTTGCTTGTGCTTCAGTGTCATAGCCAAAAAATTGTTGCTAAGACCAACATCAAGGAATTTTTCCCTATGTTTTCTTCCAGGAGTTTTATGGTTTCAGGTCTTACATTTAAGTCTTTAATCCATTTTCAAGTTAATTTTTGTGAGTGGTGTCAGATAGGGGTCCAATTTCATTCTTTTGCATGTGAATATTCAGTTTTCCCAGCACCACTTATTGAAAAGGCTATCTTTTTCCCATTGAATTTTCTTGGCTCCTCTGTCAAATATTAGTTGGCCGTATATGCATGGATTTATTTCTGGACTCTCAATTCTATACCATTGGTCTATGTGTCTATTGTTATGCCAGTACCATACAGTTTTGATTACTATAGCTTTGTAGTATAATTTAAAATCAGGAAGTGTGATGCATCCAGCTTTGTTCTTCTTTCTCAAGACTGCTTTGGTTATTCAAGGTCTTTTATGGTTTCATTTAAGTTTTAGGATTATTTTTTCCATTTCAGTGAAAAAATACCATTGGAATTTTGATAGGGAGTGCATTGACTCTGTAGACAGCTTTGTGTAGTATGGACATTTTACAACATTCTTTTAATCCACAAACATGAGATATCTTTCCATTTATTTGTGTCTTCTTCAGTTTCTTTCATCAATGTTTTATAGTTTTCAGCGTACAGATCTTTCACCTCCTTGGTTAAATTTATTCCTAAATGTTTTATTGTTTTTGATGCTATTGTGAATGAAATTGTTTTTTTATTTCTCCTTCAGATATTTCATTGTTAATGTATGGAAATACAACTGATTTTTACATGTTGATTTTATATTCTGCAACTTTACTGAATTCATGTGTGGTTCTAACAGTTTTTTGGTGGAATCTTTAGGGTTTTCTGTGTATAAGATCATGTCATCTGAAAACAAAGACAATTTTACTTCTTTCTTTCCAATTTGGATGCCTTTTATATCTTTTTCTTGTCTAATTGCTCTGGCTGGGACTTCCAGTACCATGTTGAATAGGAGTGGTGAGAGTGGTCACCCTTGTCTTGTTCCTGATTTTAAAAGAAAAGCTTTCAGCTTGTTAGGGTTGAATATATGTTAGCTGTGGATTTTTCATATGTGGCCTTTATTATGTTGAGGGATGTTACTTCTATATCTAACTTATTGAGAGGTTTTATCATGAAAGGATGTTGAATTTCGTCAAATACTTTTTCCGCATCTGTTGAGAGGATCATATGATTTTTTTTTTTTTAAAGATTTTATTTTTTCCTTTTTCTCCCCAAAGCCCCCCAGTACATAGTTGTGTATTCTTCGTTGTGGGTTCTTCTAGCTGTGGCATGTGGGACGCTGCCTCAGCGTGGTCTGATGAGCAGTGCCATGTCCGCGCCCAGGAATCGAACCAACGAAACACTGGGCCGCCTGCAGCGGAGCGCGTGAACTTAACCACTCGGCCACGGGGCCAGCCCCAAGGATCATATGATTTTTATCTTTCATTCTATTAATATGGAGTTTAACATTTGTTGATTTGCACATGCTGAACCATCCTTGCATCCCAGGCATAAATCCCACTTGATCATGGTGTATGATCCTTTTCATGTGCTATTGAATTTGGTTTGCTAGAATCTTCTTGAGAATTTTTGTGCCTATATTCATCAAGGATATTAGCCCGTAGCTTTCTTTTCTGGTAGTGTCCTTATCTGGCATTAGTATCAAGGAAATGCTGGCCTCGTAAAATGAGTTTGGATGTGTTCCCTCCTCTTCAGTTTTTTGGAAGAGTTTGAGAAGGATTGGCATTAATTCTTATTTAAATGTTTGGTAGAATTCACAGGTGAAACCATTTGGTCCTGGGATTTTCTTTGTTGGGAGGTTTTGATTACTGCTTCAACATCCTAATCATTCTTAGTCTGATCAGATTTTCTATCTCTTCATGATTCAGTCTTGGTAGGTTGTATGTTTCTAGGAATTTATCCATTTCTTCTAGGTTATCCAATTTGTTGGTGTATAATTGTTCATAGCAGCCTCTTATGATTCTTTTTATTTCTATAGTATCCATTGTAATGTCTCCTCTTTCATTTATAATTTTGTTTGAGTCTTTTTTCTTTTTTTCTTGGTTAGTCTAGCTAAAATTTTGTCAACTTTGTTTATCTTTTCAAAAGAACAACTCTTAGTTTCATTGATTTTTTTTATTGTCTTTCTACACTGTTTTATTTATGTCTGCTCTAATCTTTATTATTTTCTTCCTTCTATTAACTTTGGGCTTAGTTTCTTCTTCTTTTTCTAATTCCTTGAGATGTAAAGTTAGGTTGTTTATTTGAGATCTTTTTTTTCTAATGAAGGCGTTTATTGCTATAACTTTCCCTCTTAGATCTGCTTTTGCTACAAGCCATAAGTTTTATGTTTTATTTTCATTTTCCTTAGTCTTAAAATACTTTCTGATTTCCCTTTAGATTTCTTTATTAACCCATTGGTTGTTCAGGAGTGTGTTGTTAAATTTTCATGTATTTGTGAATTTTTCAGTTTTCTTCCTGTTATTGATTTCTAGTTTCATACCATTGTGATTGGAAAATACACTAGATATGATTTCAGTCTTCTTAAATTTGTTAAGGCTTGATTGGCAGTTCAACCTATAGTCTATCCTAGAGAATGCTACATGTGCACTTGAGAAGGATATATATTCTGGTGCTATTGGAAGGAAGGTTCTGTATATGTCTGTTAGTTTCATTTGGCCTATAGTGTTATTTAAGTCAGGGCAAACGTATTTTGCCATGAAATTGGAAGACATATCCAACATGGTGATAATGAGATGTAGCCATTTTGGTGGAAACAGCAAGGGGTTCAGAATCAGACAGACTTGGTTTTATTTTTGGCACCATTTTCTAGTTGAGAGGCACTGGGCAGTTAGTTAATTTCTCTAGACCCAACTCCATCACCACAATTGCTTTGGCATGTGACTTTTTTCATAGGAGGCAATGTTGTAAGGGATACCATGGCAATGAATGAGGTATTCTATAGGTCTACAACAAAAACAGTACTGGCCTAGGGGCTGTGGACAAGGATCAAGGGAAAAAAAAAAATTTCCCCATTTTTCTCTCCTCTCACCCTTTGATCTTTGTTACTATCCCCCTAACTTGGCCAAACCCAATTAGAAGCCAAAGAGACAAAGAAGGATGGAAAATGGATGGGAGAGGGGTAGTATGTACGAGGAGAATAGCCAGTACAGTTGTTGTATGTGCCTGGTACATACTACCAGATGTTTGATATTATTTTTATTATTTTTTATTTTCAGAATCCTGAAGTCATGTTTTAGAAAAAAGAAAAGTCAAATTTCTCATGTATGATAAAACTAGACCATGCGTTAAGGACCATGGCTCCTGGCCTTCCTACTCCTCTCTTTTCTCATCCATAGACCAAGGCATGCTAAAGGAAAATTAGTATCTACTGAAATTCAGCTATTTGTGCTGAATAGTTGTGAGAAGTGTGTTTAGAATGGTTTTGTGATATTTCTGCTTGTGTAAATGCATAATCGTCCCCCACATACACACACTCTCTATGTGCCAAACAAGTTCCTCCACTCTAACTAAACTGACCTGTCAGTGTAGCCAGACACTTGGTAAACAAGTCTGACAGAAGCTGTGGTAATAACAACATGGGAGGCCATCTATCCTCCACTCTGATGACAGTGTCAATAACGCATGCATCTTGAGTAGTTTTTCCTGAAGTGATGGTGATTCCAAATGACAATTCACTATAGCCACATTCTCTTCCCTGTACTCATCAGTGACCAGTGAGTGATGACAGGTCACTATTCCATTCTAAACTCAAGAGCCAAATTTCTGCAGTCACTGCAGGCTTCTCTCAGCTCAGAGACGAGTCAGTGTGCAACAAGAGTAAATGAATTACAAACTGGATCTGATGAGTGTGGGCATTCAAATGCACACCCCTCTCCTGCCTCTCATTCTCACTCTTACTTTACCTTTCTCCATTCCTCCCTGCTGCCTCAGGTTTTTGCCCTCCTCACCTTCTCCTTATCACAGAGCCATTACTCCGTGGCCCCCACTTCTGGATTCAGGTAGACTGAATTAGCACATCCAACAAGACATCCCAACCTTTGAGGGGTACCCATTTCCCAGAAGAAAGCTAGGTTAGTTTCTGAAGCAGATCAGCTTTCCTGGCTCTAATTTACCTTGAGACAGTAACTGATAGAGCCTCCAGTTTTGATTATTTAAGACCTTGGGTGTTGTTTCCTCGTTGTTTATTCCACAAATTACACTCTCCTGGTGGCTTGACTCTTCACAGGCATGACAGATATTGACCCATTCTCTTCCATCGGGAACTAATGTTTAACTTCCTCCCCCACCCATGCCTTCTCAACCACTGTATGAGCCAGAGAGAAAGTATTTTTAATTGGATTCCTGTTTTGATAAGATTTTTGCCTTTAAAATAAACACATAAAGGACTTCCTCTCCTCCTGCTCTCCCAATTTGTAGCAAAAGGAATAAGAGAAAAGCACATTGTGGGGAGGGAGAAGGGGGAGGAGAGGTTCTCTCAACAATAAGAAATTCCTCAGCAGCTACAGTCAATTGAGAAATTTATAGATAATTCTGAAGAGGGGAAGATTTAGTACAAATTATGTTTCTTCTAAAAGCAGCAGTGGCCTTTATGTAACGGATATGTAGAAGAACTTTTTGTCATCTGTGCCTGGAGTTATTTGCTTCAATTATCTTGGTGGATTTCAATTCTACCTCCTCCTCTTCCCTTGAAGAGAGAACATTGTTTATTAAAAAGGAGATCCAGTTCCCTTCTAAAGTATCCGGGGCCTGTAATGTCTCAAAAGAAAAGTGTCTATAAACATCCTCCTCTGCAGGAGTGGGTGTAGAATCCTTGCTCAGATAAGATTATTAGATCTCAGCATCATATCTGAAGAAGTACAAGCTTGAATGTCACACCCTTAGTGCAGAGCTTCTCAACCCAATTTGCACATTAGAATCACCTAGGGGATTGTGTGTGTGTGTGTGTGGTGTGTATACGTACACATACACACTAGTTTCCTGGGCCTCACCATGGAGAATCCGATTCAATTGGTCTGAGTTATGGCCAGGCATTGTCAGCTTTTAAAAGCTCCCTAGTGATTCTAATGTGCTTCTAGGTTGGGAACCACTTAGATCTTCAAGAAGAAGTCTGCCTATGCCTAGCTATGTTGTCCTGTGAACCAGGTAACTTTCATCCGAAATTCAAAAGGAGATTTTTTTTTCTTTTAAAGATTTTATTTTTTCTTTTTCTCCCCAAAGCCCCCCGGTACATAGTTGTATATTCTTCGTTGTGGTATGTGAGACGCTGCCTCAGCGTGGTGTGATGAGCAGTGCCATGTCCGCGCCCAGGATTCGAACCAACGAAACACTGGGCTGCCTGCAGCAGAGCGCGCGAACCTAACCACTGAGCCACGGGGCCAGCCCCCTCAAACGGAGATTTTTGAAACTGGTTGCCTATCTGTGACTGATGACATCCAGTTCCAAAAGAGAAAGGAAATGTAACGCCTGAAGCCTACAAGGGCCAAAGTTTTGAAAAGTCAAATGTTGACATGTGAACATGGGGAGAACTGTCATAACGCTTCCTTCCCTACCTCACCGCTGCCCACCACTTGCAAGCATGCACACAGTGATGCACTGTAGCTCTACAGACAAACTCCAGCTTTGGCACACCTGGCACAAAGCACAGAAGCAGCTGATGTCTGTCTGTCTGGGCTGCAGATGGCCTCAACTTAGTGACAAGTTATATTCCATCTTAAGTTACTTGTTTGGAATTCCAATACATGTTCCCGTAGAAATGGTGTGATTGTGGTGATAACGTTCCTAAGTCAGCTCAGTACAGCTTATTAACCCATAATACCTATGAACCAAAGCACACAAAAAAAGCTCTGGGGCAATCACTGGATTTAGAGCACTAACAACATGAGTCTACCCTGTTGGATTCTTAATACACTGAGCTGTTCCTTGAAACAATGATAGCAGAGGCAGGGAGAGTAGCAGAATGGCAGTGATACAGAGAAAAGAGAAAGGGGTAGGTCAAGCTCAAGGGTGAGAACTAGCTGTGGAGACCAAGGAGATGGGCATAAGAGATGAGTTTTAAGATCTAAGGGATAGGCTGGGGCAGCTGTGAGTGAGGTGCTGTGAGATTGGGACTGCCTGGTTAGTAGACCATTGACATTCACAAAGAGATACTTAGAGATCTTAAAAATTCCCAAATATATAGATAAGGAGCTGTTTATGGAGGCTCTGGCTTTCTTCCAAATCACATGCCCATGGAGATTTTTCTCTGGCTTTTATGAAGATCTTGGTATCCCTTGACCATGTTGTCAATTTAAACAGAAATTTTAACCCTCTCTTGATTACCATTTTTCACAAAGAAACAAAGTGGTGTTCCAGAAAGGAAGTGGTGGGGACTGCAGTGAACCAGAAGCAGATGCTCCATCTCAACTCTAGCCAAAGGCTTCCAAGATAAGCTGCTTGTCCAGGTCTCTATTTTTTTTTTCAAGAGAAGCTAGAAATATAGATATTTATAGGAAACATCCTGACTTTATCCTCGAAGTACTAGTTAACTCAATGAGCCAAGGAAAAGAAATAAAAGGTATATAGATTTAGGAAGGAAGAAATAAAACTATCATTATTCACAGATGACATGATTGTATATGTAGAAAACCCCAAACAATTTGAACTAATAAACATAGTAGGGTTGCAAGGTATAAGATTAATATACAAAAATCAATTGCTTTCTTATGTATTAGAAATGAACAATCAGAATTTGAAATTAGAAAAACACCACCATTTCCATTAGCACCAAAAAAATTTTAAATACTTAGGTACAAATCTAACAAAATATGTACAAAATCTGTATGAGGAAAAATGCAAAACCCTGATGAAAGAAATCAAAGAAGATCTAAATAAACAGAGAGGTATTCCACGTTCATGGATAGGAAGACGACATTGTTAAGATGTATCTTCTTTCCAACTTGATCTATAGATTCAACACAATCCCAGTCAAAATTCCAGCGAGTCATTTTGTGGATATCAATAAACTGATTCTAAAGTTTACAAGGAAACACAAAAGACCCAGAATAGCCAACACAATACTAAAGAAGAACAAAGTCAGAGGACTGAAACAAACCAATTTCAAGACTTACTACAAAGGGGTGATGAGGCACATGTGTGTGATGATGGATTTTGGTTAGTCTTTGGGTGGTGAACAGGATGTAATCTACACAGGAATTGAAATATAGTAATGTACACCTGAAATTTATATAATGTTATAAACCGACATTACTGCAATAAAAAATTAAAGTATTTAAATTACAAAAAAAAAAAAAGACTTACTACAAAGCCACAATAATCAAGACAGTGTGGTACTGGTAAAAGAATAGACAAATAGATCAATGGGACAAAATAGAGAGCCCAGAAATAAACCCACACAAATACAGTCAACTGATTTCTGACCGAGGAACCCAGCCAATTCAAAGGAGAAAAAAATAGTCGTTTCAATAAAAGATGCTAAAACAATAGCACATCCACATGCAAAGAAAATGAATGTAGATCCAGACCTTACACCTTTTACAAAATTAACTCAAAATGGATCATAGACCTAAATGTAAAATATAATACTTCTAGATGATACCATAGAAGAAAATCCAAGTGAACTGCGTGATGATTTTTTTGATATGACACCAAAAAACACAATCCATGAAAGAAAAAACTGATATCAGGCTTCATTAAAATTCAAAACTTCTGCTCTGTGAAAGACATTGTTAGGAGAATGAAAAGACAATCCACAGACTTGGAGAGAATCTTTGCAAAACATATTTTTGGAAACTTGTATCCAAAATATGCAAAGAACTTGAACTCAACAATAAGAAAACAAACAACCCAATTAAAAATGGACAGAAGATCTGAACAAACATTTCACCAAAGAAGATATACAAATGGCAAATAAGCATATGAAAAGATGCTCCACATCATGTCCTTAGGGAATTTCAAATTAAAGCAACAATGAGATACCACTACGCACCTATTAGGGTGGCTAAAATCCAAAATGCTAACACCACCACATGCTGGCAAGGATGTGGAGCAACAGGAACTCTCATTCATTGCTGCTTTAGATATCAGTTTGCCAGTTTCTTACAAAGCCAAACATAGTCCTATCACACAATCCACCAACTGTGCTCCTTGTTATTTAAAATGAGTTGAAAACTTGTGTTCACATGTTTATAGCAGCTTTATTCATAATTTCCAAAACCTGTAACAACTAAGATCCTTCAACAGGTAGATGGATAAATAAACTGTGGTACATTCAGACAATCGAATATTATTCAACACTAAAAAGAAATGAGCTATCAGGCCAAGAAAATGATGGAGGAAACTTAAATGCATATTGTTAAGTGAAAAAAGCCAGTCTTAAAAGGCTACATACTATATGATCTCAACCATGTAACCTTTTGGAAAAGGCAAGACTGTAGAGACACTAAAAAGATCAGTGGTTGCCAGCTGCTTGGGAGAAGGGAGGGAGGGATGAAAAGGGGGGACACAAAATTTTTAGAGTGGTGAAACTTCTGTATGACATTTTAGTGCTGGATACACAACATTATGCATTTGTCAAAACCTGTAGAACTATACCACGTAAAGAATGAACCCTAACATAACCTATAGACTTTAGTTAATAAAAATGTATCAAATTTTGAAAATGTTGGTAACCAATGTGTTTTTCTAAATTTGATATAAACCAACACTAGATGAACCAAACAAACATATCTGAGTCCAGCTACCTCTCTGACTCTGGATTTCCCCTCCTAAGTCACCAAGATTCTAAAGTGAAAAGCCAACAACAAAGCTATGTGGAAATGTGGTGAGTGGTCAGCAAGGTATGCTTACCTTCAAATGACTTTCTCTTGCACACCAGGCAGCTCTTACAAATTTATGGCCCAGGAAGATCATAAATTGTGACATGTCATCAACCTCCTAGGCCACTCATCAGTGGTCGAAACCATGGATGAGAATAGCCTGCTGTGTTAGTACTCCAACTTAAATGCATGTTTGAAGATGAGCCATCAGCAGTGGGTCATGGAAGAGGAACTCTCCACAGGACCAAGCTGTGGTTCAGTCAGGAAAAGGAAGACAGATCTACCTGGCTAAAAATATATATATATCTTTGAAGTTTTAAAATAGAGTGAGAGGTAATTTTTTGAGAAGGAAGTCACTCCATCTCCGGATAAGATCCAAATCAGTGCACTGCAAATAAACTAAAATCATTTTACCTTGCATGCCCCACAAATGTCTCGTGCATTGATCAGCATTGGGCTCTGCTCTAGGAGATAGAGAGAGACAAAATGGTCAATGACATTTGCAGTTGAATAAGAGAAAGCAAGTACACAAATAACTAAACTTAAATATTAAAAAAAAAATGTCACAGAAGAGGGTTCTCTGCAAAGAGGGAGAATAGGGCATCCATGGAAGAGAATAAAAGAAAGCCTTCAAGGCTTCAAGGTAGGGCATTGAAGGATTGGTAGAATTTTTATAGGAGATCAGACAGGGTGACAGTCCAGGTCAAGAAAACAGTGTTAACAATGATCCAGATCAACAAGGACAAATATTAAGTGATGCAGTGTGACTGGAGTGAGGCACACAGAGAGGGATAATGGAAAGTGTGGCCGAAGGGTGCGATTTGGACATTATGTGGAGAATTCTGAATGTCAGGCTAAAGCATTTGCACTTAATTCGACAGGCACTTAACAAGCATTAAGCACTAGATGGGACTCTAAAATTTTCCTTCTGTTCTCTGTCCTTGAGCCTGATGCTGAAGGAAAATTTCCTTTCTTCCTGTACACAGCTTTCTTTCTTCTCTTGTCTACCCCTCTTGCCATCTCTCTTCTCCCCTTTCTCACTTTATTCCTGATGAATTTCAGATCGCCTTCCTGCCTACTCCTTTCCTCTCGGCAAGGAGCCACGGCTGTGGCCTAATTTAATTCCATTCTCCATGGCCCTATTTTTAACGATTTTTTCTGGGATGTTTCTAACAGCCTAACCTAACACAAGCCACTAAATAAACAGCTTGCTGATCTCTGCTTTTTGTTTAATCTTTAAATCACAAGGTTAACAGCTCCATTAAGAGATGAAAAACCTTTTGCTATGTGGTTATGAGATGACAGAAAGTGTTGGTGGGCCCAAGGTGGTGTGGTTCCCATCACTTGCTAGAGGGCGATCGTTAATGCAAACCTAGGAATAAAACACAGCCAGCCAGCCTCAGGTGCGGCCCATGCCAGAAGCAAACAACCTCTTAGTGGGCACATCATTATCCCCATTTTATTCATCCTATAAGAATTTATTGAGCATCTGCTCTGCACTAATTACTGTGTAGGTTTAAGGGATACAATTATAAAAGACAATGTTCCTGTGTAGCTCACATCCTGAAAGGAAAAAAATAAAACATCACTAATGTGATAAGTAGTATGATGATGTCTAGAACTATTCTTCTCAAATTTAATGTCTATGCAAAATCACCCAAGGATTTTGTTAACCGTCTATTTCCATTCAGTAGGCCTGGGTTTGGGCTAGTCTGCATTTCTAACCTGAGGCACCCCTGTGATGCCTCTTCTACGGGTCTTGGACCACACTGGAGAAGAAAAGATCTAGAGAAGTTCCCAGAGACATTGGAGGATAGCTATAGGAGAGTTTTCTTTTGTTAATGTGAACTCTCCCAAATAAAAAGAATTATTCTGGAAAAGAGAAAAAAGGAAACCACAAAGAAGGCTTGGGAGAACAGAAACGTTAAGCCTAGAAAATGATAAAAATGGGTTGGAAATTATTGACTATAAAAATAATGAGCAATTTTAGTGACTTTAAAAAAGGTTAAACCTAAAAATCTAAGCAACAATAATAAGATGGAGAGGAGATCTGTAAAGGATAAAGTAAGTTAAGGTTCTTATTGAATTTGGGAGGACAAAAATACTGACAAGTATTTGACTTGTTGGAAAAATTTGTACTTAAATACAAAGGTTGAAAAGAATTAAAGTGGACTGCTTGTTAGAATAACTCCACACCCTTTAAAGAAAGACTTCAATCCAGACTCCCCACACATATCACCCACAGTGTCTAGCATATAATAGAAATTACAATACATATGAAGAAACAGGAAACTGTCACCCATGGTCAAGAGACAAAGCAAGCAATAAATATCAACAATGAACCAGATGTTACAATTAGTAGACAAGGCTTTAAAGCAGCTGTCACGAATATGTTCAGGGGCTTAAAGGACAATGTGATCACGATGAATGACCAATGAGAAGTCTCAGCAGAGAAACGGAAACCATAAAAATGAACCAAATGGAAATTAAAGAAATGAAAATGATAATCTAAAAAAATTTACTGGCTCAGCTTAACAGCAAATTGAGTTTGCAGAAGAAAGGATCAGTAAATTTGAAATCTGATCAATAGAAATTATCCAATCTGAAGACCAAAGAAAAAGAGACTCTTAATAAACCTCACAATCGCAATAACATGTAGAAAACCAACAGTTTCTCATAAATGTAATTAGGTCCCAGAAGAAAAGGAGAAAGTGAATGCTAAAAAGGAGAGGATATCTGAAGAAACAGTGGCCAAAAAAATTCCCAAATTAGCTGAAAAATACAAATTTTAAAATCCAAGAAGCTCAGCAAACCCTAAGCAGAATAACAGCAAAGAAACCACACCCAGGCCCATCATAGTCAACCTAACGTAAACCAAAGGTTAAAAAAAATCTTGAAAGCAGCTGTGAAAAGAAGATGCATTATATACAACTAAACAATGATACTAATGATGGCAGCCTTCTCATCAAAATAATGAGGGTAAAAGACAATGGAGCAACTTTTTAAGGGCTAACAGAAAAAAACTGTCAACGCAGAATTTTATATCTAGCAAAAATATTCTTCAAAAATTGAGGTGAATTCAAAAGACACTCGGATTTTTTTAATAAGAAAAGTTTTCAACAGCAGAACTGCAGTACAAGAAGAATATTTCTTCAGACTGAAAGAAAATGACATAAGTTAGAGACTCAAATCCACAGGAAGGAATGAGAAACACCAGAAATAGTAAAGACATGGTATGTAGAAAAGACTAATGTCAATTCAAGTCCTCTGAGGGGCAAATGCCAAGACAAATCAACATGCATGAGATTTATTGGGGGAAGTGTCTGTGAAGGGTAGGGGGAAGCAGAAGGAGGAGAAAGAAGAGCTTCAGGCAGCAATGTAGGTCTGACACCTGTACAAGAGGAGAGGGGGAGGGATGGAGGACTGTGTGGGAGCAGCCTTTACCCAAGTGTGGCTCTGAGAAAATCTTGGCGAAGCAAAGATTGCCCATAAGAGGGGTCCCATGTCAGGCAAGAATGGCCTGGCTCTAGTAGATCTGCTGTCCTCAGTCACTGGCTGGGAGCAGCCCCGGGATAGTATGGTCTCAGCATGAATGCTGCAGCAGACCTGCAAGTGCAGCAGCTGGAAGCTGTCTGTCAAGTACTTTCCTCACAGCAGGTTTCTCGAAGGGAGCTCCAGCCAGCACACCTTTATGGATGCCAACAGACTATGTATTTATTTTTTTCTTGTCTTACTTTTTAAAAAGTCATATGCCTCTTTAAAGTAGGAATTAAAACACTATATTGTGGGGTTTATCATGTAAGTAGATGAAATATAAACGACAATGACATAAAGGATGGGGAGGTAAATTGAACTACACTATTGCAGAATTACTATATTTTACATGAAGTAGTACAATATTAACTCCAAGCAGGTTGTGATAAGTTAAAGATACATATTTGTAGTACAGCAACCACAAAAAATAATGCCAAGAAGTATAGCTACAAAGCCAAACAGGAATTAAACCGGAATAGTAAAAATGAAACAAAACCAAAAAGATAAGAAAGGAAGAACAGAAGAACAAAAAATAGAAGAGACAAATAAAAAACAAATAAGAAACACCTAACTCTAATCATATCCATAAGTACATTAAGAGTTAATATATGAAACATTCCAACTAAAGGACAGAGATGGTCAACTGGATAAAAAAAAATCAAGACCCACCTATATACTGTCTACAAGAGACACACCTTAAAAGTAAAGATTCAGATAGATTGAAAGTAACAAGATGGATAAAGATATATCTTGCAGATGGTAAACACAAGAAAATTGAAGTGGCTAAATTACTCTCAGACAAACAGACTTTGAGACAAAGAGTATTATGAGAAATAAAAAGGTACATGAGATAAAAATTTCAACTCATAAGGAAGTCATAACAATCATGAATGATTCTTATAAAGTTAAACAGCCACTTATCTGTGAGCTGGCAATCCCTTTCCTAGGTAATTAACCAAGAGAATGAAAACAAATGTCCACAAACAGACTCACACAAAAACATTCATAGCAATTTTATTCACAATAGCCTAAATCTGGGGGAAAACATCAAACATTCCTCAACAGGAAAATAGATAAATAAATTTTGTACGTAGATACAATGGAATACTACTTGACAAAAAAAATATTGCTAATACATACAACAACGTGGATAAATTTTATAGGCATTATGCTGAGCAAAGAGCTCGAGATAAGGGAGCATATACCGTATGATTCCTTTTATCTGAAGTTTTAGAACAGGCAAAGCTCATCCGTGTTGAAAATATTTTTCTTCTGGGATCAAGGGGCATTAGTGAACTTCCTGGGGTGGTGGAAATACTCATTACCTTGGTAGAGATATGGATAACATGGGGGCATGCATTTGTTAAAACTCATCAAATTGTGTGTCAAGGGGAAAAAAAAGAAATTGTAAACAAATATAAATATAAAGATGTATAAAACAGGATGTCTGTCCTCAAAACAAAACAAACGAAGAATTTCTTTGAGACAGCAATAGAAAGACAAAAGAACACACGGTGACTTCGTGAGAAACAAAATCTCTCAAGCACTGCAGAACCTCTGTGTTTTCTCTTGCTTGGAGTTGGCAATCAATGATTTAGAGGCTTGGAAGGGTAACATCTGAATATACATATGCATTTTTAGCTGCTTTTTCTGTATGGTGTAAGATAAGGGCCCAATCATTCTTTCGCATGCGGGACATCCAGTTTTCTCAAGATCTTTTGTTGAAGAGGCTATCTTTTCCTCAGTGTTTATTCTTGGTGCTCTTGTCAAAGACCAGTTGACCATGTACGATGGATTTATTTCTGGGTCTCTATTCCATCCCATTGTTTTATATGTCTATGTTTATGCCCATGCCATACTGTTTTAATTATTGGAGCTTTGTAAAATATTTTGAAATCAGGAAGTGTGATGCCTCTAGCTTTGTTTTTCTTTCGCAAGATTGATTTGGCTATTCAGAGTCCTTTGAGGTTCCATATGAATTTTAGAATTTTTTTTTCTATTTCTGTAAAAAGTGTCATTGGAATTTTGACAGGGATTGCATCGAGTCTACAGATTGCTTTGGGTAGTATGACCATTCTATTTGGTCATTTGGGTAGTATGACCAGTCTTCTAATCCATAAACGTGAGATGTCTTTCCATTCGTTTGTGTCTTCTTTCATTTCTTTCAGCAATGTTTTATAGTTTTCCGTGTACAAATGTTTCACCTCCTTAGTTAAGTATACTCCTAAGTATTTTATTCTTTTTGGTGCTATTGAAAATGGGATTATTTTACCAATTTCCTTCTCAGGTAGTTCATTGTTAATATAAAACCCAGGTAAACATAGATTGTAAGAAACACACCTAAACAAACTACCTCCCCTCAAAAAAGTTTTGAAATAAAAAAGTGAAAACAGATTACCATGCGAATACCAATCAAAAGAAAGCCCATATACCAACATTAATAGCAGACAAAATAGAATTTAAGGAAGAAGTGTTTGATAGGCTTTAAGGTGAGACTACACAACAATAATAAGAAAAGTCTACCGATAATAGTAATAATAGTTTGTTAAGGGTGCAGTGTCACAATGTCTACAACTTAAATTCATGTGATTCACCAAAAAAAGTTAATGGAGGAAAAAATGCAGCAAAATGGTAACTTATAAATCTAAGTAAGTGGTGTAGGGGTGCTCGTTTTACTATTCTTTGTTACGGTCAGGCATTGCATAGTGACGTTACAGTCGAAGACAGACTGCATACACGACAGTGGCCCATAAGATTAGCACTGCACAGTCTAGGTGTGTAGTAGGCTATACTGTCTAGGTCTGTGTAAGTACACTCTAGGATGTTTGCACAATGATGAAATCGCCTAGTGATGCATTTCTCAGAATGTATCCCTGTCGTTAGGCGACGCATGACTGTGATTTCATAACTTTTTCAATTTTTCCATCGTCTTGAAATTTTTCAAAATAAAATAAAATTTTACAAGGTAAAGAGTTGGGGAAAATTTACTTGAATAAGTAAATTTAGGTTTTATTAATATTTTTTGACATGGAGAATTCAAAATTTTCTAACGTAATTGTATTTAAGTCTTTTTAAAGTGGCTTCTGGGTTTTATGTCATATATTCAAAGATCTTCCCCACTCCAAGATTATTTTTTAATCCTCCTTTCTTTCGATCCTCTGGGAAATTACTACTATGTGTCAGTTGAAGTAGGGATTCAACTTTATTTTTTTTACCCACAGAGCTAAAAGTCCACCAAAGGTGCTTTTTCTATGATGTTCATGGTCATTTCCACAGATGATGAGGATGCTATAGAGAGCCCTGGCTAAGTCGTAAGGGAAAATGGGGACATTTTCCTGTATAAGACCATACCTGAGCCAAATCTTAAAGACTATGTAGGAGGTAGCCAGGCAACTAAGGACTGGAGAATTGAAATAATTCATCCCAGCTAAAGATTAGCATTTTAGAGATGGGATGACAAGAGACAAGTCTCAAGAGGCGGGCAGAGTGGCCTTGGATGCCATTCTTAGAAAGTTGAACTTTATTTTGGAAATGAAGCGGTACCATTGAAGAATTTCTTTAAAGTGGGAGAAGGTAATGAGCTCAGATTTGCATCTTAGAAAGATTATTCTGACAGTTATGTCGAAAATGGATTGTCATGGGACAAACGTGAAGCCAGCAGAGCCCATTTAAGTGAAAGCTGGCTTTTTGTGAAGGTCACCTGCCCCACATCCCTTGGTTAATAAGTGGTTGGAACAGGCCTGAAACCTAAGTATCTTACTTTTAATTATTTCTTCACAGTTTAGGCAAAAATAGCAGGCAATGTGCCAAGAAAGGATAAAACCTGCCAATAAGTGGTTTTAAGTGTGACTATTCTGAAGCCCAAATCTAGTGTACTTGATCTCCAATAAGCCCACCTGAAACCTCAGTATACAGCTATTTCTAAGTCAGTTCAACTAAAGGATCTCAAAGCTGGAAAGAGGCTCAGAGGTCCCTCTCCCACCCAGGACAGGAATCTCCTCCAAAACACACCCAACAGATGTCCTCAGGGCCGCTGTGTGAACACTCTTCACTTCAAAGGGAGCTCCCAGGCCTTCTGTTCATCTGTTGGTCAGATCTAAACATAGAAAGTTCTTTCTTATGTTTAGCCAAATTCTTCCTCCCTATAACTTTCACCCATCAGTCAGCAACGTGTCTTCTCCCTGAGTCTTCCTTCCTCAAGGAAAAACCATTAGCCATAGAGAGAGTAGACATTAGGAAATACTATCATGGGGCCATCGAAAAGGTAATAATGTTTAAAATTAACCAGTGGTTGCACAACAATGTAAATGTATTCAAAGCCACTGAAGTGTGCACTTAAGAATGGTTAAGGGGCTGGCCCTGTGGCCGAGTGGTTAAGTTCACACACTCTGCTTCGGCGGCCCAGGGTTTCGCTGCTTCAGATCCTGGGCATGGACATGACACCACTCGTCAAGCCATGCTGAGGTGGCGTCCCACATACCGCAACTAGAAGGACCCACAACTAAAAATATACAACTATGTACTGGGGGATTTGGGGAGAAAAAAAGGAAAAAATAAAATCTTTAAAAAAAAGGTTAAGATGATAGATTTTATATATGTTTTATCACAAAATTTTATTATAAAATAAATAAATTTAAAATAAAACTTTTAAAAATAACTTTTAAAAGATGCCAGCAATACACTAACAAATTAAAATAACATGGCATGATGCTTTGAACAGTAAATGTTGGTGGCTCTCCAAAATGACGCTGAATTTTTATTTTGCCTCCTTCTAACTCACTCTCCTTTCCACCTCATAACATTTTTGTAGTTTACTCCCATCTCTTCTGTCTTTCAGCCAAGATTTCAGTGTGTCTTTGAAAGCCAGATTTTTCTCTCTTTGGCTCCCTCTAAATCCTGATGGTTCATTAGCTTATGTGAACTTGCTATAAAAAAAATCTAAATTAGGATCATTAGCTTGGTTATTTCAGAGCAAAAATTATGATACTTTGAACCTAATAGTCTCATGTTACTCTAACACAGTTCTCGAGGAGGAAAGACTTTTAAAATATTTTCATTCCAAAATATCAAGATCTTAACCTTTTCAAGAGGAGCTTCATTTTTTTTTTTTAAGATTTTTTTATTTCCTTTTTTCTCCCCAAAGCCCCCAGTACATAGTTGTATATTCTTCGTTGTGGGTCCTTCTAGTTGCGGCATGTGGGACGCTGCCTCAGCGTGGCTTTGATGAGCAGTATCATGTCCGAGCCCAGGACTCGAACCAACGAAACACTGGGCCGCCTACAGCGGAGCGCACGAACCCAACCACTCAGCCACGGGGCCAGCCCCCAAGAGGAGCTTCATTTTTAAAAGAGGAATCTGAGAGGACACTCATGACCCAAAGGAATCAATGATAGCAGTAGAGTTTTTAATTGCCTCATCTTGCTAATCCATTGACCAGTTATCTGGTTGTAAGACTGACTTCAATTATGTAAGTTTAAAGTTTTTCATCTGCATGAGGTATTTACTGTAAAATTTTATTGCCAAAGAGTGAACATGAGTTTTTCTGTGGGGCAAAATCTGTGATGACCTCTGTTCATCAAATTGGCCAATTCCTAAAGCGCTGCTGCCCAGCAGCTAGGACCTTGAATCTGTGGGGTCACTCTCTGCCCTACCGCCCTCAGCCTCATTAGCTCTGTGGCAGCTGCTTTAGTCACAGCCTCGAGAATGCTTGTTGATTGTCATTTATAGCTACAGATAATGTGCGTGAGGTGGGATCAACTAGAAGACATCTAGCATAGCCATCGACACTAATTTGACAGAATATGTTAAAAATTTAAGACTTTGAATTCCATGCAGCAATGCATAAATCTTGTCAATGTTAAACGAAGTCTTCTGTGAAAAATACCAGTTTTTAAATTTGATATGATAGTTTGCTTATTCCTTTTTCAGTTTTATTCCCCTTTTAAAAACTCACATAAGTACCTCAGAGAGATGAATGTGATCTTCCCATAAAGATTTATGTTTCCGTAATTTTTATAACAGTCTTAGTAGAATTCTTGATTCTTTCCAAAACCATATTCTTAGAATACATCATAGCTAGATCACTTTCCTGTAAGATTTTTGCAAGTGGTGCATTTTTAAAAAATTGTTTGAGTTCAAATTTTGACTTCTGATAATGCCAGAGCAGCTCGGTTGGACCAACCCTCTCATAAATGATTATTATACAGCCTGGACAAAGTGTTTAAAAAGAACAATTTGAATATATTGAAGACCTGTCAAAAGTAAACATAGTGGAGAAAAGTCCACCCTTAAAAGCAGAAAGTACACCTTGTGAGGTTTGCAAGTTTGCAGCTTTTTGCCTGAGCACATTCACCCATCCACTCTCTTGAGTCATCAGGAGAGAGTTCAGGCTGGCAGACTAGACAGAATTAAGGGGGAAATCCTGGAAGAGAATGAACTGCAGAAGGTGTGAGACCCAAAATCTACCTAAAACATCCTCCTAACTTCATGACTGAACAAGGAGGGAGGGCGGGAGTGAGTAGGGAAGTAAGGACAGAGGGCAAGTCAAGGGCAAAAGGCAAAAGGCAAGGCGTGGAATCAGCTGGAAGCTGAGAGAACTAAGCAGAGAGTTCAACTGCTGTTGAATGCAGAGAAAGAGTTTGGAATTTGTGTCTAGTCAATTTAATAAAGATTACTCTTCAAAGGAACATAACAGAATCTAGAGTCTCCACGTTGTACCTTTCGTTATAACTAGCCTCCAATTAAAAATCACTACATATGCAAAGTAAGGAAAATGTGACCCATACCCAGAAAAAAAACGAAGGAACCCTGAGATTATCTAGATGTTGTTGCAATAAATAGACAGGACTTGAAGACAAGCATTATAAATATGTTCAAGGATTTAGAAAAAAATTGGTCATAGCCAATGAACGTAATGGAAGAATCGCAGCAGAGAAACAGAAACTATAAAAACAGAAACAAAAGGAAATTTTAGAGTTTAAAAGTGTAATAACTGAAGTGGAAAATTCATTGGATGCTTTTTTTTTTTTTGCCTTGCATCCGATTTTCACTTTTGGTTATTTATTACAGTAAGTAAAATTCAAATCAGCCAACTAAACCAACATCTTTAATTTCTGGTTTTATGTAAGTGTAAATACTTGTATTTTCCCATGATGTAATTCTGGAGATGGTGGAACTTGTACTAGTCAAATGGAAACGTTGAATTTTCTATCTAAATGTAGAACTCTGAACCTTGTGTCTCTAGCATTCCCAAAAATACATTAGACTTTAATTTTTTGTTACCTTAATAATTTCCTAACCTTCTGAATGTCTCCTTCTGAAATTTTGTGTGTTGTTTATTCATTTTGCCTAAGCTTAGAATAACAAGACGGTCACAGTGTAAAGAGAGAGAGGTATTTGTGATTGAGATTTAGCTTGTGTTTTAGAACATTTGGAGCAATAGAGGGATTTTTTTTTCTTTAGAGCTGGAGACATCAGGATCACAGAGGGAATTTTCTTTCTTTTTTTTTCATTTTTACCTTTTGACCCCCTTCACCCATTTTTCCCACCCCTCATCCCCTGCCTCTGGCAACCATCAATCTGTTCTCTGTATCTATGAGCTTATACATATATGTTCCACATATGAGAGGTCATACAGTATTTGTCTTTCTCTGTCTGACTCATTTCACTTAGCATAATGCCCTCAACATCGATCCATGTTGTTGCAAATGGCGGGATTTCCTTCTTTTTTGTGGCTGAATAATATCCCTCTGTGTGTGTGTATGTGTGTGTGTATCAAAATTTCTTTATCCGTTCATCCATCAATGGACATTTAGGTTGTTTCCATATCTTGGCTATTGTAAATAATGCTGCAATGAACATGAGAATGCAGATATCTTTTCAGATTAGTGTTTTTATTTTCTTTGGATATTTCTTTGGAATTGTTGGATCATATGGTAGTTCTATTTTTAATTTTTTGAGGAACCTCCATACTATTTTCCATAGTGGCTGCACAAATTTACATTCCCACCAGCAGTGCACAAGGGTTCCCTTTTTTCCACATCTTTGCCAAAACTTGCTATTTCTTGCCTTTTTGAGAACAGCTATTCTAACAGGCATGAGGTGATATCTCACTGTGGCTTTAATTTGTGTTTCTGTGATGCTTAATGATGTGGAGCATCTTTTCATGTACCTGTTGGTCATCTGAATGTCTTCTTTGGGAAAATGTCTACTCAGATATGCCCATTTTTTACTTGGATTGGTTTTTTTTGTTATTGAGTTGTATGAGTTCTTTATATATTTTGGATATTAGCCCCTTATCAGATATATGATTTGCAAATATTTTCTCCCATTCAATAGGTTACCTTTTCGTTACACTGATGGTTTCCCTGCTGGGCAGAATCTTTTTAGTTTGTTTATTTTTACTTTTAATGTTTTGCTTTTGGTGTTAGATTAAAAAAATCATCATCAAGACTTATGTCAAGAAGCTTACTGCCTATGTTTTCTTCCAGAAGTTTTATGGTTTCAGCTCTTACATTCAAGTCTTTAATCCATTTTGAGTTAATTTGTGTGTATGGTATAAGATAGTGGTCAGGTTTCATTCTTTTGCATATGGCTGTCCAGTTTTCCCAACACAATTTGTTGAGAGACTAACCTTTCCCCATTGTGTAGTGTTGGCTCCTTTGTTGTAAATTAATTGGTCATATATGTGTGGGTTTATTTCTGGGCCCTCTATTCTGTTCTATTGATCTATGTGCCTGTTCTTATGCCAATTAACATACCGTTTTAATTACTATAGCTTTATAGTATAATTTGAATTCAGGGAGTGTGACGCCTCCAGCTTTGTTCTTCTTTCTCAAGGTTGCTTTGGCTATTCAGTTTTTTGTAGTTTCATACAAATTTTAGGATTATTTGTTCTCTTTCTTTGAAAAATCCCGTTGGAATTTTGATGGTAATTGCATTAAATCTGTAGATTGTTTTGGGTAGTATGCACATTGTAACAATATTAATTTTTCCAATCTACAAGTATGAAGTATCTTTCTATTTATGTGTGTCTTCTTCAATTTCTTTCATTAATGTCTTATAGTTTTCAAGATACAGGTCTTTCGCCTCCTTGGGTCAATTTATTCCTAGATATTTTATTCTTTTTGATGCAATTGTAAATGGGATTGTTTTCTTTATTTCTCTTTCCGGTATTTCTCTTTCTGTTGTATAGAAATGCAACAGATTTTTGGACGCTTTTAACAACATTTTGGAGGCAGTTGAAGAAACAGTGAACTTGAACATAGATCAGTAGAACCTATTCAGTATGCAGGATGTAGACAAAAGTCCCAAACTTTTGGAAATTAATCAATATCGTTTAAAAATCCATGATGTGTTTTACAAGGGAAATTTGAAAATATTTTGAACGGAATTATAATGAAAATATAAGATATGAAAGTTCATGTGATTGCTCAGAGGGAATTTTACATCTTTAAATTCATATATTAGGAAAGAAAAAAAAACTAAAATCGATCATCTATTCATCCATTGATGAACAGATACACAAAATGTGGGAAGTATATCTATATAATGGAATATTATTCAACCGTAAAAAGGAATGAAGTGCTGATGGAGGAACCTGAAAATGTGCTAAGTGAAAGAAGTCACTCACAAAAGCCCACATACTGTGTGACTCCATTTACAGGAAATGCCCAAAATAGGCAAATCTATAGAGACAGAAATTAGATTAGTACTTGTTTAGAGTGGGGGAGGAGTTTAGCAGCGGGTAAGGTGACTAATAAAGGGTAAAGGATTTCTTTGGGGGGGATGATAAAATGTTCTAAAATTTATTTGATGTTGCTTGCACAACTCTGTGATTATACTTAAAACCATTAAACTGTACACTTTAAATGGGTGAATTGTATAGTATGTGAATTATATCTCAATAAAGCTGTTACCCAAAAAAGTATTATCTAAATTTTCAACATGAGAAACTAGAGAGAAAGTGAGCAAATTAAACCCAAAATAAGTAAAAATTAGGAAATAATAAAAATAAGGGCACAAGTCAATGAACTAGAAAACAGATGGACAATAGAGAAAATAAAGTCAAAAATTGGTTCTTTGGTATAATTATTAAAAGTAGTAAACACCTAGCAAGACTGATAAGGATGAAAGGGAGGGGCACCCCCATAGAGCAGTGGTTAAGCTTGGCATGCTCCACTTTCAAAGCCTGGGTTCACAGGTTTGGATCCAGGCACAGATGTACACCATGCATCAGCCATGCTGTAGCAGCAACCCACATACAAAATAGAGGAAGATTGGCACAGATGTTAGCTCAGGGCGAATCTAAAGGGAGAAAATTCCAGTTACCACCAATATCAGGAATGAAAGAGAGGCGTACAACTCCTACAGACATTGGGTGGTTGCACAACTGCATATATGTACCAAAACTCATTAAACTATACACTTAAAATGGATGAATTTGATTGTAAGCAAGTTATAGCTTAATAAAGGTGTAAAAGAACCAATCAGTATAGTCTGTATAAATTTGATTAATACAATCAAGAAGAAAAACCATATGATTATATCAATCGATGCCAATTCTCCAAGCTTTGAGATAGGAGATTCTTAAATTAGTGTTTTTCAGACTGATCTAAGAATCTTTCTTGATCCTTGGTTGGCAAGAGCACCACCTTTGCATCTCCACAATGTGAGGGTGTACATAGCTCCAAGGCCACGTTTTACCTCTCATCAAGGTACTCCATGATTTGTATGACCATTTCAACCCTGCCACTACCCTTCTTCTTACGCACTTAAAAAGGCCCAGGTGAAACTGAAGATTTGCTTGTGCTGGCCGATTCTGTCTTAGCAGGATTCTAAGAACTAGTCAATGACTAATAACTACTACAGTTGGTTGACCTTGTTAGAACAAAATCTATACTGTGAGCACAGGTCATCCCATTCAATGGTTTCTTTTCCCTCCTCTGTGGTTATGTGTTGTAACAAAACAAATTTCGGTACCTGGTTGTGTGAGTGGGCACACATCCAAGGAGAATCAGATAGGCATAGATCGGAACCTGTGGGAAGCTCACCTCAGGAATATGACAAAGAGCAAGAAAAGCCAGAGATTTTCTTTAAAAATTCAACCAGAAGACATAGTTAGTTCCAACTGAGAAAAGGGAAGAAAGGTGAAAATAAATTGCCTTTACTCCTATGTTATCCACACTGCTGAAAACCATCAAAGGGAGGCTTTTTATAATTCTTGAAGGTTTTGGTAGTGAATAAAACCTCTTTGTGGCTTTGTGGTGTCTCATACTTATTCTGAGAAATATTGCTCTCTACCAAATTTGGAGCCTTTGCAATGTTAGGGCTTCTGGGCAGCATCTTGAGGCGAGATAGAGAAGTCTTCCCGTCTTTCTCCATGTAGACCACGGACCCACTGGCAATAAATCGTGAGATAGTAGAGGAACAAAGTTGAAGAGGATGGGCTTGGTGTCAGACAAACCTAGGTTGCAGTGTCAGTTTTGCCAGTGATTAAGTGTTTGGCCTTGGGCAAGCTATTTAACGTCTCCGAGCCTTAGTTTCTTCATCTCAAGGATGGGCATAATGCTACTACCAACCTCATAGGGTAGCCAGGAGAATTACATAAAATAACAACTATAAAGGACATGTGACAGTATCTGACAAAGAATAAAAGAACTCATAATACTATTTATTTCTTCGTGTTTACATATATTTTCTGCTAGGAAAATTGGCACTCTGGTACATTGCCAGTAGGAATATAAATTGATACAGCCTTTTGGTAGGGCAATTTCTCTTAAATTTTTTAAATCTCATGAGCTTCCAACCTGCAATTGCACTTCTAGGCGTCCATATTCGAGAACCGCTCACAAGTGCATTTTTAACTCTGACAAACTTGACTCTGTTTTACTGATAAGCCTTATCAAACATAGCCACAGACAACATTTTCCCAAGTACTGTGCTGTGTCATCCTCAACTGGAAGAGTGCTAGCTTTATTGAGGAATCATCAATGGGTTTCTCACTGCTCCAAGAAAGTCAATCACAGTTTCTTGCTATTTTAGAAATGGATATTTTATAAGCCCTTAGAATTCCAGGGTGCAGAATTTTTAAAAATCTCGGAAATATAGCTTAATCATTTCTCTCATAGATGAGAACATTTTAGGCCCACTGAGGTAATTACCCCCGGTTACCCACCTAACTGATGATGGAACTCCAGCACACGTTGGTGCTATTACCCACCAGGTGGTGTTCTAAAAACCCAACTGGGTCCTGGGAACTCATTCTTACTTGTTCTCAGCACAGCAGGCCAGCTAATTGTTTACCCAATATCCAGTCTCCCTTTTTTCCTTCCTAAGAGCTAACTACCCAGACTCCCTTGCAACCAGACCTAATTCTGATCAGTGAGATGTAAATGGAAATCTACTGGCTGGGAGCTTTCAGGAAAGCTATTGTTTTCCTGATTAAAAAAGAGAAAGAAAGAGCTGGCATGGGATTTCTTTACCCATCTCCATGTTTCCTCCTGAAATAAAGACACGATATCTGGAGTGTCAGCAGCCATATTGTCCTTATAATGACAGAAGCCACACACTAAGGCTGGCAGGGTAGGAATATAGAAAGAGTCTGGGCATTGGCGACACTGCAGTGCCCCTGCACCAGCCGTGGACTGGCTATCTCTTGTTGCCTCTTGTTATGCCAGAAAAATAAGCCCGTTTCTCGTCAAGCCACTGTAATACTATGTTCAGTTTCCCTTCACTTGCCAAGAATAGAGGCTGTGGGTATAAACTGCCATATCTAAAGTCATTCCTGTCTCAGAGGAGGAAGGGGTCACTCTTCTTTCCAAATCAACCATTTCCATCTCTTTCTATCTCCTTCCATCTCTTTCTTTTCTTAAGTCTCTCTGTCTCTTCCAGTCCCTACTCCTCACTCTAAAAGCAGCTTTTCAATTTTCCTTCAGTTTTGATTTCCTTACAAAATACCACTCTTCTGCTTCACTTCATGTCCTAAAAATCTTGGGAGAAGAGACTGCACAAGCCTGCCATCCCTCCGGCTAAAAGTGAATTATGAATACCTTAATCCAACCAACATGTTTCACTACTCAGTCTGTCTTAACGTTTGTAACATTCACATGGTTGGCCCACTGGTCCCATCTTGAACTCTGACCTCTCTTGACTTCCTGGCATCACTCTCTCCCACCTCTCCCATCCCATCTGCAGCTCAGGTTCCAGCTCTGGCTCTTCTTTACCTCCTGGCCCTTGGATGCTGGTGTCCCTCCGCTTCCTCCTTGACTCTCTCGTCTTCTCATTCCATACCTCTCCCTAGGAAGCCTCTCTCACTCACGTGGCTTCAGTTACCTCGTATTTGCTGATTGTTTCCAAAAGTACTTACACGTCCCGTAGTTGTGTGGGTTTTTTAAAAATAAGTTTCAGATCACTATTTTTAACCATCTTCTAGATACTCTCCAACTTCTCCTGAAACTTCAAACTCAGTAGTCCAAAGCCAAAGCCACAATCTCCCCACCCCCCACCAAATGCCTTTCAGTAAAGTGCGTCATTAAGTTCAGATACCCGAACCAGAAACCTTGCAGGTACAGTCAGTTCTACCAGAATCCATAGACATGGTCCTGAAAGTCAGTGTCTTGTACAAAATTGGCCAATGAAAACCACAGGGCTTCTGGGAAAAATGGGCACAACACTTAACTTCAGCAGTAACATTAAAAAAAGAGAGAGAGGAACCTAATAAAAATGGCAGCATGATCTTACACATGTTAAATGGTTGAGTGACACACAAATAATACACTAAATATGGCCTTATATTTAATACCTGAGGTTGGCTCGTAGAAGTAGGCATGGGAAGGGCTGCAGTTTGCAGGTTACTGTGAAGTGGTGGAAGGAGGCTTACTGGAAATCAGACGGAAAGTCGTCACACCAGATGTGGATGGGTGTGGCTCATAGCACACATGGTGAAGTGAGGCAGCTGCTAGATGTTTGAGGGGGGTGTGTGTGTGTGCGCATGCACGTGCACGTGCAAGTGCACGAGTGTGTTTTGTGTATTCCTAAGCTGGGTGCAGTTTTTGCATTCACCTAGTGTTTTTTAAGGCACAAATATGTGCATAACTAATCCTGAAATTTGCAGTATGCTCAAATTGTTTCCTAATATATCAATAGGATGGGAACAAATTTGAATTTTCAAAGCAAAGATGATAAGCTGAACTATCTTTTCACCCACACAGGCACTTGGTCACGAATTCCCTTGAATTTTGCTCCTATTCACATCTTTCTTCTTCTCCATCCCTGACACCGCTGCTCCATCCCAGATGCTCGTTCGCTCCCTTCCATGAGATTGCAGAAGCCACTCGTGCTCTTTCCACTGCAGTGCCCCATCCCGCTCCCATTGTCAGAGGCTAGGGAAAGGCCACACCCGCCGTTGTGTCCCTGAGCAAACGTCAGTCAGTGAGGGCTTCTGTTGTTTGATCAGCTATGGCCCCTGCTTCCTGAGCCCCTTCCTGTAAGGTGGGGGCAGTTATGCCTCCTCATAGGGTCATTGTGAGGACCAAAGGAGGGATCTACGTAGAGCATCCACAGGGTCTCCAGCACATAGGACACTTTCAATAAGTGGTGGGTCTTCTTCCCCTTTTCTATTCCTCGACTTAAAAATATGATTTAAAAATATTAAAACGTGCGTAGTGACTCGACATTTCCAGTAGGATTAAGCCAAATCCTTTGAGAAGACCTTACAAGATCCTCTCACTTGGGATCTGGCACAACTTTTAGCCTCATATTCTTTATCTCCAGCCCAGCTGTTTCCTCCCCTCTCTCACCCAGAAAAAACTTTGTCCCTCTTTCTGAATTCCCACGTGCAATGTACATACACCTCTGATACAGCATCTCCCCAGTCCTGTGCAGTGGACGCTGCCACTTACCAAACATGCAGAGCCCTCACCCAGTTACTAACAGAACTCAGTCTCATTCACTGAGTTCATTTTGTCTACTCCTCTCCCATGAGCCTCAGGGATGGTGACCCTATTCACAGCATCAGGGGTTGATCCTGACTAGTCTGTGCCCATCAAGGTTATATCATCCCCTTTGCCAGTGAGGAAGTTTGGAATGGGTACATGACCTGATTCTGGGAACGAAGATATGAAGGGTACCTCTGCTGGGAAATATGTGAGAAAAGTTTCCTCTCTTCTAAGAAAGAAATACAAGAAGAAATTATTTTCTTTCTTCATTTGGGTATTGTGATGTCTAATGTGATGGCTGGAACTGCTGCAGCCATAATACCTCTAGCCTGGTTTGGACACCAATATCCACAGAGCATGGAAAATCCAAGAGTATTACAGAGGAGAGAAATTGAAGCTTTATGAAATGTATGTGGCACCTGCCTTACTGCTGGACTATTTGATATTTGAGTCAATAGATGCCTTTGTTATTCAAGCCACTCTGACTTAAGTTTTCTGCCATTTGCAGTGGAACACGTCTTGATGAAAACTGGCATTAGAGTTATTTATGAATCCTCCCTAGTGGTGTTGAGAACCCCAAAGGACTTCTTCAATTTTATATCTCCAGCGCCAGGAAGCATATGTCACAACTGAATGCTCAGCAAATATTTGTTGGATGGATGGATGGATACATGAAGCTCCTGGCATCCTGCCTATTGTGCTTTCCAGTATCTGCCTCCTTCTCAAATATCCTGCTAATCATGGAATCTTGGCATCAGATAAAAGACCAAAGGGAGGTAAGTTGTCCATGCAGGAAGTTCAGAAAGTCATAAAACAAAAGGCAGGGAGGACCAGTATCCTGGGAGTGTCTCAAGGTATCAAAGGAAAGAACACGAGCCAGTCCTGGGGCTTTTGTTACGGGGGCAGAGGAGGGCATTTTGCATTGACCACCAAACCCTCTTTCAGCTTCAGCTTCTCCTTTTTCAGAGCTTACAAAACCCAAGGGTCTAACATTAATATTTCAAGCAGAGTTGTGTATCTCACAGGTGATGGGGATGGGAGATTCCTCTAAATTCATGATATCTGGGCGTGTAGCTTTCTGATGAACCAGCCAGATACAAAAAGAACATTATCCTGGTAGTGTCCTCCTATAGAGTAGTTACTACACACCATTGTGCCCGCATCATTTCACTTAATCCTCACCACCACCCAGTGAGTTAGGAACTATGACTTCCCCCACTTAACAGGTGAGTAAACTAGAGCTTGGAGTTCAGGTAGCTTGCCTACAGTCAGTGAGTGGTGGACCTAACTCCAGAACCCAGTGACATACTATCCAGAGAAATGGATGCAGAGCTGTCCGCCGACTATCTTCCTCAAATCTCGATTAGCTGGAAGTCCATTTTGCTTTATTTTTAAACCAGAATTTGAGAAGCTACTACTGTGTTCGACTCTTCGTATACCTTACCTCGTTTATTCTTGGGACCCAGATGGTATTGTTTCCTGAGAAGATGGTGGACCAGAGAGATTTAGAAACCATACTAGAGTCACTCAGCTAGTAAGTGACAGAGCTGCAGTATGAACCCCAGTCCACTTAAATCCGAGGTTCTTTCCAACGTCCCACAGCTGCTTCTATTCTCAACTCTGGCAAGAGCCTAGAGAAGATAAGCTATAAATAGGAAGGTACCTGTGCCTTAAATCCAAGTAGCAAGGTCAACATTTGTAACGAAATGGGAGAATGATGGATGACCTGTATTCCCAAATGACTGAAGTACCAACCAACCAGTCACAGATGAGCCTGAAACCAGGTCCAAATTTTCCTTGCAGACAATAGTGTACTGTAAACCGGTTCTCTGGAAGGAAAGCTGCTATTTGTAACATTTCCACCATTGTGTAAATTCTCCCAAAAGAGCCAATTTCAAGCTACCAACTGCTCAACAACTGGCTTGCAGGTGTAAGTTGGCTCCAGTGTATTCTACCTATAGGGCAGCACTGGTTCTGCTCAAGAGGCAAAACCAGCATGGGCCAAGGCCCTAGAATTCCAAACCACACAGCTGCTCCTCATGGTTTCCTCTTTCAGGAATGGCACCTCCATCTCTGCACGTGCCCAAGGGCAAAAGTCATGAGAGCTACTGGATGGCCTCTCTGCCCACTTCCCAACAACGATCAAGCCTGGTCTCTTCAACCTCCCGAACATCCTTCAAACCCTTCTGTTTATCTCCAGCCCCCAACCCGCCCCGGCCCCGTGAGGTCCAGGCCTTTATCATCTCTTGTCCAGACTGTCACATGATCTCCTAATGGTCTCCCTTCATCTGCTCTTGCCCCCCTGAGTAAGTGTATTCTTCACACTGGGCCCAGAGTGATCCTTTGAAAATGCAAATCTGATCGTGTTGCTTCTTTAAGGAAAACCCTTCACTGGCTCCCTATTGCTTTGGGATTATGACCAGTCCTCACCACTCTAGACACAGCTCTGCAGGAACAGCCTTCTCCAGGGTTAACCCCTCACCCTGGCCCCTGGCTCAGCAAGCCTCTTTGGCTTCAGCCTCTCTGGTCTTATTCTAGTACCCCCCTGAGTCTGCACTCTTTTACGTCTAGAGTCTTTATATGTGTGTTCCCCTTCCCTGGAAAGCTCTTCCTCTCCGCTCTTCATCTCCTCTCCTACTCATCCTCTAAGTCTCACCTTAAGATCACTTCCTCCAAGAAGCCTCCTCTTGGATCCTCAGATGAGATCATACCCTCCGATAATCGATTTCCAAAATATCCTGCGCTTCTCTTTCCAATTACCCATTACCTCTCACTCCCTGTGGGCCGTCAGCTTTCTCCTTGCTTGTGCTGAGAAATGCTAGGTTCTGGAGATAGCATTCTCCACACAGCAGCTAGAGTGCTCCTTCTAAAAGGCAAGTCAGTTCTTCCAATTCCTGTGTTCAAAACTTTGAATGGCTTTGCAACTCTCTGAGAGTAAACTTCGAAGTCTGTACCAGGGCTTATAAAGTCCTACAAGGTCTGTCTTCTATCTCTCTCCCCTTCTCTTACTCTGCTCTAGCCACACTGGCTTCCTTGCTCTTCCTTGACTATTGCAAACACAGTCCTGCCTCGGGACCTTGCATATGCTGTTTCTTCTGCTAGGAAAATCACAAGGCTTCCTCCCTCATTTTCTTCAGATCTCTGCTCACATGTTACCTTATCAGTGAAGACCTCATTGCCCACCTTATCTAATGGTTTTTTCCCAGTACCACCAAGCAATTCTTTAATTCTCAGCAAGAACTGACTGAGTGCCTTACAAAATTATTTAAATTCAGACACTATTACCCAGAGATAGTGTTAGGTCCCACAAGTTAAGAGCTTAATCCCACAAGACTGCGCCCACTTCAGACGCCAATCGCAAGTCCAGGTTGTTACCTGTGATTCTGACCAATGGGTTATAAATTGGAGGTTCCCACAACCCTCTCCTTGGGTTCAATTAATTGCCTAGAGTGACTCACAGAACTCAGAGAAACATCTGCTTACATTTACCAGTTTGTTATGAAAGCGATTATAAAGGATACGGATGAATAACCAGATGAAAGGGTACATAGGGCAAGGTCTGGAAGGATCCCAAGCACAGGAGTTTCAGAGGTGGAACTGAGGTGTGCAGCCCCCCCAGCACGTGGATGCATTCACCAACCCCCAAGCTCATCAAATCTTGTTGCTCAAGAGTTTCGATAGAGCTTAATCTGCAGCCCCCGCTTCCCCTTCCCGGAGGTCAGTGGGGAGGGCTGAAAGTTCCACCTTCTCATCACTTGGTCATTCTGGGGACCAGCCCCATTCTGAGGTTGCCAGGGGACTCACTCTAAGTCATCTCATTAGCATAAACTCAGGTCTGCTCAAAGGGGGCTCCTTATGAGGAAGAAAAGATGCTCGCATCACTAAGGAAATTCCAAGGGTTTTGGGAGCTATGTGCCAGGAATCATGGAGAAAGACTAAAATGTATTTCCTATTATACCACACCAACCAAACCCCCATCTCATCAGCGTCTCTCCCCCTCGCCCTGCTTTGCTTTCCTTCACAGCCCGCATCACCACAGGACAAATGACACACTGATTGGTTCATTTGTTTATGGCCTGTCTCTCCCCCTTGAGACGCTGAGCTCCAGGAGATCAAGGACTTCATCGATTTTGATCGCTGTCGTGCCCCTGCCATCCAGAACAGCACCTGGCTTAATAGTACTTCCTTGATAATGATTTATTCAATCGCTGAATCCTGGAGAGATTGGTGGAACAGTCTCAGAATGGCCCTGGCCCGTTGCTGCTTATTTTTAGTAACATTGCCCTGGGTGATACATTTACTTGTATTTTCTGATAATATCCTTCCAGCATTGGTCACTCTGCTTTTTCACTCATTCCCCTTTTTTTGTGGAGCAAATAGTCCCCTGGGCCACAGTGCCAGCACTTATAATGTACAGTTAGAAGCTGCTTTTGAGAAGAGGAAATGGAAGGGTTTGAGGAGGTTATAAAAATCTGCCTGTGCTGTGCCACACTCTGAGAAAACATAAAGATATTTTAATACCAAAGGTCAGAGGCCCGGCTTATTTTATCCTCTTTCCCTCAGAAGAAATTACTTGTCGTTTAAAGAACATGCCCAGGTAATTTCTATCGGTAAACAAAGGGAATTTGAAAGTGAATGGATATTCATATTTGCTCAGTACAAGCCAATAAAAAGAGTTTCCTTTGTTCTGTCTTGTCTTAAGTAAAGAAAAGTACCAGAGGGTAGGGTAGCTTTCTGGGATTCCTGACACTTAGAAATGACTTCCAAGTGACAGATGAGGCTTGTTGGGGGGAGGCGGGAGCTTTCACGTCCCTTAGGAAGGAGAGGAGAGAGACAGAGACAGACACATCTGATTCCTGACGTTTCCACAGGAGATGCCACCTCGTTGTTAGGATGGAACTGAGCCCACTTCCTGCCGCAGAGGCTGACTGGAGGCCTGGTGGGCCGTTTCTCCTCCACTCTAGCCTTGGTCCTGCCCCGACTTGCTGCTTTGGCTGAAGTTCTTTAACTTCCTTAGGGCTCTGCTTCCTTATCTGTAACATGACGCCTGGACCCTATAGAGCATGACGGTCAAGTGCACAGGCTCCAGAGCCGGACTGCCTGGGTTCTAATGCTGGCTCTGGCATGTCCCTGTCTTCTGAACTGGGTTATTTAACCCCTCTTTCCCTCAGCTCTCTCACTTGTGGAATGAGGAAATGATAGCACCCACTGTGTAAGGTTGGTATGAGGATTACGTGACGACTTAGAACAGTGTCTGGCACATAGTAAACATTCAGTAAGTGTTAGTATAAGGAAAAATTCTCTTCCCTCCTCTCCTCTACTACTCACATGGCACACTTCTGTGACGAGATGTGTGGGTGATTTTCTCACACCGAGCAATTCTCTGACACCATCTGGGTGTCCTACAATTTAACTCGATTCTGACACTCTCTACCTGGAGATAGCGTCAGATCCCATAGGTTAAGGGCTCAGTCCCCCAAGACTGCCCACCCCTTCCGATGCCAATCACAAGTCCAGGCTGTCACCTGTGCTTCTGACTGATTGGCTTATAAATCGGGTGTTCTCATGGACCCCTCCTAGGGTTTGATTAATTTGCTTGAGTAGCTCACAGAACAGAGGGAAACAATTTATTCACTAGTTTACTGGTTTATTACAAAGGTTGTGACTCAGGAACAGCCACATGGAAGAGATGCATAGGGCAAGGTATGCGGGAATGGGTGGGGAGCTTCCATCACCTCTCCAGGTGCACCGCTCTCTCAGCACCTCAACCCCAAAGCTCTCTGAACCCTATTCTTTTGGTTTTTTATGGAGGTTCCATTATGTAGGCATGATGGATTAAATTATTGGCCATTGGTGATTAACGCAACCTCCAGCCCCTCTCTCCTCCCTGGAGGTCTGGGGCACCGGGGCTGGGGGCGGTTGAAAGCTCCAACCCTCTAATCACGAAGTTGGTTCCCCTGGCAACCAGCGCCATCCTTAGGGGCTTTCCAAAAGTCACCTCATTAACATAAACTCAGATGTGGTTGAAAGGGACTTATTATGAATAACAAAAGACACTTTTATTGCTCTTATGGCTTAGGAAATCTTAGGAGCTCTGTGCCAGGAATGGGATGGAAACCAAAATGTATTTCTTATTATAAACCACAATATTATAGTTAACCAATAATATTATCCTCTTAGGGAGTTAGGATGCTTTTGGCTGCAAGTAACAGGAAATAGAACTGGAAGTGATTTAAATAAGCGGTTTCCAAGTTTTTGGCATCACATTTTCTTATTGCAAAAAAATTTTTTGGACATGCTCTCTGATACATGCATTTATTTTAAAATTATGTTCTTGTATTATAGTACCAATATTTAGATACATAATGAAAAATTTAGAGGAAAATAGAAGTGTTAATTCCTTCTTCCTACAACCAAATCGATCGATGAATCATCTTGTGTACCCTCTATGTTGGAGACCAAGGGCTTAAACCAGAGTCAGTTTTACTTCCACAGGGGACGTTTGGAAAGTCTGGAGACATTTTTGGTTGTTAAACCCTGGGTGGTGGGGATGCTACTGGTATCCACTGAGTAGAGGCCAGGGATGCTGCTAAACAACCTGCAATGCACAGGACAGCTCCCCACAACAAAGAATTATCCTGCCAAAAATGTCAATCGTGCCAAGGTTGAGAGGCCCTGGCTAAACAATAAGGACATCTAGTCTCTCACGTGATAAGAAAGCCCTGAGGTGAGGCAGCTCCACGGCTGGTTAATTCCAAGTCTCGGTGTCCAATTCTTTCTCTGTTTCCTTTCTACCAAGCTTATGCATTGATCCTGTCCTTGGCTTGTCCCTTTGTGGTCCCAAGATGCTGCAGCAGCTTGAAGCATCACATCTGCATGCTCGCCACACAGTCTAAAAGCAGGAAGGGAGAGCTTCTTCCTGTGTTACTCTTGGGAAGAGCAAGGAAACTTCCCAGAACCTCTAGTCACCTCCAGGACCACCTCCAAACGAATCAGGCTGGGAGTTAGACCAACCGTGACTCACCACCTAGAACTGGGGCCCCTGCTCTTTGGAAGCACGTGGCCTTTCAGGAGAGCGAGTAAGATCAGAGGTCTGTGAGAAGAAAAGGGAGAGAATGGTTTTTCAATAAGATCGCCCACAGACCCCTTCCCACTTTCTCTAAGAGATATATTATTCACCATGAGAACAGAATATCCATTCGGAGATGGCTATTCTAGGCTCTGAAGCCAGACTACCAGTGTTCAAATTCCAGCTCTGCTACTGATTACTGTGTGGCTTTGGGCAAATTACTTGTCATCTCTGTGCCTCAGTTCCCTCATATACCAAATGGGATAATAATAGACCCTACATCCTGGGTTTTGTAAAAGTGAAAAGAGTTAATATATGTAAAGCTCTTAGAACAGTGCCTGGCACATAAGAAGTGCCCAGAGTTCCTGAGTTCTGTCTGGGTGCAGGGTGAGCCCTGGACTTCCAGACTCCCAAGGTAGACTTTGGACAGACAATGTCAGGACAGGCAGAGTCTAGACCCTGGAAGCCATTTGTATGGTTCTTGTCACCAACCCATGTGTCCCTGAACAAGTTCCTTATCCAGAATCTTTACTTGCTCTGTTTACAAAATGACAGGCAACAATTGCCAACACACCTGCTCAGAGGGTTGTCAGTGCCAGCATGAGTCAGTGAGTGTGGGAAAGGGCCTTCTTGGGTAGGTGCAGGGACTGACAAAGGCGCTTGGCAACGATGGGAATGCTAACCCTTTGCCCTGCACTGACTATTTGTTGAGTCCTAGCTTGGGGACAACGGCCCTGTTGCCACACAATGATGTCGGGGCAAGAACACAAGTCAGAGATGAATAATTCACAGACTGCAGCTAGGATATGTGCACTTTGCAGAGACAAGAGAAGAAAAAAAATAGCAAACTCCCACACATTATGTCATATGGCGCCAATACCTGTTCTCTAACCATCTGCAGAATTTGCCTACAGGGGTGGCAACGAAAATTGTGGCCTTACTCGTTGGACAAGGTCTGGAAAATGTGAATGAAAGAAAAGGAGAGACAGAGGAAAAAAGAGCGCATGGATTCCATAGGAAAATGCCATATGTCTCATGAATAAAGCAGAGGCTCTGGCTGTTAATAAATGGTAGAGGGTGATCACACAGCAGAGAGGAGCACCTGGAGCCCTGGCCGTGGCCTCAGAGGACAGCATGAACTGGAGCCAAGGGGACTCCATGACGATGAACTGTGTTCCAGGAAGACCACAGCTCTCTGGAAGGAGGGAAGCAAGTGCACTGGCTTCTGTTGCTCCTTACAGCTGGCAGGTTAAAACCCCCTACTATGGGCATATAATATGACCCTACTGCCCTTCTAGAGGCAGAGCCCATGAAGATGACTGCTAAAGCCATCTTGCTATGTACCTGGGGTAGAGACCTAGATTTTAAACATTCAGGTGAGAAGAGAAGGTTTAAAGACCTCCAAATAAATGAGAATAAAAGGACATGGAACAAAGTCCAGTGAGGGAGGAAAGGAGGGAAAGGACAAAGACCGAATCTGAAAGACATCACAGTCCGCAACTTGGACACCTTGTGCTGGTCACTGTGGTGGGATAAACTCAGCCCTCCGGGAATTAGCAACCCAGTTAGGAAAGCCAAGTACACATTATGAAATAGTGCCGAAACAGCTATACGGCCAAAGTCAACTAGGACAAAATAGTGAAAGACTCAAAAGAGGCATTGCACAGAATCAAAGAATATTCTGGGGCAGTTGGTGAAGGCTGCTGGAAGAAGTGAGTTCTGAGCCAGGCAGAGTTCATAAGACAATGAGAAATGTAGACCAAGTAAGGGAGACATGGAAGATCAAAGGCACCATTTCAAAGGATGTTGAGTTTTGCTACATAATGCAATGGAAAGACAAACTTGAATGTGAATCCCAATATCTTGATTTACAGCTCTGTAACTTTAGGGTTTTCTAAACCTGAATTTCCTCACTTATAAAATGAGGATTATAATATCTCCTTCTTGAGTAATTGCAAAGAATAAATAAGATAACATAAGTCAGAGGGCCCTGCATAGTGCTTAGCATGTAGTAGGAAATTAATACATGCTAGTTCCCTTTCTCTTTCCAGTCTTTAACATAAACCCATTGCTCAGGATTCAATCAGTGTAAATTCATGTTCTTTCACAACTAGTAGAGGTTATTATTTGCCCCAAAGTTATCTTATGGCCTCAGATTCTAAAAAGGAAGTGTCTCAAAAGAAAGGAAAATTATCAAAAATGGAATTCTGACAAGGCAACCATACTGTATTGTAACTGCCTGTTTATTGGTCTGTATCCCCCAGCTTCCAGAGAATGGGAACCATGTGCTAACACCAGTACTCAGCCCAGTGTCTGGCACACAGTTAAACCTTGATGAAAATTTCTAAATGAATGAAGGAGACTGGTGAGCAAAAATGGGGAGATAGCCAAAGAATTAGATGTGATTATGAAAGGAACACTACGAGAAGCTTAGGAAAAGAACAAAAAACAAAAGCACAGAAACAAGGGAGAGAAGAAAAGTCTTAAAAACACAAAGAGGATTAGAAACACCAGCACATATACTTGGTTTAATAACAAAAGAAAAGAGCAAAAGAGAGAGAGAGAGAGAGAGTCATTCCCAACTTGTAAAAGCCACGGGGATTCTAAAACCCAGAACAGCTAGGTCTTGTTAACATGGGCCATTAACATGCTAAGACAATGAACCATGGTTTTTCAGTTATAGGAGGAAGGAGAACAAGGAAGACAGTTCCTTTGCTTAGGGCAAGATGTGTAATGATAACAGACAGAGAAAACAGAGCTGCCAGGTCCTGCAGGCCTTCTGCCTCCCCAGCAGAGACAAAGCTGCTCACCCAGAGCTGGACCTGCAGGAGGCGGCGAGCAGGAGCAGAAGGCAGGAGTCAAGAGCTCCCTGTGTCTCAGGGGGATTCCGGTCTCTCAGCCCCAGTAAGTTACATCCCAGAGGTCAGAAAGAACTTGTTGCAGATCAACTTGCTGTCCTGTTCTCAGTGATCTTCGACAGACCGTAAGGAACTAGAGTGATGTTCTTAGACTCAAGAGGAGCAAAGAACAAAATGGTGAGATCTCAAAACAGCTAAGACCATTGTTTCCTGATGTTGCCTCTCAGATCTCTCCTGGTGCCCCTTTAAAAAAATGCAGTCTGAGTCTGTTGAACTCAAATACAGAAAACCGGTCCGAGTAGAGATGTCCCGGGTTTTCTAGGGAAAGGGAGGCTAAAAGCACCCCCATTTTGCTCCCCCCTCTTCCCTTGGAAAGGCGGCATACCCTGAGGCACTCTATTGAACTCTAGTGTGAAAATCACCTCCGCTAGATGAGTAAAGTTGACATTTGCTGAATAAATCACTCATTAGCTCCCATAAAGGGAAGCGGTGAACCCCGGAGGCCAGCAAACAAGGGTTCCCCAGGAGACTGCAAGGCCAGACCAACCTCATTTGCTTTTCGATAGGCTATTGGTAGAATGCTATAGCAGAGGTCATCTGGATTGGAGCAACACATTTGACATTTCTCATTGTGACCTTACAAACAAAAGGAAGTTTCTGTGCTGGTGCCATTAGGTGGATGCAACATTGTAAAGACTATCCCCAAAGGTTGTTGGTTAAAGGGTTAATGCAAACATTGGGGGAATTTCTTCTGCCAAGGGGCTCTTCTCTCTCCATTCCTTTCTGGCATTTCAACCAATAATTCTAACAATAATTACCTTTCATTAGGTGCTTAATATATGGGAAGCACACTGCTAAGCACTTTATAGTCAACTGTAAAGGGAGGTACCATTTTATCACCACTTCATAGCCTCAAAATGGACAATTACCTTGTTCAACATCACATAATTAGTAAGTGGGGGAGTGAGGACTTAAACCTATGACCAATGCCCCCAAAAACTTTGTTATTAGCCAGATGAGGATCCTGGTGACACTCTCATGACATGAAGCCATCAGGGATAGCTAATGAGTCAGATAATGAAATTATTGTCCAAAAAACCAACAGTTCAAAATAATAGACCAAATTTAAAATAATAAATGAATAACTGAAGGTCTAAAACAAAACAAACACACAAAAAACAGCTACATAAATACAAGATGGGAGAGAGATGGTTTAACAGCAGGACATGCGAAGGAGTCTCAGAGGCTTTAATGAAAGACAAGCGCATCATGAATAAATGGTGAAATATAGCTGGCAAAAGATGTTCACACGAACTTGAGCCATCTTAACAGACTTAGAAGGTCCAGAACAAAGGAAGGCCCTGCCTCTCGGACCTGCAGGGTTCACTGTCACCTCTGCAGTGTTCTGTGCTGGGAATCACATTTTAAGAGGAATAATGATAAAGAGAAATCTAATCAAGATGGCAAAAGGTATGGAAAGATCTGGGAATAGTTATCTTAGAAAGGAGAAGACAGCGAGAATAGGAGAGCTATTTTCGGATATATGAAGGGCCTTCTCAAGTTGCTACTTCAAACATGAGTGCACTCTGCTCCAGCAGAGAGAACCGGCTTGTGGCGACACTCTGGCTTTGAGTGTCTTCAACATTTGTGACCACTGGGGGCTCCAGGATCTGACTGCCAAATGCAATTTCCAACACTAATCTTCCAAACTAGTCCTTGGAGAGTTTCAGTGAGAAACTGGTTCTCAGATTAATATGCAATGACATGCAAATAATAAAACCTACTTCTCAAAAAACAATGACCAACTAACCCATAACCATACAAACAAGCTTCACTAGCAGCAACCAAACAAGGAGAGAAGTATAACTTCTTGTCAGAAATTTTTAAAAGTCTTAAGAATAAAATCCAGTTAGCCAGAGCATGAATAGGTGAAGTGGAGTCAAAAAAAACCTGACATAACACGCAATGCTAGGGGACAATAGAACAATGTTTACCACGTTCTCAGGGAAAAGACTGTGACCTAAGATTTTATCCAGATTATCCTTCAGGAATAAAAGCAACAGGCAGACAGTCTCAGCATGCGAGAACTTGGGCTATCTTACTAGGGGTCCTTCTTGAAAAAATCACTTGTTGATAAGTTGAAATGCAGGCAACTAAAAGATGAAACAAAATAAAGAAACAAAAAATGGAAAAGCCAGGATAAAAGAATCCAAAATTAGCATTAAATCCTATGGGATTTATGCTGTAAAAATGAACGTAAATGTTAAAACCTTGACAAGGTAAAATTTATGTCATCAAAACTCGGTAATATTAGGAGGGGAGTTGGGAACAAGCTATGAATGTATACGAGAAAGTCAAAATATCTTGCCTAAAACTGAAACTGTTTTAAAAGCACTCCAATCTATTAAGTTTTGTTTTGCATAATCTTTTCTTAATTGTAGGGGGTTCTTTTAATAATTAATTTAATAGGTCACTAAAAATAGCATAGAAAGTACGGCAGATACAATAGATTGAATTGTTTAACATCTCTTCCAATTTCAGTCTACGTGACTTCCTGTTCTTCAGGGGCTGGAATGATAAAATCTGTATTCCCAGACTCCTTGCAGCTCATGTTCCAACAGAATTTGGGAACCACCAATCGGATGTCCTTGTGGGAGACACAGAGTCAGCACCCAGTGCAGTGAGGAAAGGTGGCGGTGAGTGAGGCACCTGCGTTGGAGCTTCAGCAGTTACACCATGGCTCTGGAGCCCACAGTTCCAGTGGGGCTTCCTGACTCCTGGATTGTAGCTAAGGCCATCTCATGGTTCCTGGAGCTACCACTGAGGACTGAGGTGGTGACTTCCATGTGCCCAGGTCACTTTGGGGTGGTGTATTAACTTCCTGTGGCTGCCACAATAAGTTACCACAAACTTGGCTTAGAATAATAGAAAATTACTGTCTTATAGTTCTGGAGGCCAAAAGTCTGAATCAGTATCACTGGGCTGAAATCAAGGTGTCAGCAGGGCCAGGCTCCCTGGAGAGGTGCTAGGGGAAAATCTGTTGCTTGCTTGTTCCATCTTCTAGTGGCTGCCAGCATTCCTTGGCTTGTGGACACATCTCTCTAATCTCTGCCTCCATCTTCAATCTCCTCCTTTTCTGTCTGTGTTAAATCTCCCTCTTGCAAGGATGCATGTGAATGCCTTTAAGGTCCACCCCAACAATTCAGGATACTCCTATGTCAAGATCCTCAACTTAATTTACATCTGGAGAGACCCTGTTTCCACATAAGATAATATTCACAGGTCCCAGGCATTAGGGTGTGGGTATCTTTTGGGGGCTGTCTTTCAGTCTACCATCAGTGGCATAATCCTGGAGCCTGAATTTGGTACAATACCTTCCTGGCTCTCCAGATTCCTGATTGTGGCAGGAGTAGACACTGCCTGACACACCAGGTCTTAAGTGTTGTTCTGGAAGTCATTTCTAGAGGCCCAAGCCTGAAGCCTGCTCCCCAGGTCCTCGCATAATTGTATTTACACCCAACTCCCTGTCTGCTTAAACTGCAAGAGCATTTCTGTTATGTGCAACTGAATCCTAATAGAAACATACAGTACGGTCACATGTTGATAACAATTGTTTATATTTATCTCGCTATACTTTTACCTGTATATCTACGTAACTGAGCTACAAATTCACTCTGCTCACATGTACAAAGAAATGACAGCATGCTTTTTTCAATAAAAAGCTCTGATACTGATCATAAGCTCCTTCAGCTACATGGTAATGGTCATCGCGGTGGGCGGAATACAGGATGGAGGGGGTCTAAATTTTACTCCAACCTGGTGAATTTAACTTAATGAAGTGGTTTAAGGAGTTCATTGAGGTAAATTCTCAGTCTCTCAGATTTCCTCTCCTTCTCCCTGCTCCTCTCCAAGGGGGAGTCTGTCTTTATGGGGTAAGGCTGGGGTGGGGGTGGAGGACAAAGTCCTCATATCCATGCTCCACTCTCCCATCACCACTGATATCTGCTTTGAACTGGCTGTTGTAGGCTCTTTCCTGGACCAGCGGCTTCTGAGGCACTCATCAGTGGCATTTATGATCCTGGCCTATTCCCTCTGGTCTTGAAGTCCCACACAATTGGGCTTCTGCCTATCCACAGACCCTGTCTGCCTCTTTGCATTTCTGGCCTCAGACATGCAGGAGCTTCTGGGCCCTTGCAGGAAACACAAAGCCGTGGGGAATGAGGAGCATTGCCTCAGGCTGAACCTGGGACCCACCAATGCTGCTGCACTACTGCCTTGTGCCCTGGTGGAGGTGGGGGCACGCAGGGCTGCTCTAGAGACTGACAACCTCCTTGTAGGGTGGGAGGGGACACCCTCAGGTTCTTGAACTCCCCTTAGCCATCTGGGTGTTCTAAGGTTCCCTCTGTGCACACAAGTTTGGTTCTAAGGCATGTCAAAAACCAGAACCTTGGGGCTGGCCCTGTGGCCAAGTGGTTAAGTTTGCACGTTCTGCTGCAGGCGGCCCAGTGTTTCGTTGTTTCTGATGGCACTGCTCATCAAACCACGCTGAGGCGGCATCCCGCATACTACAGCTAGAAGGACCCACAGCGGAGAATGTACAACTACGTACCGGGGGGCTTTGGGGAGAAAAAAGGAAAAAGTAATAAAATCTTAAAAAAAAAATTATTTAAAAAAACCCAAAAAACCAGAACCTTGTGTCCAACTTTCTTGATCTCTTTCTGACCCTTCTTTTCCTACCATTCCTGGAGCCAGAATTGGGCATGTTTTGGGGTTTCCATTTCATCTGTAGCATGTCCTTCTTCTGACATGTGCTTCCTAGAGTAGCCAGCCTCAAGGCAAACCGTCACTCGCAGGAGAGACCTCCCTGTGTGCTAGGGCAGAAGCTCTGTGATCCAGTACTGATGTTAAAGGGGGAGATAACATAGCTTAAAAGTCCTTTCTCTCTTGATAACATCTGTCTTTCGTGAATATTTTCTTCTTTGAAATCAAGAGGCCAAGGCGGTCAGCTGTGATCGATGCTCCCTGTTCCAGGTAGTACCTATTCTTTCCCACAAACAGTAAGCCTTGCAACTCAACAACTCAACCCTGAAGATGGAAGATTGCTGGGGAACCAATTAAGAAGGAAATTAAAATGGATTAGCTTAATATTTGAAACTATTATCTGTTAACCTATGTATTAAGACATGTCTGGAAAGCTATCAATCAAATTTTAATCATGGTTACTTTTGGATTCAGGCAGTTTGGGCGAGGTGATTGCTTTAGTCTTTATTCTTCCGGTTATTGCTTGGATTTTAAAAAATAAGCAGTAGTCTAATAAAAATGTCCTTAATAGTCTGGTTTGAATCCTTTCTTCTCTGAAACTCTCTTTTTTTTTCTATATCAAGAACTAGCCTCATATAGACACTCTATAATTCAAGATTCACTCATTCATTAATTTATTGGGCATCTACTGTTCTCCAGGTCACATGTTAGGTATTAACGATACAGAAATGAATAAAGGTCATATTTGCTTTTTAGAAAAACACAATTTAGTGGAGAATACTAAGCACACAACTCTAACACATTCTGATAAGGGTGACTCCACGATTTTCTGGCTCTACATGTCATAAAGAATTGACTCGATCTCACAACACATCTCTATTAAGCATCACATACGAGCAGGCCGGAGGCTAGGTGCTGGGGACAGAAACACAGCATTTCATCCAGAGAGTTTTTCACCAGGAGGCTCTCAGGGCTTTTCAAGCCAGCAGGACAAGTTTCCCCAGAAAATCCGCGGGATAGAGTTCACAGGCTGGAACTCCCTTCACCTTCAACCTCCAGCCAGCTGGTCTACCTGCAGGGAGCAGGAGCTGCTCTACAAATTCAAACGTGAAAGATTCTGTGTCGTAGATCAAAGACAACACGGGTCATAGGACAGGCAGCTGCGTAAAGCTTGGTCAGGCCTCTCCAGCCACCAGGGAAGAAGTGACTAAGGCAGGGAGTCAGAGTCTTCTGCACTGTTCCACACAGGAAGACTCTCTTCGAACCTGGTTTCCACACTGAGCTGACTTGCTGGCTTCCTCCTCCCACAGTGTCAGAGCTGCCTCTCTCCCAGCTGCAGCGCTGAGCTAATAGAGAGATGGCTTGTTGCAAGGTAGATTGTTGAAAACTTGTTTCGTTCCTCATTTCTATTTCTAGGTATGTCACTGACTTGCTGAGTCATATTTGGCAAGCTTAGAATCTCTCTTTTTCCATGGTTTTTCCATCTGGATAATATGGTTTATAAAGAGCTCTAAGGCCTTTTATTTCCAAAAAGGTATAAGCATCTAAAAATAATAGTGTTGTTTACCAAAAGGCTTTTATCTGTACATAGCTCAATTAAAACATTAACTTATTGCCATAAAAATATTTTTGTCTATTTTGTTCTTTGCTGGGATGAAAGCTCTTTGAAAACAGGGACCATTTGTTTGCATATTTCTATTCCCAGCACTCAGCATAGTAGAGTATAATGAAGCCCAGTATTCTCTATCTGGTCCTTGAACCCAACGGGAAATCCATGCATGTTGACAAACAGCCTGGAAGTGTCATGAAGTTTTGCGATGCATTTGGGCACCTTTTGAGGTGCAAGTCTATAGTTCTCATCTGATTTTCAACAGAGGGAGCCAAAACAAACAGTTAAAAGCCATAAAGGAGGCCCTTTGTATCTATTTATCGAATGAGTAACTATGTAGCTGACACTCTGCTTTCTCAATTTTAAACTCAATCTGGTCATTCCTCAGAAATCCCAGAGTTCTGGAGGCACCTACACAACTTCACAATATCTGCATTGTCCATTTAATACCAAATTCAAAGAGGAGAAATAAAAAAAAAAGGAAGAGTTGAACATCATGACCATCTCGCTGACACTGAAGTAGCAACAGATAGGAAGACCAGCACTTAATATTGGTAATATGCTCTTGCCCTGGCCCAATGGCAATATGCTCGGGTTATCTATCCTAATTTAATAACACGCTATTGTGAAATCCTCAATACAGTATCTTACAAAGAGAAGGTACTGAATAAATATTTGATGGTGATAAGAAGGAAGCAAGATGAAATAAAAATAAGATACGGTGAAGATATCACCATAAAAGTTTTGGTAGAACTTAATTTTGTCATAAATATTTTTAAAATATTTTTGGACTTGGGTTATAAATATGACTTCTAAATTTATACTATTGTAGTTTTTTTTTTAAAGAAAATCAGTATATTGAAGAGAACAACTAATAGTATAGTCAATATTTCTAATTTTATGTAGCTTTAAAAAAAAATCTGCTTCTCACCAATAGATCACAAGTGCCTAGAGGTCGGATCCATATTTTGCTTCTTTCTTACTTGGAACATTTTACACTGAGCACAAGGCTTTACTTTCATTGGCTCTTCAGAAATACTACCGGTAAAGATGAATGAGAAGTGTCTGGTAATAAATAATGTGTCAAATGTCTCTCATATGTGAGATTGTTCCATTTCTCTGTGATTTATCTCATTTCTGTAGTAAGTTACATGGCAGCCTAAATTGAGTCTAGAACTAAATACAGACTGTGTACGCAATATAGAGACAGACATGACACACTTACTTTCTAGTTTTGGAACATGAGGAAATCACTCACTTGTACCGTGAAAATTAGAAGTCTGTAAATTTTTTGTAGTTCGCAGAATGTTAATTTTTTAACCTCATTATTGTAAAACAAAACACAGATACAAAAAACCCACATAAAACAAATGTATAGCTTAATGAATTATTGTAAGGCTAACACTCTTATAACCAACACCAAAGAAATATAACTTGGCCAGCCCAATAAATGCCTCAGTTATAACCCCCTCCTTTCCTTCTCACCTTCTCATCCCAAGTAACCACTATCTTGACTTTTATCGCAGTGGTTCTCTAAGTGTGGTCTCTGGGACCAGAGGTTTGTTTCATCACTACCTGGGAACCTGATAGTAATGCAAATCCTTGGTCCCAGTCACAGACCTACTCAGTCAGAACTGGGGGGGAGCCTAGAGATCAGTGTTTTGAGAAATCCTCTGGGTGATTCTGACGTATGTTTAAAATTTGAGAATCACCGTTTTAATCACTTCCTTGTGTTTCCTTATAGTTTTATCACCAAAGTATGCAACTCTAAACACTGTAGTTTATTCTTGTCCATTTTTACAATTTGATGTGTCTTCTAAGTCTCTTTTAATCTAAAGGTTTCCCCTTCAGCCCTTTCTTTTCCTTACAATTTCTCTCAAAGAACCCAGCCTGTGTGACCTCTAAAGTTTCCCACAGTTTGGACTTTGTTGATTGAATACATGAATTTGAATCTGAAAATGTGAATTTGCTGATTGAATACATGGTGCAGTTCAACATATTCTTCTGTCCTCTGTATTTCCTGCAAGTGGGCAGCTGGATCCAGAATCCTAATTGGACTTCAGCTTGATCTCGTCAGCAAGACTATAGGTGGTGTTCCGTTCTTTCATCAGGAGGCACATAATGTCTGGTTGTCTCTCCTTTTGTGACGTGAGAAGCTGTTGATAAAGTCTAGACCCATTAATTCATTAGGGGGTGCAAAATGGTAATGTGCTAATTCTCTCATTTCTTTTTAATTTATTAGCTAGAATACTTTTATAAAGAGATGTTCCCTCATCTATTAACCCAATGATACAATTTATATAAAAAAGGTAATAAATGCTTGATTCTTTCCCATTTTTTATCTGTTTTGAAGATGACAAATTAGTTCCCCATTATCTTCCAAAGATGACCAATTTTTTTTTTTTTTTTTGAGGAAGATTAGCCCTGAACTAACTGCTGCCAGTCCTCCTCTTTGTGCCGAGGAAGCCTGGCCCTGAGCTAACATCCGTGCCCATCTTCCTCTACTTTATATGTGGGACGCCTGCCACAGCATGGCATGCCAAGCGGTGCCATGTCCCCACCCAGGATCTGAACCGGCGAACCCCGGGCAGCTGAAGTGGAACATGCACACTTAACCGCTGCGCCACCGGGCCAGCCCCCCAATTATTTTTTAATATCATTATGACTCGTGGATTTACACATATTTGATAGGTTTCTGAGAAACCTAGCACTGAGAATCCTAGCAATTAGAGTATCTTATAATCACCCATTTGTTTGTAGGTTAGTTCAGGTCTTTTCTGGAGGCTATTATTATCATTATTGAAGTTCAAATCATCCTATCTTGGGCTAGTGGGAGTCACTTTAAGTTGACTCCTGAGTCCTTCTGAGAGGACCCTAATAGTTTTGGGTAGCTTCCTAGCTATCTGGAATGATAAGATGTTCCAGGTTCATTTTGTACCTTTTTCCTCCCCTGGATATGAAATCACTTCTCCAAGAAGCCCTGGCTCCTTTTAGAGGGAAATGAGATTTCAAGACCCCAGTCTGAGCACCAGGGAAGCTCACTAAGGTGGGACATTGTTTTGAGGCCTTTTCAGTGAATGGACAAAGTTATAAAATGTGTGTGTGTGTTCTCTACTACTATGTAACAAAATACCCCAAAACACAGATGCTTAAAACAATAAACATTTATTATCTCAAATAGTCTCTGTGCGTCAGGAATCCAAGAGTAGCTTACCTAAGTGGTTCTGACTGAGGGTCTCTCATAAGGCTGCAGTCAAGATGTTGGCCGGGGCTGCAGTCATCTGAAGTCTTGACTGGACTGGAAGATCCACTTCTAAGATAGTGTACTCCAAACCGGGCAAGTTGGTGCTGGCTGTTGGCAGGAGGCCCCAGTTCCTCACCATGGACCTCTCCAAAGCGCTGCTTGAATGTCCTCAAGACATGGCAGCTGGCTTCCCCCAGAGCGAGTGATCCAAGAGAACAAAGCAAAAACCACTATGTCTTTTATGATCTAGCCTTGGAAGCCACATTCTGTCATTCCCAAGCTATCCTACTGCTTACACAGGTCAGGGGAGGGGAGGGACCTGCAAAAGGGCATGAACGTCCAGATGACAGAATCACTGAGGACCATCCTGGAGAATGATTGCTATTTAAAAATAAAATCCTTCACAAACCAATACTGATACTTCCATTTCACATGTAGGACTCAGAGCTTTTATTTAATTTATTCTATATCTTTCACGCTGAGAATCCTAGCAATTAGAGTATCTTATAATCACCCATTTGTTTGTAGGTTAGTTCAGGTCTTTGCTGGAGGCAAACAGCAAGGTAGGATGAGACATGCAAGAGCTTTTGGAGGGGAAAAGCCCGTTAAGGGTAGAGGGGAGGAAGCAAGAGCAGCAGGGAGAGCCTGCAGACCACAGCACAAGTCTAACACCTGTGAAACGGACCGGCGAAGGCAGGAGGACAAGTTGGAGGAGCCCCAGACGGCAGCCCAGTTCTAAGAGAATTTTGGCCAGGTACTCAGAGAGGCTCAGCCAAAAATGTCTGTTGGAGTCCTGCAACCAGCAATGGTAGGCCTGCGCTAACTACCCGCGCCGAGCTCATTCATTGGCTGGGAGCAGCCCTGGGGGGCGTGGCCTCCGTGAAAACACAGCGCGTGATTCAGAGGACCAAAGTTGGGGCTGTCAGTCAACTATGCTCCCGGAAGGGGAAGATCTGAAAAAATGGCTTATTTTCCTGGGTGCCAGAGCTTCACGTTATACCCAACAGACTTAGAATAACGATACCAATACTTTCACCACCAAGATGAGCGCTGAAAAGAGTTAAAATGTTTTCTTACATGCCCTCTCCATAACACTCCTTGTAAAAATACTTCTATGTTTATGATTCAGGATATAGTCATTGCATAGCGTATTCTCCCCCTTTTAACCCTCGTTTAAGACGTTTATATTTTTACAAATCCTTCTGCCAGGCTAAAGTTGCATACCTCCTCTCCCTTTGCTATCTCCTCTGTCCTTGCCATAAGCAGTAAAACTTCACCTGACTTCAGTGTTTCCTTTGGCATTTGAGAAAGGATCTGAAATTCTGGCTGTAGGACAGTCTGGTTACTTATACTGCTCGAAGTAAAATGTAATAGGTCTATGACATTTGGTCACACATGTGACCTCGAAGCCTACACTAGGTGATCCAGAGCTGATCTGATGGCTCAGTAAGTGGATTCATGACCTGCACCCATCTTCCCATGCTGGGGTTACTCACACCCCTAGCACCAAAGCAGGGGTGCAAAATCTCTATGAATTTTTTAGCAAAACAGAAGATCTGGAGGAGGATGTGCGTCTGAGCAGGCTCCTTCCATGACCCTAGGACATCAGGAGAGTGTGGGGCTCAACCCTTCTGCTGTTAGAGGTACTTCAGCTGAAAAGTTGGAGAAGCATTGATCTATATATAGCTTAGGTTTCAGGGGGAGTTTTTCTGCTTCTTAGGCATAATTTGAATAACAGTAAGTGAGGATTCATAACGAAGGTGGTGCAGCAGAGCAATTATTCTGGAAGCACAGGTTTTAGCCTGGGTTTTGTGTCTTCCCTCCCCTTTCTTATTCATGGCCCCAGAGTTTTCACTACTCAAAATGGCCTGTAAATCCATTAAGTACACAGAGACAAACACAGGCAAACTCACATTCGTGAGAAGAATCCCATTAAGATTCCCAAAGTGAGGGCTCTCTTTGAGAAAGTGCCATTGAACTTCTCGATAGTTTATCTTTGGATGAATATGTGGAAAAGTTACAAAGGACCTCTTTGGACTTCCATATGAGAACTACGGATTAACGTTTTTCTCTCATTTCCTTAATCTTTACCAAATATTGAATGATGCTGGCCTCTCAGGTGCTGGTGGTCTGGCTCAGTTGCTCACCAGGCTGCCATGGAGTCCACTACAGGGAGTCTTGCTGGACAAGGCAAGCGTCCTCTGGGAGGGAGGCAACAACTACCCAGGTGGAGAAATCCGTGTCCAGGGCAACCATGCCCACCCCTCACCTTACCCCTTAGACTTAAGAAGGAGAAGAATAAAAAAGCAAATGGGCTTCTGGCTTTGCCTCCTGGTTTCTCCTCTGGGCTAAATTATTCCCACTCAAATGAAACACCTCCCACCTGCCAAGAAAAAAAAATCTGGTGTTAAAAAAAATTAGACTTGTAAAACAGAACATGGGGTGATTATTTTCATTACAAGGAGACTTTTCATTTTTCAAGAAGAGCATTTGCCAATAGATTCCTTTAAATAACCAATTCTCTTGGCATGTTTAAAAGGAGATATGATTGACAACGGCATGACGCATGTGGAGTTTTTTTGGTGACACATCCAATACATGTCATTGGGGTGGCCTTGCCAGATCCAGGTGAACCAAGGTTGCATGAAAATAGCATTTCTAGAATCACAGTGGAGAGAAATAATCTTTGAACATCCAATGTCTGACTCAAATGTTATGAAACCATGTTGTGTCCTTGTCCTCGCCCCTTCAACCAACACTTGTTTAATTCGATTTGGCCTATAGTTGCAGTCTACTGCCAGAGTTAAGAGGAAAAGCCCTGGAGGTTGACCGCCTGGATTTAGGTCCCAGCTGAGCCCCTTACTATTTCTGTGACCTTGGGAAAGTTATTTAACCTCTATGAGCCTCTGTTTTCTCATCTGGTTGACATGAGGATTAAATGTGATAATCTATTAAATGGGATAATATACCTAAAACCAAATCTGCCCGGCACATACTAAGTTATTACCACTGTTAATAACTGTGAGATGAGCAAGATGCCATTCCTCAGGCCCAGCAAATAAGAGGACAGATGTCCTGTTCTGTGCCAATTACTTGATCCATGAACCCAGAGAGGACTCAATAGGCAGCTTCTCCTGGTATCTAATTAGCACTAAGACAACAATTCTCTCTGAGTTAGACTACACGCTAAATTGCTGTCTTCAGCTAATATCTCCTTGAAGTTCAAATGATCAATACTAAACAACTCACCCAGCGCATCAATTTCTGCAGAGCTCAGATGGCACTTAACTCCTCCAAATGACTCCGTGGAGATGTTTGTTAATTAAAATAGAAAATCTTCAAGTGATATATCAAAGCTTTTCTATGATTAAAACTTAGCAACAATTGGTTTTTGTTTGTTTGTTTGTTTTAAAGATTTTATTTTTCCTTTTTCTCCCCAAAGCCCCCCCCCCCCCCCGGTACATAGTTGTGTATTTTTAGTTGCGGGTCCTTCTAGTTGTGGCATGTGGGACATCACCTCAGCTTGGCTTGATGAGCCGTGCCATGTCCACGCCCAGAATCCGAAGCAGCAAAACCCTGGGCCACCGAAGCAGAGCGCATGAACTTAACCACTCAGCCACAGGGCCGGCCCCAAGAATTGTTGTTTTTAAATGTCCTGGTTAAAATTATTTCTGCTATTACCTATAGAAATGATTCTCAAAGAGTGGTCCCTGGATCAGCAGCGTCAGCATCAACTGGGAACTGGTTAGAAATGCAAGTGCTCAGGCCCCACCACAGACTTATTAAAACATAACAATCTACGGTTTAACAAGCTCTCAGGTGACGCTCGTCTATAGCATGGATGGCATCTAGACCCATGCTTCCCACTGCACTCTTACCACACCCCCGCCCCTGGCAGATATCATTAATGGGGCTGAGCATCTTTCCCATTGAGTCTGGACGGAATCTCGGAAACCATTTCAGCACAGTGCCCACAATCACTACAAATCAGAGTTGGCATGGCTGGTCAGGGGATGGTACTCCGAGGTCTCAGTTAAGCATTCATTCAATTACTTGAATTTCCCTGAAAGAAAAATGTGGCTCTATTTTAAGAAGTCAGGAGACCCTTGGGACAGTAAGAAAATAATTTCTGAACTTTCATAATCAAATATCATCCCTGACATATGCATGCCTAGTAACTACAGCATATGAAATTTACCCCAATCAGCAACACAGGCATAATGTCTTAGTACAAGCTCTTGCCAGAGAGCTCAACCTTGATGCCATTCAAATCCTGTCAAACCGTGCCAGATGTCCAATTGACAGTGTGAAAGTCACGTGCTATCTACCTATTTATCTACTTCTAGTTATTCTAATATGCTATGTTTTGTAAAAAGCTAGATCACAAAAAACTTGTATACCATGACCCGATTAACTTCAATCCCTTTGGGCTGCCCCTGTCAAAAAAAAAAAATAAACCCTACCTTTTGAAAGAAGACTTTGAGATGGCTTTCAATAGGACATATATTCAATAAACGAGTTAAAGGAAAAATAGAAAATCAAAAGCTTTGCAGAATTACAGAGATGCACAGATACCAGGACTCTAGGGGAGTGTGGTTATTGTGGCTAAGCATTGTTCTTAGCTGTGGGCTATACAGAAATATGGTAGGTTAAATAATTCTCATTAACTGGGTAAAAGAAAGTTTTTCCACTCTCGAGATGGACACTTCCTGGAATATAGACGTCAGGATTCATACGTGATGTTACCATATTTGCTATTCTGTTATTCTACAAGTCTTCTCATTTTCTCCTGTTACTTCTTTTATCTGAAAGCCTAGTCATCAATATTCAGTGTAGATTGGCCATACAGCTTGAGATCAACCCATATTCAGACTTGTCCTGTTTTATCACTGTCTGTTTCTTGTTGTGGTTCATTATTCAATGTATGAAACTTTCAAAAGTTTCCTTTTTAAAAATGGAACTTCATTTATCTTTGACCATATTGCCTAATAAATTGAAGTTAACTTGCTACAAATCTTCATTGAGTGAGGTTACTTCCTTAATAGCATTTCTGACAGATGGCTATTGCTGTTAGTAACAGCAGCTGACATCCTGGGAATTTAAGTATTCAAAGCAATTCAACATGAATTTATTTAGTAATCTATTATGTGTCATAAACGGTGTGGCTTGAGCTTCAAAGCATACTTGGAGTTCACAGCTAGGAAGAGAATAAAGCGAGCCAAGACCAAAACACGATCCAGGTACAAGTCCAAAATCAAGAAGTCTGACGTGGAAAGGTAGAATGGAGCATGATGCAGACCTTCTTGAGCAACAAACAGCACTAGTTCTTAGGGGTCAAGTCTGAGTCCAAGATCAGGGACATCTGTTTAGATTGCTGGAAGTTATAACTGGTTGAAGGGTCCAGACAGATTGGCAGAAATTAGTGGAATTCATGACTTCCATTTGTAGCTGGACTTCAGTTCTAGTGGGAAACTGGAATGGATACCAGTAGGGTAGGAAAGAAAGCTGTAGCTGGATGTCTGTATTGCTGCCCAAAGACTAATTTCATCCCCAAGCAAAGTAGACATTGGATACAAGGCTGCAGATGACTTTCAACCCCACTACAGCTCCCACTGTTACATGCCTCTCTCGTATATAGGACCTTTTTATTTCTTCTTCCTTGTTCCGGGTAGCAATGCGCCCAGCCCCAGGCAATGGATTATGAAAGGTCTAAACTAGTCATAGCAGTCATGTTCCCTGCCTTCCTAGATTCCCTTGCAGCAGTGGGTGCCATGTGACCCAGTTATAGCCAATGAGACAGAGGGGAAGTTTGCTGAAGATACCTTTGGGAAAACTTTTGTTTTCCTTTTAAAAGGAACAGACTGGCACAGCCCTTCACCCCTTCTTCCTGCCTGCGACTTGTAACTAGGAAGAAAAGGCCAAAAGAATCATAGAAATGCCAGCCCTTCCATCACTGAGCCACTAAACTAATGCCAGCAGCCATTTTTGTCCAGACTGCTGTGATGTAAGAATTAGAAAACCCTTTGTTCAAGTTGTTGATAGACATTCTATTATTCAGAATGAAAAGCATTCCTGATACTCCACTCACTATGGAGATGGAAATTCTAACCACTACAACACTTAGAGACTGAAGTTGAACATATGTGTGGCAGAAGATGGGAACTGACATGGCACACTATGCTTGGGGCTGATGGCCATGGAAAGGAGAATGGCAGTGATCCTGGCTTAAGAATTTTGCAATTTCTTCTTCTTCTTCTTTTCTTTTGCTGAGGAAGATTAGCCTTGAGCTAATATCTGTTGCCAGTCTTCCACTTTCTTTTTTTTTCTTTTTTCTTGAGGAAGATTAGTCCTGAGCTAACATCTGTGCCAATCTTCCTCTATTTTTTACATGTGGGTTACTACCACAGCAAGGCTGACAGGTGGTGTAGGTCCATGCCTGGGATCCAAACCCATGAACCCGGGCTGCTGAAGTGGAACACACCAAACTTAAGCATTAGGCCATGGGGCTGGCCCCTAGTAATTTTGTTTGGGAGACAAGACTTATGACGTGGTCCAATCAGATCCCATCTAAGATATTTGCTCTAGTTCAGAAGACCATGTTTTAAGATGGACATTATCTAAGATTAGCCTAGGATAGTTAAGACATTGAAAAACATGTCATGGAAGAAATGGTTGAACCAAGAGAACTGTAACAAGAAGGATGTTGGTATGGAAGGCATTCCTACATTAGGTGAAGAATTCCTCATACTTCACCTTTACTATGCTAGTTGGCAGGTTATGGTCTCTAGACTCTGTCATAGCTGGTCTGAATCTGGGTTCGAGGCACTGTTAGCTATCTGATCTTGACGAAGCTGTTAAAACTCATTCTCTCTCTAAGGGAAAGCATGGTGACTATCACTGGTAACACTGTATCATATAATTGAAATTTGCTAAAAGAGTAGAACTTTAATGCTCTCACAAAAGCAAAGAACCTCACTACCGGGGCCAGCCCGGTGGTGCAGCGGTTAAGTGCGCACGTTCTGCTTCGTTGGCCCAGGGTTCGCCGATTCAGATGCTGGGTGCGGACATGGCACCTCTTGGCACACCATGCTGTGGAAGGCATCCCACATATGAAGTAGAGGAAGATGGGCATGGATGTTAGCTCAGGGCCAGTCTTCCTCAGCAAAAAAAGGAGGATTGGCAGCAGTTAGCTCAGGGCTAATCTTCCTCAAAAAAAAAAAAAAAAAAAACCCACCTCACTACCTCTCAGTTTCTTCATCTTTAAAATGGAGACAATAATAGCACCTACCTCATAGATATGTGTGAAAAATCAATGAAATAATTCATGTAATGCTTTTAACTCAATGCCTGGAACACAGTCAATATTCCATAAATGTCACTTGAATTATTTTGAGAAGTAGTTAAGTATATGGACTCTGGAATCAGAATACCTGGGTTCAAACCCTAAATTCATCAGTTTCTGGCCATATAAACCTGATGAAGTCTCAGTTTCCTCATCCGTAAAGTAGGGATAAAAATAGAACCACCCTCAAAGGATAATTGCAAAACTGAAATCAAATAGTGCAAGGAAAGCTCTTGGCACGGTTAAGTGCTCAGTAAATGTGGGCTTTTATTATTATTATTAGCTAGACCTTGAGCAATATAAAAACTGCATAGGATTGACTTCGTGTTCTCAAAATGCTTATTTTAGTTTCTAAAAATTAATGAGAGAATTCAGTAATGATGTACATTCAAGAGGAGATCAGGGAGGGAAGCAATCAGCTGAGGACGGAAAGTTTGGAGAGAGCATTCTGGAGGAAGTTGGATTTAAGGTGGGTCTTACATGATAGGTAGAGTGGAGATACTGGGAGGAGTGGGGAGAGGACAGGGGATTACCATTATCTTCCATTTCCAGACTACTTTATACATGTTATTTATTCTTCCTTCTCCTAGCCTCATCTTCCTGGCATGAACTGAATATTTTAATAACGTGATTTAGAAAAACACAACATATAATTGTTCCTCTAAGCAAATCCAATGATACTTTGTACAATACACAGTTCATATCACGTCTAAACCAAGAAACCTATACAAATGATAAGTCAAAGGGTACAAAGACCGGACCAAGAACCATCGGGCATTTGATCCCACATATAAATTATGTTTACAGTGAAGACAACAGAGATGTTTGTAGCAGGCAGATGCTTTTCTTTTTTCTGTGAAATATGAATTATACCTTGGAAAGGAATCTATCAAGAGTTCTTTGAAGCAAACAAAGAAATTTCTATTTCTAGAATGAGGAATACTCGCTTCAAAGACTTCAGTAGAGGACTCAAGGCTCCTCCTAATTGGCCATGCCTGTGTTGCTAACCTTATGTCCCTACATTCTTGAAACACTCGTAGACACCAGTCCTGGGCTGGTCTCCTGGAGGTCTCCTGAGTGTGTCCTTGTCCCAGGCTTTGCTGATTAGCAGCCGATGCCTGCCATAGAGTAGGTGCTCAAAGAATCACTGGCCAGAACCACATCCATTTCTTGCATATGCTGTTTTGCCGCCTAGAATCCTCTTCTTTGACGTCTCTGTTTAGCTAAAGCTTACACACCCTGTAAGAGGCCTTTTCCCACTACATGAGTCCTCATTGATCTTTCTCTTCTCTAAACAACAGCATTTGTCATCTGCATCATTGTTGGGAACAACAAGTACCTTCCCAATATTGGACTGCTGGGGCCACTTCTCTGGTCCCTACCACTTATCATGTTCTTTTTTTCCCCTTTTCCAGCATAACTCAGATGTTCTAGGTGTGAGAACAACATGGATAAAGCCTAGATGCCCTAAAGATCCTAGCATTCAGGGAACAGTTTGCAGGTCAGTGATTTGATGGCCATATCCCCCAGGAAACATCCATAAAAGGCAGAATCCAAACCAGTTCCTCTACAGTCCAAATCTTTACCACATTTTTGCTTCATGAACACAATATCCCATCACAATGTGACCGTATTCTCCCTGACTCCTGCTCGAAATCTCAGTCTTGACCAATTGTGACATATCAGTCTATTAAGCTAAGTGGCTTCATGCCTAACAGCTCTGCTTCAGGGCGAGGCAGCCTCTTGCTGGAAGGCTGCTGAGCTAGAAACGTTATCTTCCCTCTTCTCCCAAAAAGATGATGCGTGATTGCTCTGCCTTTCCTTTAAGATCCTAACACTCTGGTACAAGAGTAAGCCTTCTCTGATTTGTGATTGACAGGTTTGCCAAGGGTGAATACTGGCCTAACCGCCTGCGTTACAGTTGAGAACTAAAGTTGTTTGGAATTTTCCCTCTATCACTGAGCTCTGACTGCACTTTCTTCTTAGCATGCCCAAGATCTAGGCCTCAAACAAGTTATCTCTGCCATTTATTTTCTCCGCTAACATTTATTTTCCCCTTTAACACTTCAAGCTTCAGCTCCACATCAGAATTTATTTGTGTGCCAGGTGTTGTTAGATAAACAGACATTTGAATTATGAGCAACTAGAGACTGTTAGACAGGGGATTTTTCTCTTTTTTATTTTAAATTATCTCCTTCAAAAATTTATTCCTGGTTTCCCTGACTTACTGTCTTGGAGAATTACTGAAAGTTTGTGAATAGGAACTATACAGCACAGCAGCTTCTCCTCCAGGCTGTGGGTTCATTAGTGGCAGGGAGTGTGTTAACGTTCCTCCATATTCCCAGAGTCTTACCCTGGGCCTGGGCCTTCTACATACTCTACAAATGTTTGGTGAATAGACTCTGTGATGGGTTAAAGACGGCCACATAGTCTTTACTATTCCTCTCTCTCTTACGACATAGGCAGATGCTGTAATTGCTTGACCAAAGAATATGGCAGAAGTGACATTGTGCCTGACGTTGGACCCAGGCCTTAAGAGATTGGAAGTTTCAATCTCCTGTCCCTCAGAACACTCTTTCTGGAAGACCTGCCATGTAATTCCAACCACCCTGAGACTGCTTTGCTGAAGAAGCCAGTCGGCGGTCCCAGCAGAGGTCAGCCTTCCACCCATCCACGCCAGGGTGCAGAAACGTGAGTGAAGACTCCACACTACCAGCTGGATATCACTTAGAACAGAAAAATCACCTGGCTGGATTCTGCCAGAATTCCTTGACCCACAAAATCGTGGCATATAATAAAACTGTGGTAGTTTCAAGCCTCTAAGTTTTAGGATAATTTGTTATACAATAATAAATAACCAGAACCCAATCCTAAGAGGGGGCTCTGTGTATACTATCCAGCACTCCAGAGGTCAGCTTGTGCACTTGTAGCTACTGTTCATCTGCCTAGAGCAGGATGGGACATGTGTAAGAGGAGTGGGCTGATTCACTGCAGCTAGTTACGGCCAGATTAATGTTGTTTTTCATCTTGTGTGCTGCTTGGCAGCATAGACCCAGAGAACAAGACCAACCTCAGGACACAGATTTCAAATAGGACTGAATCCAGTGCTTGGAACCCAAGATGACTGAGTCATCACAGTTCTTCCTTCTGATTATTGGAAGAGTTAACCACTGAATAAAAATAACCTTTCTAATAGAACGGGATTAGCTGGAAATTAGATAGAAGACGCAAAGACTATTCCTGGTGACGACAGGGTGAGAACCACCGGACTAAAGGAACATCACGACAGAAGGCAGAAGCCTTTCTTTTCTTGTCTTTATGGTAGGTCCAGAGAAAGATGGTTGCAAAAATCAGACTGGGGATGGGATGAAGAAGAAGAGAATTTGAGCAGAGAAGGAGGAGGACACAATCATTCTATGTGTCCTTGGAATTTCTGGTTCAAGGGACCGGAAAACATCTTACTAGCATTTTAAAATTTTCTGAAAACAACTGAAGGAAACATAATAATGACAAGAATAAAAGAATAAAATAATGACAAGATAATGGTTTAATAAGAAAATCCTTGGGCAGGGTATTAAGAAATCTCAGTTTCAGTCCCAACACCTTGAAAACGATTTGACTTATTCTAAACTCTGTTTTCCTGTTGTAAAATGATACCTTAATGGAAATTATACGGATTGTATTGCAGGAGAGGAGATAAAAAGTGGCTTAGAAAGAAAAAGAAATGATGTATAATTAACAGTACCAACTCTTGAAAAATTTGGAATAGAAATTCTTCCTTTTCAAACACACAACCTCTTTTTTTTTAAGTAAGCAATAAATCACTCTTTTGCTACTATACAAACGCTGATTATTATGTTTATATAAAAAATTAGCTGTGGCTAGATAACGACAGGCAAGTAAATGACAGGGAGACACAGAAACAGCAACATTGTCTAAGAAGAATTCAACACCTAGACTGCTCCTCTTGCATCTTGAGCTGGTGTAATCCCGCCACAAAGCACAGGCTGTGAGACGAAGGCCAGACCAGCTAGGGATCCAGTGGGGGTTTGGGGAACAAAGGAGCCCCAGGAAGTGGTCAATGTGACACTGGCTGAAAGGAGCTCTCCTGGACCACCTGCAGCCCAACCCCTAAGCTGCTTACTAAACACGTCCAACCCTGGAACCCACCACAGACCAATCAGTCAGAATCTCTGCACCGGGGCCCCAGGAATTTACATTGAACAGGCGCTCTCGGTGCTTTCACTGTGCATCTCACAGTCTCAGGACAGCGGCTCTGCGCTCCCTTGCATATGACTGTCCACCAACATGCTGAGTTCACTCTGACCTTGGTTCCTTTGTTCGATGTTTTCCCCTCCAGGAACAACCCAACCCCCTCTGCCTCTTCACCACATGGGCCAAGATCCATTGGCTTCATGGAGCCATCCCCAACTTCTTCATCTCTTTTCCATAAACTCTAATTATGCTACTTAATCCTGTCTTATCCTATTGTGTAATTTTTTTCATGTATATAGTAAATTCCCCTTCATGGTTTAATTCCATTAATTTCTGCCCAGGGTAGAAAGATCTCACTTTAAATGTCTCCCCTCTTTGACAAGACCTGTCCTCTAGCAATCTTTTATTTTGCATGAGTGTTTTTATGTCTTGTCTTCCAAGACAGAAGGCAGGGTGGGGCCTAGAGCTTTGTAAGGGCAGAACGTCCCGAGGAACAGATGTCTTCCAGAGAAAGCTATAAAGCCCTCATATCACATCCACTATTGCACTGGGCCTCATTGATTGGACTTCAAGAAGCACAAGATTTCTTCACTACTATTGATTATTTGGGGTTTTTTTTCTACATTATCCCCTTCAGCATCAAAATCAATTTAAATTGAAGGCTTAATGTTTCTCTCTTCTCCCCAACTGTATAATAATCTCCTTAAGGGCTGAAACCTAGTCTTACACCTCTTACATAACTCCTCCACCCTACATGTTTATTGTGGTCTCCTGTCCCTCTTCCCTGGGAACTGTCACTCCCACAGTCTTGTCATGGTTCCTTCATGCCATTTTATGCAACATGGCCCTGGACTCCTGGTCACACCTGAGTGGTCTAGAGGTGGGTGCCTCATCCAAAGCTGGATCAGTCAGGTCCTTTTCTCTCCAGGTATTCTGCAAACTTGGGAGATGTTTGAGTTTGGAATGAACCTAGGAGATATTTTCCCCTATATGGACTGTAACATTTGAGGAAACCATTCTGCAGAAAGAGAAAAGAATGCTGTAGAGGCAGGCGCAGAGACAGCAGCACATGAGTGATGGAGAGAGTTTGGATGGCACTGTAATTCTACTCCTGGGGATCTTTTGGAACTCAGAGTTTTCAGAAGAGATCCCTGTTTTCTGTAAGCTAGTTCTGGAGGCTTCAAGGAAGTCTGGAAAGACAAGGAGAGCAAGGGGAAAGGAGGTTAGGGATGGTTTTTAGGTAGCCAATCCACAGAGTCTAACAAAATGTGTATTATCTCATTTAATCCTCAAAACAACCATGTATTTTTTAAAAACAATCATTATTATTATTCCCACTCTAAAGGTAAGAAAACTGAGGCTTAGAGAGGTTAAGTAACTTCCCAAAGCCACTTAGCTACTAAGGGTGGAGGTGGAGGTGGGACTTGAGGTTAGGTCCCTCTGATTCCACCATGCAACACTGCCCTCAGGGGAAGACCAGTGGGTGTGACACTTTCCTTGTCCCTCCCATAATATCAATTTAGGTAGGGGAATTTGAATGAATCCTATAGGCCAATTCTGCATCTTTGAGTTGTCCCCAATTACTTGGCAGGGACTGTGATTTGTGCTGCCCTCTAGAGGAAGTATGGAACAAGTAAAGTGTAATTGCCCAGCAGCCCAGGGACCTGGAAGCTGGCTGTTCTAAGAGGTGGGAGCAACTGGGTGCAGCAGTCCTGAGAGTGCCGCTAACAAACAGAGCAGCTAGTACGGGCCGGCCACGCCACAAGCAATCATTGAGATCCACTCGAGCAGCGCCAGCCACAGCCACCAAGGGAGCGCAATGGGAAGTGTCAGTGAGAATTGTGCAGGAGTCTCCACCTTTCTCCACCCTACCAGCATGAGTTACGGTTGTCTTTGTTATCTGAGCTGGGGTTGTGGAATGGGAGTGTGGGTAGGAGGCAGCAGAGGTGAGGGGAAGGTAGAGACCATACTCAAAAGGGCGAAACCAATGGGAATACAAGGAGGTTCCGGAACTTTTTTCTTTTTCAGGAACAAAAGTCCAGACCTCAGATTCTTGACCAGGAGAGTAGAGACCCCTGAAAGAGGATAACAGGTCAACATGCAAACATTTAGATGAGAAGGATAGGTTCTTAGCCCTCTCCTTTTGCATTTAAAGAAGTAGAAGCCTGGAAAATTAAATAATCTATTGAAGTTAGAGTTGAGTTAGTTGAGCTCAAGTCCAGAAATCCAAGTCAGAATCCAAGGTCTGGGAGATTTGTCTCCACTCCACTGGGTGACAGTTTCTGTTTGCAGCTATAGGATAAATGAAAAATTACATGTATTGTGTTGGCCATTTCTCATAGCTGAGTAAGTGTACTCGGTGCTATCCCTCAAAAGAAAAGGAAAGAGACTTTTCAAAGCTTCATCTTTGAAAAGTGATTTGTAAAATTCAGAGTGAGTGCTGAACTGTTTTAAGGTCTCACACATATTTGAACCATTGGCATATTCACTCTTTCCCCTTTACCTTAAATAAAGGCTATGATGGCTTTTAGATTCCTGTCATGCTCCTTTGTATGCCCACAAACACCCTCATTAACTCTGTTTCCTATACTCGGGAACAGGCAAACTGTGGTTTCTCCTGCAGAGTCTCACTGTGCTCTCCCTGGATGACACCAGGCAGCTGCAACTCCAGAGCCCTTGCAGCTCCTGGGATCTTGTGAATGTCGCTTTGGCTCTGGCTGGCAATGGAACAAGCCAGATGGTTCTGGGAGGCCTCAGCCCACCACTTTCAAGTCATGAGCAAGCCTCTTTTCATTTCTAGGGATTTAAAAAAGACAGGGGAGTGGAGAGAGACCTTTTTACTTTTCCACCTTCCTTCCCCAACATGTTCTCGACTATGAAATCTGATGAAAGGAATAAAGAGATGAGGGTTCATTGGAAGGAAATTTCCAGCTCCTAAGAGAATAGTCAAGTTATTTAAAAGATTGCAGAGAGCTTCTGAAAGGAAACACTATTGGAGGGATGAATAAAAAATTTTGAAATGGTCCAGAGAAGATTTCTTTAAAAAATTACAGCTGGAATAGTATGTGCTGATGTCTTACATAGAAAACAATGAAAAAGGATTGGTGAGCCAGAACTTCAGTCCTTCTGGGATTTCTATTGAGCCCCTGTTAACAAGAAAATCATCAGAAAACCAGGATGGCATGAACAGCTCAATGGAATATGTCTCAAAAGATACCTATGAGAAGGAAAGGAAATTGTGAGCGTGTTTTTAATTAAAACGTTATCTAAATGCAATACATCAGCAGCGATAAGCTCCTGCCTCCCACATTCATGAGTCTAGTTCTGACCTCTTCTCCCACCCATGGATTTCCAACTCTCATGCTTTAAGTGTGCTCCAGTTCCTAAATGCAAGTTTGTATGTGTCTCTGCCTTGCTGAACATCCTTCAGTGGCTCCCCGTTTCCTACAGAACAAAGCCCAAGCTCCTTAACAGATCACACAAAGCCCCTTTGACTTGTCTTCATTCTCTCTAGCTGATATTGGTGGCTAAGTCCTGGATTGTCTCCCTACCCCATGCTCCTATATCTTCACGGCTCAAGAAGCTCAAGGAGGCTCCCTAATAGCAAGATGCTTTCTTTCCTTTCTGAGATCAAGTAAAACCAGTTAAGTGGTTTCACCACTCCAACAGAGTGGGAGCCCTGACTCTGCTTTGCTGTTAAACTTCATTCATTCCACAAATATTTATTGAGTGCCTTGCTTGTATTAGGAACTGTGCTAGACAGTAGGGATTTATGAATGAATGAGACACATATCTTGCCTACAAAGAGTTTACACACGGAGTAAACTCTGTGTATTAGTTTCTTATTACTGCTGTAACAAATTACCACAAATTTAACGGCTTAAAACAACACAAATTTATTATCTCACAGTTCTGGAGGTCAGAAGTCCAAAATGGGTTTCGCTGGACTAAAATCAAGCTGTCAGCAGGCCTGTAATCCTTCTGAAGGCTCTAGGGGAGAATTCGTTTCCCTTGGCTTTGCCAGCTTTGAGAGGCTGCCTACATTCATTGGCTTGTGGCCCCTTCCTCCATCGTCAAAGCCAGCAGTGTAGCATCTTCAAATCTCTCTCCGATCCTGTTTCCACGGTCATATCTCCTTCTCTGACTCTAACTCTCACCCTCTTACCTCCCTCTTCTGGGACCCTTGTGATTGCATTGGGCCCACTTGGATAATCCAGGATAATCTCCCATCTCAAGATCCTTAACTTAATCACATCTGCAAAACCCCTTTTGCCATGTAAGGCGACATAGTCACAGGTTCCAGGCACTAGGACATGGACACCTTAGGGAGGAATTAGTCTGCCTACCATACTCTGCAAGCCCTTTTTACTTTCTCTCTGAAACAACACTATTTGCTCATTCAACAAACATGTATTGAGTGCCAGGACTGTTCTAGGAGCTGGGAATACCACAGTAACAAAGCAGACATAAAGCTCCTGCTTTCAGGGATCTTACGTTCTAGATGAGAGATAATAAAACAACAAACAGTTAAACACTGTATCAGAGAAGGATAAGGACTCTGGAGAAAGATAAAGCTGGGTGAGGCGCCTGGGAAGTCTGAGATTGGGGTGACTGCTACTTCACAAAAGGTGGTTGTAACATTCAAGGTCCAGTTAGGAGAAGAGAAACCAATCTTGGTAATTCAAAAGGAGGGAATTTAACACAGAGAACTGTTACACAGGTGATGGAGGGCTGCGAAGCTAACCAGGACTATGAGGCAACCCAGAGAGCCTTTTTTGGAAGATTAGCCCTGCCCTAACATCTGTGCCAATGTTTCTCTATTTCAAATGTGGGTGGCTGCCACAGCGTGGTTGACGAGTGGCCCAACCTGCGAACCTGGGCCACTGAAGCAGAGTGCTGAACTTAACCAGTAGGCCATGGGCCCAGCCCCAACCTAGAGATTCTTAACACTAGAAGGCTGCTATCACCCTTAGGCTCAAGACGTTACCAGAGCCTGGGAATGGTTCTCACCCAGTGCAACTTGAGGCCAAAGAGGAGAGGCATCTGCTACTAAGACACTGCCCGTGGCAGAGAGAGAGGAGGAGAAAGGCTTGCTCTTTCCATCTGCCCACATTCCTGTCATGCTTCTCAATGGCTGAACCCAGTTGGAAGCCTCTGACAAGGGAGACTGGGAAACACAGCCCACGGTGGGGTCAGTCCCCTTGCAAGACAGTGCAAAAGAGACAGCACCGGAGAGCAAGCAGGCAAATGACCAACACAGTGACCTTTGAACAGACACCTAAATGAACTGAGACAGTGAGTCATGCAGACATTTGGGGAAAGCTTTTCAGGCAGAGGGAACAGCAAACGCAAGGGCTGGAGGCAGACGAGTGTCTGGTATATCCAGGGGACAGAGGGAAGCCAGTGCGGCTGGGCTGGAGAGAGGAAGGGTAAAGGAAGGAGATGAGGCCAGAGCTCTGGACAGGAGTCAGAGAATACACAGTTCTCGAGGCCAGAACAGGAACTTTGGCTTTTTTTCTGAAATGAGATGAGAAGCCCTGGAAGTCTTTTAAGAAGTGAAGTGACATGTTCTGACTTACTTTTGCTCCACACTCTGGGACCCGTGTGTAGAATAAATTATTGGGGGAAAGGGCAGGAATAGGGAGACCAGATAGGGAGAGCAGGAGGGAGAATATTGTGATAATCCAAGTGAGAAAGGGCTTCAAGCAGAGAGAGAGAGAGTTGGAGGAGGAGGAAAATAATCGGGTTCTGCATGTATTCCGAAGTAAGAGCCAACAAAACTCACTAATGGCCCGGATGTGTGACGTGCGAGAAGGAGAAAAGTCAAGGAGGACTCTAAGACTTTTGCTCTGAGCAAACCCTCTGAATCTCTGGAAGGGTGCTCTTAACTGAGGTGGGAAAACTGCAGGAGGGAACTGGTTTTGGGAGATCATATCCAGAGCTTTCAGTTTTAGACATGTGAAGTTTGAGATACTTAATATACAACCAATTGGAGATGTTGAGTAGAGATGCATGCATAAGTCTGGAGTTTAGGGAAGTGTTTGGACTGGAGATGTTTATTTGAGAGTAGTCAGTACATAGATGCCATTTAAAGTCGTTGGATTGGTGAGAACACCATAGAATAAGAGACCACAAAGAGATGTCCAAGGACTGAGTCTTGGGGATTTCTATGTTTAAAGAATTGAGTGTGAGACGGCCAGAAAAGCAGGATAAGAACCAAGATAGACATTTAGCCCAGAAGCCACATGAAGAAAGTGTTTCAAGGATGAGAGTGGTCAACCTCTCCCCTGTTGCTGAGCTGTTGAGTGAGGTGAGGAAGGGAATTAACCACTGGATTTAGCAACAAAGCAGTCACTAAGGACCCTGAGAAGATTTGTTTCCCTGGAGTGGTGGGGTGAAGGGCTGCTGAGAGCGGATTCAAGAGAACGGGAGGAAAGGAATTAAAGGCACGTGTGGAAAACCCTTTTGAAGATTCCAGTGGTAAAGGGAAGCAGAGGGAGATATGGAATCTAGGAAATGTCTTTTTTGCCATGGCAGATACTACAGCATGCTTGTAAGCTCTTAGAAATGATTCAATAGAGAGGGAAAATTTCCTGATGCAAGAGAGGGAGTGGACAATTGCTGCATCAGTGTCTCTGAGTCAGAGGGAATGAGACTAGCACTGGTGGAGAGGTTAATCTTAGCTGAGAGCACTGAGGGGTCATCATAAGTGACCGGAGGACAGAAGAGTATATGAAGACAGATGCAGGTAGTTTGGTACCCAGAGTGGTGGAGAGGGAGTTTGTGCTAACTTCTCTTTCAATTGCTTCTATTTTACCAGTGAAGAAAGCACGGCCATTAGCTGTGAGTAATAAGCCAGAGGTTTGATGAAGGAGAAGCTGTGAAACAGTCCTTTAGAAGAGTGGGGGTGTGAATAAGGAAGTACGGTAGCTTTGCCACGGAATGTTGATTATAAAGTAGCTGGTGTTTAAACATGTAATAAGTACTATAATGCAGATGGGAGAATGAGATGTTCTGAGAAATCTAGTGTTCAGGCAGAGTTATACCACGCAGGGCTAAAACAAAACCCTAAAATTTGAAACATCATTGGAAATAATTTAATCTTGGATGATTCTGGAGTCCTTTTTAATAGTTGAGTCATTTTCCTGAATATTAATTAGTAACACCCTGTAGATGTATAGCCAGCAAGAGGAAGTTCTGAAAGTATGATAATAGGCTGGATAAACCAGATTTTAACTGTAAAACACGCAAATGTCAATCGATGTTTATAACATTAAAAAAATCCATCAGTTCTTCCCGTTTGGTAGGCCTATGTGTCAAAATGCAATCTATATTTCATATGTAAGGGTGTTTTGTTGAGTACCAGGGAACAACCAGAGGGAAACCAGTCCAACTGTGTTCTAACAAACTAAGAAGTGAGCAGGGAGGGAGTGACCTAGTAAACGACTAGCTGTTCTTATCACTAGGAAAGGTGACACATCCTTTGTGTGGGTGGGGGAGGGGATTAGGCAGAGGTGGGTAGAGGAGCCAAAGAGAGGCAGGAAGGGGGTTGAGATCTAATCTGTGCTTGGCAAACTCTGTATTCCCCTTTCCCTCAATTTCTCCTATTTCTCCTATTCTACTATATCTGAAGGTTAGGGAAGTTATCTGTGTAATTTGAGGCCAATACCCATCTCTTGAGCCTCATAAGAAGCACAGAATAAAGTTAATAGGTTTGGCTAGCACTTGGGTCAGATATTTCAAACGTATCAAATGGCTATCTGGGAGTCATAAAACAGGAGGCCCTGAAACCATGCTGTGTTGGTGGATACAGATTGGCAGCCATCCTTTAAGGGCAAACCTATGTTAAAAGTTGAGCCAGAGCAAATGAACAACCACCAATTTACAATAGCTTGGGATGCTATGAAAGATACTTCCTTAAAACAGATCAACAGGACTGATAGTGATGCTTCATTGGGTTACTTTGTAAAAATTTGATATTAAAACTACCAGTGTGTGAATTTAAGGCCTGCTCTTCCACCCTTCCTCCCTGCCTGCCTTCCCTCCCTTCCTTTTTATGGTTATTTGGGTGGGGGTGTGGATGTATTTAGTCTTTGGTTTGAGTTAGCATATTTATTAAATAGCAAAAAATCTGTTTTGAGTTAGTGTGAAAACAAATCATGAACAATGGGTTCCCTTTGACATTACTGGAGCATGATCAATATTTTATTGTTTTTTATAGTTGAGACAAGAGAAACTTTAAAATCAACTTGTCAACATGTAGCTAAACTTTGTGAAACTGACGTACTATAAAATGAAACACTCATTTGCTTTTTTGTTTGATGTAAGAGGAAAATATGTCATTTATTGCAAATTTTTATAGGTTTAAGAGCCATAGAAGTTTAAAGCTGTGATGACCTACCATCTGGGATACACTCTCCTTTTACAGATGAAAAATCAGAGAGATTAAATAACTTCTCAAGAAGACTCGATTATTAGTGACACAGAAAAACTCCAACCTAGTTTCCTGACTTTGTTCAGTGCTGTTTATCACTGTATCACTTAGGTTTCTACTACAAAAACTTTCAATAACATAGGATTTAAGTTTGCAAATGACCTAAGAAAGTCTTAACTGCCTAGTCTTCAAGTACTTTCTTAGGTTTCTAGTTCTATGGGAGTGAATTAAATAAGGATTTTCCCATATTGATGTAAATAAGATGGAATCTACTTTTTAAATTGAGATGTAATTCGCATACCATGGAATCTATTTTTACTCTTCCATTTTGAAAGCTATAGTTTAAGCTTAACTTGTATTCACGGTATCCATTTTATTCAGGCAGTAACTATATAATGCCTCCAAAGACAAGTTTCTACAGTTAAAGGAAGGGGCTGAAAAGATTTCACCTTGATCCTTAACAGTATTTTGGAGCAGGTATGCAGGCGTCTGAAAAAGCTTAATGGTTTTTTTTTAAAAGCCCCCTCTCTATAGAGTTTTTATAAGACAAAGATGGAGAAAAGAGGGATTATAACTATTGAAAAACAGACACATTCTGTGTGAACAGAAATGGGAGGATAGTAACAGAGTAAAAAACATGACTGTGGAGCACAAACATATTCTAAGCCTAAGTACTCTACAGAGGGAAAGGGAAGTGCTGAGGACACGTACAGACTGCTGCGTTCACTTTTTTCCCCAACAGACCTTAAGTAAATACCTACTGTGTACCAAGCCTGTGGAGGCGCTGAGAATGCGAAAATGAATAAGGCAGATCCTCAAGGAGCCCAGTCTGGTGGTGGTGGTGATGGGAAGGTGGGGCGGGGGAGGAGGAGAGAGGGAGCGTATGGAGTGGGGGTTGGGGATGAGCTTAGACGGGAAGGTTGAAAAACTGAATATACAGTAGGAATTTGGTACAGATTTGCGCTGGCTTCTATTGCAGAAATCTGCCCCAGAACATCTGAAAAAAAAAAACTCAATTAGCCTCATTTGCCAAATTGGGCCAGATATCATGACGCCGGTCTTCTACAGCTAACTTCTCGAACAGGTTTAAAAATCCTCCTTACGCTTCTAGCTCTCGCTTTCCCCACCATTAGAGGGCCAGGCAAGGGAGGGGGCAGGTTGAAAACTGCACCCACGTCTGCTGCCTCTGCTCTCTGCAGGAGACAGGAATCCAGGGCTTTGCCATCGTCATAGCAACTAGGAGTTCCACGGTCCCCCACCTTCCTCCGAGTCCTTCCACTTCCCCCGCCGGCGGGGCTGCGCTGCCGCTTCTCTCGCGAGATTTGCGCGCCGCGCTCAGCGGCCCAGCAGTGATCTCACCCGAGACTTGGGGCGGGAGGGAGGGAAGGAGGGGAAGGAATGGGGCGGGGAGGGGAGGGGAGGGAAGGGCGAGTGCGGCGCCGCCACCGCCGGCAACTTTGTGAGGGAGTTCAGTGCGTGCGTGAGCGAGTGAGCGAAAAAGTCAGTGCGGCGCCGAGTCTGGGAGGAGGGTCCCCGGGGAGGGCCAGGTCTGGGCTTCAGAGGCCGCCCCCGAGCCACTTCATCCTCTCCCGCCTCCCTGGCTCCCTCCCCATTTCCTCCCCCCACGGGTCCTCCCGGGCCTTCCGCCCCCTTCTGCAGTTACCTGTCCCCTCCCCCACTCGGCACGCACCTCCCCTTTCCCCCGCGCCCACCTCCGACCTCCGGACCCTGGACTCGCAGCCGCGTCGCGCTCGCTCTCCGCGCCGGCCGCCCCCTCCGCTCTTTCTCCTGGGGGCAGGCGGGCGGAATGGGGGGCGCTGAGCCTCGGAGGCGGCGCGAGCGGAGACCCGGGCGCCCAGACAATAGTTGATGCCGGGGGGACGGGGGCACCTCCGCCGCCCCACTTTGCCAGGAGCGCGGCCCCCACCGGCAGCTCTCCAGCCTGCATTCCGGGTCCCCCTCGGAGCCAGGCTCCGGAGTTGGGCACATTCCGCCCCCGCCTCCCCGGACCCCCCTGCGTTCGGCGCCCGCCCCGGCCCGGCCTCGCTGCCTGCCGTTCTCCGCAGAGGAGGCGGCGAGGAGCGCGCGCCGACCGTCTACACGGTTTCTCTTTCTCCCCAGGGAGAGCGCGCGGCGGACGCGCCCCGGACGCGCGGCGGCACCCGGAGGCCGGGCCCAGCGGTAAGTGGCCCCCGTGCCTCGGGGCCGGGCAGGGGAGCACGGGTGCAGGACTGTTGACAGCCCCCCCTCCCTTTCTGGCCGGGGATTGGGTCCAGGGCCCGGAGCAGGACACCCGGAGGCCGGTCAAAGTTTGATTTCCGATTTGGTGGCGTGCTGATAGCGCAGCCCCGCGGGGGTGAGTCCAGGCTGCACAGCGCCTGGCGCGCGCGCACGCATCTCGGAATCCGAATCTGCACAACCCGGGGCCAGGCTCCTGTGCGAGAAGCCGGGAGACCCGCGCTCCCGTCGGGGTGGCTGCGCCCACCCCACCGCTCTCATCTCCACCGGGCGACCCTTCCCCTTCAGTCACCTGGGTGAGCGCTTTGCAGGCTGTGCTGGTGGAAGGGACAGGCCGAGAGGTTTACTCTCCGGAGAGGGAGAAGAGCAGCTCGGTGGCCGCGGGTGGTTAGTTTCTCTCCTGGGGGTCTTAGTGGAGTGAAAGTCTGGGATGCTTTAACCTGCTTTCCTTGGAGCAAGTAAACCTCGAAAGGGCTGGGGACGCGTGAGGGTCCTGCAAAAAGAACTTTTCCTCCTTCGCCCCGTCTGTTTTCAACTTCTCTCCTGACCTTAAAGGAAATATGCGAGGCTCCCTATCACTCCACGGCATTTCTAGGCGGACAAGTAATTGTGGTGGACAGGTTGAAATTTCATTGTGTGGAAAATCTAGAGACAAGGGAGATGGCTCACTTTCAAGGAAGATGTTTAATCGGGTAGTTGGTATATATATTTCAAGGGGAGCGTTTGGGCACTGATGGCTCCTAGACTGCGTTTACCTTATAGATTTTATTTTCATGACGAGTACTTTAGACGCAGCCTTCGCTGAAATTCTTACTACCTGCTAAACGACAGTATTTCTAAACTGGAAGCCAGTGATGCGATGCAAATTTCAGAGTGAAGGTGTCGACTTTCATCAGGTTCCAGGTCTATCTGGATGAACTGGGGTTGGCGTTTCCTCTATAAAGCAGACCTTTCATGTTGAAACTCTGACTCAGATTCTTAAAGCCGTTGTTTTTATACTGGTACTCTGTGGGAGTTGTGTCAACTTTCTCTTGTTTTCTCATATGGAATAATCATCCAAGGCAAAAATTCTCTGACTTAATCTTTTGGAAAACGACAAGTTTAAGTCCTGTACAATCATTCTCTGCGGCCAGTTTAGTAACAGTATTAATTTCTGTATAAGCCTGATTTAACGACTTTCACCTTGCCCTTTTTCATTTTTCTGAAAGCTGCAATTAAGCCACCTTTACCAGGATGAAGGGGAAAAAAAGCTGATGGGAATAATGTAGAACAGTGGTGACAGCAGTAGGCTCAAATAAAAGGTTTACAGAAAGCAGTTTATGGTCACTGATGCGTCCAACTATTAGATGACATACCAGTTATTAATGAGAATATTAATATGAAAACATTTTTCCCATGGAATAAAGTATTTATACTAAGCATATATACTAGCAATTAACAATGCATTTAAAATGATTTGGGTGAGGATTTGCACCTAAATGGTTAGGGGCAGAATAAGAGATTTGGGGGGAATGAATGGTTTTATGTGGCTGACAACTTATTTTCTTATCTCATTATGCTTAAGTAAAGGACTCGTGAAGTTGACTGTCATTAGACTTCTCCAGCTGACTGAGAGAACGAGTTCGGCGAGTGGCTCAAGACAGACAGTAGGTGTTGCTGTTAGCTTCTCTGTAGTGCCTGGTTGCTGCTGGAGTTGGAGATTGCAATTCTGGTGCAGTGAACTTTCTGTGTCTGAAGTCAGGCAGGGTTAGTTGTGTTAGTTGTGACTTCATCGTAGGATTCCAGGGCTGGGTTGACTTGAGCCTTGAAAGAATTTCAAAGCATCTCATTGAAATTTCGTATTGAGTTTCTTTTAACTCTTTCCTTTCACTGTTTTCTGCCTTTCGTATTTACTTTGCTTTTGCTTTGATTATATGTGTAATTTACAGCCCTCCTCTCCTCCCCCTCCTTGATTTTTTTTTTTTAACAACTTTTTAAAAACACCTTCTAGTAACTTTCTTGAAGCCATAGATTGAAGATTGCTTGGAAATTGGGGTTTTGTAGACTTTGGAGGAGTCTTGGTTGAGTATGAGTTGAGATGTGTATTTGCAGTTTGAATTTTTCAGTAAATAGTTGTTTTTCTGTCTCTGAGCTGTGAGGCAGGAGCGTGAGGAGAGGTAGAACAGTATAGGAGTAAAGAATCCTTGAATCTTTTCACTTTAGGGCAAAGTTGTGTTTCCTATCAGTCCTCCTAGTCGTGTGGTCATTTCTATTGGTCCACATCAGTGCACACATGAAGGACGAATATCCTGAAGATTTTCAAGTGACATCTCAGATTTGAGCCTTTTGGTTCACTGACCAAGCTGGACTTTCTCTGAGGAACACAAATAGACTCATTCCCATAACGGAGGGCTCGAGCTCTGATATAGCATGCTTCTTTCTTTCTTTTGACTCAAATCACGGAAGTTCATGTCTCAAACTCAGAAAAATTTTTTCCTCTATAACATCACTATATTTGTAACCTTTTGAAATTTGTGGTGGTCAGACGGCCTTTATTGAGTGCCTCTGTGTGGGAGGCGTGCTTTTGGGTTCTGTGATTCCAGTGGTGAGTGAAAGTGTGTTCCTGGTCACATGGACCTGACAGTCCACTGGGGCCATTTGTAGTGACCTTTCCTGGTTTTGTGTCCTGATACCCTGATGCCCCCATAAAGGTTCTGTGTAGCAGACAATCAGTTATTTTTTATTGTTAACTTATTTAAGTTAATTTTTAAAATAATGGACCCTAGGGGCTGGCTCCGAGGCCGAGTGGTTGAGTTCGCACGCTCCGCTGCAGGCGGCCCAGTGTTTTGTTGGTTCGAATCCTGGGCGCAGACATGGCACTGCTCATCAAACCACGCTGAGGCAGCGTCCCACCTGCCACAGCTCGAAGGACCCACAACTAAGAATATACAACTATGTACCGGGGGGCTTGGGGAGAAAAAGGGAAAAAATAAAATCTTTAAAAAAAATAAAAATAAAATAATGGAGCCTAGTATCTGCCTTCAGAGTGTCTGGGTTTCAAGTTTTCCACTATAGGGTCTTAAAAAATAATTGAACCTTTTTCTGAAAAACTGTCTTTTTCTGCAGAGATGGGCACGATACTTGCTTCCCAGCTTTGCTGCAAAAGTTAATGAGAATATATGTATGGAAGTACTTTGCAAAGCATATCATCTTATTTGAAGTTGCATTTTCTTACTTTCCGATGAACTGATTCATAGACTGTTGGAGCTAGAAGGTTATTTGGAGCATAAATCATTTGGCCCATCTTCCTCCTCATTTGACAGATGAGGAAACTGAAGCCCAGAAAGTCGAAGTGATTTGAGGAAGGTTTTAGAAGAACTAGTTAGTGATCAGGTGGTGACTGGAAGGCAGGTTTTGAGACTTAACTATATTCCTTTGTTTCCTGGATTTTTTTCTACTTTAGAATCTATGTGTTAAAATCTGTTTGCTCCCCCAACCCTTGTGCGTTCAGCATTTATTAAATGTCTAAAATGAGAAGCAGCAAAACTTATGGAAACAAACAAAATTTCCATTAAGATTGAAAAGCTATGAAAACAGCATTGATGTAGTGTTTCGTGACTAACTTTAGAGTTACTCAAATTACAAAGTTATGGAAAAAGAAATTATGAGTTAAAGTATGTACATGGTAGTGCCTGTATGCTTTTTTTTTTTTTAAGGAATCTTTATTAACTCAGAGCGTAATATACTTGAACGTTCCTTAGAGAAGCCAAGCTTAATTTGTTGTGGTTTACCATTTTCTTCCCTTCTTAAGCTCATTTTCCATTTTTAAAAGAAAGTAGTTGTAGCTTCTTTATTTCTGGGATAGTGGCAACTTTCAGACCTTCTCCCACAGCTACATGTAAGGGTGACCAGGAACTGGGTGGGGGGGGGGAAGGGTCAGGTGGAAGGAGCTTCCTGTTGAAAATGACTGATTTGTATCGCACCATCCTGCCTTCCACTGTGTAATCTGAGCCAGGAGAGAAGAAACATCCCTGTCGTTTGGGTGACCGCCCTTGAGGTGAGGGGCTCTCCCTTTTCCGGGGAGGGTTAAGCCTTATGTTGTTCTTTTAGTGCTCACACAAAAGTTCGTGTCTTGTTCCATATACGGTGCTAGTTAAAATACGGGTGTTCCATTGTCACTTGAGAGTGACAATCCAGCCTTCTAGCTACTGCACTTCTCCTTTTTTGGTGTGGGAAATAAATTGGCCTCATTGGATGTTTGCTTTTCATTTTTTTCTGTGCCTACCTGAGGAAAGAAAAAGGAAAATGCAGCCACGCACTTAGGTGGCTCTTTGTTTTCCAAAAGTTATATATGAGTTAATAATTCTAGATGATAGCTTGTTTATTTTTTTTGGTGGGCTGTGCAGTGAGTCATAGCAACCTGGGAATGATTCCCTCGGCTTTGGACTTCTTAAACACAGACGAGTTGAAGGACAGATGAAATAACATGAGTTTGACGTGGTTTGTGATCATGGGGGCAAGTCAGTCCATTGGGGTCTGTATTTTGAGAGTAGAGGAAGCTGTGACAGTCCACCTCTTATTTTCTTTATTCTGGCCTGGGGAGAGTAAGGTAATCCCTGTTGGAAGAGAAAGTGAGTGTTTTCTTGAAGATCTAGAGAGATGACACCAAAATGACACGGAGGAATGTCACGGGTTTCTTTAGTCTTTGTTGGAGCTTCGTAAATAGCAGTGCCTTGATGGGTGTGCCAGAGAGTCAGGCGAAGCTGGTCCCTTTCCCTCCAGAGGTCTGGGATGAGGATTTTCAGCCTGTAGATTTCTAATTTGTTACTTGTCCTGTTGCACCAAGTTCTCCCTCTAATTAGGACTGTAGTATGCCTAACTTTAAATTGTGGGAAACGGGCAATTACATAATGTTAGATTTCCCGTTTTTCAGCGCAGGAGAGGCAGGAGGAGAATGCATGCTTGCTGGAGAACCTGGCTTGGAGTGGGAGGGCTGCTGGTTTGCACAAACACAGGGGTCACTCAGAGGCAACTGGAGCAGACAGGCATCCAGCCTCGGCAGCCGCTGGCTTCCTTCTCCCTCCTCCTCCAGAGCAGGTCCAGGTTAAATGAATTTCGCAGACATGAGCGTTAACTTGGGTTATTCCTCTTTTCTGTTTCCACAAAGCCTTTTACCAGAGCTACAGCTATAGTCATTGATTAGATTTTGTGGTTCTGCGTCTTGCTTCCTTTTAGAGTGGGTTCTGAGGTACTCAGAAGAAAGCTGTCGAGAAATACAAAGCAGAGGGCTTGGTGCTGAGTGATCGTGTTCCTATAATCAAGCCTTGACTATGATTGGTATCTTTTCCTTTGGCTCCTCTCCTGTCTTTCTGTAATTCATTTTTTTCGTGTTCTAAATTATTTGCCTAGATAGCTGTTCTAGTTTGATACACTGTGAGCACCTCACATTTCCTTTAACAGTCTTAGTTCCCAGAATTGATTGACTCTTTGGTTTTTCAAGTTTCTTTTTAGTTCTTGATGAGCTCAGAGAAGCAGCTGATAAGCGAACTACGGTGTCTCACGCCTTCAAGAAGAGAGAGTACTTATAAGAAGATGCCTATGAGATAGATGATCATAAATTAATGGAAGCTTCTAAAATTTTCACCTATTTGACTAACTTTTACTGCTTCCTTCACCTGTGTGTACCTAGGGAAAAACTGGTAAGCAGTATTTTCCCATATCTTTGCAAGAAGTGTAAGTTTGTGACTTGTTGGAACCATACTGCTTTTTCTTTTGAAGACCTCCAAAACACGTGTTCTTACTCTTGAAATGATGTTAAGTGTAGTTGATTTAACTTCTCCCTCTTACTGGGTTATTCTTCTGGCTGCTCCAATGAAGACCTCAGAAGGTTCTGCCAATATGTTTTGCCAGCATCTGACTTCTCAGGAGCTGGTATTTCATGTGCAAAGAGAGTGAGCTCTGTGTGTATCGTGTTTGGGGTGGGGATGAATGGGGTTTAGACTCCTGGCTCAGAGTGGGCCCTTAGGAAAGCTGTTGGGAAGGCTTGCCCCGGCTGACACAGAATGTGGTTCTTAACCCTTGTCTCTTTTCCAGTTTGGGAAATGCCTGTAATTCTTCGAAGAGTCTCAGTGTTACTTAATTTTCTTAATTAGGATCTTCGTGCTGATCTTTTGTAATGGGAAATGAGGAATAGTAATTGCATAACAAAATATAATGTTTCGGCCGATAAATGATAGGTTATGGAGAGTTATAGGATTCACAGAAAAGGCTTATTAAAAGTTCAAGAACCTCAGCCTAATAATTGCATTTGGTGGGATTGTTCTTAAGGCCATTTTCAAGGTAGTGTTTTAAAATAGGGGTTTTCGGCGGTTTTGGTAGGATGTGTGTTTGGAGGAGCAGTTGAGTGCTTTGGTGGAGAGCACAGAAGATGGCAGAACTCTGGGCTTTTCTCTGGGGGAGCATGATCGATATCAGGGGGATTTGAGGAAACTCAGTAGGTGATTCTGTTATGCTTCTCCCCCACCCAGTTGAGAACTGAATGGCTTTTATATCATTTCTGGATCTATCCTTGGCAGTGAGGCAGACAAGTAGTGGGTTTAAACCAGACAGCAGCTGACTGGGGGTTACGGAAACTTCATTTTGGATGGGTGAAAAGGAGAGGCTCTGATCCTATGTACAGTCCTATTGATTAAAAAAGACAACTTGGAAAAAATCTAGAAATGACTGCCAACAGCTAAAAGGGTCAGCCTGCTTAGATTCCTGCAGTCGGGGTAGAACATGTAAATTCAATTTGGAATTGTATGTTAGCACTTAATTTTTTTATTGTGGTAAAAAACATAAAATTTACCATCTTAACCATTTTTAAGTGTTCAGTTCAGTAGTGTTAAGTATATTCACATTGTTGTGAATCAGATTTCTAGAACTTCTTCATCTTGCAAATCTGAAACTATACACTATCCCTGGCTACCCCCATTCTACTTTCTGTTTCTGTGAATTTCACTGCTTTAGATACTTCGTATAAGTGGAGTCGTTCGGTACAGGTGTAACTGGTTTTATTGGGCCACAGATACTGCACTTTTTACAGATTGAAGGTTGGAGACGGTCCTGCGTTGAGCCCATCTAGCTCACTAGTTTTCCAACAGTGTTTGTTCACTTCCTGTCTCTGTGTTATATTTTGTTAATTGTTGCAATATTTCAAACTTTTTCATTATTATTATGTTTGTTATGGTGATCAGTGATCTTTGATGTTACGATTCTATCGTTAGTCAAGTTGTGAACGCAAAGGGAAAGTTCTTGAAGGAAATTGAAAGTGCTACTCCAGTGAACACACAAATGATGAGAAAGTGAAACAGCCTTATTGCTGATGTGGAGTAAGTCTTAGCGGTCTGGATAGAAGATCAAACCAGCCACAACATTCCCTTAAGCCAAAGCCTAATCCAGAGCAAGGCCCTCACTCTCTTCAATTCTGTGAAGGCTGAGAGAGGTGAGGACGCTACAGAAGAAAAGTTTGAAGCCAGCAGAGTTGGCTCATGAGGCTTAAGGAAAGAAGCTGTATCCATGACATAAAAGTGCAGGTGAAGCAGCAGATGCTGGTGTGGAAGCTGCAGCAAGTTCTCCAGAAGATCTAGCTAAGATCATTAAGGAGGATGGCTACACTAAACAACAGGTTTTCAGAGTAGATGAAACAGCTTTGTATTGGAAGAAGATGCCATCTAGGACTTTCATAGCTAGAGAGGAGAAGTCCATGCCTGGCTTCAAAGCTTCAAAGGACAGGCTGACTCTCTTGTTAGCAGCTAATGCAGCTGGTGACTTTAAGTTGAAGCCACTGCTCATTTGCCATTCCAAAAATCCTAGGGTCTTTAAGAATTATGCTGAATCTACTCTGCCTGTGCTCTTACAGCATGGTTTACTGAATATTTTAAGCCTGCTCTTGAGACCTACTGCTCAGAAAAAAAGATTCCTTTCAAAATATTACTGCTCACTGACAATGCACCTGATCACTCAAGAGCTCTGATGGAGACGTCCAGTGAGATTGATGTTGTTTTCCTGATTGCTAACACAACATCCATTCTGCAGCCCATGGATCAAGGACTAATTTTGACTTTCCAGTCTTATTATTTAAGAAATATGTTTCATAAGGCTGTAGCTGCCATGGATAGTGGTTCCTCTGATAGATCTGAGCGAAGTCAGTTGTAAACCTTTTTGAAAGGATTCACTGTTCTAGATGCCGTTGAGAACATTCATGGTTCATGGGAAGAGGTCAAAATAGCAACATTAACAGGAGTTTGGAAGAAGTCGATTCCAACCCTCATGAGTGATTTTGAGGGGTGCAAGACTTCAGTGGAGGAAGTTAATGCAGATGTGGTGGAAATAGCAAGAGGACTAGAATTGAAAGTGAGGCCTGAAGCTGTGACTGCATGACTGCAACCTCATGATAAAACTTAAATGAATGAGGAGTTGCTTCTTACGGATGAGCAAACACAGGTTTCTTGAGGTGGAATCTACTGCTGGTGAAGAGGCCGTGAAGATTATTGAAATGACAACAAAGGATTTAGAATATGACATAAACTTAGTTGATAAAGCAGCGTCCAGGGTTTGAGAGGATTGACTCCAGTTTTGAAAGAAGTTCTGTTGTGGGTAACGTGCTGTCAAAGAGCATCACATGCTGCAGAGAAATCATTCATGAAGGAGAGTCAACCAAGGCAGACTTGTTTGTTGTCTTATTTTAAGAACTTGCCACAGTCATCCCAGCCTTCAGCAGTCACCACTGTGATCAGTCAGCAGCCGTCAACACCAAGGGAAGACCCTCCACCAGCAAAAAGATTACAACTCACTGATGGCTCAGATGATGGTTAGCATTTTTTAGCAATGAAGTATTTTTAATTTAAGGTATGTACGTTACTTTTTAGACATAATGCTATTGCACGCTTCATCAACTACAGTATAGTGTAAACATAACTTTTATGTGCACTGGGAAACCAGAAAATTTGGGTGAGTCACTGTACTGGGATACTCACTTTATTGCGATGGTCTGGAACTGAACCCTCCGTATCTTCAAGGTATGCCTGTATTTGTCTTTTCATGACTGGCTTATTTCACTTAGCATAATGTCCTCAAGGTTCATACATGTTGGCATGTGACAAGATTTCCTTCTCTTTTAAGGCTCAATAATATTCCATTGTACATATGTTCCACATTTTGTTTATCCATGCATCCATTGGTGGACATTCGGGTTGCTTCCACCTCTTGGCTAATGTGAATAATCCTGCTGTAAACATGGGTATACAAATATATCTTTGAAACTTTGCTTTTGGATATATACCCAGAAGTCGGATTGCTGGATCATATGGTAGTTCTCTTTTTAATTTTTTGAGTAATCTCCATATTATTTTTCATAGTGGTTGTAAAACCATAGTGGTTTTACATTCCTACCAGCATGCACAAAGTTTACAATTTCTCCACATCCTTGTAAACGCTTCTTTCTGTTTTTTTGATAGCCATCCTAATGTGTGTGAGGTTATATTTTATGGTTTTGATTTGTATTTCTCTGATGATAAGTGATGTTGTGCATATTTCATATACCTGTTGGCCATTTGTATATCATCTTTGGAAAGTTGTCTATTCAAGTCTTTTGCCCATTTTTCAATCACGTTATTTGATTTTTTGTTGTTGAGTTGTAGGAGTTCTTTATATATTCTGGATATTAACTTCATCAGATATATGATTTACAAATATTTTCTCCTGTTCTGTAGGTTAATTTTTCACTCTATTGATGCACAAACGTTTTTAAATTTGATGTAGTCCCATTTGTCTTTTTTTTTTTTGGTAGGGAAGATTGGCTCAGAGCTAACATCTGTTGCCAGTCTTCCTCCTTTTTTTGCTTGAGGAATATTGTCCCTGAGCTAACATGTGTGTCAGTCTTCCTCTATTTTGTATGTGGGATGCTGCCACAGCATGGCTTGATCAACGGTGTGTGGGTCCGCGCCTAGATCCGAACCTGTGAACCCCAGGCTGCTGAAGCAGAGTGCACGAACTCAACCACCATGCCACTAGGCTGGCTCCCCATTTGTCTATTTTTGCTTTTGTTGCCTATGCTTTTGGCATCATATCCAAGAAATCATTGCCAAATCCAGTGTCATGAAGATTTCCCCCTACGTTTTCTTCTAGAAGTTTTATAGTTCTAGTTCTTATGTTAGGTCTTTAATCTGTTTTGAGTTAATTTTTGTATATGGCATAAGATAAGGGTCTAACTTCATTCTTTCACATGTGGATATCCAGTTTTCTCAACACCATTTGCTGAAGACTGTCCTTTTCCTACAGAGCGGTCTTGGCACCTTTGTTGAAGATCAATTGACCATATGTGTGAGGCCTTATATCTGAGTGCTCTGTTCTGTTCCGTTAGTCTGTTTGTCTTTATTCCAGTACTACACTGTTTTGGTTACGTTAGCTTTGTAATATATTTTGAAATTAGGAAGTATGAATTGCACTTACTTTTAATTTATGCTATAGATTCGAGGTGTTGAGTAACAGAGAAGTAATAGGGAAATTGACAATAGGGAAAACAATTTAAAATTTTTTCATTTTTTTGAGGGGATTAGTCGCACTTAAAGGCGGTAAGGTGATTTAAATGGCAGAATGTATGCAAGGCTATCGATTGGCAACTAGTTTAGCCAGAGCTGTGTGTCTAGCACTTCCTGGTTTGTAAAGCACTATCACAGATACTGAGTCCAGAGGCTTGGGAAAGCCAGTGGACCCTGAATTGATCGTGAAGATTGTATGTGTACCCCAGTGGGTATAAATACCCAAAACCATCTGGGTCAGTTGTACCACAGTGCTCAAGGGAGTTGTTTAATGAAAGCCTCTAGTAGTAATCTCAAGATTTTCAGTGGTATCAGTTATTGTAAGAATTCTTGCGTGCTATTTTTTCCTTGACACTGTATTGCCTTTCCTATTTCAATTCAGTAGTTTCTGATTTTCCATATGTGCTCGTTGAATAGCAGTGAGTCACATACAGAGCTAGAATACTTAGCCACAGTGCTGTTTCATTGTCTAGGATGTGCAAAGAACAGAAAATTAACCTGGCTGGGTTGTGTAGGATGAAGTGAAGGCGAGAGATTGGAGCCAGAAGAGCAAATTAAGTGGCTGCTTTAGTAAGTGATTTAGGCTACTTAAGACATGCTTTCTCACCTTCTTAAAACTGTGGGGATAACTGTGGTTGGCTGTATTACTTGAAGGGATATTTGGTAGAATTTCTATGGAGCAAAATGTAGTATGCTTGCATATAGTAGGACTGTAGTAAAGATTTGTTTAAATAGTGACCAAATAAATTCATGCCTGTGTGGGTGAATCTCTAGGGAGTAACTTACTCTTCTATCCCGTGAGTATTTATTGACTCCCACTGTATGCCAGGGGCTGGTGGCTGCTTCACTGGCTCCTGCTTTCCTGTGGCTGAAGCTCTGCTTGCGATTGATGTGGTTCTTTTCGGGTTCTATTCCCCTTATCTAGTTGGATTTTTCTTTAGTCAAAGGCCTGTTTTACTTCTGATGCAAAACAACTGTAGTTGTTTATTATGAAAATAGTGCTATATTAAATATTCTTTGTGTAGAGGAAAAAAGAAACACTGGACAGTTCTGCCTTTTGGTTTCCAAGAAGATGGGTCTTGGCAAAATTTATGTTATCAAGCACTTTTCTAAGAGCTAAAGGAAACTGGCTTTAACGAATTTTGGTTAAGGTTTTCCTGAGGACCCAGATCAGGTTTTCAAATCTTGGTTTCCTCCACTTCCATGCACACTCCAGGAGACTCTAGAAAGCCAAGTTTGGCTCAAATCTCAGTTTCCTCTACTTCCATGCCGGCTCCAGGAGAATCTAGAAAGCTAATTTTGGCTAATCCTGAATTTTTCCATTAATTGTCAGATCCTAAAAGAGTCAGGCACCCTTTTTAGATCTTCATTCATTTCTTTATTCATTTGATTGTTCATTTAACAAGTCTTCTTCATTCACTTATTATCTACCAAGTAATCTTTTCACTTGTAAAAGGAAGGAAGTTGAGGGTTGAATTAAGTTTCCTTTAAGGCCAGCTATTAAAATTCTGTGCATTTATTATTGTGACTTAAAGAGATGTAGGGCTTTTTTTTTTTTTTGAGGAAGATTAGCCCTGAGCTAACTACTGCCAATCCTCCTCTTTTTGCTGAGGAAGACTGGCCCTGAGCTAACATCCATGCCCATCTTCCTCTACTTTATATGTGGGATGCCTGCCACAGCATGGCTTTGCCAAGTGGTGCCATGTGCGCACCTGGGATCCGAACTGGTGAACCCCGAGCCACCGAGAAGCAGAACGTGTGAACTTAACTGCTGCACCACCGGGCTGGCCCTGATTTAGGGCTTTTGTGGAGATAGTAGAAGTGTTTTTTGAAGGAACTGAATAAAGAGAAATTTAGAGTTTTTGTTTTTAGCTCTAAAACATTTTTGTGAGAAAATTCTGTAATGATGGATAATGTTAGCATTAGTCTCACTCTGATCTGAAAACAGTCAACATTTTAACTCAACTCTGAGAGTCTTTCCTTGTAATTTTGGCAGGAGACAATTCTGAATCTAACCTTTCTGCTGTTACATGTAACATTTAGAAACTTAATTCCTCTTTCAGATGGTTGGTGTAGTGCCAGTGTGGGAGATTCAGAAATGCCTATCACCCTTTCTTCTAGGTACTTGGTTCCGAATCTCTTAGAGCCTTTGTCCTTTATGCCTGCGGTAGTCTTTTTTTTTTCTGCTTTTTTTCTCCCCGAATCCCCCCAGTATATAGTTATATATTTTTTAGTTGTAGGTCCTTCTAGTTGTGGCATGTGGGATGCCACCTCAATGTGCCTGACGAGCGGTGCCATGTCAGCACCCAAGATCCGAACCAGCGAAACCCTGGGCCGCCAAAGCAGAGCACGCGAACTTAACCACTTGCCCACGGGGCCAGCCACATGTGCGGTAGTCTTGAGATACTGTGACATCATATCACTGAATGCAGAAGAGTCACACTGAAGATCTGAGTACCAGTGCGGTGATAATTAAACTAGTAATTGCCCATGCTGCCAAATGTGTGATGTTCATATAAGCTAGTGTGAGATTTCATAGCTTTATAAAATGACATTTTCATTTTAATTTGTTGTTAGAAATTCAACATAGTATTGATTGTGTGTTATAAAATTTAGTTATGCAAAATAAAATTGAAGAATTTTCTCTCCTGTGGATTTTTGGCTGTTGTAAATCTGGTCTCCTTATCAAAGAATAGTGGAAGATTTGTGTAGTCCTCGCTCTGTGACTTTGGCCGTTTTTCTTTCATTTACTAATCAGCAGTATTCACTGAGCACCTTCTAGATGGCAGATACTGTTCTCATCTTGGATATATAGCCGTGAACAACTCTGAGTGGATGGGAAGCCACCAGAGGGTTTTGTACAAAGGGTTTCGATCTGACATATTTTTAAAGGACAAAACTCTGTTGTGTAGAGAATAGAATGAAGAACAGGGCAAAGGTGGAAACAAGGAGGTATTACGGGGTTCTAGCAATAATCTAGGTGAGATGTGGTGATAGCAGCAGTGGTGATAAGTGGCTGGATTCTGGACATGTCTCAAGTGGAGCTACCATGATTCACTGAAGAGTGAGATGACATGGAGTGAAAGAAGTGTCCTTGGAGTCAAGGATAACACCAAGGTTTTTGGCCTGAGCAACTGGAATAATGGAGGTGCCATTTATTGAAATGGGGAAGACTGGAGGAGCAGGTTTGGGTGGGGCATTAAGAGCTGATTTGTACAGGTTGGGGATGAGATGCTAGTTGACATGCAAGTGGAGAAGTCAGGTTGGCAGCTAGGCCGATCTCTTAGTCTTCATGAGTTTCAAATTTCTCATCTGTGAAATGGGGAAAATATTTGCCCGTCTCAGAATTCTTGAGATCAAATGAGAAATAAAAAGGTAAAGCTTCTAAAGTTATGTCCTGTAGCAGTGGTATTATTTCTGGAAAGTAGACTGGTTATCATCTTAAATACTTTGTGGTCTCTTTTGAACTACTTAACTCATAGGCCAGAATGTATTGCGGAAAGTTGGCATTTGTCCTCCAGAGGCTGGTTTTCTCTCTGAATAGGTGGAAAAGCTTTCTCTTTGATCCCTTCTGCAATTCCTGGGCAGCTTCTGGGAGAGCTTGGTATTTTGGTTCTCTCCAGGGTGTCAAAGAGCTTCATTTTGTCTGGAGCCACTGGGGTACTACATGGCCATTTGGCGCCACACTTGCCCCTTAATAAACATAGCTTCAGGCCAAGGTAATTTTATTTAGGTGGGAGGATATTGTAGTAGAAAAAAAACGGCTGTTTCCTTTGTCAAAGTCTTTATTATTTTAGGCTTTCCGTAACTTGAATCAGTTAAGAAATAGTATCTAATAGGTCAAATTTATTAGGGAAACCACTCTTCATGTTTCTTCATTCAGAATACGTATTTGTATTTTCCTAGGTTTTTTGATTGCTTAAAATTTTGTTATAAGCAAGTGTAGTATGTTAAATATATATTTGAACCCACTGAATTAAAATTTAAGATCCAAGTAAAAATGTTGAAAGCATCAGTCTTATATTTCAATCAATGGTACTTTTTTTTTTTTGAGGAAGATTAGCCCTGAGCTAACTGCTGCCAATCCTCCTCTTTTTGCTGAGGAAGACTAGCGCTGAGCTAACATCCGTGCCCATCTTCCTCTACTTTATATGTGGAACGCCTACCACAGCATGGCTTGCCAAGTGGTGCCATGTCCGAACCTGGGATCCGAACCAGTGAACCCTGGGCCACTGAAGCGGAACGTGTGCACTTAACCACTGCACCACTGGGCCGGCCCCAAATCAATGGTATTTTGAATTTAACTTTCTATAGAGGTAGTAGTAAATGGTTGTATCCTTGAAATACGGTATTTGCTCAGAATTGACACCTTCTCAACAGTTGGATGTTGGTTTAGGAACATCTTTATTCACAAGATCTGGTGGTGGTTCTTGGTTCTCCAATTCCATAAGACAGTTTGAACAGAAACACCACTGCTGTTTCTTCACTGCCCTCCTGCTTTCATCATCCGTCCACAAGATTTCCATTGGGCATCGGCCCTATGTGCTCATTGCAGGTTCTCTGGTGATTTAGAAAGAGAAGGTAAAGGCACCCTTTAAGGGCCTGACACATGTAGTGAGTGACTCATGTTGATGAATCACTGACAGTTGGGAACTCTAAGTAAGTATTCTAGGTGTTCACTGGAAAGAGCCATAATGGCTTTAATGATGAGGAAAGTCATCAGGGGAACAGGAATGATGTTTTTTAGTGGATGTTGTGGAGGCAGAAATTATTTGGGTAGTTCTCTGGTATCTTTTCAAGCAAGAGGACATCTCTCTATGTTAGAGTTTTTGTCGGGTCCTCAAATTTATAAGATAAGTTTACCCATCTGCTCAGTAATTGTTAAGTTACATAATCTTTTGCTTTTCACTAAATTGGCTTACTATACATTATTTTATTTCAGCCTTTAAGAAAGTGAACTATAAGTATCCAGTATAATATCACTTGACATGATTGTCTGAAAAAACCCCAAGCCTTTGTCTTTCCTTTTGAAGTACCTATTAGAACATTTAGATCAATTGTAAGAAATAATTTGAAAGGGGTCTATATATTTGAATCTCTGTTTTTTCCTTGATTAATTTTTTTCCTCCTAGAAGGAATACAGCTTACTTAGACTTAAATCCTTCGGGATTTTCGAAATCGTCTAATGGCTTTTTATTTGAATTGAGTCTAATAATCATTTGTATCAGGAGGATATTCTCTAAGTTTCTGAAGTCACAGTGCCTATTTATACACTCCTAAGGTTTTCTTTTTTTGTATAACATCTTTATTGAGTCATAATTGTTACAATACAGTTCTCCCATTTGAAGTGTACAAGTCAGTAGTTTTTAGTACATTCATAGAGTTGTGTAACCATCTCCATAAACAATTTTAGAACATCTTCATCACCCCAAAAAGAAACTCCAACCCCATCGGCATCCTTCCCCCTTTCTCCCCAACTCCACCCCACCTCCCTGCCCCCAGCCCTGGGCCACTGCTAATCTACTTTCTACTATAGATTTGCCTCTTCTGGATGGTTCATACAAACGGGATCATACAGTATGTGGTCTTTTGTGACTGGCTTCTTACACCTAGCTCTGTCAAAGCACTTGAACTTTGGTGGTGATGTTACAGATTTTGGGTTCAAAACCAGATATTCCCTGTCTGCTGATCCAGAAACCACAGCCTGTGCCGGGACCAGAGAAAACAGCAAAACTGCCAGTTGCTGTGTGTGTTTGTGGAGCAGGGAGTGAACTTGGAAGTTTTCATGAACAAAAAAGCCACCCTGGTACCAATGCACAGATGTACTCAGAGCACGTGATTGACACTTGTCTGACCCCTCCTGGCCTGAGCATTGCCTGCTTCTTCTGTGAGGTTTTCAGATACCTCTTAGAAGGATCTCTGAGTCTTCCCTTTCTTCTGCCTCTGGTCTGGTCTGGGACCAAGTCCTGCCATTTTTATCCCTTTTGAATTAATTCTTGTTTTCAGCTTTTCCTCTTAGTTTTATTGCCATTATCTTAGAACAGACCCTTGACCTTTTTATCTAGGTGGCTGGAGCAGTCTCCTCTCTGGCCACCTTGGTTCCTGCTGCCCCAGCCTCCAGGCCATCCTCTCTGATGATTCTTTCTGATGGACCACTTAGTACACATTCCACCCTGGAGGAACTGAAGTGGCTCCGGTACTGGCCCACATCAAACTCACACTGTCTTACTTGCTTTTAGGACCTTTCTCTGGGGTTTCTTCTTTCCTGTTTATCTGATTTCTTTGGCCTCTCCAGGACTGTGTCTTTGTATTCATATGCTGGGCCTCTTCTCTCTTCTCTTCCCAACTATTCTGACTTCCTTTGAGCCTTTGTTCCTTATTGATTTTAGTTCTATTCAATTCAGAACGGATGTGAAATCTAAGTTCCTCACCCATAGCTTTATCTGTCTTATCCCCTTCCCTGTATGTCACGCTGCTTACCATTATCTTGTCTCCCTTTTCCCCTCTGATGCAATACCAGCCCCTGAACTCTAGTTTTATCTGTATCTTTCTCATCCTTCAGGGCCCACCTTCTTCATTGACGTCTTTCTGGTTACTCTAACGCACCTTGAATTCTCCTTTCTCCGAAATGCTACTGTACTGTGTTGTATGCTTAAAGAGCTTAGCATTAAATAATTAGCGCATAGTTCATCAAGGATGTTTAACCTGGAGAAGACTGAGAAGGGACGTCACCCCTTGTCACAAGAGTTGAAAGTCTGTCGTATGAAAGGAGGGGAGATTACCCTTGCCTTCTCAGACCCCACAGGGTAGAACAATGAGTAAACACAGATACTGGAATGAGCATCAGGAAGGACTTTTCTAGTGGAGCTGCATGTAGATATGACAGGCTGCATTCTCCATCTCATGCATGGACTGGATCATTCTGGACGGGGTCATTGTAAAGGCCATTCAGACAGTTCATGGGAGTGCAATGAGATTAGTGGTTCTCAGTCTCCATGGAGTAGCAGAATCACCTGGGGAGTGTCTTAAGTACACAGATTCTCAGTTTTTGGAAAGTTCAGGTTGAGCAGTCTGTGAAGCCTGCTTAGAAACTTTTGAGTCAGATAACACTTTTAGTCCTGAGATCCCGTGAATGTCTCATTTGTTTAGCAAACTTTTATTGAGTTGCCTGTGTTGCGCAGCAATGTAAAGTTGTGGGTTTTGCCTTCATAGGACCTAGACTGAAGGAGGGAATGCAGACAGATGGGTGAAACCATGTGATTTCTTCTTAGGTAGATGTAGATGCTTTGAGGATAGGGACCATTTCTCATTTTGTACGCTTATTTGCCCTGGAGGAATGGGCACATTGGCATTCATTCTTGGGTGATAAAGGATTAAGCTGCTGTCTACTGGTTTGCTCCTTGATGTAAGGCTTGCTACTATATTCTTTATTCAGTTGTTTTCATACATCTTAATTTCTTCGTTGAAAGTGAGCCACTGTATCTGCAGTTGCTTCATTACAGATTCAACTTTTGACTGTGTTGCTTCCTAGTAATAAAATTAACATTGGCTAATATTTATTGAGTACCCAGTGTGCCAGGCACTTTGCGTCACATTATTGCTTATCTTTATAACAAGCCTGCAACATAGACTTTAGGACTCTGAGTGGGAGCCAGGGTGTTGAGTTCCTGTTATAGAATTTCTTCTTATATTAACATATATTGCAGCAGCCACCGAGTTGAAGAGTTGTCTAGTGCAGTCATCCACTAGGACTAGAGTAGTTGCAGGCGTGTTTTGACTGTGTGCATAGAATTTATTTTATTGTTGGGAATGCCAGGAAGGCTGTCTGCATATAATAATGTAGCTATGACCATCACCCTGTTAGTTAAGCTTGTAATTTGTTTTAAATACTATGCCACGCTGATGATGGAAGCTCTCCACCCATTTCTCCAGTGGAAGGCTGGTCTTGCTGGGAGAATTTTTAAGCGTGGTATGTAGTTTATCATTCATCCTTGTCGTGCCACAGTGGAGATTCGGGGACTGTTTTTATATCTTAAGTGATGATCTGGATTTTTCAGAACTGGGATGTGTCTCATCTGGTGCTTTCTTTTCCTGTATCTGCCATAGGACTTTGGCCTGTTAAGGTGACCTCCACAGTGCTCAGTTAGTAATGGTCATAAATATCTTTCACAGAACTCCACCAATGACTTAGTTCTATAATAGGTTCTTTACTTGTACCATCTCATTTTATTCTCGTGGAATTCCTGTGAAATAGATATTGTCAGCATTTAACAGACTACGAAACTAGAGCTTAGAAAGGTTAAGTGGCTTGTCTCTTTTTCAGACTCCCATCTGTTTGCATTTTTCCAGGGGACTCAGGCATGGTTTACACAGGAGTGACGTCTTTTCTTTTAATTTCTCTCACCTCCTCCTATTGCTGGCTTCACTGAGAAAAATTAGGTGGTAGATGAGTGAACTTTTAGGAGGTGAAGAAGAGCAGGAATCTCAGACTCTGAGGGAAAATTCTTGGATAATGTATTTCATTTTCTCCCTTCCAGTGGAGTCAAGGTAATGGCTATCGTTGAATGTTCTCTCTGGCCAACTGAACTTACTGAGATGTGGGAAAGACCCTCACATTGGGCCCACACCTGCCAGAGACGTTCAAGGCCTGGGGTGGCAAATATTTCTAGTACAAATAGCTAGAAGAAATGTAAATGTTTACCGCTGTGGTGAAATAAACATACATCTTCACAGAGTTTGTAATGACCACAGAATTTTTTTCTAGTAAGAACACCTTCACTTTGCTTCCCAACCGAAGGCAAGACGGGAAACGTGAGAAATTTATTTTCTGGTGAGCTTCTTTCTTTCTCATCTTGCAGCATGGGTTCTGCTGTGAAGTTGTCATCATGTCATTGACTTCCTCCTGTTGCCCTAAAATTATGATGCTGTCATCAAGTCAGCATCTGCTTTGTTGTGAAATAAGTGTCTTTTAAGAGTCTGGAGGCATATTAGAAATATATAGATTTTTGAAGAAAGGTTGATGGAACTGAAGTTAATTGGAAATACAAAAACAGGTGAAAGATCAATCCTAGCAATCAAGTATGCTTCTGGGAAACATTCAATTAATCAAACAGAATTGAAGTCACTAGTGAAAGTTAATTTAGTTAACTTAGGTCACGGTGAAAAAGGAGATTTTTTCCACCTTAACTTTTGTATTGAGTTGTTGGCTTTGTATGTTTATTGAATCCAATATCCCCCTGTTTAAACTTTGTCTTCAGGTCATTTCTCCAAACCAAATATTTGAGACTTCTCTTTCATATTAAATCAATCCTCAACATTTTCAGCTTTGGTTTTTTAGATAGGATTTTTGGTGGTGTAATAACATGACTGGGATGGTTTTATCTTAATCCCGGTTTGCTTTAGTGTTTAGGCTTATTATTTAATCTTAAGAACAAAGGTTAGTTTTAAAGAGTATTGGTAAACTTTGGTGGACTACGAGGGCGTGATGGGCCTTGTAAATGGAGCACAGGGCCCTGAGATTATTGAACGAGTTCAGTTCCCGATGCGCTCGTTTATAGCAAGATGCACAAGGACCTTGGATCTAGTCACCATCCTGTTCTTGGTTTACCACTGCAGCAAGGAATCGCCTTGAGTTAGTTCACCTTGTCTTCAGGTTGCTTTGATTGTTGGACAGCTACCTTTTTAATAACAATATGTAACTACAATAATCTAAGTCCATTAAGGACATGCCACATTCATATGTTGGTGCTGGTCCACCCACCGTCAGTCAACAAAGTCCATTTCTAAAAATTACCTGAATATTCATCATTCACTCAAACAGATGCTTATTGAGCTGTTCTGTGCCAAGCCCCTGTTTGGATGAGGTATGGTGCTGATTGTGGTGCAGATAATTTAGCAGTCCTGTTCTCAAGATGCTTCTGGCACATCAGGGAACTCAGGAAGAGCAGAGGAAACTGTCCAGCACGAGATGAAGGAAATCACTTAAATGTATTGTTTTCTTTCTTTCTTTCTTTTTTTTTTTTTTTATCATAAAAGCATTGCATAAGGCTTTGTGGAAAATTTGGAAAATATAAGAAAGTATGAAAAAGAAGAAAAAAATCATCTGTTATTCTAGCACCCAAGGATGATCACCATTCATATTTTCGTGTTTCCTAATCTCTTTTAAAGTGGCTTGTAAAAACAAGCAAAACTGAGAGATCTGTCTGGTAAAAGAGGGCTTTAAGGTGGTAGTGGGGAGAAGGAAAAGAGGCCCCGGGAAACGGCAGTGTTTCCACCGTGGGGGACAGTGATGTCGAATGCAGCGGCCTTAGGGAAGGGGTGTCTGGGGTTTCTCAGGAAGAAAGCATTGGGGAGCAAAACCAAGAGCAGCCTTCACCTTAGATTTCTCTGTGAAGAGTTCCTGAGTTACAGGTGTGTTGTGTTCTAAAACTTTGTAAGATGGTAGCTGGCATTCCAGGTGCTTTTCTCAAACATTAATTTCATTTTAACCTCTTCTAGATGAGTAAGACAGAGCCTACCCTCTAGGACGGGATGTGAGAGATGATTCAGGAATTATAGTATGTCCACTGTGTGCCCATGGTTTAAGGCCAGAAGAGTTCGTAACAGGGGAAGCAAGAAAAGAAACAGTTTTATTTTATTTTATTTATCTTTTTTGTGAGGAAGATTAGCCCTGAGCTAACATCTGTACCAGTCTTCCTGTACTTTGTATATGGGACACCGCCACAGCATGGCATGACAAGTGGTGTGTAGGTCCATACCTGGGATCTAAACCTGCAAACCCATGGGCCACCAAAGCAGAGAGCTTAAACTTAACCACTGTGCCACCGAGCTGGCCCCAAAACAGTTTTATTTTTGAGGGTCTGTTATGTACTAGCACATTTTGGGATAAATTGTCTCATTTAATTTTCATAACCAACCTTTGAGGAAGGAATTTTCCTCATTTTTATAGTTTAGATTTAGAGAATGAATTTAGAGGCTAAGTTGCTTGTCCGTGTTACATAGTGTTTCATGGTAAGTGGCAGTGGCACACACAGTCCTTGGGACTGGAGACTGGGTTCCATCCTACCAGTGTGGCCTCAGGTAATTCCTCAACCTCTGTCTTCTTTTTTAAAAAGGGCACGGTGATGATGCTTATTAACTCACAGGGTTATTGTCAGGATGAAAAGAGACAATGAATGTGATGCCCTTCCTACAGTTTGGACTCAGTACCAAAAGATGGGAGCCCTTATGATGATGGCAGTTGTATGGCAGCACACACAGTGCCTAGCATGTAATAGATGTCCCATAGGTGGCAGTTACCCATCTTTCCTTCTTACAAGCCCTCCTAGCTTGTCAGTTTTCCGAGTCTTTTTCCCTTGGATTTTTAAAGACCCTGATGGAAACATACATTTCATTTGGGTTATAATAGTGGGTTCTTGGATTTGTAAAATAAATTTCATCTGTGATACACAGGAAAATGCCATCTCATCTGTAGTTGTCTTTGAAAGGTCACCTTGAACGTTTTCCCCTGGGTGGCCAGATGGGGGAAGGCTGGGGGTAGGAAAGCTAAGAGCTTAGGTGGGGGAGAGAAAAGGGGGCAGAGGGAGGAATCACCTTGGGTGTTTTCCTGGCTTAATTTGCTACCCGCTAGCCTCAGTAAGGCCTGTACTATGGCCAGGTGTGGCTGGGATTTCTAACAGTGAGCAGAGGTTAAGAGGGCAGGGTGGGTACTTATTAGAATATACTTGGTTCTCCTTGCATACTCATGCTTTTTCATTCATGTATTCAGTCAACAGTTTGTTGAAGCTCTGCTGTGTTCAGTCCTTGACATTCAAAGGCAGCATCCATTCTCACGAGATCAAGCCAAATTGACTGACGAGTAACAGAAAATTAGAACTCACTTTTAAAGTATCAGAATAGAGGGAAGTGGGGGAGTTTTGTCAAAATATATTAAAATTATTCTTCTCTGTTTGCTTCTCTCCTTAGACCTTGAAGGCCAGGGCTGTGTCTTTTGCAACTTTGTATTCCCAGACCCTAACCCTAAATGCATCCCGGAATAAATATGTATAAGCTCACCTCTGGCACAAAGATAAGGTAGTTTATAAACGGTGCGTTTCAGCTATCTGCATATTTGTGGAAATCTTGACCCTATCAATGGAGACATCTGATAAGTCCTTAACTTATTGGTAATTCTATTTTTAGAAGGTAGAAGATGGGAATTTTGACAAACTGATCATGCTGAGAACTTTGGGCGAAAGCGGCTATTTTGTCTTGGGGTTTTGTCATTATGGAAGAGTGTCTTATGGCATAAATTTTTAGGAAGAGATTTCACAAAGTTCAGAGAAAAGATAGTGCCCCTCCAAGGCTAGGAGAACTGTAAAGGAGTAGGATTTCCTCCAACGGGTGGGAAGCTCCAAGAAATAAAAGTTGTGATTATATGATTCCAAATCCTGCTGATGAGCAAAAATGGAACCCGTTTCTGAAGAAGTCAGCACAGCTGTTTAGGGCCATTGCAGAAGAAGCCAGATTTAAAAAAAAATGACAGCTTTATTGATATATAATTCATATACCATATAATTAGTCCATTTAAAGTGCACAATTCACTGGTTTTTAGTGTATTCACAGCTATGTGCAACCATCACTACAGTCAATTTTAGAACATCTTCATCACCTCAAAAAGAAACCCCATGCCCTTTAGCTTAAGCCCCTTATGCATCCCCCTAGACCTAAGCAACTCTTAATCTACTTTCCGTCTCTATAGATTTGCCTGTTCTGGATGTTTCATATGAATGGAATCATATAATATGTGGTCTTTTGTGACTGTCTTTCACTTAGCGTAGTGTTTTCAAGGTTCATACATGTTGTAGCGTGTATCAGTACTGGATTTTTATTGCAGAGTAATGTTCCATTGTGTGAATGTATAACATTTTGTTTCTCCATCAGTTGACGGACGCTGGGGTTGTTTTCACTTTTTGGGTCTTAAGAATAATGCTGCTATTCACGTTTAAGTTTTTGTGTGCACATATGTTTTCGTTTCTCTTGGGTATCTGCCTGTATGAGTGAAATTGCTGACTTAGATAGTAATTCTGTGTTTAACGTTTTGAGGAACTGCCAGACTGTTTTCCAGGGGAGTTGTACCCTTTTACATTCCCACCAACAGTATATAAAGGTTCCAGTTTGTCCACATCGTTGCCAACACCTGGTGCTGTACTGTTTGGCTTTTTATTTTAGCAATCCTAATGGGTGTGAAGTGGTATCTCATTGTGGATTTGATTTGCATTTTCTTAATAACCAATGATGTTGAGCATCATTCATGTGTTTATTGGTCATTTGTATATCATCTTTGGAGAAATATCTATTCAGATGCTCTGCCCATTTTATAATTGAGTTGTCTTCCTGAGTTGTAAGAGTTCTTAATATACTCTAGATACAAATCTTTTATCAGATACATGATTTGCAAAATTTTTCTCCTATTCGGTTGGTTGTCTTTTTACTTTCTTAGAAAGCCAGACTTTCAGTGGTGTACAACGGAGAAAAGGGCACAAAGTAAGCATGAAAACAGTATAGGCTGAATGGCTGCAAATGTTTTAGAAAGGTTATACCTAGGATGACTTATGGCTTATAGGAAAAAATTAGAAATTATCACAATGATTTTAAAAAACTTTTTGGAAGTATAATACACGTCAAATGCAGAGTCATAAATATGCAGTTCAGTAAATTATCAGAAAATGAATATGCACGTGTAACCACCTTGCAGGATCAAGAAAGAGAACATTTTTAGCAGTACCCCCCGAGAAGCCCTCTTATGACTCTGTGCAGTCACTATCCTTCTTCCCTAAAGGGAACCTCTCTTTTGACTTCTGATACCATAGATTAATTTTCACATACTTTTGAAATTTGTAGAAATGGGATCATACAGCTTGTTTTCGTTTGTGCCTGGTTTCTTTTGCTTCACATGTAAAATTTATCCACGTGTTGCTTGTAGCTATAGTTCATTTTCGTTGCTCTATAGTTTTCCGTTGTATGGATGTACAACTATTTTATATATTCTCTTGATGGGCATTTGAGTTTCTGTTTTCAGTTTTTGGCTATTATGCCCTTTTTGTATATCTGTTGAGGTGCACATGGGTATGCACTTCTATTCAATATATATCCAAGAGTGGACTTGCTATATCATAAAGTGCATTTATGTTCAACTTTAATAAAGCATATGCAAATTAGCTTGCAGTCTATAAAACAAGATGGGGAATAAGAAGAAGCTAGACTTACTGTTTAATTTTAACAAGAAGGAGTTCAGAGTAATTCACTCCTTTTTCCTGCTATCTTCTCTAGCAAAGAAAGGGGTTTTCAGATACAGAAGGATAGAATTAAAAAGATGAGAGTAAAGCGAGAGAATTCTTTCTTAAAATAGGTGAAAATCTCCAGGCTGAAATGAATTGTTTCCCAGGATACCAAAAACCCTGCAGTTATTTTCGAGGAACCTCAGTTGGGAAACTTCAAGAAATAGCAAAGTGAGAGAAGATCCTGAAATTGAAGGTGAATCAGTGTTTTTGTTTTCTAAAGAAAAGGAAGTGGATTAAGTTTCAGGTGAATTTCTGGCAGGATTCTAGTGTAGGTTTAAACAGGTATTTGATGACGCTGATTAGAAAAGATAGTGGTTACCTGGAGCCAGGATGATTTCTGTCATTCCCAAGACATTTATGGGGCTTCCAGTTCCCATGGGTTCCTGGTATTTCTGGTGCCAGGGGTATAAAGGGGAGCATTAAGTTTCTAGTTTAGAAGATGAGCTTGTAAAAGTATTCTTAGTGAATTTCCTTGCACATATTTTTTGAACGGCTTAATTGTAGGCTAAACAGACTGATAAGCAAGTAATTACCAAATGTAAGCCATAAAGCTAGTTGTCAAGTTTTTTGTGACTGGGAAGGAGCTGGGAGAAGAGGAATTCTGAAGAGGTGACCTTCTTCTAAAATTTGAACAGACTAAGGGAAAGTGGATAGGGTGAGGAGGTCAGCTAGGAGTTGGAGCTTGAGTGCAAGAGCATTTCTGCTGTCCGTACAGGGAAGAGTGATTATGAGAGAGCTTTCTAGACATGAGAGGACGTTGCCACTGATGGGCCTCCTGGTGAAAAGCTTTGCGTATCATCCTGAGCAGTTGGGACTTTTATCTTACAGGCAGGAGGAGCCCTGGAAAGGCTGTAAATATCCGGGGAGCCGGAATGATCAGATTTGCATTTAAAAAGTTTGCTGATAATGTGGAAAAGAAAAAGTCCTAGTCTGAATCCAGGGAGACAGGAAACTCTTACAGAAGTAAAGGTGGGCCAGGAGGCCAAAAGGAGCAGATTCTAGAGGGAGTTAGGAGAGACTAGGGTAAGTCATTCTGTGGTAATACTGACTTTATTTTTTAAAATAGATTTTAAGAAGGTTAGGTAGGTTATTAGTTAAGGATCTGCTATCTTTTGATTTCAACAAAGTGTTTCGTTTAACAAAATGCTGTCCTTGTGAACAAGATGGAAAATATGAACTGGGTTTTTGGTGGGTTTGTAGCTGTTGAAAAGGTCTACTTTAAAAACAGGATTTCCTGGATTTGCGTCAGCTGGGGGAGAAGCCTTTCCTCCTGTGCTGTTGGACTCTGTGCTTGACTTCTGTTCGTTACAACTTTTACCTTTGGTTGAAACGGTTTTATTGTTGACGAGTTTTCATGTGAAGTAAAGTTAGAAAGGTTAGGTAATGTAGTAGTTGACAGAATCAAGGTTTTAAAATATGCACGTTCAAAGAAGTGAAATTGGTAGGGTGGGTGGGGGCAGAAATTTTATTCTTATTGTTTAAAGCACAATATATGTAAGTACAATCACAGATATATGGTATATCTGTAATATTAAAATTTCGTGGGGGAGAGTGATTTAAGAAAAGATGTTTAAAAAATCTCCTTAAGGGGCAATAGTGAGACAAAGGTTGAGAAACACTGTTTTAAAAGAACTCAAGGGTCACAGTGGTGACCTGCAACTTCCAGTAGTTAGTAGGTGGAGATGGTCAAAATTTCTACTTTTAGAACTAGAAACCGAAGACCCCATTATAGGATGGGAATATTTCTTGATTTGTATGTTTATACAAAGGAAAAAAAAATTAAATGGAATTAAGTTTTGTCAACCTCCAGAAACCAGTTTAAGAGGCAGAACGTTTATTTGGGATCAAAGAATTGTAGTTCGGGGAGCACAGATTCAGGAAGAAACCCAAATAGTGTCCTGGTTATAGGAGAGAGGCTGAGGGTTTTTGTGGAAAAAAGGGAGGATGAGGTAAGTTGTATTAAAGAAGAGTTCATTGGTGCTAGATGAGGGAAGGCTAGGTTTGTATTTCATAGATTGGCGTGAGGTTCGATCATCAGCGTCAGGCGAAAGCACAGACTTGTACTTCATTGACTGCTTAGCGATCTGGACCTTGGCAAAGTCCGGTTCCGTCAGTCCTTACAAACAGGATATCCTTGTCCTTACTGACTTCTTTGGAATGTTGGTGGTTTGGTCCAGTTTGGAAGATAAAGAAAACAGGATGTGCAAGGCAATTCCTCTGAAATGGCTGCTCTGACTCTATTTTAATATGGCTCCACTCATGTCATCTTTCACAGTTTCTTTGTTAATTTTGTTTGGCCCTAAGCTCATTATGAGTTCACAGAGTGGATATGGCTAAGAAAGAAAGTTGATGCACCCTTAGGGCTTCATTTATAAAAATAGGTGTTACAGAATTCAGAGTGTTCTGTTACACTCCAAAATGGCCAGAACCTGATCTGGAACTTTGAAAAACTTGAGCGTCCAGAGGATGATCAGGAAAATGAGAGGCCTCGAAACTGTTGAGAAATGTTCAACCAGAACAGCAACTGGCTTATTGTTTAAGCATACCATGATGACTGCAAGAATTTATGGCTTGAATCCACAAGCATAATTAAATTGGGCAAGGCTGTATAATTAATAATTAAGCAATATTTCTTGAGTGCCTACTTTCTGCTGGGTTGTTCTAGGCAGTGGGGACTCAGCGCTTAGCAAAATGGACAAAATACCTGTGCTCATGGAACTGAGAGTTTAATGGGGGGAAACAGACAGTAAACAGGATAAGTTTGTAAAGTGCATCTGGTATGTAATATAGGTAGTATGTTAGATATTGACAAGTGCTAAAGAAGGAAAATAAGGGGAGAAGAAGGATGTGAAATATTGGGGAGTGGTGGAAATTTTAGATAGGCCAGGCCAGAGAAAGCCTTATTGAGAAGGTGATTTAAAACAAACAAACTTCGTATTGCAGTGTAACAAACGTACAGGAAAGTGCAAAAAGCACAAGTATACAGTGGGATGTATTTTTACAAAGCGATAGATTTGTGTAATCCACACTCAGATTAGGAAGAAAATATTACTAGCCCCTTAGAAGGCCTGGTTACCCCCTCCCAGGCAAAGCCTTACCCCTTGGCTGCTAACACCATAGCTTAGTTTGTTGGGCCAGTTTGTGAGCTTTCTGTTAATGTGAGCTTGCATAATTTCTTCTTTTGTTTCTGGCTTCTTTCACTCAACGTTGTGTTTGTGAGATTCATCCATGTTCTTACACGTATTTGCAGTTTATTCATTTTTGTTGCTATAGAGCATTCCATTGTATGATGATACCTCGATCATTTCCTTTCTTTGGTTAGTGAATAATGCTGCCATGAAATTCTTGTGTATGTCCTTTTGGTGAAGACATCTATAGGGGATATAATTAGCCGTGGAATTGCTGAGTCATCAGGCTATGTGTATATTTACTTTAGCAGATCCTGAGAAACACTTTTCCAAGGTGGCTATATCAATTTATATATCCATCACGGCATATGAGAGCTCCGCATTCTTGATAACACTTGGTACTGGGCAACCTTTTAAACTGGAGTAATTTAGCTTTGTGAAATACTCGTGAACGAGTTCTTTTTTTCTCTTTTCTCTGAGGACCTACAAATGCAGCTGTTACTTTGCAGACCAGCTTTGCGAATCACTGATCTGGAGTAGTAAGTATGCATCCTTTGATTTCAGTACTGTCGATAAATGAGCATGATGTCCATCCTTAAACTTGCAGTAAGATTGATTGAGGTTAGAGTCTAATTATGAGAAACCGTAAAAAACTTCAAAGTAGGCCATGTGTCATTTCTAGCCCAGAAGTACTTCATTTCTTAAAAACAAAAAAAAGTAAAGAGAGTGAGCCAGATGCCTCCAAAGGACACATATGGTACACGTGTAGTCATAGTAAAGCACGATACTCATCTTAGTAAATTCTTTGCTGATAGGCCCTATGAAATTGTTTCTAAAATTTTGTTTGGAAGTAGCTAAGCTCTTAGGTTTTCTTCAGCAAATTAAATTGGTTGGCCCTGTCCTTAGGGGAAACTGTCGGTTTGAGTTTTGTGTATCCCCATTCTCCCCACCACCAGTGTTAAAGCTAAGTGCACTATGAAGTATTTGATAAAAACAATTGGAGTAGCACGAGGGGGAGGTGGTACTGCAGTCATGGAGGTGGAGCTGCTCTGAGTGCCCACCACCCGGAGCTTGCCTGGCACTGACTTGAGTAGACTTGTCTTGAGTCTCCGTTGATGCCTGCTTGTGCTCTCCTTTGAATTGGATACCCACTTTCTATCTGGCAGAGCTTTGAGACGCCTTCTGAATGTGTATCAGTGTCATTAATTGGCTTCAGAAGTGTATAAATGATCTATTATATAAAAGTTTTGCCTTTGAGTATTACCGGAGAAATATTTTGTGCAATTTGATAGTATAGAGTCATTTGATTATTCAAGATATCAAATGTCCTTTGTAAGATTCGATTGCCATTTTAAAGAACGGTATTATTAACAACTGATTACCTTTCCCATCTTTGCCAATGGATTTTATGGGCCTTAATATCTTTCTACCAAGAAGAGAACTTTAACATTTGTAATCACTTCTCAGCGTTTCCAGTCTGCTTTCGGTGTTAGGTCATGGTGTCATATTTTAGTTACCTGATGTGTCTGTGGTTTTAACATGATTGTCTTGCCCCGAGGGATGGGAGAAGATAAGTGAAAAGTTCATTGCTGGTTCGTGAGTGAAGTTGTGCCTTGGCACAGGGTGCTGATCGCTTTGGCATTCCAACACCGCATTAGATCACCTTGTCTGCAGCTTGGGAACGTTCCGAAAGCGCTACCTAACTCTGCAGGATTCTCCATAAACTCGAGCTGGTCTAGAAAGTGATGTTTATTGTATCCTGTTCTCAAATGTCTTGCCAAGTGACTGTCATCAGACTCTTTATTGATAGAAAATTAGTTAGGCAAAAATCATTTTCTTCTCCTTGCATGGAAGAGGTGATGAAATTTATGAGAAAGTACATATAAGGAAAGTTTGGATGTGTTGATTGTGGATTTGAGCCCTGGCTGGAAACAAAGAACTCTTGACTTATAGCGGAATGTTCTGTGCGTTGCTTGTGTCTTTCAATCTCAGCTCTTGTATGTGGAAATAATGAAAGGAATATGTGCTACGCCAGTTGGTCAGAGTTTTAGTTACAGATACTAAGATCTGTTCTAGTTAGTGTAAGCAGAAAGGCTTTTATTAAGGGTGATAGCTAGCTTTGCAAATCTTCAGGAGGGCTGAAGGAGGAGACTGTAGGCTGAGTTTCTGGGAATGGTTGCCCGTAACGCATTGTGAAACTGGCCCTCTGCGGAGCCGCTGCCCTTGCCTGGGTCAGGATGCTCCAAACTGGGAAGCCAGAACCAGAATCACTCTGCTTTTGTCTGCCAGCAAAGTGAATGCTCACACTTTAGCCACCTTGCTTCTTTCCCCATGTGACTCTGTTGTGAAGGAGTCCCGTGTGGTGCTTCTGGATCGGCAGAACCTAAGTCATAAGTCTGCCTGTACTATGTGGCATGGAAGGCAGGAAACATAATGCCTCCATTGCCGATTGGTTTATTTACTTTCTTTTTTAATTCTATATTGAGAAGCTGGGCCTTCCACAGTAGGGAACTGTTGAACTGTGGTGAGAATGGACCAAGATTTTGGGCCTCCTGAATAACAGTTGCTCATACAGCACCTATTTGAAATAGTATAATAGTAAGAATGCTGATGGATTCCAAGTAACTTTTAAGGAAGTCTACTATTTAAAAACACACTTTTTAAAATTGGGGGGGGTGGTGCACAAAGAGTATTTAAAACCCCAGCAGTTGCATGCTTGTGTTACTTTAGAATTTCCTTATTAGTCTAATAAGAGTATGTTGGTAATAAAACCAAGACAAGAATACAATCGTTTTGTAGGTTCTTTTGTCTTTGATGAACTAGTCAAGACCCATTCTTCCGCATCTTTTGATCAGAGGAGAGTGGAGACTTTATGCATGGGTCAATATAAATTCATTCCTCTTATTAGGTGAGCAAATAAAGTGTAAGGAACTGTGATGCTGGGTTCGCAGTGCATACATTATTATAATTTGTAACATATGGTTATTTACCTAATTTTTTTTCTGAAACGGACTTCTCCCTAGAGGGGACTTAGAAATCACGTGGTCCAGTATCCTAATTTTAGAGTTGAGGAAACCGAAGCCCACGGAGTGAAGTGCTTTGCTCAAGGTTATATGGCTGGTTGGTGGTGAGGCCTCTGGGTCTCACAGCCTGGTCTTGTTTCACTCAACCCTCTAGGAAAGCAGGGGTTTCTCCACAGTGGGAAAAAGCTTCAGTGCCTCCTGGGTTCCCATACTGAGCTTTAAGTCCTGACGTAGTAGTTGGGGTGTCTCAGTGGGGTTGTTGGTTGGATAACACTGGTGCTGTTCTATGTGTCAAATGAATACTTGGAAATTTCTTCTTGAGTTCTGAGAAATGTGAATCACAGAAGTAAGAATTTTATTCAGAACAACACGCGGGGGGAAAATCACGCAATGAACATAACTGATTAAAGATGTAAGTTTCACTTGGTAAAATAAGCTGCAAAAATGCAAGGGGTTACACACACAGCTCTCTTCTCTTTACTCCTCAGGGCCATTCATAAATTTGTTCATACACAGCTTTTAATAAGGCATTTGTTATTACGTGCATAGTCAGTACTGGGTAAAAATTACTAGGAAAATTCACTCTGGTTCACTTCTCACCTCCTTCAGGTTTTTGCTCAGAGCTGCTTTTGTAGTGACCCAGTCTGTTTAAGATCGCAACCCACCTGCCCTCCATTCCTTCCTGAATCCCCTTATTCTGCCATCCTGGCCTTCTTCTTTTGAGTAGCACATATCCCCTCTAACATTATATATAATTTGTTTATGTTGTGTTTCCTGATTATTGTGTGTTTCCTCCATCAGACTGCAAGCCCCATCATGGCAGACTTTGTCAGTTTCTTAGTGTATCCCCAGCAGGAAGGATAAATGGTGCCTGTTCCACAGTAGATACTCGATGAATATATGTTGAATGAATGAACTTGGCAAAGGCAGCTACTCTTTAGGATTCCTACTAGTAAAATGACAGATTCTCAGTCCCGTGATTATTTTATTCATGAACTCATTGGAGATGGCAAAACCGTCAGTTGGTATATAAATAAATTAAGTGTGTGAGTTGTGTTACATACAGTATTCTGGAACCTCCTTGCTTATTTGGCAATAAACAAGGAGCTCGGATTTGGATGAGAAATATCATTATATTTGCAACTATTATCAGTGGGACAAATTCTTTAGATATTAAAATCTAGATTACTAAATGATAAAAATGCATGCAGAGATTCTCAAGTATAGACTTGGACAGTAGCTAGTTTTAAACATAATTGATTTAAGAGGTTTTCATTTTCAACATTGTGGCAAAAAAAGTGCCACATACCAGCATCATGAGTATCAGGGTGCTGTGAGGTGATGGAGGGAAGTGGAAGGGGTCAGGGTCTCGGCAGAGTGGAAAAATGCTGCTGTAGAGTCATCCAGATGTGAAAGTAAGTTTCTAAACCTTTTTGCAAAAGCTAAAACATGAGACAGATGCATTTAATGCAGATAAAGTCTATAGCTAAGCAGGTGGTTGTCTTCTAGTAAGTTCTAGGGCATAATGTAGTTTATAAATGCTCATCTTTAGCATTTAAAGATATGTTTAGACTTTTAGAATTCAAGGGAAATAAAGATGCTAAAGTCTTAGGAAGATGTTAAGCAACCTAAAAAATATCTTAGAAATAAAATATTCTGACTTTTTTTGGTAAGCTTAAGCCTAAAGCTTGAATTGTCCAATATCACACAACTAATTAATGGCAGACTTGTACTCATTTTTGTCACAAATTGTCACTGAAGTATCATTAATAGGAGAGGAGTGAACAAACCTCTGTTTGGAGGTAACCCAGAGAGCAATTATGAATTTGTCTAGAGATTGATGTGTTATCTTAAAAATTTCAAAAATTCATGCAGATATTTCATCCTATACAAATTATTTATGTCCTTCTCTTTTTATGTGTATAAACATTTTTTTTAAAGTTTGCATAAATGTGCTTATTTGAAGAATTGTCGTTTGGAGTTTGAGGAAGTAAAGAGAAAGGAAGATCGCCTTAGGTGACTGTCTTAGAAGTATTCAAAAGCAGAGTTTTAAGGAAAATACAGCGGAGATCTGCTTGATCTGTTCTGAAGTTAAATATATTATAAGAAAGAAGATTAATTCTAGTGCAGTGAGAATCCCTTATTTAGAGAATATTTTAAACCTCAACTTGAGAAGAAAGGATTGCTTCTTTTCCATTTCAACCTAAGTGAAGTCAGACATCATGTTTTGTGTCTTTTTGCTAGAGGTACTGGTTTGGAAGTGATCAGTTTTAAAAAAAAGAGAGAGAGATGATTTGTGTATAGAATTTGTACCTCATTTTTTCCTGACCCTAAAATTAGTCCATGCTTGTGTGGCGATACGGCCAGCCCCACCCTACCCCTTTCCCAGCAGAGAATACTCTAAAGGTTTTTGCTTCTTAATGTTTTATGTTAATTGTTTCTGTTGCAACACATGGTTACATGAGATATTTATCATGCTGACTGAGTTGTAGCTGGATTTTAATATGCTTCAAAGTGTGGTTTCCACGATTGATCAGAGAGCAGAGTGTAATGGGTAGAGCTCTAGGCTGGAGTCAGGAGCCTGGGATTTAATCTTATCTGTAAAACGAGAGTTTGACTGTGGTAACGGGGTTCTGGGGTCTCTTCCAGCTCTAAGAGCTTATGATCTGTGCTTGCTCGTGATCTGCTTGGCGCCTCCATACACCTATTTTCTAAAATTTAAAGGTACAGTGTGTGTATTTCAGGTTTCGTTGTCTCCACACAGAGCAGTTCCCTTGAGATGAATATTTTGGGAGCCCGTGCCCCTTGCTTTAGTCTGTTCCGTGGGTTTTCCTGCGTGACTACCAGAGGAATTATTATGCAGGTACTTGCTCAGCAGTCACTGGTGGCTTATGAAAGGCCCTTCTCTGCTGAGCAGGGTGAGCTCTACGAGCCTCTTAGCATTTTTGAGAAAAAGCCTCCTAAGACATGAGGAATTTTCACATTGGTCCTGGAAACTTTAGGAACTGGACACTTCCTACCCTTGAGCAGTTTGCCACTTGGAGTCCTTATATTAATGTTGGAAGTAGTATTTGCATCTGAATTTGTATTGTATATTTGCAGATTTTCTGTTGACTGTCGGTGCAAATTTAAGGAGGCTGTTGGCCAAAGTACGTACACGATTGTTTTACTGTCATGTGCCCGTGGTCTTTTTCTCCTTGAAGGCTTACTGTTGTGTGTGTGTTTTCAGTGTGTCTGTATCATACTAGCTAGTTTACTAGCTCTAGGTGGATATGCAGAAATACCCTACAGAATTACTGCATTCATAGCCAAATCTGGCAGAGTCATATGTTTAGAAGTTCAAATACGGTATCTATTGGCAGGCACGTCTTGGCAAATAGTGAGTGCCTGTGGGTGGATGGGTGAGAGAGCTGGGCTGGAAGCCCCTGCTCCACAGTTACGCTGCTATTATAGCTTAGTACCCGAGAGGGGTTAGTCTGTCTTGTTTTAAAAATCGTAGCTCTGAAGTGAGACAGAGCTTTCAAGTCCCTGAATTATTTTGTGATTTACCTCTCATTATTTTTCACATCTTCTGGATTTGAAGTTTCGAAGAACTTGCCAGTTTGCTCAGATACGGTCTAGATAGAATAAGGCAAAGGAACCATGTTAAAGACTGACTTTGAGGCTGATGAGAGCCTTTATTCCTGTTTCGTTTCACTAAGGTATGGCGTTATTAGAGCAGATGGAAGGCTAGGGTTTGAGCTCAAGTCGTGTGAAAACTTCATAAGCCAATTGGCTGACTCTTAATGGTAAGACAGGAAGAACCACCCACGTTTTCCATTTTGGATTTGAGTCACAGAAAACAGGTTTCCTGCAGAAACCATTTGGCTTTAACAAGTGTACGGAAATTTCATCTTTGATCAAATTGATGCATCAGTTTTTGTTTTCATGATGCGTGTATTTCAAATTAATTATGTCCCCCCTTCCAATGCATAGGTTCAATTTCAAATTTGATTCTCCTGTAGTACAGACTGTAACCTAATTTCCAACATTTTTGTATAAGGGGTAGATCAAAAGGACTGTACTTTCAGGTAAGGATCTAATTTTACTTTATCTTAAGAGTACACAGCTACTTTGGCAGAAGTCTGGAGTTTCTCCTACCCCCTTTGGCATGAATAGAAGCATAGGTGAATTTTTTAAAAGGTGGCAAATTGAGTTCTCCAGACAGGTTTCTACCTGTTTGGGATTACCTAAGAGGTGTCAATGAGGTTGGCTACTTAAAACAATTAGAGAGGCAGTGTGTGATGGCAATTAAAACACACACGTGTTCATTTAAAATGGCTTGTAAAACTGTATTAAGCTTTTTTTAGAGGGAGGAAATCATCCTTTCTTCTAATACTTACCACTTCCCTCCCATGATCGATCGACCTAACATCTGTCTATCTGTCTATTTTCTATGTATTTAAAACTTAAAGAGACTGGCCCTGTGGCTGAGTGGTTAAGTTCATGCTCTGCTTCGGCGGCCCAGGGCTTCACCGGTTCGGATCCTGGGCGTGGACATGGCACTGCTCATCAGGCCATGCTGAGGCGGCATCCCACATGCCACAACTAGAAGGACCCACAACTGAAAAAAATATACAACTATGTACTGGGGGGATTTGGGGAGAAAAAGCAGAAGAAACAAAAAAAAAGATTGGCAACAGTTGTTAGCTCAGGTGCCAATCTTTAAAAAAAAAAACTTAAAGACATAGATGATTTTAAGATTAATTTCTCTACTTCTATGACATACCAAACTTATATAATAGTTCTGGGCATGAGAATATTATAGAAAAAGATCTATACTTGAAATAATTTGGAATTTACAGGGCTAGTATTTAGAAATGAATTTTCCCCAAGAGGAAAGGGAACTGTACAGATCAAAAACAAACAACCCCGCTACTCCCAGATCTAAAAAAACCCCACGTTGCATAGAAAAAAATTGTGCTGAGTTGGGATTATCACAGTGTTTCTGGACATAAATGAAAGCGTATTTCAGACAAGTAGTATATTGTTTTTTTAATCAGTTACCTAATTTCCCTAATGGATTTTGAAGTATTGAGTCACTTCTAAATTAGTTTTCTTACCTCTTTAAGATGGTTACTTTTCAAGTTTAAATATATAAAACTCAGTTTTTAATGATTGGCATTGTTTGAAGAGGGACGGTGGCAACTGAATGAATAATCCAAAAATGACTTGTTAGTAATGCATTGTAGGATGGCTCTCGCAGCAGATTTAGTTTCCTGACCATATTCCCAGTTAACAGACGTTCGTTTGCAAAACCTTAGCACACGAAGAGGCAGCTCAGTAGAGAGAAACTGGCCTGGGATTTATAGCAAGTTGCAGATGATGTGTGGATGTAATTTCTTTCTGGTGCCTCCCAGGCTCAGCTTTCATCTCACCTGGTAGGAACTTCTTAACCAGCTTCCCTGCACCACTCTTCTTTGTGAAGAATCCTGTTACTCTCTGCTTAGAGCATTCAGGGTCTCCACGTTACCTGGATCAGTGGTTCGCAAACTTTTTGGTCTCAGAAACCCTTTATGCTGTTAAAAATTATTGAATACCCAAGAGAGCTTTTGTTTATGTGAGTCCTATCTATCACTATTTACTGTATTAGAAATTAAAATGGAGAAAGATTTAAAACGGGACTGGATCAGCTTGCATCCCCTTGACTGCAGATGCCGCCAGTCATCACAGTTGTGCGGCTTCTGGCAAGCACTGCGCTCAGGAGAGAAGGAGAGTGATAAAGGCACAGAGCATACCGTTCTCCTTAACAGGTACATTTAGTGAGGTATAACTTATATATAGTGAAATCCACTCTTTTTTTTTTTTTTAAAGATTTTATTTTTCCTTTTTCTCCCCAAAGCCCCCCCCAGTACATAGTTGTGTATTTCTAGTTGTGGGTCCTTCTAGTTGTGGCATGTGGGATGCCGCCTCAGCACGGCCTGATGAGCAGTGCCGTGTCCGCGCCCAGGATTCGAACTGGCGAAACCCCGGGCTGCCGAAGCGGAGCGCATGAGCTCAACCACTCAGCCACGGGGCCGGTCCTACTCTTTTTAGTGGGTTTTGACAAGTGTGTATGGTTGTGTAACCACCATGAATATATAGGACATTTCCATGACCTCATAATGTTCTCCTACCCTTATCCTCTGCTCCCTCTGACCTACTTTTGCTCCCTAGTTTTGCTTTATTTAAGTGTCCTGTGAATGGAATCGTACAGTCTGTAACCTTTTGAGTCTGGCTGCTTTCATTTAGCATAATGTATTTGAGATTGATCCATGCTCTCGTGTGTATCACTAATTTGTTCCTTTCATTTGCAGAGTTTTCTTCCAGTGTGTGAATATACTGCAGTGTTTCTGTTTACCAGTGGAAGGACATTTGGTTTGTTTCTAGTTTTTGGTGGCGATGTCTCTTAGTATTATTAAAATGATTTTAACTTCACCAAGCCCCTGAAAAGGTCTCAGGGACTCCCAGGGGCCCGAGATGTCTCTCTGAGAACCTCTGGCCGTTCTAACTACTTGCCTGGGCGTGATGTGCCCTCTGTCTAGAAATGCCAAGATCTAGCTCAAGAGTCTCCTCTGTGCAGGCCTTTCCAAACCCTCTTCCCACCATCACACCTGTGCACCTTCAGGCCCCAAGATTGGGCTGGTCACCACCACCGCTGTGTCACTGCTGTGGATTTTCCCACTGCTTGGCAGTTATTGGAGGACGTAGCGGCTTCCCAGCTTCTCAAGGGTGCTGCCTTCTTTCTGTATCCCAAGCACACGCCTGGCACAGAGAAGATGTGGGGTATGTTTGAATGAATAAAGAATTCCTTTACCTTGGTAGGGCATTTCATTGTGTATAAGAGGCTTTCCTATGTGTTATGACATTCATCCTTCATTTCAACTCTGCAAAGTGCATAGCACAAGTGATTTTTAATCTCTTTTATTTTTATCAGATGAGGACATTAAGTCTTAAATCTGTGGTCATAACCAAGCTGCACCGCAGAATAACCTGGAGAACTTAAAATAAATGTACTAATGCTCCAGACCAATTAAGCTCTACTCTCTGGAGGTCAGCCTTGGGTGTTAGTATTCTTTAAAAGCATCGCTGTTGAATCTGGTGTGCAGCCATGAGAATCATTGTTGTAGAGTTTGATTTACTGTGAAGTCTCGGCGGTGATGCAGTTGACACTAGAATCCAGGTCTTTTGCCTCCTACTCTGATGCCTTTTCCTGCACTGTGAGCTGTCACTTGAATGGAAGCACTGCACAGATTTAGAGAGCCTTGGTGTAGACGCCACTGTTTTCATTTTATGGAGGTGCAGTAGCATAAAGACCAGAACACTGAATTTAGAGTCGGGGGACCATGTTTCTGTTTTGGCTCTGCATTTATTAACTGTGGGTTAATGAGTACTTGAGTCTGTCCTCACTTTTACAGTAAGGATACTACCTTAAATTCTAGAACCTTATTGTGGGCATCAAATTAGATAATATGTTAAAGGATTTTAAAGGATTTATTTAAAGGATTACAAAATCCTTTTGTAAACTATCAAGTGCTTTCTAAGACTTATTTTAACTTGATTTTAGCCTAATGTATTTATTGCCTAACCTTCCTTGGGGTTCATAAATTGTACAAGTCATACATAAATGGAGTCTCCCTGAAATAGTCAGATAACAGACTTATGCAGAGTGAAACCAGGAGGTCACCGTGGGTTGCATACTTTCCATCTTTGGTGTGTGCATTTAAATGTCTAAGTATGTGCACGTGTAACATAAGTTATGTTTTTGGTTGTCTTAAAATAAATAGAGTCTTACTTAATCTGTTTTTTCCCCTCTCATTCTTTTCATAGCTGCATTATTTTTTTGTATGTTTCCATATTGATGGACACTTAATACATTTCCAGTTTTTTACTTTTATAAAAAATGCTAAGGAACATTCTTAGCTCTTTCTTATTAAAATATTAGTTAATTTTCATTAAGAGGTTTATTCTGTTTTCGAGATATTTGAAGGTGAAGTAGTAAATGCGTATGAAATGTTAGACATTTTCTACTCAAAATAGAACTTAGACTGTTAAAAAAAAACTCTGGTAAAATATACTAGACCTTGGAGAACTTTTTCACATGGTCTTTGTAAATTTTGTTTGTTTTATTTTTATGGTATTCTCATTTCACTATTTATTTATTTATTTAACTTTTGGAGGAAGATTAGCCCTGAGCTAACATCCACTGCCAATCCTCTACTTTTTTTGCTGAGAAGATTGGCCCAGAGCTAACATCTGTGCCCATCTTCCTCTATTTTATATGTGGGACGCCTACCACAGCATGGCTTGATAAGCAGTGCATAGGTTCATGCCTAGGATATGAACTGATGAACCCTGGGCCGCCAAAGCGGAGCCTTTGAACTTAAGTGCCACACCACCAGGCTGGCCCCTCATTTCACTATTTATATAGACTTTTAAAGACTAGTGTATGTGTATTGCTTAAGTTTAACTCTTTGAGATGTGATCGCTACATAGTGCTTTTCCTTAAATAACAGCAACACAACAATAATGGCCAGTACCTATTTATGCAGGGCACTGTGCTGAGAGCATATGTGGTCTCATTTCTTCCTCTCAGTAACCCAGTTAAATTGGTGGTCTTCTCTAGGTTAAGCATTTAGAAATGGAGAATCAGAGAGGTCAAGTGTCCAAGGTTAGTTTTGGAGCTAGGATTCAAAGATCCTGCCTCCACCTATGATGTCAGGATTTTGCTGAATCAGAGATGGTAATTTGTATCTGTGACATGACAGTTTACTTTCTAAATTGCTTATATTTGTATATTTTGCTTTTAGTACCGGTAATAATTTATGCAGAAATAGTCCATTCTCTGGAGTATCCGTTTTGTAGAAAGTACCATCATGCTTCACTTGACGACTGGGATACCTTCTGAGAAATGCGTCGTTAGGCAATTTCATCATTGGCTATACCACAGAGTGTACTTACACAAACCTGGATGGTATAGCCTACTACACACCTAGGCTGTATGGTACTAACCTTATGGGACCAGCATTGTATGTGTGGTCTGTCATTGACCAAAACATTGTTATGCAACCTTTATTATAATAAAAGCAATTTACTGGTATAATGAAAACAAATGCTTATTGAATTTAGTAATAAGTGATATTTTGGAGTGAAAAAGGCCACTAAATGGGGAGTTGATCTTGAATTCTATTTATTATCTAACAGGATGACCTTGAAAAAATAATGCTGTTTCCTCACTGGTAACATTGGACTAAATAGTTCACTTTACGCTTACTCAGACATCAGTCCTGAGTAATATTAGTGTGAATGAGAAGTACTTGTGAAAGCACTCGGCAGTAGTCTAGATGAATTGCGAAATGGGATTTGAGTAACGCTTCCCCTTTACCTTGAGTAATAAGAACGTTTCCGGAAGGGTTTGTTTATTCATGACAAATGAACGATTAAAATGATCTGTCTCTGTTGATGAAAGTACCAGAAGGCAGCCTCATAGTTTTTAAAACACATTGAAATGTATGTTTTTATAATTTTATTATAGGCATAATTGAATATTTTAAGGGGCCATGGGTGGTTATTTCTTAATAATGATCGTTACAAATGGAGTTTTAGCAAAGGTATGGTTTCACATATGTTCTTTGTGTCCTCTTGTGTCACATTTTACGTGAATGATAAAATAAAATGGAGGTCTCAGTGGCATAGTCTGGAGCCCACGTGATGGGCAATGTCAGCTTTTTAACCCTTCCTCCGTTTCCTTAATCCGTCTCTCCTTTTTAAGCCTGGAATATGGTGGCCGAATGGTTGAAACAGATCTTTTGGTGAACTCAGGCTTCCAGATTGAACTCTGTGTTTTCTTGAGAAGTGAGAAAACGTGTGATGAACCACAGTTCAGATATTATCAGACTGTCTTGTTTCCAGTTTTTTATTTATAAATATTTTTAAAGGGAATATTTTTGGTCAGCGTGTTTGATGACAGAAGAGAATGAGCATGTTGGCTCACCTTCCTGTGTGGACGTGCTCGCTGAGAATTAGTCTGGCACCACCAAGTGGGCTGAGATCACAGGAAGCAGTGGGGTAGTACTGACTTGTCGTTGCCATCGATACGCACTAGATTCAAATCAATAACCCAGTGTAATCTATTCTAAACAGTACATTTAAAAAATGTCCTCAGAGTCACCTTTTTCTCCTATTTCTAGACTTACTAATTTGCTTGGATAGATCCGGAAACAACATTGCACTTTATCACCACCTACTTGGGGCTGCTGTCTGAGACGACACACTCCACCCTTCAGAGGAATTCACTTTTTTCCAAATATAGGCTTTGTTATTTTTATGCATGTTCTCTACTTAAATTTCCAGCTTTTAGGATTTAAATACTCATGTACATTCTGCCCTGGTGACTAAGGAGCATTGTATAAGGATTTTTGCCTCCTTTTAATATGTGGACATCACATTCCTTGGCCTAGTCTTTGTTTTGCATCTGTATTTCCGTGTAATCCTAACAAGTTCATTCAAGCAGTGGTTGAACTGAGGTTAAGTGGTATTGTGGTTGTTTGGCAGGATATGGTCATAAACACTTCTCTTTAAACACAGAATAGCCTGGGGTGACTGTAATGTTCAGTTGCATAATCACAGATTACACTTTGCAAACACAGGATTGAGTACATAGGCTGCATACATCTTCGGTGAGAAATTGCCCCACAAGATGGAGTCTACTTGAGAAACCATCTGTACAGTTCCCTTGAGTATTTCCTTAGACAATTATAATTAATAGTATGCATTTAATTAGAATGTTTCTGATTGGGTGGAACTATAAATAGTTTTTCAGGGTTTCCAGAAAGTCTCCCACTTAACGTCTAAAGGAATGGGTTAAAACGTTAACCAGCATTTCGAATACATATTGTATATATTTTTCACAATTTTATTATGTTTTCTCTTCTTCCTCCTTTCCTGTTTTTTCTTTTGTCACTTAAAAGCTGTTTTTAGCTTTTATTAGGCCCCGGTGGCCTAGTTGTTAAGTTCGGTGTGTTCCGCTTTAGCTTCCTGCGTTCAGTTCCCGGGTGTAGACCTACACCACTTGTCCTTCAGTGGCCATGCTGTGGCAGCGGCTCACGTACCAAAGGTGGAGGATTGGCAGCAGATGTTAGCTCAGGGCGAATCTTCCTCAGCAAAAAAAAACAAAAAAACAAAAAAAAAAACACCTTTTGCGAAAAATACCCTCAGGAGTAATTCACCCTCCAGAGACTGGATGGAGTGGCGTTTAAAGTCATTCTATTTGAAATGACTGGTGATGTTTTTGTTCAAGGCAACTCTGATATAGACACGAGGAACTGGTCTCTGGAGCTCATAAGTAGTGTTGGAAAACACCCCATGTTACTGTGGGCAGCCGAAGAAATGGAATAAACTGCCTATACAGTGGGTAGAAAGGCCTTTTGGGCGTATTATGTATTTCTTGAGGCTGATGTGAATGCTTTTGAAAAAAATTTTTTACTTCCTTAATTACCATTTGTGAAATTGGATATATTTGATGTGGGACTCAGTGTTTCTATAGTCTTAACTTTTACTAAATGTTTTTGTTGAACTACTCATTCTTTCATTTACAAGTAGGAGTTTTAATATTTCATTGCTGTTCATATACATTTCTCATGTATTTTATTCAAACTGATTTTGTCTGTAAACTTGTTTAGAGAAACCAAATTCGGTTAAAAATATTTCCTTGAGAGATGCCCCAAGGTTGGGCCCTATGAATTTTTTTTAAGTACTTATTATTTTTAATTTAATTTGGATTTTTAGCAAAGTAATAATATGCCTGGTCTAAATAGTAAGTAAAATAGAAATACAGGCTTGAAAAGAAAAAGTTCTGTGCTCCACCATTGCCACCTCACTTCAGAGGCCACCATTTTCAGAGTTTTTTTTAGCTGTTTCTTCTGGCGTTTACAGCCATATATCTAAGTAATTTACTTTTAGTCCTATAGCTTGAGTTTTCAACTCGTTATCTTTTGACTTCTTCCTACTCAAGATGAGGATTTATGTCTTTGACTTCCCTTTCCCCATCCTCCCGATGATAATTTTATCTAATTTGGTTAAGCCATCATTTGGTATTTACAGTGTTATCGTTTCAATATTGATGACTCTGCCCACAGACTGTTCAGTGACCTCTTTTTCTTTCTCCAACTTTTTCCCCTCGGAGATAGTGGTTACTTTGTTTCTAATTGATAGTGGTTACTTTGTTTTTAATTGATAGTGGTTACTTTGTTTTTAATTTGCTTAGCTTTCTATTGGTCAAACATGAATTTTGCTCTAAACATTCTGATAGAATTATAAAGACTCAAGAGGCAAAAGATATTAGGGCATCCGTCAGTTCCAGATTTCTCTTGGCACCATCTCTCTCAGAGTTCTGTGCCCTGCTGGTTCCAGACTGTTTGCTGTCTGTCTAGCCGCCACAGAGTGGCCATCTTGGGGATTCCCTTGGGTTTTCTCTTTTGAGGATCTTGTATTTTCTTGATTCTGTGTTATCATCTTTGTTTGTTTATTCCCTCACTTTGGTGGAAGATAGATGTATATACATATATGAATATATACTAATATCTACATTCCCACGAGTGGGATTTAGAACATTTACTTTCTCATTGTTTGCTGCTAGTATGTCAGAACACACTTGATTTTTTATATCAGCTTTGTATTCTGCAATCTTGCTGAATTCATTTCTTTTTAGTAGTTGTTTTGTAGATTCCTTAGAATTTCTATATAAATGATCATACGATTTGCAAGTAAATTTTACTTCTTCCTTTCTGATCTTTATGCCTTTAATTTCTTTTTCTTTTTTTTTAAGATTGGCCTTGAGCTAACATCTGTTGCCAATCTTTTTTTTTTTTTTTCTCTTCTTCTCCCCAAAGCCCCCCAGGACATAGTTGTATATTCTAGTTGTAGGTCCTTCTACTTCTAGGTGCGATGCCACCTCAGCGTGGCTTGATGAGCGGTACTAGGTCTGCGCTCAGATTTGAACTGGCGAAACCCTTGGCTGCCAAAGAGGTGCCTACGAACTTAACCACTTTGCCACAGGGCTGGCTCCTTTCTTTTTCTTGCCTTACTGAGATGGTTGGAATCCCAGTATAGCATTGACTAGAAAGGGGTGTGAGCATTCTTGCCTTAGTTCTCATCTCAGGGGAAAACAGTTCAGTCTTTCATCTTTACTTGCGATGTTGACTTTAGATTTTTTTTTTTAATAGTTTTCCTTTAGTTTGAGGAAGTTCTCTACTCTTTCTAGTTTGTGTTGAGTTTTTATCATGAATAGCTGTTGGATTTTGTCAGATAACCTTTTCTGCATCTATTGAATGGATCCTGAGGTTTTTCTCCTTTAATGTTACATTGATTTTCAACTGTTGAATCGATCTTGCATTTTTGGGATACACCGTTCTTGCTCATAATGTACCTTTTTATGTGTTATTGGATTTGATTTGTTAAAATAACTTTTGTGTCTATATTCGTGAAGGATGATATGGGTCTGCAACTTTCTTTTTTTGGGGATGTCTGTCAGATTTTAGTATTAGCATTATGCTAGCCTTATAAAATGAGCTGAGCACTGATCCCTCCTCTGTTTTCTGAAATACTTAAATTTCCTTCTTCAATGTTTGATAGAATTCACCAGTGAGATAATCTGGAGTTGGAGTTTTCTTTCTTGGAATATTTTTGACAACAGATTCAATTTCTTTAAAAGATATAGGACTGCTTACATTTTCTGTTTCTTCTTGTGTCAGTTTTGATAGGTTCTATTTTTCAAGAAATTTGTCCATTTCATGTAAGTTTTTGCATTTATTGGTGTATAGTTATACATCATATTATGTTATTATCCTCTTAGATGTCTATAAGATCTCTGGTGATATATATATATATTCATTTCTGATATTGGTGATTTGTGTTTTGTCTCTTTTTTTCTTGATCTGTCTAACTAGAAGTTTGTCAGTTTTGATGATAATTTTAAAGACCTAGCATTTGGCTTTATTAATTTTATCTGTTTTCTGTATGTTTTCTATTTCATTGACTTCTGCTCTTTATTATTCCTTTCCTTCTATTTTGGGTTTAGTTTCCTCTTACTTTTATTTTCTTAAGTTAGAACCTTAGGTTATTGTGGTAGATCTTTCTGATTTTCTTATATTAAGCACCTAAAGTTTTAAGTTTCCTTTTAAGTACTGTCTTAGCTGCATCCCACAGATTTTGATATTTTGTTGTTATTGTTGCCATTTAGTTAAAAATGTTCCCTAATTTCCTTTTTGATTTTATCTTTGATACATAAAGTCTTTAGAGGTGTGTTACTCAATTTGTGTGCATTTGAAATTTTCCTAGATATTTTATTGTTCTTGATTTCTAACTTAATTTCTTTGTAGTCAGAGAATATACTTTGTGTGATTTCAATCCTTTTAAATTTACTAACAAGACTTACCTTATAGTATACCATATGGTCTGTCTTGGTAATGTACTGTGTGCATTTGAAATGAATGTGTATTTTTCAGTTGTTAGATTTTCTGTGAATGTCAATTAGGTCAAGGTGATTGATTGTGTTTTTTAGATCTTCTGTGTCTTTTCCTGATTCTTTTTTTGATTATTCTATCAATTACTGAAATGGGGTGTGAAAATCTCCTACTATAATCATATCATTGTCCTTTTCTTTCCTTCTGTTTTTCCTTCATGTATTTTGAGGTGCATTTACAGTCATAATTGTGATGTCTTCATGATAAATTGTCGCTTTTATAATTATAATATTGTTTTTCTCTGGCAATACTCTTTGTCTTAAAAGTTGATTAGAAGCTCCCTATGCTTGGGGGTGTTGGTGTTTCTGCTGTTCTCCTATGATGATTAACTTGGGCCCTGCCATTTTGTTGGAGTCCCCAGATGTCAGTTTCTATTGCTCTTTTCTTTCACCTTGGTCAGTTTTCTCCAGTAAAGAATCTTCCAGTCAGTCTATAAGTCTGAAGGGAGCTGACTGTCTACTGTTAACTTGATGCCCCAAATTTTCAGTAGAGAGACTCATTCCTACGCTCAGTTATGCTGGCCAAATCCTCTCATTAGTTGCATAGACCATGAACCCCAGTCTTAATGCTAGTAAGTTGCCCAGTTGTTGGGTTAGGGAATTGGTTCTTTATACAATCCTTAACACCAGTTCCTTTTGTTTTCAGCCTCATCCCTTATGTAATGAGCCTTTCTAGAATTCTGTGTCATGAATAGACTTGCTTCTTTCTGGTCTATTCCTGGTGCTTTTTCCTTATCCCCCACAATTAGGTTTCACTTTTCTCCAGTTTGCTAAATGAGTTTCCAGTTATGCATCGGTTTTCCATCTTTCAGAACTTTGTTGACATCTCTAATATGCTGTTGTCTCTTCTCCCATTTTTCTTTTACTTATTGTCATTTCTGGAGGGAATGGAAGAAACCTTTATTCTGTAGGGGCTTTTTAGTTTATTTACATTAAGCCTCTTAATTGACATATGTTATCTGATCTTTAGGATGTACAACACTAATTCAGTGTTATCTTTTGCTATGTATGGAAAAAAGAAAGTGTGTGTGTGTGGCGTCCATTATGGTTTAGTGATTTGAAAATTAATGTATTTCCTGTGTGGGTTTCATTTACTTTAGAATATATTAGTGGTGTTTACTTTCTTTGTGCTTGTTTTGGTAGACGTTGAGCAATAATCTACTCATTTTTCCATTTTACAGTTTTCATAGTCTTTTTTTTTGTTGGGGGGCTAACTTGTTTAAAATGTTATAAGTGATTATCTTCTGTATTTTGAGAAGTAATTACTTGTGGCCAAGTTCTTTCAAGTGCCTTCTTTTTGAAAATGAACATATTAGGCCTATTACATAAAATAAAGATATCCTTGACTTAGGATTCAAAAGTTGCTGAGTTTTACTCTGGGTAAGTCGTTTAAATATAGTGCCAGTTTCTTCACCTTTAAATGGGAAATGTAAACTTCACAGGATTGTTAAGAGTATCTTACTTATAAGATAACAGACAGGATAGTATTTAAAAAATTATAAAGAACATCTGTATAAGGTGGTGTATTGAGTAATTAGTGTGTCTTGGGCAGTCAGGAATTAAACTCTTTGTGTTTATGCTCTTTGGTAATTGAATGCTTCTTGCACCTTTTAGTTGAATATACTTCATGGTATAAAACTTGTCCTATGCTTTCATAATGCTCATTTCATAACACCTTCATAGCTCAGGTCCAGTCCTGCATGAAGGTAGAATAGACAACTGCCTAAATGCTGTTTTTACTGTTATTTAAAGGATGCTCAGGAACTTACAGAACTTACAATTGCTCCATGTTCAAACTGGTATTTTGGGATGCTTCCCAAATACTCCTCTTAAGTTGCCAGTATTATCCTTGAAGAAGTTGTATCTTGAGATGTCGTCCGTCTGTGGCATGCCAGCTCAATGTAGTTTATCTGGAGAACAGGACTTTAACGGAATATGATATAGGTCTGTTAAGTTTTTTGGAAGGAAGAGTAGAACAAATTTAAAATCTAGAGCAATGTCAGGTCTGTTAGGCCTTGGTAGAGAGCCATAGCTGCTAGCTTTGGGAAGCAAGGAAATGATCTCAGGTAGAGTAGGGATAATATGCCTCTTTTACAGTACTTTTAGATCCAGCCCTCTCTGATCTCTTAATGATCCTAGTACTCCTATGGTTATGGTCATATTTGAGCATAAGGTCCATGGCACTTGAAGACCAAAGATTTAAATACCAACGGCTTAGCAGCACTTACATGTTGCTCACGTAAGCCTCTTACAGCATGTTTTCAGATGCGAGGAAAAAATGGAAGTTTTCTCACTCTTAATTGAGAGAACTGGGGAAAAAAAAAGAATATTAATGTTTGGCTGTTACCATGGCGCATTAACATTTGGACAGAGTGTAAAGCATTCATTGATATGTCACTGAGTTTGGAATCCTCCCCTCCCTCTGCTCTTGCTTAGTGTATTTGGAAGCTGCTAGATTACAGAGGAAATGGTAAATCTATGGCGATTTCGTCAATTTTGGAATATTAGTGATGAATACATTAGAAAGAGTTTTTTTAAAAATAGAAAATAGAGTTGCGTAGCTATGAACTTTTAGATTTGTTGACATAAGGTGTAAACAGCTTCAGTGCTTGAAAAATCACTTGGCTATTGGTTTTAGAGGCTGTTCAAGCATGTTGCCTTTGGTTATGATCTTTTCGGTCCTAGAAATAGTCAAAATAATCTTTATCATAAGGTAGCATTATTATTGAATTGAGCTGAACAGACTCACTTTGGTCTTTGTTGGCAACTGCAATGTGATGGTTTTATAGATTTCTGATATACTTGTGTGTGCTGATTAGATTGCTCATTCTTGGTACCTGCATCTCTGTGATTGTATTTCTGGAATGATAATCTCACTTTTCTTCTGTGCCTAATTCTTTCTTTTCAAATCCGTGATATACAGTGTGATACTATGGAAAATAATTGTGTATACATATATGTATATATGTGTGTGTGATATATACACACACATACACACATATATATTTGTTTGTTTTTTACCGCCTTCACCAATTTCTTCCTCCCTCATTCCCCACCTCTGGCAACCACCAACCTGTTCTCTGTATCTATGAGCTTTTTAGCCTATATATATATTTTAAAGACAGGGCGGTACCATTTGAATTCTGTTTTATTCTATTTTCTTCCTTGGTTTTTTTTGTTAATCTTAATTTTTTTAAGGCTCTTCTTTTAGAAAAGTCACCAATACTGCATAATAAATGAAAACTGTCTTTGAATTGCTTGAATGTGTTGTATGTCAAAACGTTTTTATTGTAAAAGGAAGCCAATCCTAGTTAATATTTTTCTCTGTTAATCAAAGTTTAGGATTTTGGTTGGGTAATACTTAACAATAATTATGTTGCTGAGTTATGTCAGTGTTGGAGGAGAGTGGTGATTCTGGTATTCAGTATACTTTTCCTAGGGACAGGGGCACCAAAGATAAGACTTCTGGTTTGGTATTGACACTATTATTGTGTAAGCGAAGTGCTCTGGGTGGTTCCAGGCTAGCCTTTCCTTGCATGGGTGGAAGAAAGCAATAAAATTCAGACAGAATCAGCTTTAGAATCTGGATAAGTAATGAAAATTGATGTGGATTAAGGCTGCCCCAGCTAGAGAAGCCCAAGGTGACCTGGCCTACATGCCAAACTGTATGACCTGGTGGATTTTTATGGTATGAATTAGGGGTGCCCCAGGGAGAGAAGCCCAGGGCATCCTCACCTACATGCCGATCTATATGACCAGATTCGTGTCTAAAGTTATATGACCGCACAATAACCAGACCCCATCTGAACTGAAATCATTTAATGACTTTTTACATCATCTTTTCTTTTTCCAGTAAAAATAAGTCACATACCCGTGCCTTATAAATTTAGCCCTAACCCTCAACTCGGGGCAGCAGCAGGAGCTCTGACTGCCCATGGGTCCTGTCCCCATGCTATTCCACACTATTCTCTAAATATAAGAGCACTACTGCCACATCTTGAGCGTCTAAGAAATCTTTCTTTCGACTCCTTGGCTCACCGACCCCGCATCAAAAATGACGCGATATGGAAGCTTTGTCCCACCTTTTGCAAATATGTAACAGAAAAGCAACAATAGCCTATACAAATTTACATTAAAAGAACTTGTTCAGAGAATTAAGAAAGGGGAGAGATTTGTTTACCCAGCAGCAGTCCGAAGGTGACTCAGTTTTGTCCGTTGTCAGTCACTTTAAGAACACCATCTTATTATTGGCTTTTCTTTAGGAGTCACTAACAAAGGAGCTGTGTAAAATTGCACTGAGTTTCTCTCTCTGTAAGGGTTTTTTATTGGGAAGAATAACTTGGTAGATGTTCCAGCAATTTAAAAAGCTCTCGTTTGTTCTTGATTTAATTAAAGAGGAGAGCATTTTAACTTGTTCAGCAGCAAACATTGAGTACCAATATGTGAAAAGGACTGTGTCAGTTTTCTGGGGAAGACAAAGATCAGTAAGATGTACTCCCTGCTGTGAAAGAGCTGTAGCCTTGCAGGGAAGTCAGACATGGGCATAATGATAGTGGAGCGATGAGTACCCCAAGAGAGGCCTGAACTCTGGGAGTTCAGCGGAGGGAGGGAGAGAGACACTCGTTTCTCCGGTGAGTGAGGGAGCAGGCTCAGGAAAGCTCCGTGGAGGAAGTGGTATGTAAGCAGTGTCTTGCTAGGTGGGATCTGGACATGTGAAGAGTTGAGGCATGGGCAAGTGTTGGGTATGAGAATTTCAGATTTGCTACAATGTCTAGCATGGAAAAGTAAATAATAGTAATGATGATCCTAGCATTTATTGAATGCCTAGCTTGTGCTAATTATTGTTTGTTCTAATTCATTTCTTCATAACAATAACATAATAACCCTATGAGATAGATCATCCGCGTTTTACAAATGAAGAAATTGATGTACAGATGGGTTAAGAGACTTAGGCAACGTAGTAGGATTTCACCCCAGACTGGTCCCGGGGAACCCACCCTTCCTTGCTGAGTTATTTTGTGGGAAATGTAGCAAATGTGGACTGGGGTCTGTTTATGTAGAGCCTTGAATTATGTAGAGACTACATGAATAATTTAATATATTGGAAGATTTTTTTTTTAGTGGGTCTGTGTGAGGGTTTTACCACATTCTCTCTTTCTTTCAATGTGCCATGCCTTTGAAATGCCTTTCTCCCTTTACCTATCAATTTCTACTCATTCTGCAGTTCCTTGCCCATATATTACCTTTGCTGTGAGGCTTTTCCCAGTCATCAAGGAAGACGGGATTTGGATTGTGTATCCTTTTTGTATCCTTGGTGTTAGGCTCATCCTTGTTGCTGAATAAAGCTCAGACTTTACTGGTTGAAAGGGAGGGTGATGGATTTTGAGGTGTTGTGTTGACTTTTTTCATTGCTGTCCTTCTGAGTTACAGGTGTTTGAAATACCTGGAGAAGAGATAAAGTCGTATGTGATACAGTACTTCGGTTGATTGGCTCTGTGAGGATGCAGGAGGAGATTATTTTGGATTTGGGGTTGCTGGGGGTGGTATGTGTGAGGGCTGGGCTTGGGCTTGGGGTTCAGGGAGGTGTAACATTTAAGTTGGCATAAGGAACAAGGCAGCCAGCTGAGAGAGCAGCCTGAGCAGAGGACAGAGACGGGGTCGAATGGGAAATAACACTGTCTGCCTTGAAACATGAGCCGCTCGGCTTCCTGCTACCCTCGGGAGAGCATTTCACAGCCTTGAAAATTTCTTGAAAGTCCTGATTTTCTTTATAGTCTGCCAGAAAGATAGTATGGGCCAGCAAAACATTTGCCATGTTGTGGTTTGAATTTAAGGTAAGTTCCTAACATGGAATATGAAATTCAAATGCTTAGGATGCCTTTTTTGGTAGGTAGAGTGCTATTGGAAAAATAGGCCCAAGTATTTGGTCTAAATTAAACTTACCCTGCAGAAATCCCATGAAATCTTAAGACGAGTAACCTCCCATTTAACTGGCATGTAGTCAGCCTGTCTAGAGTTTCCTTTGACTGTCTCCTTTAGACCAGTAGAGACTTTCAGATTGATGTGATGGACTCGTGTTGTTGAATTCTGCTTCTTGCTCTTCATCCTGAAGCACTCTGTCTGTGACGTGGGGAACTACAGGTATGGAGGGGAGGCAGAGTTAATAGGACCTGTGGAGTGGAAAACAGATAAAGAACTCTCATAGGGGCTGGCTCCGTGGCCGAGTGGTTAAGTTCACGCACTCCGCTGCAGCGGCCCAGGGTTCGGATCCTGGGCGTGGACATGGCACCGCTCGTCAGGCCATGTTGAGGCAGCGTCCCACATCCCACAACTAGAAGGACATGCAACTAAGATATACAACTGTGTACAGGGTGGGTTTGGGGAGATAAAGCAGAAAAAAAAAAAAGATTGGCAACAGTTGTTAGCCCAGGTGCCAATCTTTAAAAAAAAAAAAAAAGAACTCTCATAATAAAGGAGAGTGTTGGAATCCAGAGAGGGTTAAGAAACATCTTCCAACAATTGGGAACTTTCTAAAGTGCTTTTGAGGCACAACCCAAAGGACTAAAAAGGATGCCTGGATACTGCTGATGCCCCAAATTAAGAGTTTTCTGGCTCACTAAGTTTGGATTAAAAGTGATCATGTTCTCAGAAGTGCCACCAGGGAAGGAACAGTCTTCCCCAAGATGGTCAAGGTCCTCCCTACACGATTGCTGGTTTTAGTTTTCTTTCTTTACTGATTACTGAACGTCTTAGGGCTGTAGATGTTTAAATGTAAGCTCCATGAGGGTAGGGACTTGGTCTTGTTCCCTAACACATCCCTGGGGTCTAGAATACCACAGTGTATGATGTGAGTGTCTCTATATTTAAAAATTTCAAAATTTCCTAGTTGCCATGTTAAAAGAAAGTAAGAAGAAAGAGATGAAATTAATTTTAATAATATGTTTAACCTAATACTCAAAATATTATCATCTCAACATGTAATCAGCATAAAAAATTATTGAGATATTTTACATTCTTTTGTTCACACCAGATCTTCAGAATCCAGTGTATATTTTACATTTACAGCACTTCTCAGTTTGGTCTAGTGCCATTTGGAATGCTTAATAGCCACATGTGACTACCAGCTACCATGTTGGACAGTGCAGTCTGGAAATATATCTGTGATATGATAGAAGCACAGTGAATATCTGTGAAATGGGGGAAGGAAGAAAGAAAGGGAGAGAGAGAGGGAGGGAAGAGGGAAATGGCAAAACTTCAAAGATGAGTAAACAGAGGGATACTATTTTAATTGTTTTGGGCTGTCTTAGCAGTTTCCAACTATAACAGTGGCTGAATAATACTTACTACAACTTTAGTTTAAAATCATTTGCAAATGTGTTATCTCATTGATACTTGCCTTCAACAACATTATTCAGACAAGTTTAGTCTTTATAGGTAGCTCAGCTGAGGCTTAGCCAGGTTGAGTGTGTGTGTGGTTTAACTAGCATTCATACTTGGGTCTTTTGGGTCCTAGTTCAGTACTTTCTCCTCGCTACCATATACATTCCCATTGGTTTGTGTTAGGTATGCTCTTACTTCCCTGTGAACTCACACTGGCTCTTAGATATGGATAGATATGAAAAGATAGAGTGAATAAATATTGTTAATATGAGAGCTATTTAAAAATAGTTATTGAAGGCCACAACTTAAAGTTTGTTATTAATTCAGTAGTCAAAGACATAGGTGGGTACATAGTCAAGAGAGTTGCGTGTGTGGCTTCTGTAGGTGTTAGGATCTTCTGAATTACAGAAGGCACATAAAAATGTGGTGAGTAGAAAGAGTGTTTATGACAAGATATGTATACATGTGTTTGAAGCTATCCCTCTATAACCAATTTACCTCTAAAGATGTTGTTCTCTGGTAGGAACGTGTCATGATTTTCTGTTCCAGCCCATGGAAAAATGTTTCTTAAATAGAGGGAAAGTCACTTAGCATAACAATCCTTCAGTGCTCAAGTCACTGGATTTTGTGGCTTTCCTGTTTCTTGAATCATTAAAATAGTTTTATTGTGTTTAACATATAAATAAAACCCTAAAGCAGATACTTTTGGTATGACTCAATTTATTAGGTCTAGAATGCTGAAGAGGAGTTGAAGTTAGTATCTAGAGTATCAGTATGACTTTATGGAAACATTGCATTTCAGCAATCTTCTGGATAGAGGCTTATGCTGATCCCTTTTATACCTACATCCTACTCTGCAGAGCAAAGTGTGTTAATGAGATATCAATGCACAGCACATACTTCATACAAGGTGTTCAAATGTTTGAATTGTGAGGAACAATTTTAATTTGCAGAAAATGGCATTTATTGAAGAAAAGATAGGCCTAAAATATAATTTTAAGCTATTAAAGTCAGAAGATATTGCGAAATATTTTGTTCACTGTTACTGAATTTAAGATAATATACCATGAATTTGAAAAAAGTAATGCAAAAGTTATTCAGTAAAAAATGTATATGCAGGTCTTTGTTACAGCAAAATCCACTGCCTAGTTTTAATTGCCCCGAGCTGTAAAGCGAAGCAGTTAATTCTAAATTATCTTGCATATTTGGGAGATCATTCACAATGAATTTTCTACGAAACCACATGAATATCATTATCTGCCATGTATTCTGAGGATTTAAGGGTGGGTAGCTCCTACACATGCTTTCGCTTCTCTTTACATAGCCTGAGGAATGCTATGAATTCCTGTAAGTGAATTTTTAAAGTGATCGAAGCTAACCTTTTCTGTGCCAAATTCCACACTCCAGAGGCACTTTGGTGAAGTCACACCTGCTCTTCTTTCCTAATAGGATAACCTAGAATCTGAATGGGTGGGGAACCTGGAGGTCCTCCCTGCAGAAGGTGGGAGAAGCTCGAGTACACTCGAGTGCGTGAGTGACAGGTGACTGAGGGTCTGGGAGAGCAGTTCTAAGCCCTGAGGGGCTTCAGGGCCTTGAAGCTGCCCAGACCCATCTGTTTTACATCACAGTCTCCCTGGGGCCACTTCCATTGCAGCCAGGATTTTAATTTCTCACTGAATCAGCTTTCTTGAATCTATAATCGTGGAATGTCATATATGTTTTACTGCCTTACGTGTTTATTAGTTGTGATTTCTGGTGAATCTCCACAGTACTCAGGAAGGTTGGTTTATTGTTTCAGAGACAGGAAGACGTGGTAAAGGGTGAAATAGGGCTGGCTTCTCTGTGAGAAGTCCTAAGGAGAATAGACCCTTAGCAGTTGGGTGGTTGGTGGCAGCTGGAAAGAAGAGGGGCAAGCAGGTGGAAGCTTGGAGCCTGTAAGGGGAAAGAAAGGGAGTGGTTGTGCAAGGAGTCTTTCTGAGACGGCTCAGTGGGCTGTGGGTTTAACTATCTGGAAACTGTGTATTTCTTCATAATTTCTATGTTTCTTTTTTGCCGTTCTTTGCCTGAATAAGAAAGAGACATGATTGATGACCATTGCTCAAAGAACCTTTTACTTCTATTTAGACTGTTTTTTTTGGTTTTTGGGGTTTTTTTTTGAGGAAGATTAACCCTCAGCTAACATCCACCACCAGTCCTCCTCTTTTTGCTGAAGAAGATTGGCCCTGAGCTGAAATCTGTGCCCATCTTCCTCTATTTTATATGTGGGACACCTCCCACAGCGTGGCTTGATAAGTGGTGCGTAGGTCTGCACCCAGGATCCGAACCCTGGGCCGCTGAAGTGGAGTGCTGGAACTTAACCACTATGCCATCAGGCCGGGCGCTGGACTGTTTTTAAGATAGTACTGTTTGTAGGAAGTCTGACATCTATTTAAAGTGGTAGTTTTTTCCACCACTGTTTTTGTGTTTTGTGCAGACTTAGATACAGGAGGGTACTTTAAACTCCCATTTCAGATGTCTAGTACATTGTAGGGGACGAGCTGGGCGCCTCATGTTTTGGAATACTTAGTGTAGTTTTCTTCTTTTGCTTGGTAATGGGCAGTGTTTTGTGGCATCCTTCGTAACTTGTTAACCGTAGACTAAGGTATCTATTAACTCAAAGAGTGGGCCTTTGTTTATGTTCTTAGCGTTTCACTGAGATGTGTGATCAGAAGCCCTCCATTCCTCATTTGATGTGTGGACAGGCCATGTGGGGTTGTTGATGCGTGTGCTTCATCATTGGAAAGGCCCACTGGAGAGTGTGGAAGGGCATTGGTGTTCTGTGGACCAGTGCAATCACGGGTGCTACCTTCTGATTTTCTAGTATTACCTGTAAATATGAGTCCTTTCACACCAGTTGTCAAGACGCAACAAACTAGATTAGAGAATAAATGCATTCTTTTGGGAATGGGGGCATTATCTGTAATTTCTTTGGGACAGAAATTCCTTATCCAGCGTTCCTTTTGCTTTACAATGTTTACGTAAAGGATGATAGTGAAAAAAACAGCCCAGAAACCTTTTTTGATAAAGCCTGAAGACTTAAAAATGTTATAGCAATTTCATCCTAAATGAGTTAAAAAATCCAAATACTTTCCCCCCAATTATGAAGATCTTTAATATAGAAAATTTGGAAACTACAATAAAATATAAAGAAAAAAATAACGATCACCAGTAATCCCACAACCCAGCAATAACTACTGTTAACATTTAAACTATTTCTTTTTGGGTGTTTTTTGGTTTGTGTGTGTGTCTGTTTTGTATCCTGTTTATTAATTTAATATTAATGAGGAATTTCTCATATAAGTAACTGTTTTTCAGAAACATGGTTTTCATTGGTTGTTTTGCCCACGTATTTTCTTTACTTTCAGTATTTAGCTGAAACACTACTCAGGCATCGCCTCCGATGCCCTGATTTCTTCTACCATGCCTCTCCTTTTCAGGGGACGTGGAAAGGCTCTCCACTGGCTTCCACAGTGTGTTGATTTTAATACTCCCATCACATCTCTCATATCTTGCCTCCTGTAATTTTTTGTGTTCGCATCTAGTTCTTTATCCACCATTTATTGAGTCCTTCCTTTGGAACAGGCATTATGCTAAGACCTTACAATACAGTGGTAATGGAAAGGAAATATAAAGCAAAACACCAAAAAGTAGTTTTGTATCTTCATTCAGGACTGAGTCCCTGGGTCAGGGAGACCCAGACATTACTTAGATAATCGCACAAATAAATGTTAATTTATAACTGTGCTGTGTGCTTTGAAGGAGAAAAATGGTGCTTATGAGAACAGTTCAAATGAACAGGAACAAGGTGTTTTATTTGACCACAGATTTAGTGTGATCCAGGTCTTGCGCTTCTATGAAGGTCACTGTGACTGAGAAATACCTTGTGCGCTCAAAGAACCCGGCGTACTGAGGAGTCTGCCGTGGTTGGAGGGGATTGGGGTTCTCTGAGTCTATCTGTGACCAACTGGAGCATGTTCTAGGGAGGAGCCTACACTGGAAAAGATTTTAGAAAGGATTTCAAATGACTCCTGCTTAGGAGACCTGTAGCAAGCGATTCTGAGGAAAGGAAGACACAGGGAGGATGTTTTAGCTATTGTCCAATGTGTAGCCGTTTATCGAGGTGAATAGAAGGGATTCTCTTGGTGGATGGGGAGCAGACTGCTCTTCTGCTTCCTTTTCCATTCTGAGGTTTTAAGATTATCTGAAGCCATTCAATGTCTGATGGATACCAAGAGACCCTGAGGATTGTTTCCAGCCATGTAAATTTAGATGGGGAGGAAGACTGTCTGTTCATATCCCTGGCCAGTTGTGTCCCCCGCGCGCCCCCCCCCCCCCCCCCCGCCTTCTAGGCAACAGGAAGCCACTGGGACTTGGGGACCTCAGGGAAAGCTGTGACTCTGAATAACCAATATCTCCTGAGGACAGGCTCCTACAGGCAAATGCTTCAGGACTTCCTCATAACCGATAGGATGAAATCTGATGCCTTAATGTGGCAGAAGGCCATCTTGCTTCCTCTCTGACTCCTCTCTCTTCATTCTCTGTCACTGAGTCTTGTTTGTTCCAGTGATGTGGAAATTCCTTGCGTAATGTGACTTCTTGTCCTTTGGTCCCCTTGCTGTTTCTTTTTCTTAAACACTCCTCTTTTGCTGAATAAGTTCTTTTTTATTCCTTTTTTAGGACCAGCTTAGAAGTTAGTGTCTGTAGAATTTTTCTGGCTTCCTAGAGTTGGTTACTTCATAGCACATACCTTTGCTATAGTATTACAGAAGTTTTTTATTTAATTGTTTAGTTTACTTCTCTAGACTGTAAAGTCCTTGGAGACAGGGACTGTGTATTCGATTTGACTTTTCAGTGCCTAAAAAGCACTCAATAAATGGCTCATCCTGGGCATTCAGTAATTTTTGAATGAATGAGTGTGATTCTCATTTGCTTTGCCATATTGATACTTTATTGTGGCTTTGGCACTTAGCGTCCATGAGATAGATAGTTGAACTTTGGATTGGTTGATTAAAACCTTGAGAAATGCGTGAGCGCAGTTTTCTTGCGTCCTTTATTAAAAATGCCAGTAGAGAGGATGTCATTACATGATGAGGTTCCTAGTTTCCGCAAGACCACTTGGTATTTTGGGTGACCTTCTTTGAAAACTCCTTAAGAGTTATCAAATAGTTGTAATCATATTTTCAAGAAGAACCACATCCTCGTCAGGACTGAAGGATAAAATGAGGCTATGAGAAAATCGAAAATCACTGTTTTTTAGGTAATTGTGGTAAAGAAGTGATAGGCATTTATAGAAAGATGGTATTAGCATTTGGGAATGAAGGAAATCTCTAGTAAGACATGTTCCAAATTGAACTGGTGTACACTGCGGGCAAGGGGAGAACAGATTGTGTTTTAGTACGGTGTAGAGCTCATAGTTTGTAAGAGTTGATTTATAAGATGTTATTGGACCACACTTGTGCTTGCTTTAAAAAAAGCTTCATAGTTCATCAGCACTTGTGGTCTGGTTATCCAGGGCTGATCAGACCCTGGAAAATCTAATATGCTTAAACAGAAATTTCTGAACATTGATGTCTACTGGAAAATCAATTGTTAACATGCAATGAGAAATGTATTTGCAAGCAGACAGTATTTTATAGTGTAATAAGCAAATCCTGTTCCCAGCTGGTAGATGACTAGGACAGTAGTATTGTCTTCAGAAAGGTTCTTGGTATGGATGTGGCATCAAGGCTGGCAAGGATGGGTAAAGGTGTTGAAGCTGATCAGATACTCGTACAGGAGGAGCTTAAGACTCGCTGCCCAAGTTTTGTTCTTTGTTCTCTGCTAACATACTATCCTAGATTTCCTCAGGGAATCGTTCTACTGGGCACTAAACCTTTTTCTCATAGCTTCTGGCTGATTCTAATCAAAATAGGATCTGCCTCCTCTCCTCCTCTAAATGACTTCAGTTCCTCTGTTTACCAGATCACGCCGTATTCATCGCCAAATGTTGATTCATTAACTGGAACCCTCTGTAAGGGACTATTATTTTGTAGATAAGAGATTTTGTAAATTGGTTTAAGTTCTTAGAATATTATATTATTGATCTCTTGTTCTATTGATATACTCTCTGGACTTGACGATTGATACCCAGATTTTTATTTAGAAGAAAGAACTTTCTTCACGTGAGAAACTTTGTCTGGTGTGACTGTCTCCCTCTCTCCGAATCTCTTCTTATTCTCCCTCTCTCCAGCTATATACATCCTTTGTAAAATGTTCATTTAAAATCAGCAGTGAAAGAGATGACCTTCGTCCAAAAGCAAACTATATAACTGTGTCTTTGAGTTTAATGATTTGGATTCATGTTTCAGTTAGGTGATGTGTATTGCAAAAAACAAGCATTTTAGATATTCCTGAAGCTTATAGTTGAATAATATGCTCAAGCACCTTTGAAAGTTAGGATAATTTTCTCACTAACTTGTTGAGAGGAAAGGTGACTTGCTATTGACTTCACCTGATGGATAAGCAATAACTAGAAAGATAGTTAAAAGGATTTGTGTGATTTGTTTTGCTACAAACTCAAAAGAGAAGACTATCTTAGACTTGTTATCTTTCACCTTTTCAATTATGGATAAGAAATTGGGGGTTTTGGTTATCTTTTATAATTAGGCTGCATTGTATGATATGATGCTATTGAAACATGAAAGAGAAAACACGAGGGCATAATTATAGCCAAATGTGCAATTATCTTGATCTTTTAGAGATGGAGCCTTGATAGGGCCCTTAGGGAGTTTTTCTTAAAAAGAATTCTTGATGATCTGTAATTTCATCAAATCAATAAAATATACTTCAAATATTGTCAGAGTACTTTTGACATAATAGTGAAAAAAGTATGCCTAATTTTGGCAAATATGAAATTGTCAAGCCCAGAGCATATGCTGGTTGTTGTGTATTTCCTTGCACTAGCAGAGTCCGGCCCCCTTTTTGAATTCTGCATAGGCTCATGCTGTGATTGCTGATTCCTCTACGTGATGTGGTGAGCCAGTCCTTTGGACTGACAGTTTAAAATGACTCAAGGGCTGTCTTGCTGTGGACTATACTAGGATTCCTTTCACTGAGACCTCTCCCTTGGACTTTATCCTTAAGACCAAGACTGTATCAGCACCAGAATCCTTTCCCCTGTCCCAGTACATGAATAGATTTAAATTTAGTAAGTACTAATGATGTGCTAGGAACTTCGAGGTACTCATGTATTTCAGTTAAGCCTTTTTATGACATCAAGATTAAGGAATTAGTCTGTGCATTTCAGGCATAGAGTAGTGACTTGTTCAGGATACACTGAAGGGTAAGTCTGGAACTTGGCTTCCCGTCCAGGTCTGATGATGGAGCCCAAGGGCTTTTTCCGCTTGGCTGTGATATCCTGTACTTGGAGAATGGAACACACTGGGTTGGAGAACATTTCTTGCTGCCAGGATCTCTTTTGGTATATGTGGGCTAGACCAATATTGTTATTAAAAATGTCTGTTCATTCATCCACTAGCCATCTATCCATTCAGCCATGCATCTAACCACTCTTTCTTGAGTACTTATTGTGTGCCAGGTGCTATTTGAGAACCTGGAGATTCTCTGGTTACCAAGCCTTTACTACTTTCGTGAAGTTCATACCCAGTTACCCAAAGACTCATTATGCAGGGAGTATGGAGTGGGAGAGTGTCTGGATTTCTTTTTTTTTTTTTTTAAGATTTTATTTTTTTCCTTTTTCTCCCCAAAGCCCCCCGGTACATAGTTGTATAATCTTCGTTGTGGGTCCTTCTAGTTGTGGCATGGGGGACGCCGCCTCAGCGTGGTTTGATGAGCAGTGCCATGTCCACGCCCAGGATTCGAACCAACGAAACACTGGGCCGCCTGTAGCGGAGCGCGCGAACTTAACCACTCGGCCACGGGGCCAGCCCCGAGAGTGTCTGGATTTCTTACCCCAGTGTCAGACTTAGAGGAGGCCCTCAACAAGTGTTGGTTTCTTTTGCCTCACTCCTTTTTACCTAATTTTTATGCCCCTGGCCAACTGTTGTCTGCTGTGTGTTCATTTATGGTTGTACTTTGAACTACTGACTTGAGTTTGTGTGTTTTTCTTAGTTCAAGATCAGTCTGTAAATCTTTAGAAATTAGCATGTTCCACAAAGAGGTTTGGTCTAAGTGGTCAGTTACCCTGATTTTGAATATTAAGAAGCCGGTATGGGGTACAAACTTTCAGTCATAAGATGAATAAGGTCTTAAGGATCTAATATATAACATGGTGACTATAGTTGATAACACTGCGTTGTATAATTGAAATTTGCTGAGAGAGTAGAACTTAAAAAAATATTCTGTTCTCAAAAGAAAAGGTAAATATGTGAAGTGATGGATGTGTTAATTAACTCAATGGAAGGAATCTTTTTACACTGTCTGTGTATATCAAACCATCATGTACACTTTAAATATCTTAAAATTTTATTTGTTAGTTATATCTCAAAGCTGGAAAAAAAAAGAAGGTGGTATGATATAAATGGTGTAATTTTTTGGTAAAATGTTATTTTTTTAGCTGTTGTATTAGGCATTAAACCTAATTACACTGTATATGTATACTTTGGTATTATTTTGAGTAGCATTGTTAGTAATTTACCATGTTTTATTATGTGTCATTTTAAAAGGTTTACTATATTTTAAAATGTGATATAATGAGAATGTTAAAACTCATTAACTAGAGCATGAAACTAAGATTCTGTTATGAAATTCCTCGAGCAAATGTTATTCATCATGGAGAATTTAGAGTTAGTCCTATTTTTGGAATGTTCCTTCTGTAGGATATCTTGTATTTTTTGATAAATTTAAACTATTTACTGACAGATTTTCGAGCTAAACTACATTAGCAGATTTCAAAATGCCCAGTTAGAGCTGAGCCTGTTTCTTGGACAGGCGTTTGTATGGCTAATGGATGACTTCAGACTCTGTCGAAGATAAATATTAACCTCAAAGATTAGTTAAATGTAACCTTGACAAAAATATTATTTTTGAGGGGCCGGCCCAGTGGCACAGCAGTTAAGTGCACACGTTCCGCTTCGGCGGCCCGGGGTTCACAGGTTGGGATCCCGAGTGCAGACGTGGCAGCCCTTGGCACGCCATGCTGTGGTAGGCGTCCCACATATAAAGTAGAAGAAGATGGGCACGAATGTTAGCTCTAGGGCCAGTCTTCTTCAGCAAAAAGAGGAGGATTGGCAGCAGTTAGCTCAGGGCTAATCCTCCTCAAAAACCAAAAATATATATTATTTTTGAGAATAGTGTAGTTATTCATTTTATGGTGGTGTGGTTTCTCACTTGGACAACAGCACTACCATCCTCTCCAGTCCCTCAAGAGACAGATTTTGGTTGACTTTGGTTCCATTTTTCTCAGTTACCACATCTGATTGTTTTCCACGTATTGTCAGTTTTATCTCTACGTCTCTCTTAAATTCATTCCTTTCTCTGTTTCCACTGTCCTAGTTCAGGCCCCAGCCATCTCTCACCTAGAAAAGTGCAACAAGCTTGTTACTAGCATTTCTTTATTCCGTGCCTTTCCTCTTTCGGGCTCTCTTCCACATTACTGTTGAAGTTTTTTAGAGGGAAATAAAAAAAATATACGTGAGTATGTTTGCACACGCACACATACACGCACGTTTGGTTCTGACTATGACAATCCCTCATAAACCTTTGGTAGTTTCCCATTGCCTGTAGGGTAATCTAAGCTCCTTAGCGGGTTGTTTGGAAACTTTTGTGGAGTGATTCCAGCCTTCCACCCTCAACCCCTCTGTCCTTCTCCTTGTCCTTCCAGTTGGTTCTAGCCAGTGAACTACTTTGCAATTTGGGTTTTAGTGATGGTTTGTTGCCATTATTTGCCTGATATTATTTACCTGGACGTTCTTTTGTCCAGGTAACCTTTGAAATGTAAAAGCCAGTCTTTCATCTCGTTTGCACATTTCATGGAAGTACACGATGAGGTGGTTCTACCATCTGAGGTGGCAAAGTTTGCTTTCTGCTTTACAAGGTGTGAAAAATTCCCACATAGAATTTTTTTTTCTTGAAAGGTTTATGGCCTAAATGGAATTAAATAACTAAAACTTAATTGCAGTTCTTCAGACTAATTTGTTGAAGGTTATTATTTTCCAATTTAGGCACTGTTTGAAAGTTCTAAACTATTTTTGTAAGTAAAATTAAGTTTTAAATTCGTCATTAGAATTGTAGCATTTTCTTTTGCAATAATATATACTCACTTATTTGTAACTGAAATGATGGATGTTAACTAAACTTATTGTGAATCATTTTGTAATATATACATATATCAAATCATTATGTTGTACACCTCAAATGAATACAATATTGTGTCAATTGTATTTTGATAAAAGTGGTGGAAAAGACCACGTATACACTCACTCTGCTAGCCTACCTCTCCCTGTACAATGAATATGATCACAAAGCTTAATAAGGGATTAGCACCACTGTAGGTTAAAAAAAAAACCAAAACTCACATATACTTCAGCCACCTGGTCGAATTACAAGCCCTCTAAGTGTCATCTGAATGCCCTTCTGTATTTGAAAGTGAATATTCACACTACAACAGTAACTCCAAATGGCATGCCATGTGCCCATGACGCACACCATAGGGATGATAAGATTCGATGGTCATCTTTGTAATCACGTGGTAATTAATGGCTTTGTGAAGGATGAGGCCAAAGCTAGATGACAGACATTGATGCATAGTAAGCCCAGTTCATCTTTCATGGTTCTCAGGGAAAATTTCCATGCAAGTTCAAGTGTTTCTTTGTATGTTTGATGTTTAAAATGTGTTTCCATGGTTTATGCTCTTTGTTTACTTAAACACCATGTGCGAAACAGCCTTTTCTGTCTTTATTCTCTACTTCCTCCCCCAAATTGCTTTTCTTCTGTCTCTTCTTAGCCACTGGAAACTTATTGATTGTGCTTCCTTGATCTCCTTGAGTGGGTCTTCTAAGCTTTGTGTGCTTTGCCATCCTTGAAGTTGTACCTAGCAACTCTTTGGTTTGTATGATTGCTGTTTTTACGTATCTTTCCCTGTGAGTTAGGTTGTAAGCTTTTTGAAAGGAAAGTGTGTGCTGTTGTGATCTTTGGAGCTCTGGAGCTTTTTCTCTGTCTTACACCCAATCAGTGTTTAAGAATTGTTTGAATTAAAGTGAATACTTGTTCTTAAATACAGCAAATAATTGCACCTCAGTTAAGATATCACTTGTGGCTGGTGAGGGTACAGATGGATCTCAGTTTTAATTGAGGCAGTAATTGAATTACAGTAAGTGTAACTCTCGTTTTTGAGAAAAGGAAACACATAGCTGAAATTTCCTTTGTCATTTAGGTTAGGTCTGACCACTCTGTGATGCTCGTAACATGTTTCTTGACGTGTGTTCAGGTCCTGCTTCAGTTGTGAACTTCTGCTTTTCTGTTTGTTTCGTTATTAGCTGAGTGTTTCTTAAATTCTAGTGAAGGGAAGAGGGAGCAGTTGATAGTTGCATTATCCACCCCATCTGTTTCCTGTATATGACAGCAGTTTCCTTTGCCCATGGAGTTGAAAGCACCCTATAAATGTGGATTCTGGTTCTTTTAGTGAGAAGAAAGTTAAAGAACTCACTTTCTAAAGATTTGTTTACTTTTTTCAGGTGACACACTCACCCTTAATATATCCTCTTGTCATGTTAATACCAAAAGTGGCTTTTCTGGTGTGAAGAGTAGGTGGCACACTTTGTAAGGTGTCCTGAGAGCCTTTCCTGTGGGGGAGCAAGACTATCTGTTCTGGAAGTGTGCCATTTCGAGAGGTAAACCTATTTATTTCCACCTTAGAAATGAATTCAGGGCATACACACAGAACATCTCAGGTGACTGATGACTATTTTGGCATCATGACATAAAAGAATTTTTAATTTTTTTAATCATAATGGCTGTTTTTCTGATTTCATGTTTTGCAAAGGAGCAAACAAAATATTAGGGGATGTTTAGTATTTGAGTCAACAGTGGCTTCCTTGGGTTGTCACAGGTTGGACTAGAGGGATGTTGAGATGGTCTGTGTGTGTGGGTTTTTTTTTTCAGTATTTTTATTTTTTTTAATTTTTATTTATATATTTTTAAATTTTATTTATTTATTTATTTATTCATTTTTGAGGAAGATTAGCCCTGAGCTAACATCTGCTGCCAATCCTCCTCTTTTTTTGCTGAGGAAGACTGGCCCTGAGGTAACATCTGTGCCCATCTTCCTCTACTTTATATGTGGGACGCCTGCCACTGCATAGCTTGATAAGCGGTGCCGTGTCCTCATCCGGGATCCAAACCGGTGAACCCTGGGCAGCCAAAGCGGAACGTGTGCACTTAACTGCTGCGCCACCAGGCTGGCCCCTGTGTGTGTTTTAATCAATACAAGTATACTAAGAGCACTGAGTGTTGTAGTGACTTACACATGTTAATCATTATTACTATTTTTAATTTAAAAATATTCCAAATAGGCTGGAAAGGATAGGGAATTAGACAGTACCTTCCAGCTTCATCAGATCTTAACATTTTGCCATATTGGTTTTAGATCATAAAACATTTTGGGAAAAATTGAACCTCCCCTTTTTTCTCTCCTGACCCCATAGTGCTTTCCTTCTGTTGGAATGCGTAGTATTTGATCACTTTGAAACAAATAGTGTATTCTGGTCAGATTACACAGTGAGTAGTTGAGTGGTGTTTCCTTTAGGGAAATGAAATTTACGCACCTCCCCTTTTCCAGGTTGGTTAAAGTGCCTCTGAAGAGGTTTTGTGAACATGATGTAGGGTCATTGCACAAGATTAGAAGCATAAATATTTTGAGAAGTAAATTTGATTGAATGTGGGCGTTTACATTCTGATTAATTGATTAGCTTAAACATTTCTGAGCCTCTAAGTAGTTTCTTTAGATTAACTGCTAATTTGCTCAAATGCCTGGACAATCACTAAAACTGACTTTTTTCCATGAAGATTTTGTACTGTAGTTTCCAAGGGTGTTTTTCTCAAGTTGCATTGACTTGGTTTGTTTTGCCAGTTTTCCTCTAAGCATTTCTTCTAAGCTGTGGCATTCCGAATAGTTTCTCTTTTACTTACTTTCTTTGTTCTTCTGGGTAAGTGTAATGCAAAAATAGAAAGGCTACTTATTTTTCCATAGTGCTACCAAAGTCTGTGTGATTTAATTCTATGGCATATTTCTTATTGCTGTTCACCTTTTGTTCAACTCTGAAGATACGTTATACTTGTATCATGTTTTATAGTCACAGTTGAGTTTTGGTAGGTTCCAGAACAGAGGGAAAAATATCTGTACTAAAATGTAGTCTTTTTGTATGCTTTACCTTTTTCTTAAGTTATATATCATAACCAAGGAAAAACTAGACAAATAGAAATTGAGGAAATTCACAATGACTCAAATTCTATCACAGACTAAAAATTCTATCACTCGTAAGTGTCATAATTTTTTTGCCATATATGTTTCCAGTTTTTTTCTGAAAAATATACTTGTAAAATACATATTTTAACATAGTGGTTTATAATGTGCATTTTCATGTAATATTGTGAACAGTAAACTAGTATTTACAAATAATTCCTGAATTATGATTATTCTAAGTACTGTAAGCTGGAGGCTACATAATGCAGTAGTGGAAACACAGGCTTTGTGTCATAACAGTCTTGGGTTTGGGTTCCTGCTTGTCCTCTTATTAAGTTAGCTGTGTCACCTTGGCCACATTACTTAATCTTGGGTAAAATTTAAAACTTCGCTGATTCCTGCTTGTACTCCTTTGTGAAATGGGAATAATAATGCCCGTCTCCTTGGATTGTTAGGCTGATTACATGCTACAGAGAACGTCATGTGCCTGGCATATTGCAGGTAGTCAAATAGGAACTATCATTATTTATAAGGGAAATTAATTAATTGAAAGATAGCTTTTGACATTGGCTATTTAGATTAATATTGAAATAGAAGCTTCTAGATGTCCTAGATTTTATTTGTACTTACTTTCATGAAAGTATATGTGGTTAATGAGGATTGTATGAATAGTTTGATAACTGCTGCTGACCCCTTTCCCCCAAATTTGGAATAGGTAGCCATCTTTTAAAGTAACATGTAAGGAGATGTATTTTGAGAGACCTTCACGTGTGTAATGAAAAGCTACTGAATATAATTATATATAAATACTGAAATATGTACTTTTGTTAATGTTCTTCATGTGTATGTTTTCCATCTGCCTCCATCACTCTTAACTTGGATATCTTTCTTAGCTCCAAAAAGCCTCGACGTGTACACCTCTCCCTCATTTTTGTATTTTCTTCGTGACTTTAATTATAACAAGGACCAATTCATGTTATTCCACCTTTTTTACTCACACAATGTACCTGCTATTAGTTATTTATATGTATGTATATTGAATTTGAAAAATGTTATGTAACAGGAATCCTTATCATAGAGTTCTCACATTCTACTTTGTTTCCTTTCTAATGAGTGTTGCATAGACTCTCATTTTTATCAGTTTACACCTTGTCATTTTTTATCTTAGAAGCACTACCCACTATAGTTTTGGGGTAATTTTCTTTTGAGGTCATAGAAGACGAGTTCGTTGGTGAACTCATGGCAGCCGTGTGGCTTGTCCGAGTTAACTGTCCCTGTTTGTAGTCAAGCTGCCAGTCCTCTGCTGACACCTCACTATGATCACTGTACTTCTTCCTGTTGGCTACCTTGGGTGTTGATTCTGAAGCTGCTCTTCTTTTAAAAAATTTACTTTATTTTATTTTTTTGGTGAGGAAGATTGGCTCGGGGCTGACATCTGTTGCCAATCTTCCTCTTTTTGCTTGAGGAAGATTGTCCCTGAGCTAACATCTGTGCCAGTCTTCCTCTATTTTGTACATGGGATGCCGCCACAGCATGGCTTGATGAGTGGTGTGTAGGTCGGCACCCAGGATCTGAACTCACGAACCTCAGGCCACAGAAGCAGATGATGCAAACTTAACCGCTATGCCACGGTGCCAGCCCCCTGAAGCTGCTCTTTGTGATCTAAGTTGAAGCTTACTTTTCCTTCACTACACACACATACAGATGTACACACACACGCCATCTTGCAGTGAAGAGACTGTGTTTGGTTTCAGATGAAATAAGTAAAAGAAGGTAAAATTAATAAATTTATAATTTTTGCCAGAAGGCTAAAAATTTGTGTTTTGCAGGTTGGCATTCAGGGGTGTAAATGTAATCTAAAATTTTTCTAAATTGGCATTTGGATGGCTTGCTTAAAAATAACTTAAGTAATCAAAAAACATTTTTCTAATATTCTGGGATCAGGAACAGGTAAAGGTGATTCGCCTTTTATCTGAGTTTTTAAAGCATGTCCAAAGGGTATTTAAAGGGGAAAAACTATTCTCCTTCAAGTGTATTAAAGAATGAAACGTTTTATGATTTCATTTTAAGTTATTCATTTTTATTGTAAATTTCTGTAGTAGTGTCACCCTCATAGTAGGGGCGCCAAGTACATTGTTTTTAAGTGAATTTCTGTCTCATGACTGTTAACTATCAATTTGTTACTGGTTTTAAATTATATTTAACATTGCAAGAGTTTTGAAAGATTCCATCATTTAATCCTCAAAATAATCTTGTGAATTAGGCAGGAGAAGGATTTTCTTCATTTTACAGGAAACTTAATTGAATTGCTCAGGTGCACTAAATGATGACTGCAGGGTTTGAATTTAGAACTTCTAGCTCCTAATTCCATGCTTTTTGTGTAGTGTATGCTGCTTTCCCATATTGACCTGGAAGTATTTCAATACTTAGTATTGTAATAGTTGTTCATTTATTCAGTAGAGTTTTTTTTTTTATTAAGATTATGATAGATTACAACCTTGTGAGATTTCAGTTGTACATTATTGTTAGTCATGTTGTGGGTACACCACTTCACCCTTTGTGCCCTCCCTCCAGCCCCCCTTTTCCCTGGTAACCACCGATCAGTTCTCCTTGTCTATATGTTAAGTTCCACCTATAAGTGGAGTCATTTAGAGTTCGTCTTTCTCTGTCTGGCTTATTTTGCTTAACATAATACTCTCAAGGTCCATCCATGTTGATGAGAATCCATGATGCGAATGGAACAATTTTGTCCTTTTTTATGGCTGAGTAGTATTCCATTGTGTATATATACCATATCTTCTTTATCCACTCATCAGTTTCTGGGCATTTAGGTTGGTTCCATGTCTTGGCTATTGTAAATAATGCTGCGATGAACATAGGGGTGCATGGGACTCTTGGGATTGCTGATTTCAGGTTCTTAGGATAGATACCCAGTAGTGGGATGGCTGGGTCGTATGGTATTTCTATTTTTAATTTTTTTTTTTTTTTTTTTTTTTTTTTTTTTAAAAGTAATTTTTTTTTTTTTTTTAAGATTTTATTTTTTCCTTTTTCTCCCCAACGCCCCCCGGTACATAGTTGTGTATTCTTCGTTGTGGATTCTTCTAGTTGTGGCATGTGGGACGCTGCCTCAGCGTGGTTTGATGAGCAGTGCCATGTCCGCGCCCAGGATTCGAACCAACGAAACACTGGGCCGCCTGCAGCGGAGCGCGCGAACTTAACCACTCGGCCACGGGGCCAGCCCCTTCTATTTTTAATTTTTTGAGAAATCTCCACACTGTTTTCTATAGTGGCTGCACTAGTTTGCATTCCCACCAACCGTGTATGAGGGTTCCTTTTTCTCCACAGCCTCTCCAACATTTGTCATTCTTGGTTTTGGATATTTTTGCCAATCTAACGGTTGTAAGGTGATATCTTAGTGTAGCTTTGATTTGCATTTCCCTGATGATTAGTGATGATGAGCATCTTTTCATGTGTCTATTGGCCATTCTTATATCTTCTTTGGAGAAATGTCTGTTCATGTCCTCTGCCCATTTTTTGATCGGGTTGTTTGTTTTTTTGTTGTTAAGCTGTGTGAGTTCTTTGTATATTATGGAGATTAACCCTTTGTCGGATAAGTAGCTTGTGAATATTTTTTCCCAATTAGTGGGCTGTTTTTTTGTTTCAATCCCGTTTTCCCTTGCCTTGAAGAAGCTCTTTAGTCTGATGAAGTCCCAGTTGTTTATTCTTTCTATTGTTTCCCTCATCTGAGGAGTTATAGTGTCTGAAAAGATTCTTTTGAAACTGATGTCAAAGAGTGTAATACCTATATTCTCTTCTAGGAGCCTTATTGTTTCAGGCCTAATCTTTATGTCTTTGATCCATTTTGAGTTTATTTTTGTGAATGGTGAAAAAGAATGGTCAATTTTCATTCTTTTACATGGGGGCTGTCCAGTTTTCCCAGCACCATTTGTTGAAGAGACTTTCTTTTCTCCATTGTAGGCCCTCAGCTTCTTTGTCAAAGATTAGCTGTCCATAGATGTGTGGTTTTATCTCTGGGCTTTCAATTCTGTTCCATTGATCTGTGCCCCTGTTTTTGTACCAGTACCATGCTGTTTTGATCGCTGTAGCTTTGTAGTATGTTTTGAAATCGGGGATTGTGATGCCTCCGGCTTTGTTTTTCTTACTCAGGATTGCTTTAGCAATTCGCGGTCTTTTGTTGCCCCATATGAATTTTAGGATTCTTTGTTCAATTTCTGTAAAGAATGTCCTTGGGATTCTGATTGGGATAGCATTGAATCTGTAGATTGCTTTAGGTAGTATGGACATTTTAACTATGTTTATTCTTCTAATCCATGTGCGTGGAATGTCTTTCCATCTCTTTATGTCATCGTCAATTTCTTTCAAGAAAGTCTTGTATTTTTCATTGTATAAATCTTTCACTTCCTTGGTTAAATTTATCCCAAGGTATTTTATTCTTTTCATTGTGATTGTGAATGGGATTGAGTTCTTGAGTTCTTTTTCTGTTAGTTCATTGTTAGTGTATAGAAATGCTACTGATTTATGTATGTTGATTTTATACCCTGCAACTTTGCTGTAGCTGTTGATTGTTTCTAATAGTTTTCCTATGGATTCTTTGGGGTTTTCTATATATAAGATCATGTCGTCTGCAAACAGCGAGAGTTTTACTTCTTCGTTGCCTATTTGGATTCCTTTTATTTCTTTTTCCTGCCGAATTGCTCTGGCCAACACCTCCAGTACTATGTTGAATAGGAGTGGTGAAAGTGGGCACACTTGTCTTGTTCCTGTCCTCACAGGGATGGCTTTCAGTTTTTGTCCATTGAGTATGATGTTGGCTGTGGGTTTGTCATACATGGCCTTTATTATGTTGAGGTACTTTCCTTCTATACCCATTTTATTGAGGGTTTTTATCATAAATGGATGTTGGATCTTGTTGAATGCTTTCTCTGCATCTATTGAGATGATCATGTGGTTTTTGTTTCTCAGTTTGTTAATGTAGTGTATCACGTTGATTGACTTGCAGATGTTGAACCATCCCTGTGACCCTGGTATAAATCCCACTTGATCACGGTGTATAATCTTTTTGATATATTCCTGTATTTGGTTTGCCAGAATTTCGTTGAGGATTTTTGCATCTGTGTTCATCAGTGATATCGGCCTGTAGTTCTCCTTCTTTGTGTTGTCCTTGTCAGGTTTGGGGATCAGAGTGATGTTGGCTTCATAGAATGTGTTAGGGAGTACTCCATCTTCTTCAGTTTTCTGGAATAGTTTGAGAAGGATAGGTATTAAATCTTCTTTGAATGTTTGGTAGAATTCTCCAGAGAAGCCGTCTGGTCCTGGACTCTTATTTTTGGGGAGGTTTTTGATTACTGTTTCTATTTCTTTACTTGTGATTGGCCTATTCAGATTCTCCATTTCTTCCTCATTCAGTTTGGGGAGGTTGTAAGAGTCTAGGAATTTGTCCATTTCTTCTAGGTTGTTCAATTTGTTGGCATATAGTTTTTCATACTATTCTCTTATGATCCCTTGTATTTTTTTGGTATCTGTTGTGATTTCTCCTCTCTCATTCCTAATTTTTTTTATTTGAGATTTCTCTCTTCTTTTCTTGGTGAGTCTGGCTAAGGGTTTGTCGATTTTGTTAATTTTTTCGAAGAACCAACTCTTTGTTTCATTGATCCTTTCTACTGTCTTTTTTGTTTCAATATCGTTTATTTCTGCTCTTATTTTTATTATTTCGCTCCTTCTACTGACTCTGGGCTTTGTTTGTTCTTCTTTTTCTAATTCTGTTAGGTGTTGTTTGAGGTTGCTTATGTGAGCTTTTTCTTGTTTAGTGAGGTGAGCCTGTATTGCGATGAATTTCCCCCTTAGGACTGCTTTTGTTGCATCCCAAATGATTTGGAATGACGTGTTCTCATTTTCATTTGTCTCCAGATAATATTTGATTTCTTCTTTAATTTCTTCAGTAATCCATTGTTTGTTCATTAGCGTGTTGTTTAGTCTCCACATTTTTGCACCTTTCTCTGCTTTATTCTTGTAGTTGATTTCCAGTTTCATAGCATTATGATCAGAAAAGATGCTTGGTATTATTTCAACTCTCTTGTATTTATTGATGCTTGCTTTGTTTCCCAAAATATGGTCTATCCTTCAGAATGTTACATGCGCACTTGAGAAGAATGTGTAACCTGCTGTTTTTGGATGAAGTGTTCTATATATATCTATTAAGTCCATCTGGTCTAATTTTTCATTTAATTCTGTAGTTTCCTTGTTGATTTTCTGTCTGGATGTTCTATCCATTGGTGTTAATGGGGTGTTGAGGTCCCCTACTATTATTGTATTGTTGTTGATGTCTTCTTTTAGTTCTGTTGAGTAGAGTTTTATTGAGGGCACAATTTTAAGTTCTAGCCCTTTGTGGATGAATGAATGAAAGATAAGTCTCCTACCCTCAGGGGAGACTGTCAGTAAATAAACAGGTAGATAAGTAATTATTGTGCCTACAATAATAGTGATTGGTACATAGTAAGTATGCAATAAGTGTTTATTGAATGAATGAGTGAGCAAAGTGATAAAAAAGAGAAATACTGAGTGTAGGGTCTTAGATAGATTGACGAGGGAAGGTCTTTCTGAGGAGGTGACATCTAAGCCAGGGAAAAGAGTATTTCAGACAACAGGACCAGCACAGGCAAAGACCTTGAGGCAGAAAAGAGCTGGGCTTATTGAGGACACCAAAGATGGCTAGTGGAGCTGGAGCATAGTAAGCTGGGGAGACAGGGATTCTGTATGAAATTGAAGAGAAAGGGACCAATTATGTAGGGCCTTGTAGACCATGGTAAAAAATTTGGCTTTTATTCTAATGTTGGGATACAGTTTTCCATGTGTCTCATGTTTTTGCACAGATCACCTTTGTTCTAGACTGTATTTTCAAGGATCATTTGTGTAGTCAACAACCTTAGAGGATAAAGAGAGTGTCTCCCTCCAGAGCAAAGATTTGGCACACTTATAGTCTAGTATAATAAAGACAATGTCTCTTTCTGGGGTAAAGGTCAGACAGGCTTACTGCCCATTATAAAAGATTTGGGTTCATTAATCTCAGGGTTACTCTCCTGTAACACACCACTGCTGTGCAGGTGTCATCTGATCCTCTGTGTGTCACCTGATGGGAATTGGGACTTAAGGGACTGGCACCAAAGAATACTGCCACTCTGGCTACTGCTACTGCTGAATAATGAAGTCCTCTGTCTCTGACCCAGGAGTCTCCTGTCTTCCGCCAGCATCCAAACTACTGTGGCAGGCTAACTTGTCAGTTTGAAATTAGGATAAAATCTTATATCCTTCACATTTCTTGACATCTCAGGATGTGGAGACCCATTGGAAAGTTTTCAGCAGGGGGATAATAATATGTAGTTTAACCTTTTAAAAAATCCTTCTGACAGCTCTGTAGAAAATGATCGTGGGTAGAAAGGAGATTCATGGGGAATCTGGGGCAGTTGTCTATAGAGAGATGATAGTGGCTTGGACCAATGTGACAATGGAAATGGAGAGGAGTGAAGAATTCAAGATGGTCTTCAGGAGGTAGGATTTATAGGTCTTGACAGAATGGATATGGGATGTGAAAGAAAGGAATGGAGAATGAATCTTAGGGTTTTGGCTTGAGCAAATGGGTAGTTAGAGGCGTCTTTAGCTCAGATGGAGAAACCTCAAGATGAAGATAATAAGCCTGTACAAGGACTTATTTCTCTTGTCATCACTGTTTCAGCCTTTTTCCAGCCACTTTATTTGCTTGGTTCTGTCTGTCTGTTGAGAACTTTTATGTTTAGAATTGCAGGGAGAGGAAGAATGAGAAATAGTTTGTACAACTTGGGATCAGAGAACCATTGGTATGTACTTTTCTGGGAAGAAGATTTTGCTTGTGTCTTCATGAGTTATCAAATCCATTAAAGTTAAGAAATATAAGTCTTGCAGTCCCTTAATAAGTGGGTTGTCTCAATAACAGTAAATTAGATGAGCTTGGGAGGATTTATTTTTCAAATAGCCCTATTGATTTTTACCCAAACTTTATTATCTGGGAGTTTGCAGTGAAACTCTTTAATATATTTCATGGTTTTCCCTTTTTTGATGGTAAAGTAATGCATTCTTTTCTTATTTATTTTTTAGGTTTTAAGTTTCTTTCAAAGCTCTGCTATTCTCCCTTAATTCTCAAGGATAATTTCTGCTCGTCTTGTAATCACATAAGCTTAATACAGTAACAAGAAAGAAACAAATGCCTATGGATTTATTTATTCAGTTTGCCATTTTCACTCAGAAATTCTTCAGGATGACTTCTTGTCTTTCTAATGCCAAATGCTGATTTCATCAACACCTGATTGCTGTTCATAAAAAGAGTAACTAAAAAGCTTAAAAAAAAAAAAAAAAAGCAAGCCCTAGCCCTGTAGAGTTCTGTTAAATACCTTCCCTTTTTATCTAGTGAGGTTTATTTCTTTTGTGCTTCTCATGTGCTTATTATATTTTACAGGATGGTTTTACATTTCTTAACTTTTATGTGTTATAGACAGTTTTAGGCTACAACATGAAGTTAGCATGAGTTTTGAATTATTTTTGCACCATCTCACACATGTCCTTTTATTTCTTTGGTTTTGTAGCATTTTCCTTGGTCTGTGGTCTAGGTCCAGATTTTCCCTCTTTGGAAAGAAAAGGTTGACAGGAGAGGGAAGGGAAAGCTTAGCAAAATTTTTGCGTCAGGGTAGGGAGGAGGCTAGGCTTAAAATTATTTATGGTTCAATTTATATTCTACCCCCTGGAAATCAACAGTGGGAAAACTTATTCCGTTTTAAAGATAGAAAGCATAAACTAAGGTCACAAAATCATTACTGCTTATCATGAAGACTTTCCCAGGTGGCATGAGTTGTTATTAATGACTTTAATAGGCTCTGGAGATATTTCTACCAGAAGTGCGGTTAGAATGCAGTTATTTCTGAATTTTTGAGAAGATAAATACACTATCTTTTTGCTTTTCTTTTCTATTTATGGAGATTCATCTTTCTGGGTTTGTTTTTTTTTTCCCTTTGGTGAGGAAGATTGACCCTAACATCTGTTGCCTGTTTTCCTCTTTGCTAGAGGAAGATTGTCACTGAGCTAACATCTGTGCCAGTCTTCCTCTATTTTACATGGGATGCCGCCACAGCATGGCTTGTCGAGTGGTGCTAGGTCCACACCTGGGATGTGAACCCGCAAAGCCCAGGTCGCCAAAGCAGAGTGCACAAACTCAACCACTGTGCCACCGGGCCGGCCCCTGTTTCTGAGTTTCAGCAGTTTTAAAACACCCCCAGGTAGTAGAGTGATATTTAAGCTTCCTTGGCTGTCTGGTCTTTCCTTCAGAGAAGTATTCTTGTTCTGCCTTAGTATTCCATTATATAAATTCTTTAAAAGGGTTGAACATTTGTCACTAATTTCATGTTTCTTGCTGTGTGCTAAGTAATTTATGGTTTCACCGTATTTAGGCAATATTTGGAATTTCATGAATGGGTTGCTGGTCTTCTCTCCTTTGTCCCCTGATTTCAAAACAAAAACAACAGTTAGCAATAAGATTTTATGAGATTTTTATCTCTGAGAGGAGATTTTATTTAGTGACTGAATTGAACCAGAATTTGTAGCCTATGGGATGCGATGGAAACTTTCCCCAAAGGATTGTTCATATTGCCCTTGCAGTTCAAGTCCCGGATTTGTGCCTCTACACCTTTCTTAGCCTTCAGGAGGATTTTTTCCTCCCCTTGGTTCTGGGCCTAGACTTGGCTGTGCCCTAAAAACGGTTCTGGAACCGGTTTAGAAGCAAGGAATCTTAGCCTCAGAATTGTGGACTCCATTTCTCCTCCCCGTCTTCTTTCTTCTCTGCTTGAGAGGTAGTGGACGGCACAGGAGAAAGAGGATTGGAGTCACACAGACCTGGGTTTGCATCTGAGCTCTTGCTTACGAGTTGCGTGACCACAGGCAACATAAGCACCTTTTTAGGCCTCCCATCTCAAATGTAAAATCGAGACCCTGCTAATGACCTGCTGGTGGTTGGGTGAGGCACAGTCGTTTCTTCAGGGACCTGTGCTCGGCACTTGCTGGGCTAAGCACTAGAGCGAGATCAGTGCTTTGAAGCTACTGTGTGTTCCTCGCTGACCCCAGCCTCCTGCCTCCCTGGGAGGTGACCACCAGCCTGAATTGTATGTTCCACATTCCCTAGCTTTTTAAAACAATGGATCTGTGAACAGTACATTTTTAGCTTTGCCTATTTGGGTTCTGTGAAATGATATCATATCGTGTATAGTCTCTGCTAAGGGAACATCACAGCAGGGGAATGTAGGACTCTTGGCTCCCCGCTTGACCTTTGCTGGGGACATGGGTGGGGTTGCAGTTTTTTCTGCGGTATGTGGCTGGAGTAGTGGTTTTTACGTAAAACATTTTTATCTTCCTAGGCTTCCGCGTTATTGATGCTTTAGAGAGGGCAGACTTTTTCTGATACTCAATCAGAGGTAGGGCTAGCATTATGTAACATGGGGGAGTGAATCCAATAAGTAAATGGCAGTTACTAGGAACCAGATTTACTGCTCTTACAGGGAATAGAAAGGTGAAAACTAGAATGAACCCTGTGCTGTTGGATTGGAATTCAGGGTATTTGTAGAAACTCTTGGTTTTCAGTATACATAAATAGATTTGGAAAGAAAAAAGGTATGCATGCATGTATGTGTGTGCTTCTGTTCACTTAGATGAGCTGGGAACAGCAATAACCCAGTTGCAATAAGCACCCCCAGGTCTTTTTTTCTAAATACTATTTTTTCCACTAAAATGGTAGGAATCATCAGACTAGAAAATTGCTTTTGGCAACTGCCATAGAATAATTAATTTGGCCAAGAATTATCAATAGACACTAAAAATATTGGGTGAAAGTTTGTTGGGAAATAGGAGAGACAAATCTGGGACTATTTATATAGTCTTAAAGTATCACCTCACAAAATACTTATTAATTACAAGGGAAAAAGAATAACTGTACAGTGGGCACATCTGACAGATACCACCTTAATCAACTGACGTAAGTTAACATGACCAGTCAGGGGAAAGAACTGAAACAGTGTACCACCTGAGAGGGTACGGTGAGAGGAACTCTTCTGTGGTATTCCTTCTGAACATTCACAGTTTGAATCTATTCATACGGAAATATCAGACAAACCCACATTAAGGAACATTCTATAAAACAGGCCTGGAATCTTCAAAATTCGCTTAACGATGGGAACATGTTCTTAGAAAAGTCATTAGGCGATTTCATAATACTGTATTTAATTTTCACTTACTTTGTGTATGCCATTATTTTCTCCCCAGTTTGCTATTGAGCTGTTTAAACTCTTTTCTTTCTCTTTTTTACCACTGTGTCTGCCTCAGTGTAGAGCATGTTTCAATGGCTCTTAGTAAAAGGTGTTGACCTGGTTGATTGCTATCTTAGAATTTAGAGTTTTCAGAAAGTATAAAGTAGGGTAAGGGAATTTGATAGAGTGGCGAATGTGATGCTGTACTCATCCGTAATCTAGTCAGCTCATGTTTGTGTGTGCGAGTGGTTTCTCCCCGAAGGTTTAGGATTAAGCATATTAGGACCAAGCTAGTCTTACTCTAAAACTTGGATGGTTGAGGATGGGGGGTTGAGTAGCTGTGGGGAGAACGTTAATTGTCGCAGCAGCCTTCTCTCTCGGAAAACGTTAAGTGTAAGCTGTTTGGTAGAACGGGCCTTTCCCCTTAGGACTGATAATCAGAGGTGAGAGGGTGGAATTGGCCCCTCAGGCCTTGCTTTCTTTGGTAGAACTATAAAATCCATCATAGGGCTTGATTTCCTTAGATAGGTTGGAGGACAGACTTCTCTTTAGCAGTTACACTAATTTTCATTTTTCTCAGAATGATCAAGGAAAAAAAGCTTATAAAACCCCAGAGTGGTAGTTACATGGCACTTAATGTACTCCCCCACATGCAGGCTTTTCTTCAGCACTGTTATTTTTTTCTTGCTGCCTTTACCGTGTAGGTGGCCTTCTCCGGATTGCTGCTGACGGGAAATTGAGCAACCTTTCTTTTTTGGAACAGAATATATTTTACTGCTGAAAGAAAAAAACCTGGTGTTTATGTTTTGAAATTTAACTGTGAATTTTTGTTTGAAGACCAATTTAAATCTAGAAAAATGGAAGTAGGGGTTAAATCTCCTATTGTGCACTGATATTTCTGAACCTTCCCAGTAATTTTGGGGCCTTCCTTTTTTGTGGAATTACTTTGCTTTGTTCTCTTAGCCATTGATGGGTATTAAGCAGTTGTCTTTGACCAGGTTATTATTTTTCTTGCTGTTGTCTGAGGCTGTCTTCCCCAGTTGTCTTCTTTCTGTAATGGAGGTGTGATGGGCTCCACGTTGATTTAACAGGCATCTTGAATCAAGAAGGTATGTTAGCCCTACCTTTGGAAAAACACATCATTCAGTAAAGCTCCTTCGTCATTTGCCTAGAGCAAAGCCTCCCACAGCATGGGGAAGGAGCTCCAGATGGGAGGCCTGCCTCTGCCGCAGATTCTGCCTGCTCTGCCAACCCCCCTGGTGCTTTGGGATACGAATGCCAGGCTGCCCACTGCTCACCACCACCCAGGTGCTCACTGCCTAGGGTGATTGTGCTTGGGTTTGATTTGGGTAGTTCCTTTATCGCGCTGGGGATCCGGAGGAAGAAATCAGCCTGTAATTAGAATATAAGCCCGTATGCCACAGCATGAAAATGTTGTCCAGGTGGAGTGGAGTAAGCCTGATGGAATCTAAGTGGGTTCGTAAATTACATCCTTTTGCTTGAGTTTAAAATTTGCATGTTGGTTCGTGTACCTAAGTGGATTACTAGTGCAAATCAGCTGTCAGGTATGTCTTATTTTTGTAATTAGCTGGTTATGGCTCATTAATTAAGATGAACAAAGTATATATTTTGAGTGTTATAGGTTTCTTTACTCATTCTGTGGGTGCAATCATGTACAAGCTGCAAATTTTATTATCTGGGCTATCTGACTCTCAGTATACTCTTTGTAGGTTTCTTTTCCCCCCAGTTTTCTTCTGATGTTTATTCCATTTGCTCTTGGTAGAGCAGGAAGGACCTGTTGCAGGGTCTCACTGAGCTCTCTTCTGCTGCATTACCCACGTTCATAGTGCAGGGACCTGGTAGGTTCATTAAGTCAGTCTCATTTCATATGCAGTAAAGTAAGTTGTCAAGTACCTTTATATTTGGCTGAATAAGAGATGGGAATCCTAATATCCAGGGCGACAGGCTGGGAAGAGGAACTTCCCCCCCTGGTCTTCACCAGGTGTTGGAAATATCTGTGAGTGGAACTGAGTCCTGGTTCTTACTCTTCTTAGCTTCCATCTTGTACGTTTGGGAACAGGTTTTGGAAATCAGCGTGGTTTGAAATAGTGTTTCACCTCAGCAAACATTAACAAATTAGTTTCTTGGAAGCTCTTATGGACAGGTATAGTCTGATTTATTTTACTGTTATTAGGAATATGTACTGCAGATTATCAATATTGGGCATAGATGTGTATTCCTTTAAGTAATAATAAGCTTAGCATCACAGAAAATGCCTTATGACTGTGCTAGAAGCTTATAACCTATCCGAAATGACCAATGTGAGAATTTCTAAATAATCAGAATGTTTGGTTGCTTTGGAACAGGTTTTCTCGATCTCACTGCTATTGATATTTTGGACTGGATGATTCTTTGTCATGAGGGGCTGTCCTGTGCCTTGTAGGATGTGTAGCAGCATCCGTTAAAGGCCAGTAGTGTACCCCGTCCCCTCGCTGTGACAACCAAAAATATCTCCAGACATTGCAAGGTGTCCCCTGGGGTGCAGAATCACCCGTGTTGAGAAGCACTCGTTTGGAACAGTGGTTCCCGTAGGCAGCTGATGGGCCGACTATGTCAAAATCACCTTGTTTGGGGGCTTGTTACACATACAGTTTCCGAGTTTCCTCCAGCCTTCCTGAACAGGTTGTTTGGGGTGAGGCCCTGGATCAGCAATCTGCCTACAGACTGAGTAGCCAGGTTTAAGAATTTGTTGTTTAAGTTTGAGTGGCTATTAGTTGGCTTAAATTTAAATGTGTGTTGAACTATGCATAAAGAGATTATAAATTAAAGAGGGTTTTAGAGGTAAAGTATAACATTTCACAATTATGATTTGATTTATAGCAGTGATTTTTTTTCCCTTTTTACTGTGAGGTACAGTTGTATGATTTTCAAAATTTGAAAATAACCTAAAGTTTATAATTATTTTAATCCAGGTTTTGAGAGGATTCCTCAAGTTTGACCTCAAGCAAGATTCACTACTAACTTTGAAGTAGAATAAGGTGAGTTGGCGGATTAGTCACAAAGTCATGTTGGGGGAAGGGAACATCAAACATTCATTCTTAGACGACCTGCTACTTATGGCAGAGTTTTGGTTTATCAGATGAGGATCCTATATCTTTTTCCCCCACTGTTTTTTTCTTCCTTCATTGTTTTACTGCTGAGAGGCAGAAATGGAAATGGAGAAGGGGAGAAACTCCTGTGCAGTTTTTAGACGCTGATTTCTGAATTCAGCATTGTCATCTTTCTAGATAAAATGTTTCACATATTTTTCTGGCTAGTTAAATTAATAGTAAGAAAGTTTTGGTTACCTATTTATGTTTCCATTCCATAGTAAGTACTTCAAATGTTTAAAAAAATCTTTGTGTGTCGTAAATTTGATGGAAGTTTACGCCTCAATTCATGTTCTAAATAAGAATCTTGTTAACGCTGATGTATTAGTGTGTAATTTGGAATACCAAGCTTGTTTGAAAAAATTGAGAGATGGTTGGATGCTCTGCTGGCCTGAGAGTCGCCATGCGTGTGTTACCACTGATCTTAGATTGACTGCCTTTGGTTACTCCTGGGTAGAAACCCAGACCTATCGGAGGCCTGTTCTGATGTTTCTGTGGACATTTCTCAGACACTTTAATCAGTGTAAAAGGGTATCCTCTTATTGAGAAAAATAACAGCTTAATTTGGGTTGAGAGAGACATTTCTATAGGCTGAAAGTGCTCTAATCTGTTAAGCTCTTAAATTCAGATAAAACAACTGGTTTGAGGTTGCATAAGTTTCTTTAGTTTTGTTACTTTGTTAACCTTCATCTCAGCCAGATGCTGAAACAAAGACCTTGGGATTTTTCTTATATGCTGCTTTGTCAGGAGCAGAAGCAAATTGCCTAAGGAGTCAGCTGTTCTGGAGCAGCTGCATCCTATCAAGGACAGTCAAGGTTATCTGAGCATCTCACCTCTGTAAACCCTTGTGCAGCGCTTACGGTTTCTTTTCTGAAGCCCGCTGGGTAATTGGAGCACGGCTTTCAAAGTGGCTCGCTATTTCTGACCTTCCTTGAATTTCAGTAAGAGAAATTGGGGAATGATTATCTCTGGAAACGTTTTTAGAGTACATTAGGACACTTTCCGGGTAGCATTTATTTAACCATTCTCAGCACCATTCTTCTTTAATAGAGGTGGAATCCAAGAAAGATTTTTCGATCTCTTTAATTTTTAGCCATTTGAAGAGCCCAACTTTTTTTTGTTAGAAACACAACTGAAAAACTGTCTTTGAGAATGTAGCATCTTTGGGACCATCAAGAATTGCTTCGTGGTGAAGTGAGCAGCCTGTAGGAATGCTACAGAAAGGTAGCTGTGGCTTAGGTACTTTGCAAAGGAAGAAACGTCAGTGTATGTTACTGAGCGCCCTCTGGTTCTCATCTCAAGCTTGTAAGCTGTTTTGCAAGATGATTTTTTTTCTCTTGAGTATCTGTATACTATAGAAATGTGCACCTTCAGTGCAGTCGCTGTATGTCTTACGGTATTTAAAACACTGAAATAAGGGTCAATTCCTGGTCGATAAACTTGAATGACAGTTTTTAGCAAAGGCCTTAAGTTCTAGGGTTACTATGAGGCTCGTTTCACTTTTATGTTGTAGTAGCTACAACTTGTCTCTTGAGTTGAGTTGCTTAGTTTAGTAACCAGAACCTCTGGGCACTATACTCACTTCTTTTAATGGCAGTACCGTCTGATAATGCTAATACGGTATATCTGTGAGGTCAGATGAGAGATTCTTCTCTTGTGCATTCATGCATGCTCGGGTCTCCCAGACAACAGACACAGGAGGCCAGGATTGAGTGGGTTTCCAGACCTGATGGTGGCATGACTCTTTCTTGGTCTTCTAAATATATCCTTCTTCCTAAGGGCTCTTTCTCTACTTAAGGGATATCTAAAACAATTCCCATCCTCCAAAGAAACCCAAAAAGACAACAAAACAAAGCAAAAACCAACCCACAAGATCTTGTAATTGATGTGTAGTTCTGTGTGTATCTTATTAAATCCGTCATTCTTATACTTTATTTAATTTTTGAGTAGCATTGTTCTAAAATAAAAATTGAGTTGAGAAAGCATACTTTTTCCTTTCCTTTAAAAAAATTTTTAATTGCTACATTCTATCTAAATACCCAGCAAGAAACATAGAGTGATGTTAATTGATAATGATCTGACTAAATTATGTGCTTTACACACTAAAACATTTGAATAATTTTCCCACGGATTATATTTTTCTTTGGATTTTCCCTTTCTTGTATAGACAATTATGTACTCATAGGTAAATGAGATGTTATTTAAATTTTTCTCTTAGTTCAGCTTGGTTATTGCATCCAAACCTTCTGCTTTTCATGGGAGAGTAATTGAGGAAATCTTTAAAAAGCTCTCCACTTCTTTCTTTTCTTGAAAACAAAATAAAAAAGAATAACACTGATCACATTTATTTTTACTAATAGTTTGCTGGTATAATACGCAAAAGTGAAGACATACTTTCTGTTGTTTTATGAAAAGGCCTCACCAGTTAGTAAGTGTAATAAGAAAAGAAAAAAAATGCATTTTGTTGCATTCTTCTAGACTTTTCTTGGTGGTACATGTGGTGGTGGCAAGAAACCTAACAAGCATAATGCTTTATGTTGGCCATCCAGACAATAGAATGACTAGCAGATTTAGAGGTCGGTTAAAACATGGAAGCCTAGAAGACATTTCCTTCTTGGCTGTCCAGCCTGCAGAACTGTGATCTGGCTTCCTCATGTCTGCTGATGTACCTGTCTCTTTTCTCCTTATTATTCTAACAAATTGTGTCTTCCTTAAAACGTATGAGAACAGCTGTTCACATCCAAAACAGTTTCCTCTTTAAACATAGTCCAGTGACAAAGGCAATAGATTAAATAATAATACCACTTTGAATATATTACCTCTAAGAAGAAAATAACTCAAATGTTTACCTTGAGCAGACTCCTTAGATTCTTTGGGTCAACCTAAATTGAAGTTTCACAGTGGCTCTGAGGGTACAGAAGGGAGGCAACTTTTTAAGATAAATAATGGATGAAATTTTATTAACTAAATGCCAACTATAATATAATATGAAAATACTGAAAATTTTTAGTAGCAAAGGGACGCTTGCAGAGTTTTCCTTTTATCTTTGGCCATGACTGATAGGAATTGAGTTTGGCAAGCCTTCAGGTCACTTCAGAATTATTTCATTATGCTTATTTATTATTCAGAGGCGCCTTCTTTGTTCTTAAAAAAGAAAGTTATGTTAAATCCTTTGGCTAGCAAACGTTTTACCAGCCTATGGAGCGTCATAGGACCTCTTCATGTTTACTACTGCTGTCATACCCTCTTTCTCTTCAATAAGAACGACTTATTCTCACCGATCTTACCTTTTTGTTCTTCAATAGAGAGTTGCCTCTTTTAAATCCATTCTAATGGCAGACAGAACAGATGGTAATAAGAAGTGAATTAAGTTGCTTTGGAGGAGTGCCTTATTTCTTAGGACCTGGTCACTGTTTTGGGCCCTGGATTTGTATGGATATGATTCTTTATAATGATACCATGTTACCCACTTTTTTGACTGTCTAATACATTTAAAATTTCCTCATAAGAGTGGATTTGCACCAAAGTCTAAAGTGAGAAATCAGAAGATAGGGAAGCAGGAACATGAGCTGTGTGTGGGATTGTGGGTGGAGGTCACAGTGGCAATTGGGCAGAGCCCTGCCCACCCCCGCCTGCACCTGCCTGCCTTAAAAAGTGGGGAGGGGGAAGCATTTTGGAAGACCTGGCTTCTGGGAGCAAATCGCAGGGTGAACTAGAGATGAAAGTGGTGGGGAGCTTGCTTCTGCCAGTTCTTGACGATACACTGATGTTTTCCAAAGGGCTTGGGAAACTACAGTTACTAGTGGTGGGGGTTTTATTTTAAAACCTGGACTTTATTTTAGTGTTTGTTAAAGCTTAAGCATATTTTATGTATAAAAGGAAGTTGTAAATATCATCACTAGCATTTGAGTGGCTTTCATCAAAACCATGCGTGTGGAATTAAGGCCATAGAGTGGGTGAAATCTTGTGTGTGGGGAAGTCCAGTATGCCATGTTTTGGGGTCTGGGCGCTCCTGGGGGGAGGGCTTTATCGTGTCTTTTTGGAAATGATTTGTAAGCAAGAGAATGTGGAGATGCCTGCCTCGGCTTGAAGAAAGCCGCTTATCTGCACAGAACACGGCAAGGTCTCCACTGAGTCTCCATGATAAAGAAAACACGAGAGTGTGGGTGTGCAGCCCTCCCACGTGACATCAGCCCCTCAGAGCAGAGGATGTTTCCAGCACCATTGTTTGCCTCAGCGCATGGCTAACTCTGTTCTTCCCAAATGGTTTCCTTTGTAAAAACGGACTGATTGGTGCTCTGGGTGAGTCTTCAGGTGGTTAAATAATGAATGATGGCTGAAGAACTAACGGACTTTGATGTTTTTCAGAGAATCTTTTTTTTTCTTGTGTCTGTAACTTAATTCAGTAACTGACCCTTTTCTGCTACTGACTGATTTTTTTTTCCAGTCAGTTGGAAAATAGATGGTTTGAGAAACTGACTAGGTAACATGTGATGGATATTGATCTTTGAATAAGGACCTCTGGGCATGTTCTAGCCTTAAAAGTTTTGTAGTTACACAAAGTAAGATATTCTACTGCCAAGGCCACTTGTTTCTTTCCTGGATTTATTAGTGAAAAGTTAGTCAATTGAGTAAATAACTATTTAACACCTATTATATAGAGAGAGCTTTTTGTTTAGTGTTGACCAAGATAGAAATAGAAAAAAGAAATGTCCTTTGTAATCAAGTTGTTTTCCTAGAGGGGGAGATAAGACATAATTAAAAACTGTTATAATAAATGACCAAATGTAATAAGGCCTTTCATGGAAATACAAATAAAATGCATTAAGGTGTCTATAAAGGGACAATTAAATCCATAGAGGTGGCGTCATTGGAACTGGGCATTGAAAGATCCAGCCAGCCAGCCAGCTGCTAAAAGAATAACATTTATTTCTTCAAGGAACTAAAGTAATTCATATTTTTGGTATAAAATCTGGATGTTTCTGAAAGGCACACAGATCAAAGTAAAAGTCACCCAATTCCCACCAGATCACTCAGTCTCCACCACCCAGAAATAACTATCCCTGCTACCACTTTTACTTTTTATTTGTGAGATTTCTCAAATATACACAGAAGTCAAGAGATTAGTGCAGTGAGGCCGCATGTACCCCTCATCTGGCATCAGCAGTTACAGACATTTTGCCATTCTTGTTCTATGTGTCTTCTTCCTGCTTTTATTTATTTACTTATTGGAGTTTTAAAGTACAGCCCAGATATTATACCATTATGCTATTTAACTTATAAATACTTCAGTAAGTATTTTGAACAGATAATGACAAAAAAATAGCCTTATTTACAATTACTTAAAAAAATTGATGACTTAAAAAAGTTCCAATAAGGATTCACAAAATTAGTGCTTATTCTTTAATATTATTTGCTAGCTAGTCCATTGTCTCAAAATTGTCATTTTACAGTTAGTTTGTTGGAATCAGGATCCAAGCAGGATTAACACATTGTATTCATCCCTTTTAAGTCTTTCTTAATCCGTAACATTTCCCTTTCCCTCCCTATTTTCATGTAATTTATTGTAGAAGAAACTGGGTCATTTGTTCTGTGGGACTACTAACATTTTAATAGTTTTCTTTCATTTTTGTTCTTCTTCATGACCACGAATGTATTTTAAAAACAAAATCAGGATCATAATGTGCATGCTGTTTTGTAACTTACTTTTTATATTTAATGATATGAGAACATTTTCCTGATAATTATCCTTCTACAATTACCTTTTATTTTCTGTTAAATCTCATGGCATTATAGTAACTAAAAATGAGGAAGATGTTATTTGATTTTATTTAAAGCAAATCTTACATTAATGATAGGTATTACATCAGCAAATTGGTTATTTCCTTCCTTCCTTCAAGGTTACATGGTACCCATCCAGGTCCTGACTTTTTAGATAGGCCACTACAAAAGGGGACCCTCCTTATTATTGTTACTATAAGCTGATATTTATTAGAAAGTTGTTTACCTTCTCCCATAAATGCAGTGGGAAAGGATTCTTAGTAGTTAAAAGGGTACATGACTGTTTTAATTTAGTGATGTTAACATAATTCTAACATTTCTATATAAGGTCCTCTTTCAGTTACTGTCAAGTTGTTAGCCTGGGAAAAAGAATGTGTGTGCAGGCTCACACCAGTTATAATTAATTATACCAGCTGAAGCTTCCTGTGGCCATTTGAGTCGACAGTGTCTTCTGTTCTTCATCAAATAAAACCCCAGCTTCATTTGTGATGTCACGGTTGCTCTTGGTCATTTGTCTTCTTACGTTTGATTAGATTTTAATTTAGCTGTGGTAGCAGAGATAGTATCTTATTTCTCCTTATTCTTTAATCCTAAGTTATTTAACCCTGTAAAGTCCTTGTGAGACATTTTTTTTAAATTAATTTTTTAATAGAAGTAATAAATGAGGCTGTAAGGTTTACTCCCCACCTGCCCCTTCCTTGTTCCCATACTAGCTCTCTAGAAGCAAATACTTTGTTGATTTGGTATTGGTAATATAAAAGTATTGTACTTATGTGTTTTGAAACTTCACGTAATTGGAATTGTATTATCTAGAACTCTTTTTTGACATTCAGTAACATGCTTTGGAGACCTGTTCATGTTAGTTCATAGAATTCTAGTTCATCCATTTCAACTGCTGCCTAATGTGTAGACTAGTCATGGGAATATACCATGGTTTTTCTGCTACTTTTCTATTGCTGAACTTCTAGGTTGTTTCTGGGAGTTCCTGATTACAATTAGGGCTGCAAAGAATATCCTTGTCCTTGTCTCTGTGCACGAGGGCATGTGTTTCTCTGGGCAGTTGTCAGGTCATAGGATATTGTAATAGATACTCCCAAATTGTTTTACCAGAGTAACTCCCATCACAGACGGACTTTATCTAGAGAAATGAGACAGGGCAGGAGCTAAATTTGAAGAAGTGACTTCTTTACAAATACGTAGATCTCGTTAACTTCCAGTATTTGGTTTTGAAGGTTTTTTTTTTAAAGACTACTTTTATTTATTGGACTATATTTTTTGCTGCCAGATGGGAATTTATATATAGAGCATTCTGCAATGAAATAATTACCAGTAAATTGTTATAATGGCCCTTGAACTTTTGTATAAAAATAACATCTAGTTTTAGAATTATGCATCTGAGGAAAAGCTGGGTGTGAGGGTTACCTTAAGTGCTTCTGAGGTTTGGAAGATCTCTTCAGTTAGCTGCTGATCTCAGTTCGAATGGGTAAGGGATGTGTTGTGTATTCAGCATAACTCCCACCTCATTATGGACACCACAGGCAGTGGGAATGCATAATTACATGGGAGCCACTGCTGGGGCAGAAATAGGCACTGCCTCCTTCAGTTTCCCTTAAAGGACCTCTTAAAGGACATTCTTCAAAGTAGAGAATGGCATACACTCTTTTTCCTTTCCTCGAATGGTTGTATGGAATGACGGGGAAGACAGATACAGTTCTTTATTCCTTTGAGCTTTTAAGAAAAGAATGTAGAGCTAACCCTGATGGTCTAGTGGTTAAAGTTCTGCGCTCTCTGCCTTGGCAGCCCGGGTTTGTTTCCAGTCGTGGAACCACACCATTCATCAGTTGCCATGCTGTGGCGGTGGCTCACACAGAAGAACTAGAAGGACTTACAACTATGATATACCACAATGTGCTGGGTCTTTGGGGAGAAGAAAAAAAAAAGAGAGAGAAAGATTGGCAACAGATGTTAGCTCAGGGTGAATCCTTTCCTGAAAAAAAATTTCCTTAAATATTAAAAAAAGAAAAGAATGTAATAATTATTTCATCAGTTTATTATGTGTAGGAGCTCTGAGTTTTGAAGTTGTCGGCCTCTTCTTTCTCCACAATAGTTTTCTTGCATATTCATTTTAATTTCTAAAACCCTCTAGCTGGAGGCCTCACGGGGATTCTGAGCCTTGCTCTTTTCATGTATCAAATTGGGCTAATCAGCCACTTGCTTCTTGGGGTTTCAAGAGCATTAGGTGCCAGTGCGATGCCTCATGGGAAGCAAGCTCTCAACTGTGTGGGACCAGAGACATCATTTAGTCAATCTTCTCCTACAACAGGTGAGAAAACTGAGGCTAGCAGTGTGAAGTAACATATAGTTTCTCCTCTTCAATTTGTCCTATTGACTAAAATAATCTTTGCCACAAGTCAGATTACTCTGTGACTCTGCTTCTTGAGGAACCACAGAGGTAGCTTTTATGCACAACTTTTTCCTTGCCTGGAATTTCCCCTGCTTCTCACCACCTGTCAGTTACCTTTCTTTCTTTTGAAACACGTGCAACTTCATTTCTTCGGGAAGGCCTTTCTGGCTAATCCTACAGCTGGGTATTATTTCATATCCTCATCTGCTCTAGTCTATCTTTCACTGTGGAAATTTGAACTTATTTGTATGTTTCTTGGAAAACTCCTCTCTATCCCTGTGTTGTTTATAAAGGAAGTATACCATAAAATTCTGGTTATTTAGGGAAAAAGAACTTCTTTAGAATAAAACCTATTTGTTAGCAGTGCAATGTTATTTCTGTGTTTTGACAGAAAATTTCAACTAATGGAGATAATTGAGCTCTCAATGTTCTGTCCATGCTTTTAGCATATTAGCTCCTACTCACAGGCCTTCATTCTGCTTTTTACGCAATCACCTTTCAAGCTAGTAGGTTCAGGGCTAAGGATTATATTAAATAGATGAGAACAAAACTACTACTAATTCATTTATCTTTGCATATGGATGATTATACCTGCAACTTTCTGCTGGTGTCCTCATCTTTTTTCCATGCTATGGAAAGTGGTGAACAAAAAATAAAAATATACGCTCCTAAAGGTAGCTCGCAGAAGGTACATGTGGGCTAACTGTCCATGAAAGATCAAATGAAAGCCAAATTAGAAGCTTTGATAATCCTAAACGTGAGAGAATGCAGAACTGAATGAATGTTTCACTGCACAGCATGCACATTTCAATTTAATTTCAGCATATAGTTGAATAAGTCCTGTTCCCATTCATTGGAGAGCTGCCTATATATGGCATCGGTTGTTATCAAATGCTATTTTGTTTTTTCTGTTAGGTCACTCTGGAAATAAGGAAGAAGTATTACAGGTAGCACCTTCTCCCAGTACACAGACAAATGCATGTGTTGCTGTGTGTGTTTGTATAAAAGGACTCCAAGGTCTTAGTTTATATTTGGGATGTGAAGGAAAGGAGAGGTGATAGAGTTTTACACCTGGAAGGAGCCTTAGCTGTCATCAGTTTATTTTATAGATGAAAAATGGGTATTCACAGAGATCAGCAGCTTTGCCTAGGAATTTATTGCTTCGTGGTGCTGGTGCTAAGGCTCGGAGCTCTGCGTTTGTGGAGATGGGGCAGCACTATTGATGCTTTTCTGAGAAACTCCAGTATTTCTCTGCCCATTCACGGACTTCAGAGGATGTCCTAAGTCATTTATCTTTTGTATTTTGAATATTTAGAAAAGTACGTTATTAATGGGATTTGAGGCTAGAAATGGTTTCTTTGGACCTTCTTAAACAGGCTGCCCACAAGTGTTTTCCTGAGAAGATATCATAGAAAAGCAAAACTTTGTCTAAATTGGAGTTTTATCATTTCCTTGTCTTGCCAAATAAGTAATCTTTCTTTGGAAAGCATTTTAATAGCCTTTGTGGAAAACATTTTTGAAAATTCAGGGGAGTTTCACAGTTTACCTTTTCGAGTATTGACTTTCATTATGTCTGACTTCTACTGTAAGGACTGTATTTTATTTATCTTTATAATCCCCTCAGCTCCTAGCTCAGAGCCAAATGTTTAGAAAGTTGAGTTGGAGGGTAGTTTATCTAAAGCGCCTCTCTCTATTTTCCTACCCGAATCCTCAGTGAGAATTACTTCACTCTTCTCTGCCCTTTGATTTTCTTTTCCATGTCATAATGAACTAAGGATCACTGGAAACCCTAGAAGAATTGTTTGGATATTTGAAATACAAAATTACTTAGGAATCAAAAATTGGATCACTGGACCGGGACATATTCATTTCAGCTCTCATTTTGAACTCTTATCATCTGGCAAATATTCTCCAGCTTCGTTGAGTATAGAGATGAGTTGACATGGCCCCTACCTTTAAGGACCTAAAATTTAGTAGGTGAGGCAGATGTGTATTTAGGTGCAATAATGAGTGTATTAGAAGTGTTGAAGCAATACATGTTCCCCTGATGTTTCTCATTAGCAATCTGTAGAAGATTAGAAATACCATGGATGGTGTAAGTTTAATCAAAAAGTAATTAGGTTTTTCAAAATTAAATTTTATATTAAAAAAATTTATTTAGTTTTTTTGCAGTAACATTGGTTTATAACATAATATAAATTTTGGGTGTACATCATTATATTTCGATTTCTGTGTAGGTTACATCATGTTCACCACCCAAAGACTAATTACAACCCATCACCATACAGATCTGCCTAATCACTCCTTTCGCCCTCTTCCCTCCACCTTCCCCTCTGGTGGCCACCCATCCAAGTTTTATGTTTTAAATAACTGAAACATGCCCATGGACTAAAATCCAAATGGTTATACAGTGAAACTAAACTGTATAGATTTTATTTGGATTTCACCAGTTTTTCTGCTAATATCCTTCTTTTCCAGGATCCAATCCAGAAATGTCATATTGCATTTAGTATGTTTGCTTTTCAAAATTTATTTTTACACAAACGGTACCATACTGTACTATGCTTTTATGCTGTGTCACTCCAGTTTATGGTTGTACTTTGTTATATGGTCTCTTCACGATGGCCTTTCAGTTGTGTCTGATCTTCTGATATTATTAACGGCACCTCTGTGGCTGTCCTTGAACTTGCAAGTGTACAGGTTTAAGTTGAGGAATTTCCGGGTTAAAGAATAAGTATGTTCCTAGCTTTGATAAATATTGGTAAACTGCCCCCATGGCCGTTGTACAAATTCGCACTCCTGTGAGCAGTGGGTGCCTGCCTCCTCTCTCTTGCCAGCCATGCGATTAAACCTTTTGGTCCTTGTCAATTTCGTAGCTGAAGAAGTGAATCTCATTGTCTTTTCCTGTGTATTTCTCTTGTTATAAATGAGGTTGCCCATACTGTCGTGGGTTTAAGAGCAGTTTTTCTTCCTGTGAATTGACTCTCGTGATCCTGTGCCCATTTATCTAATGAGATAAGCTCTTTATTTAAAAAAAAAAAGAGAAGTTAGCAGTTTGTGATAGGAGCTGCTGGCTATTTCCACTGGGTTTATACTTTGTTGTTTATGGTAAGTTTTGTCATGTATAAATTTATTATTTTTGGATAATCAAATTTATTAATCTTTTACTTTATGGGTTTTGGATTTTATGTCCTACTTAGAAAGGTCTTCTTTTCTCCAAGAGTATGAAAAAATGTCTCCTGCTTCCTTTTAATACTTTTGTGGTTTCTTTTTTTTAATGTTTAAATTTTTTTATCTATTTGCGATTTTTTTGGTGTGAGTTAGTATCCCATTCTCTTTTCCATGTGGCTGCGTAATTGTGCCAACACCATTTATTGAGTAATTTATCTTTTCTGCACTGATTTTAAATGTCACGTTTTGTCCTATATCAAACTCTCTGAAGTATTTTTAGAATTTTATTTTTTGATTTGGTCTATTCATGAAGCAATTTCACACTTTTTATATTATTTTATATTTGTAACACGTTTTACTATCTGATAAGTATTAAGGTTAGTATCCTTTATTACTCTTCTTTTTCATAATTAGTGTCATTGTTCTTGCTCATTTATTTTCCCATATGAACTTTAGGCTTAGATTCTGAATTCCCGAAAGAATATCCTGTTAATCTTAATGGGATTGCAATAAATTTACATATTAATTTCGATTTTTTTAAAGCATTGATCTAGGAATTGATTTTGTATGGCTCAAATATTTATCTTCTGCTTTTTAGATAAGTTTATCTATTACTGATAATATAAAGGGCAGTTATTCGTGATCTTACCTTCTATCACGATAAACTTAACCGTTTTCGTATATTTCCTTCCATTTTCCCCTATACTTTTGGTGATGCTGAGTCATGTTTTAGGGTCTTTATTTTATTACTTTATATTCTGTGTAATTAGCACAGTGCCATGCAAACAATAGGGAAATGCTTAAAGAGCTCACCCAACTGCTGTGGGATCCTCACTAGAAGGTAATTTGGGAGTATCTGTTAAGTTTGACATGTATGCATGTGTACACTGTAACCCTAAGTTGCATTACTCAGCATTTACATCTTATCAGGGGGCTCCTCCTGTCACCCTCATTATCTCCTTTCCTTTTAGCCATTAAATTCTGTTGAAGATGTGAAATCTCATGCAACTAGTTCATAGCTGATGGTGAGCACTTTTAATTTGATTCTCCACCTTACTTTTTAGTTAAAAAAAACTTTTCACATAGTAATCCTTGAGATAAACCTGTCAGAATCAGCTTAATATTTTTTTCCTTTAAACATTTTTAAATCATTACCCACATCTTCCCCCAATTTCCCTGCCAAAAATCACCATCATGAGCCACAGTTCCTGGTTGCAGTGTCCTTGGTAATTGTTTTGGGGCTGGAAATACTCTCTGCTCTCTGTGGTTCTCCTCCTGTTCCCACTCATGCTCAATCAGCCTAAGGAATCCTGTTCTTCACAAAGATGAGATCGTCTCCACCCACTGCAAGCACCCTTTTCTCTGTGCTTCATTCCTTTTGGGAGTACTGTCTCTCCATCCCTCTCCTGGATCACAAATTCATGCCCCTATATCTTTGAGAGCTTTATTTCCAGACCAGAGAATTCCTTCATTTAGCAAATATTTATGCACAGTGTGGTAGGGGGACACGATTGCTTTAGTACCAAATAGACTTGAACCAAGATTGCATCAGAAAGCACAAAATTGTTTTGTGCAGAGTCCTAGGAAAAAAGTCCCTTTTGTTGTCTCAGCATCAGGTTAGAGGGAAGAAGGAAGAGCCATCTGGTAAGCTGGGGATTAAGGGAAGCAAGGAGGTAGAATTGGATGCTGAAGCTGCTAAGCACCTATTGGGTTGGTGCCGGGGTTTTGGGTCATGCTCCCATTGCTTCTGTCTGCAGCGTGTGTGCCTCCCTTTTGGACCAGTTGGAAAGCCGTGGGCTGGTTACTATGGAAATTGATGGGTGCTGCTGGCAGTGGGAGAAAGAAAGTTCTTGGAATTGATCCCAAAATCCTGGGAGAGCAGGGTTTTTTCCCCTCTGGCTTCCCTGCTTACTGTTCTTTGGTTTGTTTTTAGCTTGGGGTGAGCATTTCCAGTAGCTCCCCTCTGCTGTCCCAAGGAGAGGTGGGGAGGTCCTCTTGCCGGCACACTTCACAGAGAAGAGGGCAACATGAAAGATCACTAGTGAGCCCGCTGAATTTCTGTTTTAGCAATTGGCTTCTCAGGCTTCAGTGAAGTCAGAATGAAATTCAAGCTTCCGTTTCTTTTTATGCCGTCAAGGAAAGTGCTGCAGACAAGGGGAGGGGAAAGTCAGTGCTTAATCCCAGAATCACAACCTTTCCCTCTTCTTTACTACCATTACCCCTCACAAAAACAAAGGAGGGAGGAGCATTCTGTTTTTGTTATAAGTTTGCTGATTCTGAAATGTTGGATTAGAAAACAGATGTTTTAATGAGGTGATATCCACATTGGAAAATAGCGAGTTCAAAATATATTTTATGTCAACTTTCATTAATTTGATTAATCAATAACTTTAAAAGCTCCACCATAGCGTACGTATGCTAGTTTATTTTTATAACTGCTCATGAATATGGAATGTAAAGCATGATTTGTTTTTCTAAGAAAAGTATTTGGCTTGAAGAGAGAAGAATATTAAAGTATCCTGGACATTATAAAGTTCAAAAGGACAGAAAGAGGTTTTTTTTTCCCACTCTACATTTTTGGTTTCAGTTCACTGTTTTCTGTTGTTTCTCATTCTTTTACTGCTAATGAAAACCTTATTCAGGGAAAACTTTTTCTTTTGATTTTGAGAGATTTTCGTGGAATTCCTTCCAAAGAGGTAGGAAAGCTGTTTAGGTCTATTCAGACCTTGACTTTGGGGTCTTGGACGTGACGAATCACTTGGCAGAGCAACCTTGTGATGTTGAATGCCCTTGTGATTTGGGTGATTTGTTTCTAGAAGCTTTAACACACTGCCTTTTAATTCATTTAATTCCTGTTCTGTGGCGGGGTGGAGGGACTGGAAAGAAAGTCCAGACACACACAGGCCTCGCCCTCCTTGAACTTTAGAGCAGGCATGGAAGATGATGGAAAAATGAAAGTGCGGGGAAGGGTGTGGTAGTTTGTGTTAGGGATGAATTGGTGGAGTGTGGTGGTAGCACCAGGGTTGAGTGCCCTTCCGTGGGGAGAGGATAGAAGCCATCATAGATGAGGTAGCCGTCGAGTGCCTGGGGCTGTGTCCCACCTCTAGTGGGCACTCGCTAGATAAGGCACAGCTATTATTGATTGAACTGCATCTTAAAGAATAAGCAGCATTTTTACAGAGGGTTTTTTTTTGTTTGTTTCTCAGCCTCAGATTCTCTTAATGCTCTGAGTTTTATTTGTGTGCTTCGATTTACACCTATGAATAAACTGAAGCACTTCAAATTTAAAAATACTTTTTTCTAGTGTATTTACTCATCAGAGTGGTTGCAAAATGCCAGGTATTCTAGGCTTGGGCTGTACACGTGCCATCAGAGGGGGAGCGTCCATTGCAGGAGACAGGTAATACCAGGGCAGAGGGGAGCACAGGGTGGTGGGAGCCGAGAGAGAGGAAGGGTCTCCACTCCTGAGGATGGGGTGAGGGGGCCTAGGGGCCCAGGACGTGGCAGTCAGTGTTCTGCACTGACTCCCTGATATTTGTTATTCTGCTGTGAAATAGATGCAGCTCCTCCCAGTTGACCAGCGAGAAAGCTGAGGCTCATGGTGTTTCAGTTCCTTTTCCAAAGTCAGACCATCTTCGGTTGTTAGCACTGAGATTTGAACCTATGGCAGCAGATGTCACTCAGAATCCACTAAACCTTGCAAAGGAGTTATTAGGGCCTTTGTGTGGTTCAGTTTGAGGTTAGAAAGGCAAGTACCCCCGCTCATGGCCTGACTTGTGTGTGGCGGTGTGGAGATTTGAATGAGGTTAGTTTCTAAAGCACATGCTCTTTCCACAGGGAGAGCCTGCCCTGTGGAAGTTCAGCAGAGGGGCTACTAATGAAGGCTTGAAGAAGAGGCGGCCCTCGTCTTAGGCGTAGTAGGCTGGGTGTAATTTGGAATTATGGAGAGGTGTTAGTGGGCACTTAATGCAGATGGAACATGTGAGAAAAGGCATGGAAAAGTTAAAGTGAAGAGTGTGTTCAGGTAAGAGACAATAGTTCCGTTTGCCTGAGGAATGACTGTGAAGGGCTATAGAGGGAAATGAGTTTGAAAAGTTAGGTTGGAACCGACTAGTCTAGGACTTGGAAAGCCAGTTGAAGAATCTGGACCCTTTATACGTGGGTATTGAGAAGCCTTTGGTGGTTTGGGGGCAGGTGAAATGGATGATATGATTTATTTTTCATACTGATTTTGAATTTAATTGTTGAATGAAATTGAAATTGTTTCTAAATTCTTTAAAAGATATGGCTAAGGGATTTGATTCAGTAGGAAAAAAATATAAAGTTTACTGTCCAGGAAAGATGAACAACACCTAGTTCTTTGTTGGAACCTAGTTGTTTGTTTTAAGGACTGTAATTGATTGTGTAAATTTTCTGAATCTTGTCAGCTTGGTGAATTCATGGCTGCGAGATGACTGGAAACATGGTATTGTCATAAATCTGTTTGAATAGTGATATTTCTGACTTATTTTACATACACAGCTAGTAAGTCTGCTACAGATGGAGGTAGTTTATGGGTCTGTTTTAGTTTAGCATAGGGAGTGTTTCCCATGGGGTCAAAGCCTGGCCAAAGCATTTAGATGGGACCCCTGTGTGGCCTTCCTTGGGCTGCTTCCATAGTCCCAGAAAAGAGCCAGCTCCAGCCAGACATCCTGGTGGCCGCTGTCCTTGTATGATTTCCCAGAAGTTCCCACAGGATTCTGATTGAACCGTTAGCTGTCTAGATTATTTATAAAAATACAGCCATCACACTGCTAGAGGGACAGGGTTATGCTTTTGTATTTCCTAATTAAAATTTTCTCATTTGTTAGTATTAGTCATTAATCATTGTTAGTATTAGTGTTAGAAAGGAGAAAATTTGTTCAAAGCTAGTTAGGACTGCCTGTGATGCACGTTTTTTCCTTGAGCTTAGAGGTCGTGGCCTAGAAGGGTACAGTCTGTGGGGTTCCTACCATCAGGTACTGTGTTTGTCTTGTTCGTCATTGTCTCTCCGTGGCTGAGTATAGTGCGCGGGACGCTGAAAGTTCTAAATAAATGCTTCGGATGAATCTCAGATAATTGTTCCTATGGAGTAGCTGTTATAGTTGATGGAAGAACTGGTTAAGTTTTTTAAATTAACACTCATTTCTCCCCATTTTGTATATTTTGTTAGTGATAAAGGTTTTTAAATGCTTTTTTGATACGTTACTTCAAAATGTTAATAACACTTTAAAATTCTTTTTAACTAAAATAACCAAATAGAACAGAAGTAACTAAAAATATAGAATCTTGTGAGCTAGTTTAAAAAATATACGACATGTAGTATTGGCATTTTCTTCCATTCTGTTTAGAAAGGGTCACTACCCTAAATTAAGATATCTCCTTTCTAGCCAAGATTTCATTTGCTTGACTCAAAGCCCAGAGTATAGATGGAAGTGCAAGAAGGTTTGCCAAAGCATGGAACAGTAATGAGATTTTTTTTTGCCCATGGCAAGTTGGAATTTGTTTTTGTAATTTTAGTAATTAATTATGAAAAAATGTTATTTTGTTAACATTTAATGAAGAGAAAGTTGAAATTTGTATAAATATTAAATATGATTTGTTTTTTTGATAGACTAACAGCAAACTATGGGGAAAAAGTGACTATTTGAAGATTTGACCATCCTCATAGAGCCTGTTTCTGTGACTCCTTACATTTTCTTCAAGATAATGTAGCATCGTAATATGGCATGTTGCACACTGAGGTGATTATTGGAATATCCTTTAGAAGCTTCTGAACATTATTCGTCTGGGAGCCAGTTTACAGTACTGGGTGGAGAGATAAATTTTGTGCTTACGACTCTTGAATTCAAAAAGTCCTGAGATTTGATTTTTATACTTCACAGGAATTTTACAGTGTCCTTCTGTCTCTGAAAACATGTGCCCTTTCATAATTCCATTTTATTATTTTGCAGCCCAATATCTAGTGTGAAGGAGGTAATTGATGCATTATACATAAGACCTTAGTGGTATTCTGGATACTCTCTGTTGTTTTTAATATTTTCTTGAAAAGGAAATAATCTTTTTAAGCTAATCAGTTTTGAAAACTGGTCAAATTTAATCATTGATAAAGAATTTTACCTTTTTATACTTAGTGTAGTTCTTTGAAATTTCCCTTCTGATGGGCTTTTGAATGAGTAAAAATGAAATTGGTTTTCACACGGAAGCTACTTATCAAATTGAAGTAGAGAGTGTTGCTGATATTTAGTTTACTTGAGATGATTTATTCAACAGGACTCGTGGAGAACCAACAAATAGACTTGTAGGAGCCCTTCCTTTACATACTCTGTTATGACTAAATGATTTTTCTTGATGGTTACAATCTTGTTATGCTAAGCAGGTTAAGCAGAACAATTTCTACTATGTAGAATTTAGACTTTTAAGATCAAACTGAACTCAAAATATTAAATGGCTTATACATGTATCTATAGTATAGTTGCCATAACCCTTTCTGAGAAGGAAAGGCCGTCAGCAGGGGCAGCTTCCATACAGTGATGCCACACTCTCCCAACGGAGACCCTCTCACCCTCCTGGTGCTGAAAAGGACTTGCACAGGGACCCCGCTGTCCACCAGCTCTGGAGTCCATCCCTTGGCGCCTGCCTAGGTGGGAGGGAGGAGAAGAAGAGCCTAGAGTTCCACTATTTATCTCTTGGACCCATAGGAGATAAATAACATGTGAAATCCAGACAGTGTTGGACGTGTTTTTCTCTGCTTGTCAGTTTCTCTCCAGGCAGTCCTATTAAAGTCGTTAAAACGAAACAGAACAAGACATTTTTGAACGTTAGATGTCAGCGGTGTTAGAACTTTCTATTTTTTGTGTTCAAATACTCTGAACTGGGGTTCTAGTTTCTATGTATACTTAGCTGGTACCTTAGGGACAGAGCCAGGTAATTCATGTCCCTGAAAATAATACCCATGGCCACCTCTTACGTGCCCAGAGCCTTTACAAATGGTGTGGAGCTGTGGCCCTGTCTGGCCCTCTGTGGACACAAAGAGTGCCTTTATTTCCTTCGATGGGACCAGTATAAAATTCTGAATCAGATTAGCATTTATTTTGAGAAAACAGAAGTATGCCATTCAGTACTTTTCTTTGGGGTTATAGGAGAATGTTTTGAAATTGGAGCTACTTCAGAAAAGAGGGGTTTAGAAAATTCCCAGATTCTCCCGATTCGTGGTTCTTAGAATAGGGAATGCAACTGCGTCAGAGTTTTCAGTGCCTGAGCCTGTTTCCTGTCTACAGTTCCCAGGTTGGTATTTCTTTTGCTCATCCTGGAAGATCAGGAGATGTGATTTATTTTTTGCAAATAGTTCGTGTACTGAGCAGGACTGTGAGAAACAAGACGACCTCTTTTCCTTTGGTTCCTGGAGCATGGTGTTGACATGAGGCACCAGGAGCCAGGCCCAGGAGCTGAGTGCTGCTCGCTCCTTTGTCTGCACTGAGAAAACGGAGCTGGCCTTTTCGGACTTCACCCCTTCCTGCTGTCGAGTTGTGCTTTTGTGGGGGAATCGTGAATGGTACTCGTAGCTTCGGGAGAAAGAAGTTAATGATGTGGTCTTTGCCATGACAGCCTGGTATGAGCAGCTACTGGCCCTTGTTCTGTGCCCGTAAGAACCAGTTCCTAAATGTAGGGGGACCCCTCCACCCCAGGACTAGTTCGTGCCTCGGGTTGGGAGGCTGAGTGAAAGCTATCAGACGCCAAATTTAAGTATAAAATATTTATGATATGGATTGTAAAAATGGGCTTACATTCTATTTGGGGAGAGAAACCTTGTTCATATGAAATAATTACGCTCAGTGGAAGACACACAATCTGATTGCTTCATTGACAGTGTTTACTTATCCCGAGGTTGGAAAGAAAATCCATTTAGTAAGCTGAAAATGTGAGTAGGAACTTTCGACTTTTGATGTCTGAAAAAGGGAGAGAAGGCAAACTGGAGAAACTCTGTTCTTCAAACATTGTGACCTCCTCCTTGTTCCTTGATGTGTAGAGGATTTTCAGTTGTCTGAGGCCTTGATGAGAGTCTAGGCTTGGAATCAATATACAAGTCGCCCCACATTGGAGAAAATATTTGTTGATGAGTGTCGTTAAGGAAGATAAGCAAGCAGTTTTCTCTTATCTCTTGTCTTGAGATGAGAGAAGTGATCAGCCAGAACTCAAGCTGAATCCTGTTTATCTACACTGATCACTGTTTCTTTCTTGGAAATTTTGTTTTAAAACAAAATCTGATTTCAGTTTAGCAGAATCTGTCTGTGCTCAGCTGTGAATGGGGAAGAGCGTTTGGACAGTCTCTCTCTGATTGTTGTACTGGCGGTTAACTCTTTAAATGCGTATGTGCCATATATGGAGATATGAATTTGGTGCTAATGTTGTTTAGCATAACTGTCTCTTACTTAAATGTAAAACACTCTGACTAGTGTAAAAATCTCCAACATTGGTTGATTATAACATTTGGATGACAGGTATTTCTTACCTGAATTGATATTGCAAAATACGTTTTCCCTTTTCGTTAATCCAGCGGTTGCACCAAACAAAACAAGTAATATACATAGAAGGTAACTTAGCAGAATTTTCAATTAGAATCAAATAGTTTTCCACGCCTTTTTGTTTATTTTAAAAGATTCCTTTTTGCTGGCTGGATAAGTAGTCGATGCTAATTTTAGCTAATTTGGAAAATAGAAAGGGACCCCCCAAAAAGAAACCCTTACTTATGTTTCTAATATTCGTATTTTCTTAATTGAAATTATTAAAATATCCAGACCATATTTGAAAGTACGTTGCCTGTTAATGAGGTGAGGAGATCCTGCTGATAAAGAGGGATGGTGTTTATTTAGAGAATTTCACAGGACAGGAGTTGTCTGCTTGGTGTCTGTGATCATACAGCACTGACCCAAAGATTAAAATAGTGCCAGAAGCTTTTGTGTGTGTGTGTTTGAAGTGGTAGAAGGCTGAATTGGACACTTGACCTTCTGTTATCTTTTGTTTTAGTATTGTAGTGAAAGCAAACTTTGTAAGACATAATAAGATAAAGAATAAAGCTTGAAAATTGCTTTATTCAAATATTCATAGCTGAAATAAAATGCAGTTCTGATGTGCTATACTGTGTGTGCCTGTGGCGCGCCACACGAGCCTGTGGTGCCTGATGCACTAGGGTTTCTTAGCACTTCAGGATTGCCTCAAAAATGACGTCCAGTTCTTACCTCGAAGTTGTGATTATTCTGCCAGTGCAAGGCTCCTGGTATGGTATTTGGCGTCACTAGGTAGTGGAAAGTTTACCATCCTTTTACATTTTTGATCTAGCTACTGTGAGATTTTTATTTTATTTTTTTTTTATTTTTATTTTTTCCCTCTTTTTTTTTTTTTTATTAATGTTATGATAGATTACAACCTTGTGAGATTTCAGTTGTACATTTTTGTTAGTCATGTTGTGGGTACACCACTTCCCCCTCCGTACTGTGAGATTTTTAAAAAGCATATACATTTGATTTTTTTTTGTTTGAATGACATCCAGAATATCCATTTATTGTCCACAGTTATTTGACTTATGGCTCATTGTGAAAGTTCATTGTTTTCCGAGGTTTGTGAAGTCTTCTGATCAGTGACACTGTATGACATCAGCCTTGTGTTCTGTGGCTCAAGATGCTTTGTGGCCTTTAGGACAGCCCTGTGAGGACGATGGTGGAGCAGGTGACATCATCGCATTTTACAGATGAGGCAACTGAAGGAGCTTGTCTGATGCCCCTTGACTATTATGTGGCAGCTGCCATTCTTCTTTCTCTTAGTGCTCTTCCCTTTATTTTATTTTCCTTGGTTGTCTTTCCAGTGATAATAATATCAACCACACCAATGATTATAATAATAATAAGAGCTGACCTTTATTGATCAGTTGCCATGTGATAGGCAGTGTTCTAAGTACTTTACGTGTACTGACCCTCACTTCAATCTATGGAGTATTAGTAGTATCCTCTTTCTGGGGATGAAGAAACTCAGATTCAGAGAGGATAAGTAACTTGCCCAAGGTTTATAACACTTATGTCATAGGGTAATTGAGAATCTTACGTGAAATAATGTGTAAGATTCCAAACAGGTTCTAAGCTCTTAGTAAATGGTAGTGGTTATGATGATTATAGCGTGTATCCAGTTATAATTTCTGCTTATATGTCATCATCTTTCATTACCCATTGAGCTCATTGAGGGCAGTGGCTGCGTCTTGCTGGTTGCCAAAGCCTGGTCCACAGTTGGTGCTGTGTTACTGTTACTGTTGAGTGATCCACTGAATGTATGTGTACTTGTTTTCTGGGTTTTGGGATTTGGTATCATTTGTGCTCTCCAGCATCTGGTTGATAAAGTCATCGTGCTTAATCTGTATAGGTTGGTGATATTGTGAACCCATAGGGCCTATACTCTGGCCATTCGCCTCCTTAGAGACTGCCCCTTCCCGCCTGGGGCGTATCCCCATGGGACTGGTTGTGTTCTGGGGCATTGAATCCTGTATTCTGAAGATCCCCTGACTTTTAGAGCAAATATAACATGAATTTTCAAGTTGAGATAAAGAGAACTTTCTGAAATTGGCTGAAAGAAGTGAAATTTGGGAAAGCTGAAAAATGTTTTTGCATAGGATGTTCTGTTTCCCTTGAACTATAGCCAAGAGACTCTTCATAATAGCTTACATTTCAAATCTAATTGTAAAGAAAAAAAAACGTGACAATGGTATAAATGTAGCTGTTTACTCTCTTAGTATTCTCTTCTTTGAAGTTAGGCTGGGAGAATAAGGCCGTTACTATCCATGGGGTGTTTCCTCCCAAGTAGGGAAGTTCCTGGTTGACTTAAGACTGCGAATGACCTTCATGGTGGTTGAAGCCAAAGGGATACCAAAAAGCCTGCTACGGTTTTGATCCTAGGGTTTTGCTCCTCTTTGGTTTGCTAAGGCTCTGTTTTTAATTTCTGTTAATAAGCAAGACCTTGAAGGAAGGGATCAGGAAATTTAAATTCTAAGTTTGGTTTCAGTTCCATAGCTCAGTGTGGGTGGCCTGATTGGCTGGGAGAGTAAACCCCACCTGGCTTTTCTTTTTCTCTGAACAGATAAGTGACATTAGTTCTTTTGGGAAGGGTGTAATGGGTCAAATTCCACCTGGTGAGTAACTTACTTCTGTATTCCTAGGGAGCTGAATTCACCTTTTTGGGTCTCCCGGATGTAACCAATGTTAGACTTGAGGCTATACTCTCTCATCAGGGGAGTCACTAGGTCCTTATTTTTGTTGAGGTATAGAGCACCTGGAAGTCATGGTGATTTTAATAGAGAACCAGGAAATACTGATATACTCAGTTCCATCTTAGGAACTAAGAATGCCTTTACTAGCAGAAAACGACCATAGTTACGTGGATGTGATATAAAGTCACCCCACTGGCTCAGGTTTGGAGGTACGGTGGGGCTCTGCCTCAACTAAGCATGATTCTTTTGGGAGGGGTGCTATTTTCCTGCTACTGTTCTTTTTTTTTTATTCCTTTTGCTGTGTGTGCTTTTTGGTGTTTGGTAACAGAAACCCTGTGGCAGATGCCAGAAGGTTGATGAAAAATATGTGGGAGAAAAATCTTAAAATTGAGAAAATTCTCTCCCACCCATTTAATTTGTCTTGTGAGTAGGAAGAAGATATCCGTTTGTTTAGTTTTTAACAGAGGACTGTATTTCTGATCTTCTAGCCTCTTTTTTAATTTTAAAAACGATATATGTTCGCCGTAAGTAATGCAAGCAATAAAAGAAAATTTAAAAAAAGTAAAAATTACCCAAATCTTAAACCCAGAGGTATATTTTAACATTTTGTTAAATATCCTTATATAATTTTTCTAGATACATATTACAAAATACATATATGCAACTTTTTATTTGGTTTTATATTCTGTTATATTTCTGTTTTAAGGCTTTATTGATTTTTTTCTCTCTCCTGCACTGAATGTCATAATTTATTTTTCAGGGTGTCCATTTATAGCTGAGGAGTGTTTTCTCTAACTCTATACCCATTTATGTAAAATACTCTAAAATCTTTGTGAGAAGATGAGTCAATTAGTTAAGCAAAACTTCAGAGAAATTGTTTATTCCGGGTAGCTAAGTTTTCCATGTAGTTAAGTGTTCGTCTATTAATGATTACTAAGATTTCTAAACACTGTTGATGAAAAATTTTCCAGAGTTTATTGTACACTTTTAACATTGTTAAGTGTGTACTTTGGCCCAGGGAATTTATTTCTAGGAATTTGTCTTAATGAAATAGAGACGTGCTTAAATATGTCTGACGTTCATTGCAGCATTGTTTATGAAGGTGAATGTTTGGGAATAGTGTGCAGTAATTTATGATTGTATCCAATACTGCGTCCAACAACGGCAGCCATAAAAATTTCATTCTGTAATATTTGAGAGAAGGGAAAATAGTCACAGTGTAATATGAGAAAAGTGCTTGTTAGGAATTGTACACAATGTCAATTTTATGAAGAAAAACCCCTCTATTCTAGCAAATATGTTTATATGTATTTTTATACTTAAATAAAATATATAGATACATGCACTCATAAATACTTTGATGTTTTTCTTATAAATGAAGAAAATAAAGTGTAACATGCATATCGAAAACACAGATTCTAAGTTTTCACCTTTGATAGATTTTTACAAGCTCAGCACATATGTAACCATCACCTAGATTAAAAATTAGAGTATTACCAATGTTCCAGAAGCTCCCTTATATCTACTCCCATTTCACTAACCCCCTCTCCTCATGTGCGCTACCAAAGGTAACCACTGTGCTGACTTATGTCACCATGGATTAGTTTTGCTTGATTTTGAACTTTATAAAAATGGAATTGTATAGTATGTATTCTTTGGTCTGCCTTCGTTTGCTCAATATTATGTTTGTGGGTATAATGCCCCCCTTGTAATATTCCATCATGTAACTATACCACAATTTATTTATTTACTCTGCTACTGAACATCTGGATCTTTTGCAGTTTTGGGACATTACAGCTAACGCTGTTATGAGCATTCTTGTATTTGTTTTTGGGGCACATATGTGTACACTTCCACTGGATATCTATACCTAGGAATGGGATTACTGAGGTTGGATATATTTGTTCAGCTTTAGTAGACAATGCAAAACCTTTTACTAAAGTAGTTGTTCCGGTTCACTGTCACTAACAGTATGCGAGAGTTCCAGTGGCTCCATATCTTCATCAGCACTTATATTTAGTCTTTAATTTTAGCCATCCTAGTGGGTATGGAGGGGTATCCATTGTTGTTCAGATTGCGTTTTACTGATGACTAGTGAGAATTAGCACTTTGACCTGAAGAACTTCCCTTCTGAGAAAATCTTATGTTATTAAATCTTGTGCTAATTCAACTTTTTAAAATATTAACAGAAACTAGTTTCCTCTAGTGTTGAGGACGTATTGTGTACCGTAGTCTTCAAATCATCAGACCCAACATTTATTCTTCTGCATCATTTAAGTGGGGCAGTCACTAATAGATACAACTTGTCATGCCTTCAAATTTTGCTGCTTGATAATCCAGTGTAATGTGACTTTCTATTCTATATTTGGTGAATGTTTGAAATTGTGGAATACTTCAACTTATCTATCCATTTTACATTGTGACTGATTAAGATGCTGGTCAAATAATTCAACCTAAGAAATCCGAAAAGAAAACTTTCTGGCTTTTAGTGCAGTAATTTTCTTTAGACCAGTATATCAAGAATCCTTCCCTGTTTCCTTCAAAGTAACTCTGAAAAGAATCTCACTCAAGAACAGAAAATTACAAGTAAAGTTATTGTAGGTGGAAGGTGCTTTTGAGACTTAAGTCTGAGTTCAACAGCTGCATAGAATGTTTGTAGGAGAATTGTAGTCCAGGAGTCTAGTTCCTAGCTTTTAACATTCAATTTTCTTTGGCTATGAAATGAAACTTGAGAGATCCTTGAATTATCGAATTTTGGGTCTTAGAAGAGGGAGACTTCATCGTAGAACTTTCATCCGCCATCTTGAAATGACCTGGAGACTGAGGAAGTTGTGTCCCCAGACTTGGTGCCAGGCATTGTCACACGTTTTCTCGTTTAATCCTCACCAGTACTGTGAGATAGGCACTACTACACCCATTGTATGAGGAAATTGAAGCTGAAAAGGTTACACATAATGAGTAAAGGTAGTGGAAATTCCCTAAGTCTGATTTTATGATTATACTGATGCAAAATTACACTATTTAGGACCTTTGGTTTAAATGAAACACTTTTCTGTCAACTCGTTAGATGTCCTGGGACACCAGTAATATGTAAAAATGGAGTGGTAAGTGGTTGACTCTCAGATGAAGGCCAAGTAGGGTATTTTATGAAGCGAGTTGTTGTTCTGGTTTCATCCATTTCTCATATTGTATAAAGGTTTTCAAGCAAGCATCCTGATTAAAGGTGCGTGTATCAGTAAATGGGATACCACCAGAGCAGTGATGAAGGTAGAGAAATTTATGGCTGAACTTCAAGCTTAAACAAATTTAAAAAGCTTTCATTTATTAATGTTTATTTTGAGCCCTGCACCTCCTCCAGGGCTCTGTCCTACGTAAATCAGACAGGAATCTGCTCTGAAGGGACCTGAGTTATTACAGAGACCTAAAATGTATAGGAAGATAACCATAATGCAAGATAGAAAGGGGAACTGACATGAGAGAGGTGCAGGCAGAGTGCCGTGGGAATTGATAGCAACAAGAGATGACTTTCAGCTGACTATATCGAGAAATGCTTTCTGGAGAAGGTGGTCTTGGAACTGTCCTTGAAGGATGGATAGACCATGGACACTTAGAAATTGGTACCTGGTTGGGAGTAACGGCACTATAGAGTTTATCTTTTTACAACTCTGAATAAGTAAGCTGGTCAAATGAGTAAATAAAATTTAAGAAGAAACTTACCCATTAACAACAAAATGGTGTGTATTGTAAAACCATAGTGGTTAGGATGAAGGTCAGGCAAAACACACATCAGATGGTTCCTTTTAGCTCTGGCCTCGTCTTCTTGGTGTCACCCACTTATATCCCCCTTTATCTGCCTTTGTACTCTGGAGGTTCAGAGGCATGTGCTGTGTGACACACAGGACAGCCTGTGCCATCCCTTCTTCACGCTTCCATGGACGCTCTTCTTCCTGCAGGGATTGCTCGTGTTCCCATATTAATATTGGACAGAGCCTGGCACAGAGTAGCAACCTGATAGATCCTTCTTCAGTGAATGCACAAATGAAGAACTGACTGAACCAGAATGTTGTACCTCTTTACTAAGTTCATATTTTTATCATGCACAGGTACTTGTTCGGTTAGTTGTGACCCGTCCCAGAAAATCATTGTAGTGTAACTGCAACAAGTTGCTTGACAGATGAGAGGAACTGAGTGTGCAATTTTGTAACTTGACATGGAAATTGTTTAGGTTTTTTTTTTAGCTATGATTGTATGTGTGTCATTGTTTGGTCCAGTGAAGGATTGCTGATAATGGTTGATTTCGAATGACTGTTTTGGCAGTTTTTTTTCCCTTACTCCTTTTCTTAAATTATTTGGATAAGAGAAAAGGAGAAGGTTTTATTCCCACTGCCTGTATTGCTTATTTAAAATTCTGTTGGTTTCCATAACGTTGTTGCGACCCCAAGATAAAATTCCTAAACTAGAAATCTTTAATTGGTATGTGTTTTTGTGATTAAATTTGGTTCTCTTACATTATGGCCTTGTAGTAATTCCAAATCTTTATTGAGGAAATTTTAAGTTAACTGTAAGAATAGTAGTTAACATTATTGAATATTTTATTTGTACCGGGCAGTTTGCTGAGGACTTTCGCTTCCATTATCGCCTTTAATCTTTGTATCATCCTGTGAGATGTTGACAGATATCCTCATGTTACTAATAAGGCTAAATGATTTCTGCTCTAGTGGCTGAGCTGAGATTTGAAGCCACATCTGTCTGCCTTCAGTGCCTGAGCCACTATGTTAAATTGTTCTTCTCTGTTTTTTTTATGTGCTGGTCCTTCTCCCCTCACATATTATGATGGTAGGATGCATTCTTGTTTTAGCGTAAAATAACTGACTTGTAGTTGTTGCTAATCCTTTGTTTATGTTGCAATATTTGTTGGTTTGATATCTCAGCTACTCTTGTCAAAACTCTTTCATTTACTATTATGTTAGTGATACTTAGAAACTATGTTTTGTTTTTTTAACAGCTGAAAGGAAAAAAGTAAATTATTTCATTTTCACATGTGATATCTTTTTCTAATTGCCAATTCAGTCTAAACAGGTTCTAACAGTCCTGTGAGACAGAACTTTGAAGTTTAGATATTTCTTTCACTAATTTGTGCAAAACAGGATCTCAAGTTGTAGTGTGGTGTAACCGTGCAGGACACAGTGCTTGGTTAGCAACAAAGCAAGCGTTTTACCCTTACAGTCCAAAAGCAAAGAGAAGGGTAAATCAAATGAGCAAGCACGAGTGCACATTAACTGATCCGTCATTTATCACATGGTGAGATTTGCATTTGAAAAACTTGCAGTAAGTGTCAAAAATTCTTATTGTTATAAGTAGTTAACATCTACAAGTTAAAAACGTAACCATCAATTTCCAGTCCTGTAATACAACAGTGGATAACTGTTTATTATATGTTGGTCTGCCAGTGCTTGTGGGGTAGGCTGGTATGCTTTAGGAATCCAACTGAGTAACATGTCTAGACAGAACTAAATGTATCATTATACAAAATCACAGCTCAGGAATTATGGTTGAAAAACTTTAATAATTATTGGCAACTCTATGCCATTTTATATTACTTTCTATCTTTATTTTCTTGGCCTATTACTGTAGAAGAGTTAAAGTTTATTTTTAGACAAAACAGAAAATGTATAAAATGTGATATGATACGAATCTACTTTTTTAAGTAAAATATATTTTCCATGCAAATACATGTTTTCTTGATCTGGAGAATTGAATAAACAGAAAGAAGAATTATTGCTTCCAGCATTAAAGTTGGGTAGAAGCTTTTTGAAACCGACTTAATAGGACAACAAAACTGCCACTTCAAACCTAAATTTCTTTTAAACATAGACTTACTAGCCCTATCTGTGTGCAGTATAGTTTTTAATGGTTCAGACTATCCAGGCATCTGATCTAATTTTTATTTCCTGCCTTATCCCTCAAGTAGTCTTCGAGGCAGTCAACTCTCCTCCAGCTGCTAACCCTTAATTCTTCACAGGAGAGAAATTTCCAGCATCTCCTCTTCCTCTGTTAGGCTGTTACATAGCTTACATACCAGTCCTCCTTTTTTTAGATTTATATTTTGCCATGATTTTCCCCCACTTTTTTTTTTAAGAGTGTCATTTGATAATCAAAATTTTAAATATGATTAAATCTAATTTATTGATGAATTTTTAAACATGATTATTACTTTCTCTGTCTTAGGAAGCCTTTACTCCTACTCCTGAAAATATTCTCTTATGCCTTTTTCTGAAAAGCTTCATGGTTTAGCTTATGTTTAGGTCCATGATCCATCTTGAATTAATTTTTTCCATGCTGTATTATTGATATGCAGTCTTTAAGAGAGATGAATGAGGATTTTGACACTTTGAGAATTTGGCACTCTAGACATACTCCATGTATTAGTGAATTTGATTTAGAATTTTAGAATCTTTTGAGGATGGTCACGATAAAGATATATGTTAGGTCATTTCTGTGTATTGCATTTTGGTCAAAACCTTTGTTGAGACGTACCTCCATCGTTGTCACAAAATGTTATTAAGAAATGAATGTTCTTTTGGTAACTGGCTTCATCTGCATCGTGAAACTAGTGGTATTAAGTGCAGAACAAGACTACAACCTTGCTGTGCACATATCCCATGAGGTAGAGAGGTTGTGTTCATGTACAAATGTCCTGTGAAGCTGACCTGGCGTGATTTGCCTGTTGAGTTAAATACTAAATCATATTGCAATAAAAAGTTGAAGTGAAAGAGTCAAATTGATTCACCAGTTTAACCTGGCCTGATTAATTGTTTTTACTAGATATAGTATGGGGCTCAAATTTGCTATCAGTTGTTAGTACTCTGAGGGTTTAGTATTTACGGTCTTTCCTCTGACGTTGTAGTAACATCACTAGAACAAGCATCTGAGGTTAAAGAGAATTCTCAGCAATCGATGTTTTTGTTGATGGTCTATACTTTGGGTATGTACTAGGTGCTAGCCATGTTGCAAGCGTTATATTTCTCAGAACAATCTCATTGTAAAGAGGAAGTTAAGAAGGATTTTCACAGTACACACTTGGGGGTGGTATATGGGGGAAAATACTGTAGTTCTCTAGTAAATGTTCTGATTGGTGGCTTCTCCTAAGTCCTTACAAGTGTCTGAGTTGAAATAGGTAACACTGCAATATACTGGTGATTCAGTCAATTCTGAGATAGGTGTGGAGTACTTTGGGGGAAAACGAGGGGATCCATGTATTGGATGTGCGGATGTCCAAGACACTCTACTGTGGGGATGTTCAAAGATGAGCAGGACTGGAAGAAGCCATTGTTACTCCTAAAGGGAGCTTCACTTTGGTATTGGGCTGCCATCCATTGGAATGTATGATTAAATTCGTTTTGAGCTGGCGATTTGTTAGAGAGAAAGACTGCCCTTTATTTTTAGCTGAGCAAATGAACCTAATGAGGACTGTTGAGAGACATTACTGGAGGATGCTCAGATTCCATCACAAAGCTACTGTTGCCCCTGCTGCCACTTGTGCTTGTGTCTGTGTAAATAGCGAAGGAAACTGGCCAGGTTTGTAGTACCCTTTTAAAGTGGCCTTCTCATTAAGGAAACATTAGCTTCAGTTGATAAGTCTCAGAGAAACTAGGACAGTTCCCAGGCTGCTCTTTGTTTGTGTAGATAAACAACGGGCATTAATAGAACTGTGCTGAAGGCAACAGTAATAAAATTCACTGGGTTCTAATTGTATTCTCTTAGCAAGGTTACATTAATTTTTTTAATGTAAAAATTGTGCCTAAAGTGGAAATTTGTGTGCATTATGAGCTAAATTAAATGCTTTTTCTTAAATAATATTTATTTTGCTTAGTGTTTACCACTATTTCTGATTGAAATGGTTTAAAATGGATGTTTATAATCTCAAGCATGTTGAACAATTAGTTTTATGAACTATTTTGTATTGCGCACAGGAACCAAACTTAACGGCTTTAGTTATTTGCTCTTTCAGTATATTTTGATAATTTTCTGTTTCATATTCGTTCTCTCCATTTTAATTGAGTGAAGTTATGCCAGGTGAGTGCTTTTGATCTATAAATCAGTTATTAATATATGTAGTAGTTAATAATCTTAGGGATATAAACCAAACTGGCTTTGTCTTATATTTCATGGACAAGCTTTAAGAACATTTCTGTAGAAAAATTTTCTGGCTGCTTGGAACCCCACTTTGCATTGTCATGTGAAACCAGCCATTCCTTTCATTGCCTTCTCAGTGCCTGGATTATGTCGGCATTAATTACTGCCTGTGGGGGATTCTTTGAGTCAGCACTGTGTGTGGGTATTTACAAATGCACCATTGGATGCTGCCTCATCCAAGTGAGTGCTGACTATTATTTATAGGTAGAGAACTCTCTTGTCTTTGTAGACATCAGGTTATTTGAATCAAGTGATATTTGCTTAGCTATTTATATGTTAATACGTTTAAGAAGAAATTTCTCTACGAAGAAGCACTAATCATTCACTGTTTGTTTGATCAGATGATGGCACTGACATTCTTATTGTGTAATCATAAAATAGCTAATTTTGTTGTGTTCAATGCTGAGAGCAGATGCACTTCCTAGTATAAACAGCATGCAAAGCCCAAATCTAAGTGCATTATTTAGAAGCATATTAAAATCTTTGAACTTTTTTTGATTTTAAAAATCTAATTGTGATCTACATTGTGTCAAATTTTCAAAAAAAAAAAAATAATGTGATTGCTACCACAGCTTAAAAACTGAAGAAGCAAAATTTGGCCCATATGTTTTCAAGTATGATATGCTATTTTGAGAGACTGTGTCATACATAGAGGTTTAGTGCATAAACTCTGGAACCAGACTGCCTGGATTCAAATCTTGCCTGTACCGCTTACCAGCTTCGTGATATTGGGCAAGTTACTTAACCTCTCTGTGCTTCACTTTCCTACTCTGTAAAATGATAATAATAGTGATAATAGTATGCACCTCATAGAGCTGTTAAGAGGATGATTTAAGTTAATATAAATAAAGTGCTTAGAACAGTGCCTGGTACATAGTGAGGACAAATGAGCAAGACCATAAAGGATGAAACGGGTAGATGGGTGTGTTACAGGGGCTTCTCCTGTAATCAGTTCCAGTTCTCTTAAAATAAGCCTGTGATGTCCTGATCAGTCAATGATAGTTGCAGGGTGACATTCATAAGTAGTATTCTCGAATCTCCAGGCCATGCAAAAGGAATAAACCATGCTCCCTACTTTGAAAGCTTGCACCATATTTAAAGGTACTCAAATGAAATACATATACATATACAAATGAAAGTGTTATATAGGAATGTATAAGTGAAAAAGTATGATTCTTTTGCAATAAAAACAGGATGAAGAAGTATAGAGGGTGAATTTTGATCTTGGAGGATAGGAAATAGAAAAATCCCATCACAAAAGTCTCCTCAGTCTCTATGAGAACCACATATCTTTATGAAAGAAAGCTCATTATGTTCATTGTCCTCCTGCAGAGCTAGTCATTTATTTTAGATGAGTTCTGAGTCCCTCAGATTTTGTTTAAACATCTCCCTTGTTTTCATCTTTAGCTTGTGTTACTCCCCCAATAAAAAGCAAGTGCTCCATCCCAGAGTTTCCTGACTCTCCAGATGTTTTTCCATCTTCAGGCCAGTGTGGTTTGTGCTGATTCTAGAATGCTCTGGAACTCTCTCACTCTAACCTCTCTGAGACCTTAGGCCAACCTTCAAAGTCCACTTGAGTCTCAGCTCCAAGATACCTACCCACCCTCCTGATCTGAGTCCCAGCTTCCCCAGCTTCAACCTTAGTGCTTATTTATTACTCAGGGGGGCGCTAAATCTACGTGACAGTTCTTTGCAAACTAAGAAGTACCGTACAGATATCGCGGGCGACATTGGCATCTCTTTCTTGCATTATTTTTTACCTGTTCTATGTTTATCTTGTTATCCCTCCTCACCTTGCCTCCTGCTAACTGGGAGCTCCTAGATGTCAAACGTTTTATGTTAATCCATTCTAGCCTGAAAAAAAACACTGAGGCAGTAGGGAGCTATAATAAATGAGTGGGTGAAGTGAAGGATGCTGTGCTAGGTGTAGCGGAGGTGGGTAACGTGGACACGAGTACAGCTCTCACAAGAGGCCCTGTAGTTAGCGCAGGTAAAAGAGCGCGGGCTTCCGTTCTGAAAGACTTTGGTGCAGGTATGGACTTTCCTACAGTGTGACATCGGTCTCTTTCTTAACCCCTTTGACCATCCACATTCTCATGTGAAAAATGAGGAAGGTGATTTTGCTGTATCCTTCATTGGGTGCTGTTTATGAGGCGTAGATGAAGAGATGTTAGTGGAAAAACTGTTTTGTTAATTTTAAAGTGCTTGTTAGTTGTTTCCAATAAAAACATATGTTAGGCAGAACTTCTGGTTATGCACTGGATAAGTTCATATGTCATGCTGAGTCCTAGCCAGGAAGAGGATGTGGTTAGGTGAGTAGGCATGGGAGCTGAGGGAGGCCTGGCTGATCTTGACCACCTCAGCTGGGTCTGGTCCTGAGCTGGTGGCTCAGGGGTGGGAGGCCCCTTACAGTATGTCAAGGGAGCTTAACGAAGTGGTAAGGAGCTTTGTAAACACCAAGCTATTCAGACTGGGACAGGGAAATGAGAAAAGGGGTGGGATAACATTGCTTCACACCTGTGTGAAGATTTCTTTGGGGAGCCTTTCTGGGGGGGAGGGGCTTACTTTACTGCATTTTATGAAGAACCTTTCAACAGTAAATATGAAACCAGATGACAATTAGCAAATTACAGTCACGCAGCCACTCTTTTTCTCTGTAGTGAAAATTTACGGTAGGTTCTGATAGGGGAGGGTTTGTAAAAGAAGGAAGTGAAGTTAGCAACAGCTTCCTGCCATGACTTGGGAATTTTGAATCTGGGCAACTTGACTTCTAGTTTCTGTCTGCTGTGAATTGCTCTCTGGCACTTCAGCAGCCTCCAGACTAGTTGTGGGCTTTTCAAGTGGCTGTGTAATTGGGGACATTGCAAGAAGCCTCTTGCTGAATGTTTTCTTACATACCAAAAATGAAGAAATACACACCTCTGATGGTAATTCAGTTCTCCAAGTACATGCAAAAAATGTGTTATATACCACAAAAGGAGGGGGATGCAGGCGGTGATGGTTTGGTGAGGCTGCTTGTACATTAGTACACGTTTGCGTTAGGAGCTCTATGTTATTGTGATCTTGGGTAAATTATGTAAACGTCTGCACCTTAAGGTTCACATCTGTAGAATGAGAGCATTGGGGTAGTGGCCTGTTGTTACTCTCAAGCTGTGAATAGTGAATATTTTAAAAGGGGTTTTTTTATATTTAATATTTTTTTATATTTAATATTTAAAAAAGGGTTGGAAAATTTTCTCCTAGTATTCTAATTATACATGGAAAACTTCCTAGAGGAGCCTGAAACTTTTTAGGAGTTCTTCATTGTTCTCAAAGTGTTTATTAAGGACTTAGGGTGTGCCTGGGACTTCTTTGGGGGCTGGAGATGGACAAGGCAGGGTCCCTGCCTTTTAGATGCTTGCATTCTAAGGAGAAGAAACAGGGGATAAACTCACAAACACACAGAGAGGTGACACAGAGAGGAATTACTGTTGCATTGGATGTGGAGTTATGAATGGGAAAAGTCAAGGACAACTTAGCCATTTAGCCTGAGCTGATGATGGTGGTGGTTTCCAGCCTGGGAGGTGGGGAATCCGTATTCTGATAAGTTTGACATGCTTGGGAGACATGTTATCTAGAGTTTTAAATTTGGGAGTCTTCACGATGTAGATGGTGTTTGAAGCTTTGAGACTGGTTTGAGATCAGCCGATGACTCAATTTAGAGAGAAAAGGGAAGAGGGCTGGGGACCAAGCCTGGATTCTAACATTTGGAGGTTGGGTGGGGGAGGAGAAGAGGAGAGAGACCTTAGTTGCTTGCTCTTGGCTTCCATTCAGCAAGTCTGTGTTAAACGCTAACACGTGCTCTGCTCTTTGTTTAAGTTCAGGGACTACCTGTGTCTGTGTAAGTGCACCCACATATATGCGCAGGGGTTAATAAATGCCTTTTAAGGCCATAACACTCAGTACTTGCAGGCTGCTGAGAGAGGAGATCTCTCTTTGGTGACCTCTACCTCCCTCACTTCCTCCTCCTGCCAAGTGCATTGATGCCCATGACACCACCCCCTATGGGTGGCAGCCACTCTCTAGACGCCCATGTCCTTCTGAGTCAGCTGGTCGAGTTGAATGTTGATCAAGAGTTGGTTTTGTTTATAACAAAAGCTGTTTTTGTCAGTTGTACTTGTTATTGTAATTACGTAATTGAAATTTTATGTACTCTGATTACATATGAGTATTATTTTTCTACAAAAATATGCTAAATACTTTGGAAGGCCTCCAAAGGCAAGCCTCCGAAAGGAATGCTGTTGTTAGGTATGGCCGTGGCAACTGTAAAAGACTGGGGCGTAACCGCGCTTCTGTGAGGGCTACCAGCCTGCTTCTCGAGAGCCTTTGAGTTTGTGCTTGAAGAGAAAGGAGAAATTGGAGTCTAGGGAAAAAGATTATTTTAATTCACAAAAATTTATGTTCAAGGATGTTTATCACTTCAATATTTGTAGGAAAAAAATTGGGTGCAACCTATGTATCAAATAGTGCAAAAATGGCTCAATTGTGACATGTACACGTAGAGGACTATTATACAGTGATGAAGCATCCGACTTTTGACGCACGCTAAATGACGTGGAGAAATGTGCACGGGATGATGGTGAATTACAGAGGATGCTAAGCATTTTACATAATGTCATCTCAGTTTTAAAAACTCTGCCACAATATTGATAGAGTTTACCTCTCGGTGGTAAGATTATGGGTCACTTTATACTTATGATAAATTTTGTAATTTTCTACTTTAAACAGATGTTATTTTTGAAATTACATAAAAACTTCGTCACAGTAATGGATGACTAGAAACTCTAAAAAGAGGCCTTTGACAGTTGGAGAGAACATGAGTGAGAACAGTAAAAATTAGTTGTAGTCTTTAAAATGATTATTTATAATTAAATATATAAACAAATAAAATTATCTCTATTTTTTAAATACATACATATATGAATAAAATTACTGTTCATCTGTGTAATAATAGATAATTATTAGACATAGGTTAATATATATAGAAATGATTGCTTTTAATCTTCATAATTCTTATGCATCATTTATAATAGTTATAGTCTTTATAATAACCAAAACAGTTAAACAAAATAGAATTTTTCTCATTTTAGAAATAAACAGAATCTCAGAAAGGGTTGTTTCCCCTGCCTCAAGTTACATAGTTGCTAATGGCAGAGTTTGAACCCAGATTTTCTGATTCTGAATCTCTTGGTCTTTCTGCTCCTGGCACTGTGTTGTAGTCTTTTCTTCAGTGAAGTTAGGTATGGAAAGAAGGAGTAAAGGGAATCTGGCTTAAAAGTCTTGAACTGAGGGACTGCTTGTAAATGGAAGGTTAAATAAAGGGAGTGAGGTACAAGTCTCTCTTTGAAACAGGAACCTGAGAGCGGACATGCTGTCAGAAGGAGCCTCGACCTACGTTTCCAAAACAGGTGCATTTGTTGGAGTGCAGGAGGAAAATATTAGAGCTGCTATTAAGCTGTTTTAAGAAATAAACTAAATTTACTAGTATTTAACATTGGGATTGAAACTGGGACCGTTACTTGGGTCCCATGTCAGATGATAAGTGTCCTGTTTGGAACACAGCTGTCCCGGGGATTGTGTGGAACTTGCACAAGGCCAAGTGTGGAGAAAGGCCCCGACTCTTGTTTGCTTTCAGCCTATTGTGATGTGCTGCATTTACTCCATAGATTTACAGATTATGGTAACCAGTTTTAATTAAAACAACAGCTACAAAATTGACACTTGGCTTGAAAAGATTCCTACAAAGGACCATGGGTGGAAGGTAATGTTGATAACGCAAACACAAATGAGCTGTGAAACATTGGCAGAGCTGAGACTTATGCCGGTTATCAACTCTGAGGTTATTATCAACTCTGAGGTTAGCTGAAAAGTGAATTTTGTCCAAGAAAATTCAGTCCTATGTGGAAATATTGTGCAGTTGCAAAAGTCCTCCAAAGTGGAGGAGATGATGCCAATGGCCAACGCCAGGAGCATCTGTGTGCTTCAGGGGACCAGGGGATAACGTCCCCCAGGAGTCATGGTCATTTTCATGTAGTGCAGTTTCTTTTTTAATTCTTTTTATTCAGCAACCGTATGTTGAGTATCTGTTAGGTACTAGGCACCACGTGGTGGAGAAGACAAAGCCTAAAAGGAGCTCACAGTCTAAAAAAGTCTCGATGTTGTGCTACCATTATAGAATGAGAATGGTTTAGTTGTAAGGGATTCGTGGAGTATCTCGCCCGGTGGCATTGTTGTTAGGGGAGGACCTCACCGCACGCTGATGAGACCCCGCTGTCAGTACCTGGGAACCATCGGAATCTCTCCTCCGACTTGGTATCGTGAGGCTTCACGTAATGGCATCCAGCTTTCCCTTTTTTTTTATTTGGCTGTTTACAGTTAATTCTTAGCCCTGATTTTTGAACTTGCATTTTTGCCCCTAGGTATTGCTAATACATTCCAGCCTAAAAAAACCCTTAAACTGAAGGCTCTAAATTTTATATCAAATGAATGTTTTCTTTTAAAAATGTTGTGTGTGTGTGAAATTCTTTGTATTGATTTTATTTTAAATGCAGAAGATCTCTGTTGGCTACTAACACTAATAGAAATATTAGCATCCCAGACAACAGAAAGGAGCACACTGCTGGGATGGTGTCATTTGACATCACCTTTCACTATTGACATCTGACCAAAAGCAGCATTCCCAGTTCATGAGTCAGGGTTCAGCCATGTACAGCCAGGTGATAATTTTTAAGTACATCTCTGAAAGAACCCCAAGAAGTACCTCTTTCTAAAGAATAATGTGGCATATACTTTAGGCTTGAAATATTATAATTGAAGCAGGCTTATTAAATATTCATCTGTTCCTATGCACTGTTCTCAAGTGAGTTAAACAGATCATGAAGGAGTCTCTCCTATTTAAAAAAAAAAAGCTCCTGTTTAACAAAACAGACTCTTTTATGTTTGCAAATGAATTATGTTTGTAATAATTGGTGAGAGCAATATTATCTGAAAGTCTAGTCTATCTTACCCTCCTCCTCCCACTCCACTTTTTGGTGGTGATGGTGGGACATTAAATAGAGCCTTTAAAAAGTAGGATTTCCCCACGAGTGTTAAAAATGAAAATATAATAGTCACTGCCATAATTTATGGCAAATTATGTCAGGAGTAGAGGAAAGGGAATTCTTCAACTATCTTGATCTTTCACTATAGGGAACCTGTGAGAAATAGAGAAAAATAATTAGGAAAAAATTATCCATAGCTTCACCATTAAAATGAAAATTCCATTAAAAAATACTTTTAAAAATAACACATTTGTGGTTATTTTATGCAATTGAATGGCCAGCACTAAATCACGTAGGGCTAACCTGAAAAAGGAAAGAAGCATCAGTGAGAGTGGGATGAGGGTGCCATCTGTTACCCTTTTAGTGGTTGTTATTGTTTTTTTCTGATATAGGCAAAAATTACTCCATAAAAAATGCTTTGAGCAAATGGAAGACTAACATATTTTGACAAAAATAGTGCAGAGATGTGTCTTAGAAAATGACTTTATTGTAGCATTTTGAATGTGAGTTGGATCATTTTGGTTTAACTGTGCAGTCGAGACCTATGCCTCCCCTCCTCTCACTCTCTCGAGTGCAGCATCTATTCTAGCATGAGGTGTATAGAAATTAGGGTCAGTTTCTGGCACATTGTGGAGGCACCAACCATTTGTGGTGGGTAGTGATGACAAAGTGCAGACTTTCTCAATGAAACAGGTTGCCTTGACTTTTTACTTGTGTATACACACTCTTCAAGTTTTAAAACTAACTCGATGTACATTGAGTGCTTCCTGTTGAGGAAATGGACGAGGTGTGTGAAGCCCCATGGGGCGGAGTTGGGACTGGACTGTAGTGGACAAACTTTGGATGACTCTGAGTTTGTGCATCTGTTTCCTTGATGATTCACCTGCTTTGTAACATCAGCATCTCCAAAGCCAGATGCCAGAATGACTAGAACTGTTGCGCTCAGTGGAATATTGGCTTTCTTGCTATTAAACGGTCATGTTTTTTGGTGTCCAAGCAGTTAACTTTGGAAAGAAACAATTTTGATGTGTCTTTTAAAATGTTTTATAAATAAACTTGGTTTAAATAATAGTTAATACTACACTGTTCCACTGTCTTTAAAACCCATTTCTGTGGCAATATTCAGCACAATATTTACATAATTATGCAAGACGTTATTGTCAATTTGAGATATCTTTATGTTAGTTAAAAAGATTAACATGCAATAAAATTGCCTTTTTTTCTTTGGTGTACAATTCTGTGGGTTTTAGCACATGTATGGATTTGTAACCATCCCCACAACTGGTCCATCCCATCAAAAAGTTTCCTCAGGCTACATTCTCTCCCCACTCCTAAATTCTGGCAAACATTGCTCTGTTCTCCATCCCTATAGTTCTGTCTTTGCACAGATGTCATTTAAATGGAAGCATATACTGTGTAATCTTTCGAAGCTGACTTCTTTCACTCTATATAATTCCTTTGAGATTCATTCGAGTTGTTGTGGGTATCCATAGTAGGCTTCTTTTAATTACTGAGTTAGGATTCCATTATATGGATGTACTGCAGGGTTTTTATGCATTAACCCATTGAAAAACATTTGGGTTGTTTGAGGTTTGGGGTATTACAGATAAAGCTGCTGTGACCCTTTGTGTAGAAGTCTTTGCATGCACATACGCTTTCCTTTCTCTTGGATAAATACCTAGGAGCAGAATGGCTGGATTATATGGTAGATATACATTTAACTTTTAAAGGAAATTTCAAACCATTTTCCAGGGTTAATTCTATCAATTTGCATTCCCACCAGCAATGTAGGAGAGTTTCAAGTGCTTGGCATCCTTGTCACCACTTGTTATTGTCAAGGTTTTTTATTTTAGCCATTCTAGTAGATGTAGTGGTATCTCATGGTAGTTTTAATCTGCATTTCCCTAATGGTTGAACATTTTTTCATGTGCTTGCTTTAAGCTTACTTGCAGTCATTTTCATGTGCTTACTTGCAGCAGTTTGTATATCTTTTTTGGTGAAAGGTCTGTTCAAGTCTTGTGCCCATTTTTTAATTGGGTTGTTTCTTTTCCTGGTTTAGTTTTCAGAGTTGTGTTTTTTTAAACATATTCTAGATACAAATCCTTTGTTGCGTATGTGATTTGCACATATTTTTCCTGGTCTGTACCTTATTTTTTCATTCTCTTAATTGTATCTTTCTCAGAGCAAGAATTTTTGAATTTAAAGACATATAATTTATCTTTTTTTTTCTTTTTAGTGGATTACGCTTTGGGGGTGATGTCTAAGAACTCTTTGCCTAACTCCAGGTCATAAAGATTTTCTTTTATGTTTTCTCCTAAAAATTTTATAGTTTTCCATTATACATTTAGATCTATATGATCTATTTTGAATTAATAGTTGTGTAAGGTCTGAGCTTTGGATCAAGTTTCCTTTTTTTGCATATGTATGTGTAATTATTCCAACTCTGTTTGTTGAAAAGACTGTTTTTTCTCTGTTGAATTGCCTTTGCATCTTGGCCAAAAATCAGTTGGCTGTATTTTGTGAGTCCATTTCCCTGGTACTTCCTGTTTCTCTGAGGTTCCCTCTTTCAGTCCTCGAGACACAAAATGGGGCTTTAGAATAGGGCAGTGCACTTCCTGTGACTGCCTACCTTCTAGACCAAGAGGCAGGAAGACAGAGGGCAAAAGAGTAACAGATGTTTGCGCCTGCCTCTTGAGATCATAGCTCCTCTGATCAGAGGGGAAGCTTCCTTTCCCTCAGAGGTTTAAGTGATTGTGGTCCTCTCTGCCCACCACCACCTTGCAGTTGCCTTGTGCTGGGGAGGAAGAGAATAGAGAAAAAAGGAGGAAACACGGGGACTTTCCCCCATTCTATCAAGGGTTAGGAATTCCCTTTCCTGCTTCTTAAACTAGAGCTCAAGAGGCTTTGCGGATTTGTTCCCTCTGTCTGCATCCTAGAGCTCATTTCCAGGTGTCTGGCTACCTTGAGTCCAGGCTAAGGGATTTTGGAGGAAAAAATGAGGAAATTCATCCCTGGTTTGGTGGTACTTTGAGTTGTGCTCTTCTCCCCCAATCAGCTTGCTCTCATCATTTACGTTTCAGAGCCCTCAAATCCTGCTTCATGTATTCTATCCAGGTGTTATAGCTGTGTTCAGTGGAGAGACTGGGTGTAGTACACTTCCTTCATCTTAACTGGAGCCAGTACCCCTCTATATTGTTTTTAAGTACAAAATTTAGAGTAATATTTTGGCTGAGTTAAGTAAATCTGGAAACAATAGGTATTCTGTGGAAAATTGTTTCTCATAGACTTTTTAAAAGTCATTTTATCTTGGCTGAATTGATTTATTTACATTTTTAAATATAAGAACAAAGTGGAAACTTTCAGTTTTGTGGAAATCCCACGTTAAGATTTCAGTGGACTCTTTCTCTTGTTCCTCGTCACTATTAAAAAATTACCAATTTAGGGTAAGCATTTTAGTACAATATGCAGATTTACATTCAGTACCATTTGATTTTAGGTGCAGAAATGCACCTAGGAAGCCTATAGTCATTCACAATTCCGTTTACGTTGTAGTTCTTATCTTTCATTACATCAAGAATTGTCTAATTTTAATCCTTTAATATCCAGTTATTGAACTGCTTCTGAGATGTGAGTTGTTTCGTCTGCATTCTGAACCCATTGCATAAGCTTTAAGAGGAATTAGAGGACTTAGGGAAGTCCAAAAAAGAGGGGCTAATTATTAACATTTTCATTCTCTACTGACTTAAAAAAAATGTGGGCTAAATATAATTATCCAGACAGCTGGTGAAAAACAAGTATAGCTCAGTAGATTCCTAGTGGAAACAACCACACGGCCTAGAAATTAGCTAATTTATTTTAAGTAATTATCTGTAGAAATCCATTAAAAATAGTGAGGGGGAATCAACTGTAGGTAATCTTAAATCTCTTGAAATCAACCTCAGGAGGCCATGTTAATGGGATCATGGCAGGATATAGGAGTAGACAGAAAGGCCAAGTTTAAGGTAATTAAGAATAACTCATTTGGCATTTAAATTATGGAAAGTGGCAGTAATATATAAAGATGGAAGACACTTGGATAATCCTATGATGTCCCTTTATAGATACATCACAATGGTTAATAGTGTTGGTGTTTTTATGATTTTAGCATCTGTTTTCCACAAAATGGTCAAGTCTTAAGGACTTGAATATTGTCTCCCCTAGTGCTTGCCATGCTTTGATTATTTAAGACTAATAACAATTGGGAATGTTTATAGAGCTCTGTGACAGACCTTGTGCTGAGTGAGCATGGATTATACCATGTCCTCGTCACAAGAACCTGGTGAGGCTGGTCCAGATTGGCAGGAGAGGAAATGGGCACAAGAGGGAATAAGTGCTTAGGATCAAATTCATGTGGTCTGACTCTAGAGCCTTTCTTTGTTCTTAACCTTCCAGTTATAAGATTACCCTGTTGAATGGGGAAAAATTCTTGGAAGGGATTGAGAAGACCAAATTAAATAATAAAAATATTTATTGCATTATTTACAATAGCCAAGATATGGAAACAACCTAAGTGTCCATCAATGGATGAATAGATAAAGGAAATGTAACATGTATATATATACACACACACACACACACGTATACATACAAATGGAATATTATTGAGCCATAAAAAAGAAGGAGATCCTTCCATTTGCAGCAACATGAATGGACCTTGAGGATATTATGCTAATTGAAATAAGTCAGACAGAGAAGGATAAATACTGTATGATCTCACTTCTATGTGGAATATAAAAAAACCAAAGCAAACAAAAAACCAAGCTCATAGATACAGAAAACAGATTGGTGATTGCCAGAGGTGGGGGGTGTGGAATGGATGAAATGGGTAAAGGGAGTCAAAAGGTATAAACTTTCAGTTATAAAATAAATAGGTAATGGGGATGTGATGTACAGTATGGTGACTATGTTAATAATATTGTATTGCCTATTTCAAAGTTGCTAAGAAAATAGATCTTAAAAGTTCTCATCACAAGAAAAAACTATTTTTTTGTAACTGTGTGTGGTGACAGACATTAACTAGACTTACTGTGTGGTCATTTTGCAATGTATACAAATATCAAATCATATTGTACACATGAGACTAATATATGTCAGTTATACCTCAACAAAAAAATTATCTATGCATTTTATAAAAGTAAAGAGCATTTTAACTAGATGTGTGGAAGCCTCAACAATGGAATGCTGGGTTTCGTGATCACTCAATTTAAACCAGAGAAAGAAAGGGAACAATTTTGGTTTTATGATTCATTCTGTTGTCAGAACATTCCTTCTGTCAGTTTTCCATGTCAGCTTGGTGTCAGTAACCACGTTGTATCATCACCTCCTTCCTGAGGACGTCTCACTCAGTAGGATTGTGCCGCAGTGAGCTTCCTTAATCCAGTGCCAGGGGAATGACTCCAAGGGAAGACTCAGACAGCTGAGGTTCAAGGAGATCAGAATTTGGTACTTTTTCCACGTGAATAGTTTAGGGTCTTGATGCACTTAATCTTTTTAAACTTCCCAAATGGTCTTATGGAGATGAGTCCTTATTCATGTTCAAGAGATGACTCGCTCTCTCTGTCCTCTCTTCCTCACTTGGATTAATTAACGTGCTCTTAAACCAGTTGGTTGAATTTATACTTCTGAGAGAGAAGACGACCCTTAAGGGGTTGAGGAATGGTGTTAACATCCTGTCCAGATGGATATTTGTGCCTGGATGTTCGTGTTTATACATATTTTCCTTTGTGAATGTACAGGCAGCAGCCAACTCGAGTCAGCCAGACAACTTGTGTGGTATTCTTCCTTTTTACGAACAGTTTTGGCTGATAGCTAAGCACAGATAAGATCCTTTTTCTGTTCCCATGGAGCTGTTTTGCTCTCTTTTTGATAAGCGACTTCATATTACAGACCAAGGACACGTTAAAGTTGTTGGTGGGGTGGAACTTAAAAGTGGTCAAAATTTGTGGGCTATCAGAATTTTATTCTTTACCTAAATCGAAACACTTGTGTACCCACATTGCATAGACCAAGATAAATGTTTGAGATTCAGTTTTTATTTCTATTACTAACAGCTGATCATAAGTAGAGGCATTTGGGTGTGAAACTGATAGTGGGGAAAGCGCTCTGTGGCGTTTTCTGTGAAGTTGCATGTTCCTCTTTATGAAAATGTCTCCAAATTCACCTTTCATTCACCTTGGCCCACACTTTGTGAGAACTTAAAACTAGCCCACTTGGTTCTTTTCTTTTGCAGCTATCAATACTATTGGGAGATTACGTGTATAGAAAATCTCACCAGAAACCAAGGAAGACCCTGCTTAGTTGTAATTCCTTAGAAAATCTTGTCACAGCTTAGATGAGCTTAGAAATGTGAATCCTCACTCTGTAGCCTCGTTCTTGCTTACCTGGCTCGTGGTTTACTTCCCAGTCTGTCCCTGCTCTCAGTTTTCGTTTTCCACGTTGCTGCCATAATTTCTGTATAAAAAGCATGTCTAAACCATGTCACTCTCCTGCTTAAAACATTTCCAAAGCTCCTCACAGCCTGTGGGAGAAAGCCGGGATTGTTCATGTGGCCTCCCAGCCCTCTGATGGGAACCCGGGCAGCCACATCGTCTGCTACTCTCTCCTTTGAACATGGTCCTTCTGAAACACCACGCTCTCACCTCAGGGTGCTTGTGTCCTTTCAGTGCTTCCCTTTCCATCTCCTTGTTCTGTAAGATTTTACGTCAGGGCTTCCTTTCTTCTGACACCGCTAGGTTGGGTGGCGTGCCCCAGTGCCTGTCGCTGTAGTGTATTTGTCTGTTCATGTGAGGGAGCTGTGAATTCCTTGAGAGCAGGGTACCGTGTCTTAATTATCTGTTCCTTCAAGCCTGGTCCCGAAACTGACACATAGTTAATGCAGTGTTGCATGAATGATGGAGTTGCCATTTGAGGTAGTGAATTCCCCTTCCTAGAAATGTTTCAGGCAGGAGCTGAGGACTCTCTTACTCAGAAGTTACTCTCTCTCTGATTTTGTTTTTTATTTTATTTGATGCTTTTAGTTAGCTTTATTTTAAATTTTTTCATCTTTTATTCTTTGACCATTAAATATATAAAAGCATTTTAGTAATTAGCATCATATTAATAGCTGCATGGTGCCTAATATATATATTAGCGCTAACTTCTCTGACAATGCAAGGCAGAGAGTAATAGCGTTGTTTTCATTTTATATTTGTAGGGAACTGAGGCCAGAGTCTCAGTTACCAGAGATAAATTAGGCTGCCCAAGGTTTGACCTGCAGTTACTAATTATGAGAACCAGGATTCACATCTAGGTTTGAATCTAGACATTATGTACATTTCGCTATGCCATGTTGCCCATAAAGAAAACTGATGTTTGTGTAATTGCACTGATTTAATATACAGCAAGAATTCCATGGTTGTCAGGTAGTGGTGACTTGACAGCAGGCTTGTTGTTAGTTTGGCAAAAATATTTGAAATAGAGACGAGTATTCTTTTTTTAAAGAAGTGAACTGAGATAAAATGGAAATAGATTATTTTCGGTTTAGTTTCTCCATTTGGGTTTTGTTTCTGGCTTTAAACAAAACCTGTACATCGAGTTAAATTGGAGAAGGTGATCCTGACATTTCTTTTCTATAGTCAGTGAATTTCTGATTCTGCCCAAAGACAGGAGTCCGCCTCCCCAGCTGCATCCCAGCTCTGTGGAATCACTCAGTTTACGGTAGGCATAATCCACTGCGAGCATCCTTCAGCTGTTTGGATGGTAGGGGGTGGGGGAAGGGGTGCAATAGCATTTCCACAAAAATAAAATAATGAATCTCACCGACATCAGGCAGGTTGCTATAAAGCAGGTACGCCTTTTAAAAATAAAATGATGGTAGGTATCAAGTAGAATAAGAATGCTGTGACACTTAATCCCGGCATGATTCTGTGATAGCGGGCAGTAGCTGCCCAAACTGTTACCTAACAATTCGCCTGGCTCGTAAAACACAAAGAAGCTTTTTGTAAACAGCTTGTGTTGTGTTGTATCATTGATGTTTAGCTCTCTGCTTCCGCCTGCACGCTGCTCTCCGTGCCTGCTCTCCAGGGACTGCTCTGCGGTCCAGCTCACTCTCCCCGGTTCAGCTCCCAGAGCAGATCAGATGTTCCAAGAACCAGATGCCTTTGGTGCCCAAAGGAAAAATTAGAAAAGATTTATTTTGATTTAAAAGGATGTTTAATAAAGATGTGGATGTGTGATTTAGATGAAAAAAGATAGTGAATCATGAAATGATATGTTTTAATACTGTAAATTTATTTGAAACTGCTTTTTGCCAAATCTTACCATGTATACTTTAAATATTTTCTACCATCTGCAATGAAGTGGTGTTTGACTAGTAGGAGAAGGGATCTGATTAAACAGGGTTTGATTTTCTCACATAAAATGTCTGTAGGGAAACCATTAGGGGTGGTGCTTCTACCAAGTCATCAGGGAGGGACTCAGGCTCCTTCCAGCTTTCAGCGTCCTGAGCGCAAGGCCTCCATCCACAAAACCACAGGACACTGTTGGAACGCCAGCCAAGACGTCTGCGTGAGGAGAGGAAAGGAAAGGGGGCAAAGGGACTTTCTGGAATCCCCCACCCATTGAATTCTACCTCAAACTCCTTGGCCACCTCTGTCTTCCAGGCAGGCTCAAGTGTGGTGTTTAAGTGGGTACGTTGCCAGCCCAAATAAAATCAGATTTCTATGACTTAAAGGGAAGGGGAGTGGAAATTAGATTTGAAAGAGTTGACTCTGCCACCAAATGCAGACTTTATTTTTTAAGTCATTAATCTGCCTAACCATCTTTTCAGAGTTTAAAGGGAAGTATATTTTGTAGGGCTATTTTAAAGAAGTATTTCAGTTTGGGGAATTTTTTTTCCAGGCCACTGCTGTGCTTTTGTAGAATTCCTAATGTCCTTTTGTTACTCTCCAATTAGTAATCTTTTAAAATTATAAGTATCAATCTGGGTTTAAAAATGGAACAGGGTTGATATTACCTACTTCAGAGTAAGAAATCCTTTCATGCCTTTCCTGAAGACACGATTTAGAAATATTTAGGAAAAGTCATCAGGTCTTTCTCACAGAGCACCTCCCTGGCTATGTCTCTTGCAAGCTCAATCCTTCAGGTGTTAAGAACTTCTGGCAGCTCTGCTCATGCTCTGGCGCCAGATTCTGCCACACTCTTCTGATGTGCTGTGGTCTTTCCTGCCTCTGGATTTTTTTCCCTGGTAAGTTCTCTGCCTGAAAGTTTCTGCCAGTACCTTTCAACGTGGGCACATCCTCTTGATTGTTCAGGTTTTGCTTCACTGCTCAGCCTTTCCTGTCCTGCATGCTGCCTTCCCTCTCTGTCGGTTGTCTTCTGACTGGTTTAGGTGCTGCTAGGTCTCTGCTGCCCTAATCGCAGAGAGGAAGTGCAGCAGTGACGGTGTGGAGTAAATGAGATAGTCCAGGTGAGCCACTCGGAACAGTGCCCAGCCTCCCCGTGGGAAGCAGGCATTGTGTATATCCATCATCTTTCCCCATTGCGTGGTATTGCTTCTATGCTTTTATGGATGATAGATTTCTGGAGGGCAGTTGTTGTGTTCTGTTATTCCTGACATCCCTGTACAGTGTGTGGTGCATAGGAAGTGCTCAGGAAACGTGTAAAGACTGAGCAAGTGGGAGTGGGTTAACCAGAAGAGGAGAAGGGAAGGCTGGAGCTCTCCAGTCCACTTTCACCCTGGAAACATGAGGTAGTGAGTGAGGTCTCTACATCCCAGAGGTAAAGAGCAGGTCATCTTAGCTTGGCAGGGAGCAACAGTTTTTCCACCGTGCTTTGTCTTATCGAGTGAGCTGGCCCTCATGCAGGTACCGTGGCGTGATTTCAAACTCTAGAATCATGTGTCATTGGAAGACTTAATTTAGGAGCTCTGCATTCATTTGCTTCAAGTTGTGCATTTAACACTGCTGTGTGCTGGGTTCTAGAGTTGCAAAGTGAACCAGGGTAGTCATCGTCTTTAAATTTTTCCGAGATAGTGGAGGACAGACAGGCAGACAGAGACACACACATGCGTGCACACACTGTCCTCAGTGTGTAAGTGATTAAATGAAAGCTTAAAGGTATGAACAGAGAAGTGACTCATGATTCTTACGTTTTATTTCTTCTTTAGGGACATTGTTCTCGTTGTGGAAGGTAAGTGTTGTTCCTTAAGCCCTGTTCTTTCAGAGCTTTCGTGAGCTTGTTTGTATTGCTATGTGGGAGATACCACACTGCTGGTAGCAAAAATGAGGCAAGAACAGCATCAGAGGTGATAGATATCCTCTGCAGTGCCAGTATCTTTGACCACTGCTTGCCTGGACGTGGCAACACTAAAGAAAAACTGCTGAGACCTTCTCTTTGAGTTCTTGGCATTCATCCTTAAGGTGATTGCATGGTATAAGATGGCTACTAGAAGCATCACATTAATATTCTAAAAGGTGGAAGGAGGGAGGGGAAAAGGTTGAAATTCTGAACACAGCCAGCTTCTTTTAAGCAACCTTTCTTTGCTTAATTTTCTCAAAACACATATGCTTGTTTCTCATTGGCCAGCACTTAGTCATGTGGACTCACCCAGCTGCAAGAGAGGCTGTGGAAGGTAGTCTTTAGTTAGATGCCTTGCTTCCTCTAGATGAATTGTGGCTTCTGTTGGGAACAAGGGCAGCATGGATATTGGGTAGTAACAAGCAGCCTCAGCCACATTGCTCAGTAAATGTTCTGTGAATGAATGAATGAGGCATTAACAAATCAAGGCTTTTGGTGTCGAGACTATGCATTTGCTTTTCATGGTCTATAGGTTTTGGATCTTAAAATCAGATCGACCTTTCAGATGTCTAGAAAATGAAATATTTGGATTTGCTCTGCCCTCTGAATCAGTGTTAGTTTGTTAAGCATGGTGGACTGGGCCAGAACTGTAGGCTAATGAGAGGAGACAGGTTTGGGGTGTGACATATACGTATGGACATGTCTGGTATTTTACTTTCATTCTTGATTAGCAATAGTTTATTTAAATGGGTTTTACTGGATTACTGTTGTTTTGGTTTACAGAAATAGATACATAATTTATGTAGTTTTGTATTTATAGATCACCTCTGTTCTGGCAGTGATTACCTAGTGTGGACACTAAAATTGATGGGATGTAATTTCCTAAGTGATACAGTACTGCTAGTGCCAAGCTTAGACCACTGTAGTAGCCTTGAAATACAAATTTTTAAGAATTGTAAAAGTTCTAAGTGCTTGGAGGCTTCCTCAAAATTGAAGATAATTTCCAAAATTATCATCAATTGGTGCTGTAATTATTTAACTGATATTATTATAGGGTATTCATGGTTTTCTTTTATCTTCCAGTTTCTTAACATAAAAGTCAAAAGAAAACTCTCTCTTCATTGTCAGTGAGACTATTTTGGTCAGCACGGCCCTGTGAACTTGTACTTCTGAAGGAAGTGTACTGTGAGGAACCTTAAAAATAGGTTCTGCGGGCTGTGTCTTTAGGACGACATTCATGCACTCCATTGAAAATATGCTCTGTGACTTCATTTTATTGTGCTGAGCAATCAGAAATTGGTTTTCCCAAACCATCCGAATGTGAAGAATGGCCTGCTTTTATTCGTTCTGTGAAGAAGTGGATTCCAGGGACCCTCAGCTGCAGGATGGCCCTTCTTCACAGCTGCCGCCCTTCCTTTGTGGGGGACACCCGTTGCTAAGAGAAGGCTTTGTCTGTTGCGTATAAAATGGACTTTGTTTGGACCTCCCTCAAGCAACTTCAACTGTGTCAGAGTCCAGCTGGACATTCCTCACCAGATGATCATTTAAATGCAGGTCAAATTTAGAACCCAACTTATATGAGTTCAAAAATAGACACTGCCTTTAGAAAACTGACCTCTGGTACTCTTGTGGCTTGGGGATCTGATAGGCTATTTCTTGTCGTTCACACAGCTCTGTTTTAGACTCTGAAAGGTGGTGTGCATTAAGGCTAGATGAAACCAGTGTCCTTGTAACATGGGACCCTGGTCTTCATTGCCATACATCGGTTTCTTCAGTCCACACTCGTTACTTCCAGCGCGTTTTTGGCAAGACGAGAGTCCGTTTATCATAGAATAGAATCTGGTTTCTGTACATTAATTTTATGGAATGTTTTCCAGTTTCACTAGGAAAGCCTAGAGAACATAAAAAAAAAATCTAACAGGTTAATTTTAAGGTAATAAATCCCTTATATGATATAATCTTCAGTTTTATCTAGATGAGTTGGAAATTTTCCCCAGGGGACAAGGTACCTGCTGGTAACCCTAAAGATGAGAAAGGTAAAACTACTGGTAGCTCTCACCTGAGGCTGGAAGTCAGTTTATCCAGTGATGTAACTTAACATTTATAATATGCAAGTGAATTATCAGTTACCAAAATATGGAGTAATTCTTTGCATCTCAGTTATCACACACGAGTCTAAGGTTTACATAGAAGGTGTTCAGCAGAGAAGTTAATAGGGTAAGATTGGGGTTGGAGAGAAGTTCATTGCTAACTTTTTAATTATCAGAGAAGCAAACCTATATTGTCCTTGCATGGATATATTTGAATTATTGCCTAAAATTTTGTCCAAAATTGAAACAAAATGGTAAACTTAAAGTTTTAAATACTTGAATTATTTATGATTGGAGAGGTAAAATAAACATTTCTTTTTGTGCAGGGAGATCTACATTTTTGGAGACCGCTTTTCTTGTAGTCTTAATGGTAATCATCTTCATTAACACCTTTGTATAATAGTTTCTTTGAGGCTGATACACCTTTAAATAGTGTTTAACATTGAGTCTTTTGGGTATGTTTAGCGACACAAAATTATATATTATTTTGTGACCCACCTGTGTCAGTAATGGTGTTTTTTTATGTCAAAGCAAATATATTTTAAAAGAGAAAATAGGGATTTTTTGCTTGCTCTTTGTTTATAAGAGGTCAGAGTATATTGTATGTACTATGTGTATGTGTGTGTGTGGTCCCTGTTACTGTAATAATTGCTGTGTTTCCGACAGAGGACCACTGAATAATTTTGCATTGCACAAGTAGTGTTGGGGCGTCTCCAAGATTGCTAAGATAGAAATGTCATACAGACATTGTTTGAAACATCTATGGAAGCATTTATTCTTTGTCGTATACCTATTTGGACAAAAGCAATCTACTTACTTGCCATAGTCATTTTCCATGATAACATAAAAGCTGAAACTATAAAAAGTAGAATTTCCTTCAAAAAGGCAAACTTAGGTGTTGAGTAGCTATCTACTGATGCCATATATATCATAGAGAACATTTTCAAAGTTAGCATTTTAATAGGAATGAAGATGCCTGTTCTAATACTGGGAAGTTTCTTGGTTTCATTTAACAGTGAAATTTGTAATATCTTAACTTTTTATAATTCTCCGTAGGTTGCCGAGTGCTTAAGTAATTAACACCCGTTTTGATCCTCAGAGTCATCCTTGCAAATAGACAGGATATCCACATTTACAAACAGAAAGAAACCAGATGCACATATTAGGTACCTTTCTAAATGATTGGAAAGAAGTGTCATCTACAAGTAGACTGTCAGCAGTCGTTAATCAGTCTGGATTTTGTTTTCCTAGTAAAGCCTTCATTACAACAGAAAACTCAAGCAGAACTAGGTCTGGCTCTTGGAAACGCTGAGCTGTTTTGGGCACAGTTCTCTGAAGTTTAAATTACAGTTGTCCCCATTGATGGTGATCATCATTCATTCGTTTTTTTCCTTGAGTCCCTTCTACGTGTTAGGCATCATCCTAGGCTCTGGGGACATTGTTCTTTCCTGAACCTGACATTGTACTTGTCTTTGTGAAATTTAGGGCTTAATGGAACAGACATGAGCAAATAGTATGGTCACACCAGTAAATATGTACATATAAACTGTAATAAGTGCTCTGGAAGCAATATCACCATGTCTTTCCAGTAGTATAAAGGAACAGTTTGATTTTTTATTTTTCCCTCCCCAACACCCCAGTACATAGTTGTGTATTCTAGTTCTAGGTCCTTCTAGGTCTCCTATGTGAGCCGCCACCACAGCATGGCTACTGCATAGATCAGTGGTGTGGCTCCATGACTGAAAACTGAACTTGGCCTGCTGCAGTAGAGCACGTAAACTTTAACCACTAGGCCATGAGGGCTGGCTCAACCTGCTGTTTTATTAACCCCACCCCCCCCAACGCACACACAAATGGGGACCGGCCTGGTGGCGTAGTGGTTAAGTTTGCATGCTCTGCTTCAGTGGCCCAGGGTTCACCGGTTCAGATCCTGGACGCAGACCTATACACTGCTCATCAGACCATGCTGTGGCGGCATCCCACGTACAATGTAGAGGAAGATTGGCACAGATGTCAGCTCAGGGCCAATCTTCCTCACCAAACACACACACACACACACACACACACACACACACACAAGGAGCAAGAGTTAGGCTTTGCAGGCTACATTTTCAGCAAATTGCACGTGAAAGCAAGTTATTGGAAATATGAGAGAATGTACCTGATATCCTCATTTAGTTGAGGGTGTGTATGGGGTGAATGTCGGGGGTGGGGAACGGGAGAAAGAACCGCTGACAAAGACGAGTGGGAATCATCCACTTGGGACTCGGGAGGTGGGAAAATCTTTCAGACAGACCGCCGTCCTGACAGGAGCGCTGAGTGTTTGACAAGCTGAAAGGCTGTGTGGCTGGAGCACAGTAATTGAGGAGATGGGTGCCTTCCAAGTTGGAAAGATTTGCTGGATTATCAGGCAGAGCCTTTTAGACCGAGTCAAGGATTTTAAATTTTATTCCCAGTGCCCTGAGCAGCCATCGAATGGTTTTAGGTGAGGGCGTATTGTGTGTTACCAAGGCCGCCGGGTTGCTGCCTTGAGATGTATTGGAAGGTAACAAGAGTAGAAGCAGGAAGGCTGTTGATGCAACTGTTTCCTGATGTGACTCTGGGGCAGAGAGGGGTTGACTACTGTTTTCTTTCATTCTCAAACGAGAGCTGGAGTTTTCAGCTTTTTCATTCTGGATGAGCTTTCCTACACGTCCCCAAGTAGAGCATGGTCTCCTTGGGGACCTGCGGTTTGGTCGTAGTCCCCGCAGTGTGCCCGTAACCTTGAGCAGAGTTTGACACAGAAGGTGTTCAGTAAACATTTCTGAACTGACCCACTGATGCCCGAGAGAAACGCGCTTCTGTGTTCTGCTCATCCCAGTCCGTCAGCACCTCGTCCTTTGCCACCTGGAGGTCTGACTGTATGTAAACCTGTCCAATGGCGGGGGGCCATGGCAGCCGGGTCGGCACAGACCTGTCCTCGACAACAAGGCCTTTGTTTGGATATGTTGGGAAATATGGGCTACTGCCAGGGCTGAAGGGCAAAGAAGTGAGATATTCGCCTAATTTTTCCTGCTGGCAGCCTGACGGTAGAGCTACAGGAAGGGGTTGGCGGTGAGGAGCAGCGTGGATTGCTTGCTGTTTCGGGGGAGGTCGGGCGTGCCAGAAGAGAGGAACACGGTGTTGGTGTTAGGAGTTCAGAAGTCTTGAATTTCAGGATAACCGTATTTTGCCAGCAGTATAGAGGACAACTTGATGTTTTATTGAGAAAAAAAGCAGCAGCAGCAAGAGTAGGGTTTTGGGGCTGCGTCTTCAGTGTATCATTGAGGGTGCCTTTTATTTAGGAGAATGCCTTGACTTTGAAACAGCTTACAGATAAAGCGATTTAATAGTGAGAACATCAGTAGAGGCAGAGCAGTTTTGCTCTCGGGCGTAGATCCCGTTAATATAAACCCTGAGTATAAACGATTTCTGTCCTCTGGTTCAGACTTGCAGGCTGTGTGACAGGACCAGGCTGCTGCGTTCGCTCTTTCGTGGTCTCAGAGTTCATGGGGAAGCCAGCCTTCTGAGGGACCTGCTCGGCCTCTGCCCTGGTGCCCAGGCATTGCGGGCGAGGGCTGAGTGTGCTTTCCTTCTGCCTGTGCTCACTGAACTTCATCAAGACGGTTACTTGCTCCATAGATGCGTCTGGAATTTGCTTGAATTGTGCTTGTGAAGCTTGAGATAAGTGTCTTCATCTTCTCTCTGAGGGGAGTAGATGGCATTTTCATACATTCCGCTCCCTTTTTGTTGCCCTGGAAGGCAGGGTCTGGGATCCCTTTTACTTCTGTACTGTTCTCCAGTTTCCAACTGAATCGCCATCAGAGGAGCACATCTGGGACGCTTGCCCCACCCACCCTCCCTGCAAAAGTAGTCATTGAACAGCTACTTGGGCAAGTGCCGGCTATGTTCTAGTCCTATTTTGTGAACAATACAAAGTTATATTTTTTGTGTATGTGACTAGGGACTGATGAAATAGTTAAATTGATGGACCAGGATGACATTGTCTCTCTCCAAGGACATAGTATTGACCAATAAAAAGGAGTATTTCGTCATAAACGTCACCGTGAAAGTAGCCCTCCCCAGAACCTGTAACTCGAGTTCGTATTGGAAATTTGGACTATTGCTTCCTGTCTGACACACAGCAGAACAAAGGTCATGCATATTATGTCAGGAGTGGAGCTGACATTGTAAAGCCTATATAATTCTCTTCAAATGGGTTGAGATAAAATTAAAGTGTATGTATGCTTGGAAATTATGTCAGGTTTTTTTTAAGACAGTAAATTTTAGTTCAGCAAATATTTTCTTCTCTTAGTCTTTAAATTGATATATTCAGCTTCTCGTTTGTGTTTGTTAATTCCATTGAAGAACCTTTGTGCTCCTGGTCACTGGTGATGTTAAAGGGCCAGCTGAGGGAAACTCATGGTTTAATATTTACCACACAAAAAGCACAGTCACTCTAGTTTTTAAACAGAAGTTGTCTAGATGGGTTGTGTGTGTGCGGGTATTGAAAATCTAGAAAATTGAGGCTTTGAAAGCTATCAGTTTTAAGTCTTCCTTTCTAATTTGGATATGTTTAATTTTTTTTTTTTGCCTTGTTGCACTTGCTAGAACCTCTAGTAGAACGTTGACTAGAAATGGTGAGAGTGGACATCCTTGTCTTGTTCCCAATGTTGGGGAGAAGCTTTCAGTCTTTCACTGTTAAGTATGATGTTAGCTGTAGGCTTCATATAAATACCCTTTCTCAGCTTAAGGATGTTCCCTTCTGTTCCTGGTTTGCTGCGGGTTTTTAATAAAAGTCGTGACTGGGTGTTGAATTTTGTCTGCATGTGTTGATATCATGTGGCTTTCTGTCCTTTACTCTATTAACATAGTGTATTAAATTAATTAGTTTTCAGATGTATTATGTAAATTGATTTTCAGATGTTAAGTGAAACTCTCATTCCTGGGATGAATCCTATTTGGTAATAGTTATCAAATCTTTTTTATATGCTGCTGGATTGGGTTTACTAATTGAGAATTTTGTGTGTATATGTTCATGAGGGATATTGATCTGTTGTTTTCTCTTTTGTGATGTCTTTGTCTGGCTTTGGTAGAGGATAGTATTGAATTCATAGAAGGAGTTGGGAAGTATTCTCTTTGCCTCCATTTTCTGGAAGAGTTTCTGAAGAAATGGCATTATTCTTTAAGTATGTGATAGAATTCAGCAGTGAAGCCATCTGGGCCTGGAATTTTCTTTGTGGGAAGATTTTTAATTAGTAATTGAATTTTTCTTATAGGTCTATTCAATTCTTCTGTTTTTTCTTGAATAAGGGTTTTTAGTTTTTTTCTTTGTAGGAATTTGCCTGTTTCATCAAAATTTACTAATTTGATGGCATATAGTTCTTTGTAATATTTTCTTATAAACTTTTACTGTAGGGTCAATAGTGATGCTCCCCACTTTCATTCCTTTGGTAATTGGTATCTTTTTCGCTTTTTCTTGGTCAGTCTAAATAAAGGTTTGCCAATTTTATTGACCTTTTTAAATAACTAAGTTTGGTTTCATTGATTTTTTTTCTTTTCTTTTTTTTCTTTTTGGTGAGGGAGATTGGCCCTAAGCTAATGCTTGTTGCCAATCTTCCTCTTTTTGCTTGAGGAAGATTGTCACTGAGCTAACATCTGTGCCAGTCTTCCTCTATTGTGTACATGGGATGCTGCCACAGCATGGCTTGATGAGTGGTGTGTAGGTCTGCACCCAGGATCCGAACTCTAGAGCCCTGAGCTGCCAAAGTGGAGTGTGTGAACTTAACCGCTATGCCACTGGTCCGGCCTCATGTTTTCATTGATTTTTTTTCTTTTAAATTTCCTGGATTTTTGCTCTAAACTTTATTTAATTTCCTTCCTTTGACTTGCTTTGGGTTTAGTTTACTCTTCAGTTTCTTAAAGTGGAAATGAATCAAGATCTCTCTTATTTTCTCTAGGCTTAAGTTTAAAGCTATAAAATTCTTTCTAAAAACTGCTTTAGCTGCATTCTATAAATTTTTACAAGTTTTTCATTCAGTTCAAAATATTTCTTAAGTTTCCTTGTGATTTTTTTTTTCATTGACCCGTGAGTTGTTGAGAAATTGCTGTTTAATTTCCCAGTATTTGAAGATTTCTTAATTTTTTTCTGGTTGTTGATTTAATTCTTTGGAGTCTCCAACATATTTTGTATTATTTCAGTCCTTTTAAATTTATTGGGCTTTGTTCTGTGACACTGAGAAGGGTCTATGCTGAGCCTTGAAAAGAATGTGTAGCCTCCGGTTGTGAGGTGGAGTGTTGTGTAGGTGTCCGTTAGGTCAGTATGGTTAATAGTGCTATTCAGGTGTTCATCTCCTTCCCGATTTTTCGTCTGATTGTTCTGTCATTTATTTAGAATGGGGTGGTGAAGTCTTTCGTTATTGTTGAATTGTCTCTCTCCTTTCAGTTATGTCTATTTTTGTTTCATTTCTTTTGGGGCTCTGTTGTTAGATTGCCACATACAGTCATGCGTCATTAAATGATGAGGATACGCGTTCTGAGACATGTAGTTAGGCAGTTTCGTCGTTGTGCAAAGATCATAGAGTGTACTGAAGGGGAACAAAATTTTCTGTCCTAAAACGTGTCTCTTTAACATGAGGGTTATTTTAGGCTGATTATTTTTGAGAAACGAAGACTCAAAAAGTTTTTCTTGTTACCTCCCCCTTAACTGACTAAAAGAATTCAGATTAAAAAACCTGTCTCAGGAAGCAAGTCATCATCTTTAGCATAACATGAGCTAGGCAATAGACAGAGGGAAAGCCTGTTTGTTGGGCTCCCCTCTGTGCTCTTCTGTTTCTGTGTGACCAAACACTTGTTTTCCCAATGTTTGCTCCTTTTCACCCACCTGTGAATTGCCCTCCTTCCCTTTGAAGTCTCTGACTGACTCTCCCTACCTTCTACATCTTTTTTTTTTGGTGAGGAAGACTTGCCCTGAGCTATCATACATTGCCAATCTCCCTCTTTTTTTTTGTTGGCTTGCTTGAGAAAGATTAGTACTGAGCTAACATGTATGCCAATCTTCCTCTACTTTGTATGTGGGATGCCTTCACAGCATGGCTGATGAGTGGAATAGGTCTGCACCTGGGATCTGAACCTGCAAACCCGGGCCACCAAAGTGGAGCACACAGAACCCCAACCATTTGGTCACAAGGCTGACCCTGTCTTACATCTTCTTTTGTCTTTAGATGATGATGGTATTTAAGGTGAGGGCCTCAACCATTTTGTTGAGTTACTTGGTTTTCCTGGGTTTTTCCCATGTCTACATGTTATTAACCTTTTGTTTGTTTTTTTCCTCAATTTAATTCTTAGATCAGCCAGAAGACCCTAGAAGGGTAGAGGAAAATGTCTTCCTCCTCTACAATACTTATACAAACCTAGGTGGTATAGCCTGCTACAAACCTAGGCTATAAGGTACTAATCTTATGGCACCATTGTTGTATATGTGGTCCGTTGTTGACCGAAATGTCATTCTGTAGCACGTGACTATACATTTATAATTACTATATCTCCCTGATTAGTTGACCGTTTTATAATTTTAAACTATTTCTCTTTTTCTCCAGTTACCTTTTTTGTCTTAAAATCCACTTGCTCTAATAGTATAGCTGCTCCAGCTCTCTTATGGTTACTGTTTGTCTGTCAGAATCAGTCATGTTAGTAAGAGAATGTTACAATGTAATCCTTTGTATATTTTTTCAAATCTGCCACATTTTCAGAGCATTTTATTTATATCCATGATAATTAAAGTAAAAAGAGAAATAAAAATTATCACACCAGTCTTAAAACTATCATGCATGTATACAGTTCTGAGAATTTTAACACATATTTAGATTCCTATCACTTTCACCACAGTCAGGATTCAGAACAATTTCATAACCCCAAAAAACTCACTCGTGCTATCCTTTTATCATCACCTCTCCTCCCACCCATATCCCTGGCAACCTCTGATCTGTACTTCATTCCTATAATTTAGTCTTTTCAGAGTGTCATTTAACTTAATGATTCAGAATGTCATAGAAATAGTCATACAGTATTTAACCTTCGGAGACTGGCTTCCTTCACCTAGCATGCCTTTGAGATTCATCGGTGTTATTGTGTCTATCAATAGTTGGTTCCTTTGTATTGCTAAGTATTCCATTGTGTTGATGTACCAGATACCATTATGTGGATGTCCATTCACCCACTGAAGGACACTTGGGTTGTTTCCAGTTTAAGTGATTATGAATAGAGCTGCTATAAACATTTGTGTTTAGGTTTTTCTATTAATGGAAGCTTTCATTTCTCTTGGGTAGATACCCAGGTGTATGATTTCTGGGTCATTGGGTAAGTGTATGTTTAACTTTAAAAGAAACTGTCAAACCATTTTGAAGAGTGGTTGTATCATTTTGCGTCCCACCAGCTGTGTTTGAGAGTTCTGCTTGCTTCCCATCCTTGTCACCACTTGGTGTTGCCAGTATTTTTTATTTTAGCGATTCTCATGGGTATGTAGCAATACCTCGTCACGGCTTTACTTTGCATTTCCCTAACGGCTAATGATTTTAAACACCTTTCTTGTATTTGCCATCCTTCTGTCCTTTTTGGTGAAATGTCTTCTTTAGGCTTTAACTTTTCTAAGTTAACCATTTCTGAGAAAAATTATTTGAACTCCACTGAATGTAATGTCTTGGTAACAGAGGCCTTTAGTATGAGCGATAGTTATTCTGTGGGTTTGGAACTGCCAGGAGTCTTTCAAGGGCTGCTGAGGGTGTAAGGCTGCTCATCGCACTCTCAGGCTTTCCTTCACTGCTTGCTGTTGGTGCGCCTGATTCTGGCAGCAGTCCCACTTCCCATTCCCTTTCTGGTTTATTGCTTTTATGAAATGATCATGAATAAGCCTGGTGGATTGTGTTTGAAAAAGAATAGTGAAGTGCCTCTCAGTAGCTGCTGCAGGAGCTCTTCTCTAAGTAAAGTACATAAACTCTGGAACATCTGTTTTAGTGCTTCTCAAGCTGGAACCATGAAATTGATACGAGGGTCCGTGAAAGTGAACCTGTCTATGCACTGAGTTGTGTATAGGCTGAATAAACAAGACTTGCAATATATTCTACTGTTTTTCAAAAGTAATGTGGATGCTGCTGAGCAATCCTGGGTTTATTATAATAGTTTTTTTTTTTTCAATATAATTTCTCAAGTGAACCTGTCTATGCACTGAGTTGTGTATAGGCTGAATAAACAAGACTTGCAATATATTCTACTGTTTTTCAAAAGTAATGTGGATGCTGCTGAGCAATCCTGGGTTTATTATAATAGTTTTTTTTTTTCAATATAATTTCTCTTACCAACTCTTTTTCTTCTTTCCTTTTTCTTGGTCATTATGTGGTGGGTAGAGGTTGTCAGATGGAGCCTTCCTGATAAGTTAGATATTGCTGTTCATGACTAGCCAGAACAGGATGAAATGTTTTTTACTTTGTGCTGCTTAACCATAGGTTGATGATTAACCAAATATTCTTTGCAAGGCTTATATCCATTTTTGGTTATGTAGTATGGGATATTTTTGTTGAAAGACCTGTTGCGAAAGTTAGGATGTTATAAGCTCTTCGAATTCTTCGCATGAGAGGGCCTATGTGAGTTAATATCACTAATCTAAAAAATGATATGAAGAAAGTATTCTTCAAGTCATTGTTGCATGAATGAAATGTTTAAATCCTGGGTTGTGGGGTTAATTCTTTCCTCATATTTATTATGTCATTTTGATGCATTTGTTATAAATAAAACTTGATGAGTGGCTTGGTGGTTTAATACAAAGATTATAAAAATAGAAAGGAAACTCTGCCTCTGTATGCAGTTTCTGTAAGTGCCATGTCTGCTTGTGTATTCTCGATCAGATTCTTAAGTCTCTAACGTACTTGACTGCTTTGCACACCTCGTACTATCAAGCAAGTTCTCGTTCAAAGAATATGTAATTATATCCTAATATGATAATTTCTCATGCAGCTATCACATCTTAAATTATCGGTCTACAGCTTTATTTTCCTCAGTTATTTTTGGTTCTCATTTCAGGATGTGAAGTAAGATAGTACGTAATTCCTTCTATGTTAATAGAAATTATGTAAATGAAAGTACAAAAAAAAGTTGATGTACTAAATTATTAGCACTCTAATTTTCATTATGATGTATTCAGGGATGTAATTTATTTTGGGGGCCCTTTTTATTGTATTTGCTTAGATTCCCAAATTTTTTCGTGATATGCAAACAAAACCTGTCTTTAAAAACTGTTGTTCAGGGAGCTGGCCCCGTGGCTGAGTGGTTAAGTTCACCTGCACTTGGCAGCCCAAGGTTTCGCTGGTTTGGATCCTGAGCACAGCCCTAGCACCACTCATCAAGCCATGTTGAGGGAGCATCCCACATAGCAGAGCCAGAAGGACCTACAACTAGAATATACAACTATGTACTGGGGGGCTTTGGGGAGAAGAAGGAAAAAAAAGATTGGCAACAGATGTTAGCTCAAGGCCAATCTTTAAAAAACAGTTGTTTGAATGAGAGTAGAACTTTAAGATGAACTGGCAGGGATGGAAGTCATTAATATGAGATGTGCCCCACCAGAAACCAGGGATCCAGTTCCTAATCATTTCATACTAAAATGACCCCAACTTCTTTTTTTATTCAACAATTATCTACATTGTTTGTTAGAAATTAAAATCTTTGTATAAACTTGTTTAAAGTGATTTTCTGTTATGAACATACCAATACATTAATTGAAAAAAATCTAAGTGTTCCTATTTTTACATTTGGGGAGTAATATTTGAATTCCGTTGAGTTTAAACATAAAGGAAAAAATTGATGAATTGAACTATAGCCATGTGCTGCATAATGACATTTTGGTCAGTGACAGACCGCATGTATGATGATGGTCCCATAGTATTAGTATCATATAGCTTAGATGTGTAGTAGGCTATACCATCTAGGTTTATGTAGATAGCTCTGTGATATTCACACAATGACAAAATCGCCTAACGATGCATTTCTCAGAACGTATCCCTGTCAAGTGACACGACTATGCATTACACTTAAGAATTTCTCTGCTTCAAAAAAACATTTTTAAGGGGCCGGCCCCATGGCCGAGTGGTTAAGTTTGCACGCTCCGCTGCAGGCGGCCCACTGTTTCGTTGGTTCGAATCCTGGGCGCGGACATGGCACTGCTCATCAAACCACACTGAGGTAGCATCCCACATGCCACAACTAGAAGGACCCACAATGAAGAATATACAACTATGTACCGGGGGGCTTTGGGGAGAAAAAGGAAAAAATAAAATCTTAAAAAAAAAAAAAAGCATTTTTAAGAGAGTGAAAAGGCAAGCCACACAATAAGAGGAGATATTTGCAATATATGTATCCAACATAGTACTTGTATCCAGAATATATAAAGAACTACAAACCGATAAAAGCCAGACACTCCATTCCCTCTTATCCTCCCTTTGGTCAAAGACATAAGACTTAAACAGGCAGTTCACAAAAGAAGATAACTCACTTGGTCAGTAAGCTTTTTAAAAGGTTCTGAAACCATTTCTTATAAGGGAAATGCAAATTAAAACCATAATGATATGCTATTATATTCTTACCAGGATGACAAACGGAAAAGACCGATAATTCTAAGTGTAGAGCAACTGGAACTCATATACACTGCTCGTGGGAGTATAAATTGGAGTAGCCTTTGATCTAGCAGTTCCACTTCCACATGTGTACAGACCCAACAGAAACACATGCATATGTGACCCAAAGAATATGTCCAAAAATATTCCTAGCAGCATTATTTGTACATTGTATACAATACATTGTAGCATGTTCATATAATAATACTAATTTTTCCTCGTAGAAGATAGATGAGGTTCACAGGCATGAGTGAAAGAAGACATCATACTCTATGACCTCATTTAAATAAATTGCTTTCCAGCCTTATACTTTTCTTGTGCTGTAAAATGACCAGTTCAAAAACAGGCAGAATCAGTCAATGGTGCCAGAAGTCATAATGGTCACTGGCTTGGGAATTTACTGAGGGCCTGTGAGGGTGGCCTCTGAGGCATCAGTAATTCTCTTTCTTTCTTTTTTTTTTTTTTGAAGAATTTTATATTTTTTTTATTATTATTTTTGCTGGGAAAGATTTGCTGTGAGCTAACATCTGTTGCCAGTCTTCCTCTTTGTTTTTTTTTTTCCCTCCCTGAAGCCCCAGTACATAATTGTATATTCTAGTTGTAAGTCCTTCTGGTTCTTCTATATGAGCCACCACCACAGCATGGCTACTGATGGACGAATGGTGTGGTTCTGCACCTGGGCACCAAACCCGGGAGACTGAAGTGGAGCACACTGGACTTTAATCACTAGGCCATCAGGCTTGGCTCGGTAATGTTCTTTCTTGATTGAGTATTAGTTACATAGGTAGGTTCACACTGTGAAAATTCTTAAAGGTATACACTTAGGATTTGCATACTTATACGTATATTTTAATTTATTATAAAAGTTTACTTTAAAAAAATCCCGTGAACCCACCTTTTTTTTCCTTCTGCATATTGCATACTGAAATACAACCAAGTAATTAGAATTCTTTAGAGTTAGACATAATTGTTGTTAAAAACCTTTTTCCCTTCAAAGACTAATGCTTTTATTTGGCTATTTTGATTTTACTGTTATAAGGGCCTTTGTGAGGTCTGAAAATTTTAAAGGGATAGAAACAAAATTTCTTGGCTGATGGGTTAGGAATACACTACATTGTGTTTATTAAATATGGAAACCTATCAATGTTTTAAAAGTGTTACAGAGAACTAAAATAGGATGATGATAAGGTCTTATTCCTAGTGATCCTGTTAGTCCAAAGAGAGTATTATTCACTTGTAGTAATACAAATCTAATTATGGTCTAATATACTTCTTAGTAACATGACTTCGTCATCCTCGTGTTTTCATAGAACCCCTCTAGCACTTATCATATTTTGCCACATGTTAAAGTTCTTTATCTTTCTTTCCCCTATATACTATAATTTTCACAAGGACAGGAACTTTATTTCTCCAAACGTAATGCATTGCTTATAGTAAATAATCAAAAAATGTTGATTGTTTTCACGTTTTACAGAAGAGTGATAAAATCTCAGAAGTTTTGAATTCTACTGCATATTCCCCATTTCCCTTATACGGACAAAATTAGTTGCAATTTCTTGCATGATAATGATGTAAAATCTATCCTAGTTACTGGTTTTGAAATTTTGTACCCATCATACTTCTGACCTCCATTGAAAAAATGTGCTTATGTCAGCATGATGAACTTTGCCTAAGTTTAGCCTCAAACAGTGTAGATAATATTATTTAAAAACAAGAAGATCTGGAGTTACTACGTTTAATAGGGTAGCTCATTTTATCCTAGGAACAATGCGTGTGAAAGTGCTTTGTACATAAAAGTTACACAACTTAGAAAGTCATTCAGGAATTTTCCAGCATGGTACCTGTTTTGGCTTTTTTTCTTTACTTTTCTTTCCTTTTTTTTGAGGAGGATTAGCCCTGAGCTAATTACTGCCAATCCTCCTCTTTTTGCTGAGAAAGACTGGCCCTGAGCTAACATCCATGCCCATCTTCCTCTACTTTGTACGTGGGATGCCTACCACAGCATGGCTTTTGCCAAACGGTGCCGCGTCCAAACCTGGAATCCGAACCGGCGAACCCCAGGCTGCCAAGAAGTGGAACGTGCGAACTTAACCTCTGTGCCACCAGGCTGGGTCCCCCTATTTTGGCTTTGTTGCTAAACCCATGTTTATAGTCAGAATCACTTTAAAATGTTCTATGAGTGAAACACTGGCCCATGGTAAGTTGATTATGCTGAAGAAACATTTTAAGATGCTGATTTCATTGATTTGAATATCTTGGGCATTTCCAATAGTATAGGCAGGGGTATAATAAATTTATTGGCTGGCAAATTTGGTTTCTTTATTTGCAAGACATTAAAAAAATTTGTAATGCATGCCAATTTGGAGTGGCTAATTTGGAATAATTTTAGATTTACAGAAAACTTGCAGAGATGTGAATATGTATTTTAAATTCCCCTAGAGGATAGTTCCTTAATTGGGATTTCTTTTCAAAGTTTAATATTTTTAATAAAAATGCTCTTGTGTCTGATTTTTGTTCATAGAAAAGTCTTTTGTTTTAAAGTATATTATGTTTAAGTGAAAGTCTGCTGGTTTAGTTGTCCTTTTTCCTTAAATGTCACTTTCCTGTGCTGTAAAATGACCATCAGTTACATGAAGAGCTGTGAAACCTGAGTGTGTAGATGTGTGTTTTATGCTTTACATTTATGAGCATGAATAAACTTTATTGAATCAGGACCATGGGGATCATTTAATTATAGAATCAGAAATCTGCCTGATGAAATGTTCGCAATTTTATATTTTTCTAAAGTAAAATAAAAAGTAGTTTAAAATTGCATATGCCAACTTTCTCTTCCCCTGTCCTGTTTTCTGTTGTAGTTACATAGTAACCTGAGAGTGGTTTGTAAGGACGGAGAGAGACCACATTTTATGAACTTAAGATGCTTTTAATTGTAAGACGTATTATTATTTTATGTATTACTAAGGAAAAAGCCACAGCCTTTTTAAACTATGATACAGTGCTGAGATGTCACCCATTCTAAGATGCATCCTGGTTTCAGTGATATTAAAATGAAGAAAAATGGGAATTTTAGATCTGTGCAATACAGCCCCCACTCTGACACAATTATTTTACTTGGGGTTTAATTTAGAATCTCTAGCTTTTTTAGAAGTCAGTGTGAGAATCATTTATTTGAATTGTGTTGCTTGCTTTTTTGCTCAAATACTATTGGAGATGTGTTCTAATCAATGTCTCTTATTTTAATAAGTTAGGAAAATTTTCATTGAAGCCTCAATTGTGTGGATAAATTTGAGCGCTCCTCAGGGGCAGACGATGAAAAGCCAGCTTCCGCCCTGAATAACTTGAGTCCCTGGGCTCTGTGGCCCCGAGAGCTATTTTATTGTGTTCCTTCTCTTCTGAATTTTCAATTTTTCTCTTTGCTGACTCTTCACTCTCCTAAGTTGTAACCTACAAAAAACTTTTCTCAACAGATTCTTCCCCAAACTACTATTGCTTTTCTTTTTTCCCCTCAGATTACCACCCATTTCTTCTTTCCCAGCATTACCTCAGTCAGTCACAGACACTTCCTCACCTCGGTTATTTATTAATCAATTCTCTGCAGAAGATTTATGTCTCTACCATTTTGCTGAAAGTGCTCTCTCTGAGGTCCCCAGTAGCTTTCTAATTTTCTAAAGCTGGTAACCTCTTTTTAGTTCATTTGTTGAGACTTGTCTTTACTGCTCTCTTACGCGTGGCTCCCCCAGTCTCTCTGTCCTCTCTCTTTCGCACCAAAGCTACAGTTTTATAATCCCATGATGCCAGATTTGGCTCCTGTTTCATCTGCTGTATTATTAAAAGCATATTCAAACATGAAAAAAATGCTCCATAAATCAGTCCAGTATATTGTTAATTATTTCCATTTTTTTGAGTATTTCCTTACTGGGCTTGACCCCATGCAAACATGTTTTTCTTGTTTTTACCAAGCTGCAATCTTGGTAGGCATATTGTTTTATTTTGTCCCTTTACACGATATCAATTATTTTTCCAGGTTTTCATATGGTCTTTGTTATTGTCCCATTACAGGACAATGAATTATGGATTATAGCGCTGATGCATTGTAATTTTCTATGTAGTATTTCTGTTGTTGGACAATTGACTTTTTTCCAGATTCTTTATCTGTTTTGTTTAAAAAACACTGTAGTAGAGAATATTAGCGTTCATATAACCTTTTGCTTCTGTTGTATTATTTACATAATATCCATTTCTAGGAGTGCCATTGATTTCAAGGGTTATGAATATTTTGCTAAAGCTTTCCTACTTTTAAAGGTGCTATCCCAATTTACAGGGCCACTTACTAATATCAAATGTACAAAATATTACTTTGCTAATTTATAGTTTTAAAATGATGGCTCTTTCAGTTTTGATTTAATATTTATTTCTTGCTTGTTAATGAGGGTGAGCATTTCCATAGATGTTTAATATTTAATTTATATTTCCTTATGAGTTCTATCCATGTTCTATAACCCATTTATCTGTCTGGTAATTTAGTGCAAAAGCCATGACAGAGAAACTTATTTTAAATTTCAGGTTGTCTAGATTATCTTTTTTTTAAACCAAATGTGCAGAGATATTTCTGCTTATTCACAGTCTATGGCTTTTGCCTGTGTGATGTTTTAAGTTCTCATAAATCTTCTAATGTTAAAGGGACTTTTTTCCTTTCTTTATTACACAGAAATCTGGAAGAAAACCTGGTCACTTTTTCCCTTTGTTAACTGACCAGTTTTGTTGTTATGATAGTACAAGCTATTCTCTTACAACAATTTGAGGAACATTTTGATTTTGAATTGTGCCTACTATTTTTTTCTGCCTTTGTTTTTTATTTGAAAATGCTTTTCAGATGTAAGGTAAAACTCTAGTTATTTAGACATCATGTGATAATTCTGGTCAATGAAAAATGGCTTTCAAGAACTCGGTGTAACATGCTGACCGTAATTAGGAGACACATCTTTCTGTCTTAACCTTATTAATCAATTGATATATAGTACAGTTTCATGGGTCATTTAGACTGATTGTTGTCGTTGTTGAATAAATTAGTGGACTCTCATTTCTTTCTACAGTGCTAGTCTCACAAATGAATGAATTTTTGCTGTAATCAGTGCACCATCAACTTAAGTCATTTCGAAATCTTTCTTGAACTTCCCGCTTCTTGAACTTACCTTTCACTTAGTATTTTGTCCTGTTAACCTTTCCTTTATTGACTTGAATTATGGATATTTCCTAAAGTTCCAGCCATAGTTGCCATCTCCTTTTATACATTCTTTTTTGTGAGCTTAACCTTATTCCGTTTTAACCTATTTCAAACCCACCTTAGACCACAATTGGGGCCCTGGCTTCTCTTACCACCCAGAGACCCATATTTTCAGTTCTTTTCTTGACTCTGTTCTACAGCAGATTCACAAGCTTGAGTGCCTGGCCTAACAATATAAATGAGTAAAAACAGGCCCTCGGGGAAGAAAAACATTTTTCTATACTGAGAAAAACAGCGGGGTAAGTGGAGTGATAAATGGCCATTGGCATGGGCTCAGGGTCAGGAAGGCTGCAGAGGGGACGAGGAGGGTGGGAGTGTCGGCCCCAGGCAGGCTGTTTGGCTCAGGTCCTTGTTGCTGTTTGGGAATGTGAGCCCAAAGTCACCAGATCTCCCAGTTTTTCAAGAGAAGCTGTAAATCAGGGTTTGCCTGTTAAATACTCTGAATTTTAAAGGATGGGTCGAATTTTTGTAAAATACTGTATGGGCCAAACAAAATATGCCCATGGATCAAGTTCGATGTATAGGCTCTTAGTTTCTAACCTCTTCCCGTAAAGGCATGTTAATCTTGTAGGTTCTCATCAGGTGCCACCCTCCCCCCATCCCCCATCTCCCCTTCCTCCCTTTTGTTTCTTTGTTCATCTATTGGAGGAAGCATCCACTTAGTTATTTAAGCTGGGAACTTCCAAATCATCACTGACGCCTTCTTATCACTTCTTTATTTTGGAGAGGGATCTGGGTCAAGGGAAAAGCTTTTTATGAATGAAGGGAGATTTGAACATGTTTATAGGCAGAAGAAAAGAAGTTAAAGGGAGAGGCTAATGGACAGAGCCTGGCATGTCCGCTGGGGATGGTATGCGGGCTGTAGAATCCAGCTGCAGACCTCCAGGATGTGATGCTGATCCACCCTTCATTCTTTGATTTCCCAATAATCTTGTTTTAACCACAAATACTTATTTTCTCTTTTCTTTTTTGTGGATGTCCTATTCCCTTGAATTTCTTGAGGAAATTTATTATGCTTTTAGAAACATGTTCTTTGTTTTCTCGTATTAACTCTTTTTTTCTTAGGACTTCTTGAATTTGATGCTTTTTTCCGTGTTGCTGATTTTCCTAGAATGGATAGTGATTGTGTAGGGGAAGTAAAACTTTTCTTCTGTGCTGTTAGGGTCTCTGGCTGGGCCTGAGAATCACGCTGACATAAGGCAGATTAACAGGAGAAAAGCAGACACAGTTTTTTTACATGTACATGCGAACTTTCACAGGAAAACGAAAACCCCAAAGAACCGGTTAGGCCTAAGTGTTTATATATTAGGTTGAACAAAGAGTAGTGATTGTGAAAAAGTAACTAAAATACGGGGAGAGGCTGGAGGAAGATAACAGGGTTCTTTTAAGAAGGTTTGTTTGTATAGATTCTTCTCAGCCTTGACTCCCTGTCTCTGGTGATAAGAATGTTCTTTTCCTCCAGGTGCAGGGAAGGCGTCTCTCACATGGGAGTTTTTATCTCCTGTGTTTAGGAAGAAAAGGGGAGGTCAGAGTGCCTTTCTTGCGCCTGTTGTTTTTAAGTGCCTTTAGCTCAAAATAGTCTGCCAAATTGGTGTGTTTTGGGGTGGCATGTTCTAAACCTAAACCCCTTCAGCTGTTGATCATGGCTTTATTTGTAGTACCTGATAGGACCGAAAGGGTGAACTCAGAGTTGCTGTAGAAACTCTGTTCACGCCGTAGCGCCCACGGGCTCTGGTTTACAGAAGTCCTGGCAGGTGGGCAAGCCATACTGGGTAGTGTGGGATTTCCCATGAGGTGTGTGGGTTCCTTACCACCTGAGTGCAGGTGGACTGTAAGTTACAGGTTATCTGGAGCATTGTCTGGCTTCTCTAGTCCCAAGGATCACTGTGGGTGTTCCTCATGGTTTTGACCTGGGGGCTAATGCCACCCATGACCTCTCAGAGAAAAGGGACTGAGGCAGGTCTCATGTTCTTCAGTTACCTGGCCCACCATCCAAGCCGTGCAAGAATTCTCCTCCCAGATTCAAGAATTGTGCTCCTGACACAGATTTTTAGTTTTTCCTAGATTCTGCTATGGGAATTAATTATTTGGAGGTCCTTCCTCTTGCTTTAAGGGGTTACTGGTCTCTCAGCTCTCTTGAATTTTGTCTTCGTTCTGTTTCTCTCGACTTGCCATTTCTCAGAATTTCTCACTGCTTGGTCTGCTGATGTCATCTCTACTGGGAATTCCTCTACTTCCGTGAATTTATTTGTATTTTTATATGTCTTATTAAATTTTTTTGAGTTAGGAGGAGGAGAAAGGTAAATTTCTGGGTGGTTAGCAGTTTCAAACCAGAAATATTTTCTTTTTATACGGTTTTGTTTTTTCCATTTCTGCACATGCTGTTCTCCCTTAATCCCTTCTCCGTATGTCCAGATCGCAGATAGAATGTACCGTTTACTTTTGATATGTCTGTGACATTGCTCATAAGCTTCTCTGGTGTGGAATGTTTTTGCCCTGTTGTTCTGCCTGGGAAACACTATTAAGGAAACATGTAGCTCAAATCAAGGCCTAAGTTCAAAACTGGGATCCAGTACCACTTAGTAGCTGTGTCACCTTGTAGAATTATGTCTTTAACTCCCCCTTCCCTCCTGAGAAGTATGGATAATAGTATCTGCTACTTAATAGTGTTGTGAACAATCAGATGTGATAGTCCAGGTGGAACCCCTGGGACATAGTAAGTCCTGGGACATCGTGAGCTTAAACAGGCTGGATGAGTAAGTTCTCACCTTGACACAGCTCCGCTCTGATGTGGCATTCTCTGTTTTGCCCAATTTCCTTTCTCCCCTCCCCCACTTTCCCCAAACTCCAAGTTAGAAGTAATGTTCTCTTGTTCCGCCTGCAGCATTTTTACCATACTGCTACTGTATGCACAGTCTGCTTTCATTTTAGTTAGTTGTGGGGGGCCAGGTATCTCAGTGATTAGGTGTGGTCTTGGGTAGGCTACTGATGCCTTTGTTTCCCCAGGTGAATTGAATTAAATCAAGGCATTTTTTTCCTTGTATGACTTTAAATTTAAAAACCTTTAAAACTCATAGTAGGATGCCCATTTTGCTTAGTGTATCAGTCAAGATTCTCTAGAGAGTCAGAACCAATAGGAACACATACATAGATACATCTGGCAAATCTGAAATCTGTAGGGCAGGCTGGCAGGCCGGAAACACAGGCAGAAGTTGATGCTGATGGCTCGAGGCAGAATTCCTTCTTTAGGAAACTTCAGTCCTTGTGGTTAAGACCTTCAACTGATTGGATGAGGCCCACCCACATTGTTGAGGGTCCTCTTCTCTGCTTAAAGTCAACTAATTGTAGCTGTTAATCATATCTACAAAATACATTCATAGCAATCCCTAAATTAGTGTTTGATTAAGTAAGTGAGTACTATAGTCTAGCCAAGTTACCAAATAAGCTAACCATCACACCTACTGTAGGCTTAACCAGTATAAAAAGACACTATGTGACTGGTTTAGTATTATATGAATAGATTTTAGACCATAGATGCATCAGACATCCAGTTTAACAGTCAAGCTTCAAGTTCTTAACAACATTTCTGTTTTTAGTGAGAGATGAGCGTGTATGGTGATGGTGAGGTCTGTGTGTGTTTATCCAACTTGTCTGAGAAGGCTGTTTTCCCCCATTTTGAGTAGTTAAATATGACAGTTATGATTTGAGCCTGTTTCCTTCATGCTTATTTTTAGTGAAAAGATCTGTATATTGGCTGAATTTCAAGAATTTCATAAAGAACCTGGTTATCTGGAATTCAGGCCAAGTGCACAGTTGTTATTGTAGAGAGGAAAGCAAACATCGCCTTCTGATGATTCAGGGGGCTCTGAAGGGAGGATGGAGGACTCGTGTAGCAAAATTGTGGCCTAATGGATTCAGTGACTGTTAGACTGATACGCTTAGCACATACCCTTGAGAATGAAAACTAATGGTTCCCTAACCTGTCTCTAGTGTATTCCATTGCAGTTCATTTCTTCTGTTAACCTGTATAATTGCTTCTTACGTAAGTAAAGATTGTTACTTCTGCTTAAAATAGAAATCTCTTCTATGGGCTATGGAATTGCTCTTTTTAAAATGATGCTGTTAGAAGGCAAACAAAATGAATTAGAGCTGAATCAGCTAGGATTGTCACTTGATGTCTCTATGTAATTTACCATCTGTTTTAAAGATTCTGTACATACTCCCACCCGTATAAAGTTTGGACCATAATATTCTGTATTCTGAACATGATTATATAACATTAAGATTTAAAAAATAGATTTTGTCTTTGATGCCAGATTTAAATACTACATAGCTTATGATTTTTCCAAATTGTTAAAATTTGTTAACCTTATGTTGTAAAGAACTTTTTGCTTCAGCTGTGGGTACTGGGAGTACACCTCACTCTGACCTCGGCCAGGTCAGCTCAGCAAATGATGACACCAGTGCTGATCGCTGTCAGAGGATCATGGACACAACTCTGAACAGTTCTGCTCAGATGAGTGTTTCTTTTGTTGTTGTTATTGTTGTTTGATTTTTGTTTTTTGCTGAGCTACCATCTGTTGCCAATCTTCCTCTTTTTGCTTGAGGAAGATTAGCCCTGAGCTAACATCTGTGTCAATCTTCCCCTATTTTGTATGTGGGACGCCTGCCACAGCATGGCTGCCAATGAGTGGTATGTAGGTCCGCAGCCAGGAACTGAACCTGTGAACCCTGGGCCACTGAAGCAGAGTGCACGAACTTAACCGCTGTGCTACCAGGCCGGCCCGTAATATATATTTTTTAATGAATCTATAAGTCTAATTGGTGTGAGCCTAAGAGAATCAATCTCATCTGTCCTGATAGCCAATTAATAAAATAACAGATTTTTTTAATCTTTTCTTTAGATAGTTTTTCTTTCCTTTGAAAAGCTACAATGTGGATGATGCCTTCTCAAGTGTTTTAATTGGACTTTGGGAATTTAAGTAGTCTCTTCTTTAAATAACAAACTAGAAGTATAGTTTTTTGTTAATCTGGTGTTTTCCCTGGGCTCAATATTGTGTTCGAAGCTAGAGGGAATTGTATTATTATCTTTGGAGGGCTTACTTGTCTATAGCTTGGAAACATCCACAATACCGAGCACAAAGCTGTGGGAAGCTTTTAATGACTATTAAGTAGTATTGACCCAGCCTTCAGTAAGCTTGTAAGCTAAATTTTGTTTGTAACTAATTTCTTTCTGAAAAAGAATTTGGGGATGTTGTCCTCTTGAATTTTTCACGCTGATGCATTTAGCATCAGAGTTCACTGATTTTGCTGCAAACAAAACCGCATTGTATTTTCCTGTTCTACTGTTGGAATTTGGGTTGTTTGCAGTTTTCTGTGGTTCTGAACAATTGTGTTTGTCTCTGGGTAACAGTTCTCCCGATGACCATAAACTTAGGAGTGGAATTACTCCCACCAGAGTCTGAACGTTTCCACTGCTCCATATCTTTGTCACACACTTGACATTGTTGACTTTTTAAATTTGGTCAAGCAGGTAGGCATGTAAAGATGCTTTTTTTGGTATTTCCCTAGTTTTGTGTATTTAAGAATCTTTTGTATTTCCTTTTGTTTTATAACTTTTGTCCATTTTTCTCTTAGATTGTCTGTCTTTTTAAAAAATTTATAAGAGATATATTCTAGATAGTTATATTTTATTGGTTACATTTTTTTCTAATTTGTGGTTTATCCTTTTATTTTCTTTATGGCGTCTTTTAATAAACAGAATTTCTTTATTTTAATGCAGAATGAATTTATTATTTTTCTTTATGGGTTTTCTCTTTTATGTTGTTAACCTCCTCTAAGGCAATAAAATTTATTTTTATTGTCTACTAAAGGTTTTATAATCTTGCCTTTTACATGCAAGTCTTCAGTTAAGTTGAAATTGATTTTTATATACGGAGTGGAATAGAGATTCAATTTAATTTTTCCCGTACGTGGAGAAACACATGTGCAAGTACTATTATGAACTAATTCAACCTTTCTACATTAATCTACAATTCCTGCTGTGTTGTAATTGATAGTTGATGGGGCAAGTCCCTCACTACTGTCTTCTTGTTATGGATTATCTTGATTCTCCTTGGGCCTTTGACTTTTCATGAAAACTTTATATGTAATCACCTTGTTGAGTTCCTTGAAAAATCCTATGGATGTCAGTGTAAATACATGTGTGTATGTATATATGTTTAAGCACGTACACATGTATCTTTCCTAGCTTGTATACGGAGGGTGCCTGAGAGTAACCCCAATAGCAGTGAACACATCTAGCACCTGGATATTGATTTCTGTTACCATTCTCTAATAAAGGAACCCGGGAGAAAGGGCTGACTCCAGGGTAAGAAAGTGCCAAATGAGACTGAAACATCTATTTTCAGAAAGTAAGGAAATGTTCAAAGAATGATGGGATCATGTCAAAATGACCTAGAAGCCTTCTTAAAGGGTTTTCCACTGGCCAAATCTGGGACACTTGGGCTACAAAATAAATAATGGTAGTGATCTATTATAAGAAACAATAATAGTGTTGTAGTATAACCTACTGAATAAATGAGCAAATAATGTAAAGATAAGTATTGAATGGATTAATTAATTGAAAGCTTGATGAAGAATAAGATGTTTACATAGCTTCAAAGTATCTCCCTACAAAATACTTATTAATTACAAAGGGGAAAAGAGTAAGTAGCCCTATTGTAGAGAAGCTGGGCAGACATCACCATGACCATCATCGGTTATAATACAAATTAAAATTGTGTGCCACCTGATGGGGTGTGATGAGAAGAACACAACATCCTTTTCTGTGATATTCCTGCCAGTATCTTTGCTCATCATTCATTCTGTTTTTAAATAAATTTGTGCTGCAGTATGACATACATACAGAAATATGCACAGATTATAAGTGGACAGGTCAGTAAATTTCAAAATTGAACTCATGTATGTAACCAGTACCCAGATCAGGAAATGGAGCAGTCTGTCACTCTAGAAGCCCCTGTTCTGACTTTTCCTCATTATATCATTAATGGGTAATTTTGGCTGGTTTTGAACTTTATGTAAATGGAATCATGTGGTATGTATTTTTGTATATGGCTTCTTTCTCTCAGCATTATATTTAGGGCATTAATTCATATTGTTGCAGGTAGCAATATTTTGGGTTTTTTTTATCACTACAGTATTCCATTGTATGAAATTCATCAGTTATTTTTCTTTCTGTTATGGTTACACACTGGGATTACTTCCAGTTTTGGGCTATTCTGAATTGCACTGCTATAAACATCCTTGTTCATGTCTTTTGCCACACACGTGTGTCCATTTATGTTGGCTGTATGGCTAGGAGTTGAATTGCTGAGTTATAACACATACATATGTTCAACTTCAGTAGATACTGCCAAACAATTTTTCAAAGAGGGTGTACCAGTTAACACTCCCACCAAAGATATAAAGGAGTCTGTGTGCTCCACATCCTTGCTGATGTGGTTTTTAATTTTAGCCATTCCAGTGGGTATGTAGTGGTGCCACACTGTGATTTTAATTTGTGTATCTCTGATGACTAAGGAAGTTGAGCATGTTTCCTCTACTTGTTAGCCATTTATTTGGCTGTTGTCTTTTGGGAGGTATCATCATTCGTTCTTGTCTTTCATGTCTTCCGTCTGGTGTCATTTTCCTTCTGTACAAAGGTCATCTGCTTATAATTTAGTGTGTTGGTTGATGGTAAGCTCTTGGTTTTGTTTGCCTGAAAATGTCTATTGTTCTAGAGGGAATTGTTTCTAGCTGTAGACGGCCAGGTTGATTGTTCTCTCTCTCAGTTCGTTGAAGGTAATAATCCTCTCTCTTCTGACTTCCGCTGTTGGTGTTGAGAAATCAGCCATCACCTTAATTGGTGATCATCTGTAGGTGATTCTCTTTTCTCTCTGCTGCTTTTCAGATTGCGTTGTATTTAGTGTTCTACACTTTCCCTATGATATCCTGGGGTATTGATTTTTTCTCTGGATTAGTGATTGGTGTCATTTACACTATTGATTCTCTTCATTATCTTCTGCTAGTACTCCTTCTAAGTGGATGTGAGATCTATTCACTCTACCATTCATGTCTCTTAATCTCTCTTTCATGGTTATATCTCTTTATCTGTTGAAAAGCATTCTGAATACTTTTTTTTATGTCTCTCTTCCACTTCATTGATCCACTCTTCATCTGTGTCCAATCTGTAATTTATCCACCTAATGAATTTTTAACTTCAGTTATTATATTTTTAGTTTTTAAAATATAATATTTTATTTTTAAAATATTTTATTTTTCTCTTCAGTTCTTTTTCAGTTCTTTTTGGTTATTTACAGTCTCCTATTCATTATTTTCAAGCTTCTCATTTACACATATATGTATGTGTAAACCTTTTTTTCATATCAAACTGTATCAGCTTTAATATTTGGCATGGAGAGATAAAGGTCTGAAGCCAGGTTTTGGTTGAGAAGATTGATTCACAATCTCTATCTATTCCTTCCTTTCTCTCTTTTTTATTATTCTTCATTTTGAAATAATGTCAGATTTTTTTTTTAAGTTGCAAAAATAGGTCAATTTCCACATACCCTTCACCTACCTTCCCCAAATGCTAATGTCTTATATAGCTGTAGTAAAATTACCAAAATCAGGAAATTAACATTGATACAATAATATTAACTAATCTACAGACCTTATTCCAGTTTTGTCAACCACCCCAGTAATGTTTATATCTGGTCCATGATCCAGTGTAGGATCCAACGTCACATTTAGTTGCTACATCTCCGTTGTCTTCCGTAATCTGTGGTGTTTCCTAAATAGTAGTTTTTCTATTTCCATCATTCTTTCTATGTTTGTTAATTGGAATTCTCATGTAAAAAGGAGCTTGACCTTCTTTTGCACTTATTTAAGTACTCGGGTATTTATTTTTATCGGTATGGACTCATGGATATTTGTTTTATCCTATGGTTTATAATGTTAATATAATTTTTTGCTTTATTGCTCGAATCCCACATTTGTCTCCTTCAGGTTGGGTCCAGTGTCCTTTTGATAAAGCCTCCATGGTTTTTTGAGCACTCGCTTACTTTCTCACACCCCAAGACGTTCCAGGTTCATCTGGTACTTTCCCTACTCCCGCTTTGCAGCCAGACATCTTTTCTAAGTAGTTTTGGTTCTTTTGATTAGAGGATGGTGTTTAGGAACCAATCTCTGGGTGCTAGATGTGCTCATTGTTACTGGGATATCATTGCCCCAGGCTCTTTCAAAGGACAGAGCCAGGAAATCCATATACATATACACGTATCTACATCCATATCTATCTATCATCTATTGAAATATGTATTAAAAACCATAATATCTCTGAGCTGAGTTCAACATGATAGCATTCGTTCTGGCCTTTGTTCCTCTTTGTTTATTTCTTGTGTCTCTAGCCTCAAAGTATATAGTCAAGACACTGGTTTCTAAAGTGGTTAGGTTAGGCCTTTTCCTCTGCACTCCCTTAAGTGTGGTTGTGATGTACATTTGTAATGCAGCACATTGGTTACTGATTGTGTTTCATTTTGAGTTACCCCCACATACTGGTTGATTTTAATTATTTACTTTTTTTATTTTGTGAAACGTAAACATTACCATGGTTCTAAATGTCAAAACTGCAAACAACGATAAATTTGGAGACCTGTCACTCCCCCTCTATTCCTTGTATTCCATTCTTGTTACCCCAGTTCCCACCCCAATGGCTTCATGGTGCCTGTAGGATAAAATTCGAACTTAGGGTAATTGATAAGTACCTCCATCATCTCAGTTTTAGCTTGTCCTTGTACACCATGTTCTGGCTGCTTCAGATTTCTTCTTATTCCTCAGACATGACTGGTTATTCATGCCTCTGTGCCTTTGCACATTCTCTCCCTCTGCCTAGAATGATGCTCTATTCCCTCCTCTTACCTTGCCCATCTTTAATCTTTCAAAACCCATTTTAACTCTTCACTATTATGTGAAGACTTCATTTCCATCTCCTCCTCTTCCCTTACTTGTGTTTCACTCCTCGTACATTTAATAATTCTCTCTTGTTAATTTATAGCTCCATAGCACTTGTGACTGTTGTGTATGTTTTATGATATTTAAATTATTGATGCATAGACTTGTCAGCTTCTTTATAACTGTGAGCTCCTTAAAGACAGGAACTTTATCTTTGCATTTCCAGCATCTAGTTCAATTTCTTGCACATATCAATTATGCGGTAAATGCAGTATAGTGAATGGATCTCACTATTTTTTCTTTACTCCTTCAGTCTTTATTTCACTCATGATATAATTCCATACTAATAGAATGTGAATCCTTATAATGTGATGCCCATGGTTTTGTTGTCCTTGGCATTTTCATATTGTCTGTCTCTCCTAATATATTTGAGCACAACTCTGGTAATTTAACGGCTTCCTGTGATCCCTGGGAAGTTACAGTATCTAATTAAATTTTAGACACGGTGCAGAGGGATAAGATGAAATCAAGGTACAGAAATTGCTTAAAATATGCTGGCCTAGAAAGTCAAGACCGTTTTATCTGTCAGGTATACTTCCTCGATGCAAAAGCTAAAACTGCTGCTCACTTAATCTGTTAGATTGGAAAAAATTGTAGTGGAAACAAATCCCTCCAAGAATCTTTTAAGATCCTTAGTCAGCTTTTAAAATGTCATTATTTTTGTCTGAAAGGCAAGTTCAGTGACCTTCCAGATTGTGTTTCTAAGCTGCTTACGTTACTTTCTCTTCTGTATAGATTATTCAGCAGATTATGTAGAAATGTGGGGGCCTCTTCATCCACCATCTGTTACTTTCCTCTCTCCCTTTGTCTTGCTTTCTCCTCCTCCCACTCCTGTGCATTCTGTCTAATCACAGCTCATTTCCCAAAGCCTACCTGGAACTCAGAACAGAGGTTTGGTTGCACTGCAGACATCACACTGACTAAGGGGACCGTGTTTTGTGAGGACACAAGGCTTGCTGCTGTGACAGGGTGTTTGGTGTCCAGGGAGAGTGAGCTATAAGAAAGCACATGCTTTTGTTGTTGGCCTGGAGTCTTTATTTATAGAAAAATGACAGTATTTTACTTTGGTTTTTTTTTTTGAGGAAGATCGGCCCTGAGCTAACTGCTGCCAATCCTCCTCTTTTTGCTGAGGAAGATTGGCCCTGAGCTAACATCTGTGCCCATCTTCCTCTACTTTATATGTGGGACACCTACCACAGCATGGCATGCCAAGTGGTGCCATGTCCACACCCGGGATCTGAACCGGGCCACCAAAGCAGAACATGCGAACGTAACCACTGTGCCACCGGGCTGGCCCCAGTATTTTACTTTTTTATTCAAGTGTAACACGTATGAAGACAAAGTGAATCATAAGGGAACACTTTGATGAATTTTCCCAAATTGAACATAATCATGAAACCACCACCCAAATCAAGGAATCCACTATTACTAACCTCCCCCTTTAACCCACTCCTGGTCTCTTCTATCCCCCCACAGTCAACAGTAACTACTGTCTTGACTTAATAGTTTTAGCTATTTTTGAACTTTATAAAATGGAGTCATACGGTAATGTATTCTTTCACATGTCTGGCTTCTCTGTCTCAACATTCTATTTGTGAGATTCGTTTGTGTTGTTGCATTAGTTATACTTCATTTATATTCATTACTGTATAGCAGGCAAACTAGAGCCTGTGGGCTGGCTGCCTGTTTTTGTAAATAAATTTTTATTGGAACACAGCCACACCCATGCATTTACATATCGTCTGTGGCTGCTCTCGCATTCCAAAGGCAGAATTGAGTAGTTGCGACAGGGCACAGAGACCATATGGCTTGCAAAGCCAAAATTATTTACTATCTGGCCCTTTGCAGAAAAAGCTGAGTGACCCCTGCTGTATAGTATTCCACTGTATGAATATTTCACAGTTTATTTCGTACTGAGTTTTGGCTGTACACTTAGTGCTTCTTTGAATATTATTGCATGTGTCTTTTGGGGCCTAAGTGTGTGTGTTCCTGGTAGACGTTTCCCCAGGAGTGGAATTGCTAGGCCAAAGCATACGTTTATCTTCTGCTTTATTAGATGTTAGTGAACAGTTTTTCAGTTCATTCTCCCACCAGCAGTCAATGAGAGCTGAATTGCTCCACATCTAAGACTTGGTGTTGTCAGATTTTTCAGTTTTTACCATTTTGATCAGTGTGTAATTTTATCTCATTGTGGTTTTAATTTGTATTTCCATGATAATAAATGGGGTTGAGCACCTTTTCATATACTTGATTGACCATTTGGATATCCTGTTTCGGTGGCCTGTTTTTTTTCTTATTGTTTTGTTGGAGTTCTTCATATGTTCTGAATGAGTCCTTTGGTAGATATATGTATATTGCAAGTATATTCTTCCATTGGGAGACTTGCACCTTTATTATTTTAATAGTGTTTTTGTTTTTATGAAACAAAAGGGATCAGGATATGCCACTGCAAAATATGCCACTTTGGCATAAGGATTATTTTGAGCTGAAGAAAATTGAGACATTGCAGATGCAGGAAGAGCTCTCTGCCCTCCCGCTTTCTGCCTGTAAGCAGGGCATAAATTTCCATTTGTGAAGGTGCGCCCCATCTCCCATACTAGAAAGAGGAGAGCGATTCTTACCACTGGAGAAACTTGAGTCTTCATAACAAATCTTACTAAATAATCCTTATCTGCAATACATTTCTTGGTCATCTTTCTATAGTTTATTGCCCTTAGGAGCCTAAACTCCCTTTTCCTTTGTCTAGTCACTTCTCCACAATTTATTGCCCTTTGTTGAAATGATATATAAGCCTCTGGGTCTAGCTGCCTTTTTGGACTTTCAATTCTTTTCTGTGACATCCCCATGTATGTAAAAATCTTCAATCAATAAAGAAACATGGCTTTTCTCCTATTAATTTGTCTTTGTCAGTTTAATTTGCAGGCCCTCATTTCATGAACCTGAGAGGGTAGAGGAAATGTTTTTTCCTCCCCTGCAAACCGTAACTAATGCCAACAGGGGTAAATCTCATATACACTGTGGAAAATGAAATTAGACATGGTGTTTGTAGATACTTGGACAATAGCTATCCTTAGCCTTGTCAAGGCACACCATCCCCAGGAATACCACAGCATCGATAGATTTTCGTGTTTTTAAGTCCTTCTTAATTAAAAGTGTGATTTGCTATCTTGCTATTTGTTGTAGGGTCTGAATAGAGACAGAGTTCTTATCTTTCACTTTTGAGTATTAAAAGCCATTCCGGGGTCTTAGAGTCACCAGTTCTGTGGGCGTGTTTCTTTAGCATTCATGGTATGCTGAATATTCAGTTTATTAAGATGCAGTGTCAAATATTTGAATCCGATATGTGTATTTTTTCTGAGAACTATTTCTTTAGCTCCCCGAGTTGAGAAATTTAGAAATGGAAGCTGTTTTATCTAACTTAAGATGCGTTGAGTGGAGTGAGGTAGATGTGTATTGTAGAGGATAGGTTACATGACTTTTGAGGTCCCCTGAATAATTCTGTTTTTGTTTCAGTTTTGTAAATAGCGGTCCAGGGCATTATTACTTGATTAACATGTATTTTGTTGTTGGTTTTGTTTTTGTGGTGGTCAGATCTACAATAGATGGAGATGATTTGAACTTGAAAATATCGAGATACTCTAATACTACAGATGTTTTCTCTAATTTCTAATTTAAATACAGCTGCTTACTTTAAAAAGGCTGGTTTGTCTCTTCCAGAAAAAAGGGGAAAACTTTTGTTATGTAACTATTTTAGTGAAATTTCTTTTGAACGTAGCCATTGTTTCTATTTTTTAACTGTGTTTTATTTTTAACTATTTTTTTCAGGTTGTACATTGTTCCTGTGGATGCTATTGGCTAAATTTCTATAGCAATGGCACGAGAATATAGTAAGTACTATACCATGCTTCTTATGACCTGCTTACTTTAAAATACGTTGACTTTCTGTCTTTAAATTTCTCATTGGAGCAGTGGGAATAGAGAAACAAAGAGTTTTAAAATCTACTTTTTTCCAAGGCATCAATTCGTTTGGTCATCTGCTTTTTGAGTCTATAGCTTTATATACAAATATACCATGATAGTGATTAATTTCATCTTCTGATAAACATAGTATTGCTCAGTCTGTTCCCTGTAAAGACCAGAAGAGTGGACATTAGGGTTCGATCTGTGTCGTGCATCCCCTCCATCCCCAATGTTACCGAGTTGAAGAACTGACTGCAGCCTCCAGATGGGCCCTGATTAGGGGCAGTCCCATCCCTACTTTGTCCGTGATTGACTCATCATGGACAAGCCATCAGCCAGTGTTGGGTGTTACCTGGCCAGAGGGATGGTTTCAGGAACAGGCCAGTAATCCTGTTTTAGCCAGGAACTTCTGGCAGAAGTCCTTGTGTATTTAAAACAGAGCTACAGGAAGAGTTTGCCTCTTTCTCTTGTTCTGGACGTCATTATATGCTGGTGTAAGGTCTGCTGTGGCTGCAGCCTGAGCAAGAAGCCACCCAGGGCAGAGGACAGAGAAACCAGTGCTGCAGCCTGTTCTTTCCTCCAGAAGTCCCAGCTTTTGAGCCAATACATTCCCTTTTTGTTTGAGCCAGTTTTTGTTGGGAGCCAAAACATCCTAAGTGATTCACTGAATCTCCGTTTTATTTTTAGTAATCCATTAGTTTCTCCCTGGGGAATGTGAGAGTAATTGCAAAGTGAGGCAAAATAATACCGTAAAACTGGCAGGGTGTGTTGGTGTTGACTGGCAGCCTCTTCAGTCTTAAGAGTTAACAGGTAGCGATTTAATGTTCAAAAACAGGGGAATAAAATACATTGCTTGCGGATTCTCTTTTCCCCTGGAAGGTTTTCCCTTTTAATCAACCCACTTGGGCTGTGGACGCTGAAAAGGGCCCTGGACTCCTGGCCTGGAAACACCCCATGTGCAGGTGTGTTTTGGCAGTGTGGGCCTGTTCTCCATGTTTTCTTAGAATAGGCTATGTGCCCAAGCCCGTAATTCCTTGTTTGCTTTTGTTCTTCAGAAGTTAATATGAATATTCCAAATACGAAAACTATATAAGGAATAATATAACAAATATCCATAGGTACCCTCCCACAGCACGCTAGAGAAAGGCATGTTTACCAGTTCTGTGGAACGGTCACAACCCAGGCCCTCGTCCCTGAGAGCAGTGCCCTCTGTCCGCCCCCGAGGAATCGCTGTCCTGGTTCTGGTCTTTATTCTAACCCTGCATTTTTGGTACTTTCACCGCAAATGTGTAGTATGATTTTTGTATGCTTCTACAACTTCAGCTAAGTGTAGATACTTATGTGTATTTGTTGTTTAAAATCACAAAGGAATTTAGAATAAATTCAGGATCTCGGAAAGAGGCAATAAATTTGTTCTCAAACACTTGTCAAAAGATCTGTTCCCAGGCCTCCCAGGGATCTGTAATGAAACGTGTTAGGCTTTAAATGGTCGATGAGTTTAATCAGCATGCCGACAGCCTTTGATCTTGTCTTCTGGGACCGGGTGCTTGGTCTGCTGCTGAGTTCACTTTCTGCGCCCGCTTCGGCACTCCTGTGCAGGGCTATGTTAGACCCACTGTGCCATGAGGGAGCTTTTCAGAGTGTGTGGGTAGCTTCTTTCATTTAAGTTGCTCTCCTCATCCTGTGGCCAGAATGCATGCTTTTGGCAAACTTAGGCAAATCCATGCATTTTTCTGTGCTCTGACAGTTAGCCATCACCCCTATAAAGTAAGTTTACTTCTGAGCTTTCTAAATGTGTGAGTTTGTCGGCTTGTTCCTTGTCCTGGCGGCAGCAGTTGCAGAACGGGCGTCCACCCCTATGAACAGACTGTGGAGCATGACCCCTCAGTCACTTGGGAGGCCGGGAAATCAGTGCTGTATCGTTATTCTCCTTTGTGCCCCAACATGAGCCTTGGAGGTAATTTTGTATCATTCTTGTCTGAAATGTATCTTAGGTTATTTCACTTCTACATTCAAAACACTCATTCTTTTGCTATCAGAAGATTCCAGTTACCCCGTCTTCTTGTTTGGAAGGTTGCCTGCACGGAACTGAATAGTCGTTGCCATTCCGAAATTATTAATCCATTCAATTTAGGAACATAATTACTGATACAGTGTCAGAGAAAGATTTATGACAATCAAAAGAGGATTTCTATTTTTTTTCAAGGTATTATCTTGCTTACATGTTTAACATGTGAAAAAAGAGTAAACTCAAAAGATTCCCCCCCCCTTAATTCATATATATTGTATCCATGTTCCAGGAAGGAAAACAATTACATCTTTTGTTGAAGTCGAATTTTAGGTTTTTGTGCTTTGTGCATGCGTTTTTTGTTGTTAAAAGAATGGATCCTTCTTTTAATTTTATTTAACTGTAACTATCTTTAGCGTTTTTTCTCCATTGTGGACCCAGGATCTTAAAATGTTGCCAATGTTAGAAGATGATAGCCACCAAATGGAAGCACCAATCAATGAAGTTCCTTTGAAAAGAGCTAATAAATCTCTCCCTTTGGGAGATGACCAGTGTTGAGATGGTGTGCCATTTTGTACATCAGGCCAAATATAGACAGAAGAAATGCAGGTTATTTAAGCTATAATCGTGATATATATATATGTATCTCATATATATGATACATATATCAATCTGATAATCCTGACATATATATGTGTGTGTGTATATATATATATATATATATATTTTTTTTTTTTTTTGGTGAGAAAGATTGGCCCTGAGCTAACATCCATTGCCAATCTTCTCCTTTTTTCTTGAGGAAGATTGTTGCTGAGCTACCATCTGTGCCACTCTCCCTCTATTTTGTATATGGGATGCTGCCGCAGCATGGTTTGATGAGCAGTGGGTAGGTCCATGCACAGGTCTGAACCTGTGAATCCTGGGCCACTGAAGCAGAGCACTCAGACTTAACCACTATGCCACTGGGCCAGCCCCAATACTGTAATATATTTTATATCCATTTTCTTGTTTTAAAAGCTTTAGTGTTATAGTTGCTTTTTTAACAGAAAAAGCCTATTGAAATTTTTCTTTGAAAAATCGGTTCAGTGAACTGATCTTTTTGTTTCTTGTGGAATGACATCGTCTTGTTTATTTTTTATGTAAAGGGATCTGTCGACTTGGCTTGTTCTTATACCTCAAAATGAGACGGTGCGTTTGTGGGGGCTGGTCCACCGGGCTGAGGGGACCTCCAGACAGTGACTCAGGGCTGTGATTAGGTCTTGCTCTCCGCACCCTGGTTGACTTGAAAGCACTGTCCGTAGACCATTTAGTCTGGGAAAGCAATCCATGAATCATCTAAATTGGCACAAATTATCTGGAATGCCACTAAACGTTTTCTGCTCTTTATCCTGATTGAGGGAGTTAGAAAGGGAGACTTTTCTTTGCGTTTGAGAGTATTCTAGAGGATAAACATACACTTGTGAAGCACATTTCTTCCCTAGATGGAATGAAAAGGAGTAGAATATTTGACGTTTGTAAGCAGTTCTGGTTTCACGGGTTTGTTGTACAGCATTCCTCCGAGCTTTAGATGCTTTGCTTTGTGAAGAGGGGGGTACCTGTTGCCTTGTATCCAGCTCCAGTTCCGCCTCCTACCGCGTCTTGCAGGAAGGGGCCTCCAGGGGCTGCTTGCTGCCTGGGGCTGCAGCTCAACCCCCACAGCACAGCTGAGGTTAGAGGGAAATCCCAGGAGCCTACATTGGCTCCATTTTGCTTCCTAACTTGTCCCACTCATCAATCTCTCTCCTATTTAGGAGGCAATTTTGATATCCTTTTCTTCCCTTTCTCAAAATGATGGGTCAACAGATTTATTGAGACCCACTAGGTACCTGGCAATGAATTCAGTGAAAGTCATTTTTTTGTCTTCACTAAATAATAAGTTGACTTTGTTTCAATTTATTTTATATCAAAACTTTAAAATAATCATATTCATTCGAAAGTGGAGGACATTTACAAGTCGTTTAGGGATAAAGATAAAATGAAGACTTTCCTTAGACAGAAAGTAAGCCTTTTAATTCATTGTTTTTCTTTAGGTTTTCTGATGGTGCATTTGGGGCCTGCCCAGCACTTAATCATCTTACTGTGTCTGCTCTAAAGAGATGAGCAGATTTATCCAATCCATAGCAAAAAGACCAGATTTCCAACTTGTGATATGAGTTGACTTTTTAATACGAGGATAAATCTTTATTTTCATTTTGGAATGGGTGTGAGTGGGCATCTCAGAGGAATGTGTCTTTTGACGGGAAGTGGAGGAAGCCGTAGCTCGCCATGTCATTCTGTGTTTTGCAGACGTAGCTGCTGTTCTGTGTCTGTGGGTGTGCGTGCATGCGCGTGAGCGGGGTTGTCTGTGTCCATCTAGGGGATTGCTGTTTGTTAAACATTGTCACATTCATTTTGCAGTTGTTGAAAATCAGGTGTTCAAGTTATAAATTATTGTTAGCACATCTGCTGAGTGAAGTTGAAAGCCTGTAGAGTGAGTTTCTAAGAAACTGATTGGTAAAGTGTTTCCACGAATCCCCTTGATAAAATTCCTTATTACATGGTTAGTTAAGCTCTTTTCCCTGAAATAAATCACAAGGACCTTCATGTTAGTGATTTAGGCTGTGTTTATAAAGAGTGCTGTTCTCTGAGAACTTTGATCCTGTTTGTCATAAGGACTTGTTTAGTACCTAATTAACCTTTCATTTAATCTTTTTTTTGCAATTAGGAGCCAAGAGAGCATGCTTTAGTACCAAATAAAAGTCACCCATCCATATTACCCTTAATTTGCATTTTGAGTAAATAATTGGGTCATTAGCCAACACCTACACAGAGGGGCGTGAATGGTTTACTCTGTTGGGCATTTAACATCACTTTATAGCTTTTAGATTACTTTGTGTAAATTATTTCTTCCGTGACAGTCGATACCTATTGTTAATGGGTACAGTGATTGTAAGACCTCAGGCAAGAATTCCAGAGTTCTTAATGAGCGTATAAATATCTAAAGGACGGGCCGGCCCGTGGCATGGTGGTTAAGTTCAGCATGCTCTGCTTTGGTGGCCTGGGTTCATGGGTTTAGATCCCAGGCGTGGACCTACACTACTTGTCAGCCATGCTATGCTGGCAACCCACATACAAAATAGAGGAAGATTGGCACAGATGTTAGCTCAGGGCAAATCTTCCTCAGGAAAAAAAATATATATACTAAAGGAGTTTTATATTTAAGTCTGCCTCCTCCCCTCAGTAGCAGATGCTATTTAACTTTCTGGAAATGAAATCTCAATTTTCGGACTGAATGCTAATCCTTGTTGAAAGCTTCCTACCCTCTTTCTATTTTTTTTTTTTTTTTAATTTTCTTCTCAAACCAATTAAGTAGAATTAATCTGGTCTGTAGGGTTAGGTGCTCCTTCTGTAATCTGGAAAGCTCTGCTAAACAGTGTGTGAAGATAGGCCAGCTGTCTCTATTTCTGTCTGAATATTTGGCTCCATCCCTAAAATTTGGTGATACTCCCATTGTAGTACTACATAGTGGCCTCATTTAAAGATGGAGATAGCAGTGGCTGTCAGTCCGCTCTGCAAGTATATAGAGCTTGTTGGTTGTAAAGATTGAGGCCAAGGGCCAGTATTCATTGCTGCTATATTTTCATCTTTTAATTATATTTTGATGATCATTTGGAATCCTTCAGTTGTATTTGTTCAAAACATCAAGAAAATCTCACAACACTTTGTTCCCCAGCAAATTTTAAAAGTAGATTTTATAAAAATAATACATACTTGTGAAAATGTAGAAAAGGCAGATAAACGTAAAGTTGAAAATGAAAACCATCTATAATCTTACCATCCAAAAGTAGCTGTTATTGACATTCGCTAATAACATGTTCTCAGAGCACACCATTAAAAATGGAAAAAACCCCATGCCAATTATTAATAAAGAACTGACTGAAGGTGGTGGCACCCAGAAACTCTTAAATACTTATATATGGTATGTGTTAGAGTTAATATCATCTAAACTGCCAGTATGTATTTCCGCAGGTCGTCTCCATTTCATCATAGGATAAGGAGAGAGCCTCTTTAAGGAGAAGCTGTAAACTTTTGTTCCCAATGATTTTTAGGGAGAGATTTTCTTGTGTAGGGCATGTTTCTCTATGTAGGTATGAGGTGTTTCTGTTTTAGTTTTTAAGGGAAGGAGTCCTGTGAAATAAACTGCTATATAGAAAGAGTAGAAGAATGATACACTTTTAAAAGAAATGCCCTCTGCTCCTCTGATAGAAAGATGAGAGAGAAGAGTCCAGTGACCAGAGGCTGCATGTGGTCATTTCCCAGGGATAATTGAGTGTCAGAGTCCTCCTGGATTTTTTTTTCCGTTACGGTCTGTCTGTCCCCTGCCACCTTCTATCTGGTGTGACTCTTTTCTCTGCTCCCTCCCCTGTCCTGTAACAGCCTCAGGTAACTTCACAATGCCGCATTGCAAACCTCACTGGAATTCTGCGCTGACGCAGATCTCTGATTATCCCGCTTGGTGCTTCAGTTTACAATGACTTGGGTTATTGTCTGGTTTTCATATCATCACACCACAAAGACTCAAGTAAGCAACACACGTCTTCCTGATTCTGAAAGAATTTGTCCTTTGTGGTGTTTTGTTGGTTTCTGAGCATTTGTTTGCTGGCCTCCTTCTCGAGGCTCAAAATAACCTGGTATGCCACAGCCCTCTTAGCTGCCAGTGGGCTTCTTTTAAGTGCCTGTCCTTAACAGAGGCATTCTCCATGAGCAATGATGCACTTCAGCCAGTTGGCCAGTAATGACCCCCACAGTTTCTTGTCCTGAAGCCATTGTGGTGTAAACAGAGCAGTGATGAGAGCTTTGTCCTTTGTCCTCTCTTCCGAGAAAAGAGTGTGAAAGTCATTTTAAAGGAAGTCTGCACTTTGTGGTATCACTCACTTTTGGCGCTGTGTCCGTTTAGATTTTAGCCTGGAATTCTTTGGGAAACTCCACCCCTGGAAGAAAATGAGGACTTTTAAAAGAATGTGTTTCAGCAGCTGTTAATGTTAGTAAGTACCTCACGCTGTCTTTGTAGATCCTTCGGTCATACAGCAGCACTTGCTGGAGTTCACTTTTGCGATTGCAGTCCCTTCCTTTGAGACACTGATTTGAATTTTATTAGGCAAATATTGCCAAGTTTTAGATTATTTTATAAGTTTGTATTGTTAGAAAACACTCAAACTTTGGTACATTTGTGTCATAATGTGTTTCTAGTTTTAAGCATCAAATTGAGATCTTAGTATCTAAATCATTAAAGAAAGCAAATTTTAATTTGTTTTCAAAATACTGTCATTAATAAATCATAATCTTATCTTTCCTACCTGTTTTACTTATGAATGACATCGTGGGGCATTGAAATTTTGTGTGATCATGTTCGGTGGTTCTGAACTGTTGTCTGTTTTTTGTGTGTGTGTGTGAGGAAGATTGGCCTTGAGTTAACGTCTGTGCCAGTCTTCCCCTATTTTAATGTGGGATGTCACCACAGTGTGGCTTGACGAGTGGCACTAGGTCCACGCCCCTGGGATCCAAACCTGTGAACCCTGGGCCACCGACCAGGAGCGCGTGAACTTAACCACTATGCCACCTGGCCGGCCGCCTGTTGTCTTTTTATCCACATGTTGGAACTGTGTGTCAGTTGGTTTTCTTGCATGGCACGCATCAGATTTATTTCAGTTAACTGTTCTCAGCCCCAGTGTTAATGCCATAAATGAAGAACCCTCCCTGTTTGTTTATTTGCTTCTTGGACTCTTAACAAGTTACACACTGTCAGTGGGTTACTGATTCTTGGTTTACTTCTCTGACACAAGGCAGCTTGAGAGGTTTTTTGTTTTAGATAAGATTCCAGTGTGATCTCTTTTTCAAAAGAATTTGGATAAATCGTTTTCAGTTGGTCTCCCAATCCTCATTCTCATTCCTTTTCAAAGCGGGCTATCTTTTTCTTCTCCATCTCCATTTTCTTCTTTTTTTATGAGAGAGAGAGAGAAAGAGAGAGAGAGGTTGATAGGTAGGTTTGACTTTGTTCCGTTCTAAGTGGAGGATGGGAATAAAACCAAGTTCAAGTAAAGAATGAAGTGATGGACCACCAATCTGGGAAGAATATTAGAGAAAAGAGTTCAAGTGAAGAACTTCTAGTCTAAAAAAGTCAAACACCAAAGAGAAGTTGCTAACTCTGCCATTGCTCTTTTAACTTTTTCTGTTGACGTGAATGGCACCAGGTAGCTATCATTTTCTGACCAAGGTCTGAGGACAGATTTTGAGCAATAGCTAACTTGTCAGTGTTTTCCTCATAGTAGATGCTCAGTTAATAGAAAGTCTGACTGATTTGCTGACTTAACTGCAGGAAAAAAATAGGCTGTTAGCCCCTTCAAATAGCCATTCTAATTCCTACCAGACGAATTCCTCCTTATTAATTCTGTGAGGAGGCTATGAAATAAGTGGAGCTTTTTTTTTTAAGAAAAATTGAGTCCTCTTCCTTACTATTATACTCTAGGATCTCTCATTTTCTTTGGAAGAATGAGAAGTGTGAGAAGTTATTTTTTCTTTAAGTTGCAAAATAAGAGTGTGCACTATTGTCTAGTTCCCAGAGATGCCGTTTCTGACCATTCTTACGTTCACTTTTTGTGGTACATCAGCCCTCCACAAATGAGTTGAATTAAAATTTTGTTCTGAAATTTTGTTGTATTCTTTGAGATTCTTGGAGTCTCGTAGAGGTGGTGTGAAACCCCTGGTTGGAATCACTGCCTTGGGGAATCCTTTCACTGGTACGGAGGGATATCATCCTTGGCAAGGAAGGCGGTTAATCTGGTGTGTTTGATAGAAGGGGTCTGAATGCTGGAGGATTTCTCTTCTCCCTTCTCCAGTTGCTGCCTCAGATCTCTCTGTCCATATTATCTATCAAGTCTCTAAACTACCTTGTCAAGGGCACTTTCTTCCTAGTGTTATAAAACAAAGGCAGAATCATGGTGCTTTTTGGAGTTTTCTGGTATTTCTGGATACAGAAAGGCAAAGTAGGCCCATTGTTATAAGTTTCAATGCTTGAAAAACACCAAAAAATGAAAGAAGGAAAGAGAGGAGAGAGAAAAGAAAAGTCTGATTTCCTAAGTAGTTACCGTCTTCCTTTCTTTCTTTTCCAGACCCGCTCTTTTTGGTTGTGTTTGTTGAATCTGGCCCAGCACTACCTGCAGGCATGGCGTGTTGCCTTCGAATCTGGGAGAATGTGTGGGTCTACAAGATAGCGTCTTGGTTACTGTTTCTCAAATGTTTTTCAGCACAAGTGAAGAGGCAGTTACTTTGATTTTGTTAGTGTTTTTCCTCCAGGGGCAGAGGACCACATTGTTTCTCCTGTGACCTTCAGAAGGCTCTGTTTGGTGCTGCGATGCTCCCTGTAGTCCTGTGTGGACTTGGCCCATTTTCCCAAACGAGATAATGAATACAAAAATGCTCTCTGGTAAACTTTAAAGCATTGTAAATGGGAGAGGGTATTGTCATTACTATTATTCTCTGCTTGAGTGACTGACTATAAACATTGTCTGTTTAGTTCATGACCTCCATCCGAGAACCGGCTGCTTTTGACAATCTCGTTTCCAGGGAATAGCTGTTTCTTGCTTAGTCCAGCTTTTACCTGCTTGGACCTTTTGCAAAAGAAAATGATTTGCACATTAAACAAATATAGCATATATTGCATTAAAATGAGTTATTGGTATTGCATGATATTTACAAATAGAGGAATCGCTGCTCTTTATCTGTGGCAGTAAGTTTCCATTGGCAATGACCTTGAGGCTCCTGGCTGTACGAAAAATAACTGGCTTTTGTAATTACTATTTCAGAGAGACTTAATCTCTCTTCTTATTCAGTGAGAGGACTGTTTCTCTGACAGATGGACTTGGAGCCTTTGTGGGACTTTTATACAGAACAACTGCTTTTTTGTGTGTGATTTAGCTCTTTGCCATCAGGCTTTTCAGTTTGTGTTTATCGACGTGAGACACTGTTCTCCCGAGAGTTGTGACCTGGACTACAGCGAGTATAACTCGCAAGGAGAATTAAGAGGGAGAAAAAGATGTTTCCATCCCCTCTCTCCTGGAGTAACTAGAAAGCAGAACTGTTTGTTTGAAGTCCCCAATCCCCTATGGTGAAGAGATGCTGGTCCTGCTGCGGACATTATCTGAACGGGCACCTTGTTCCATGGGATGATGCCATGTCACATTTGGAAGCAGGCCTAAAACTGCTTCTGCATTGGCAGCAGCCACCTCATCAGAAATGCTTTCTTGCATTTCATCGTAAACCTGTGCTGACTCTAATGGGAAGCTCTGAAACTACTGTATCATGGAGATTTGACGTTCCTTGTAGCTGGCCAATAGTTTACATTGACAAGCCTCCTGAACTTGTTTCAGAACGCTAATGGCTCTCTGTCAGCGGCTTGTTCCGCTGAGGGGAAGCGATGGGGTGCTTACTGTGTGTTGTAAGACTGCGTGATCAGAGGGACGTTTCTGAGCTCATGTTGTCTCTTGTTTACTTTCCAGTATATGTTGAAATCAAATTCTGTTAAAGGCTGAGATAAAGTTGATTCATAGACTTTGTTTTTAGGAACTTTGGATTTAGCTACTAACAAAGAAGTTATCAGTTATCTTGGAAGTGATGTCTTTGCTGAATAAGAAAAAGAGGGATACAGTAGTAGTGGCAACACTTGATTCACCCTGATGAAAACATTTCAACTCTTGTTAGGATAGAATTCTCCTCCTTCGAAAGAGAGATGATGTTTAAACTTAACGGTTATTTAGACATTTTAAATTGTTTGTAATTAGGGTAAAATCATGTAGTTTTCAAAAAGAGTGCTCAAATGCATTGAGAAAAGAAAGTCGAAGTTGTAGCTTTAAAGCAACCAGACTCGGCGTGCTACGTGGAAGGTAGTTTCTTACCCCACCTCTAGTGAGTATTAGTCTCTGTGCCCTGTGAGGTGAATTAGCTCCTTTATTGGACCATTTATTGAATGTTACTTTTCACCTGTGGGTGAGGAAATTAACCTAGAGAGCATGTTCCATATTTAGAATGTTTGGCTAATCTAAGGATTCTAATGTTTATTAGTCTGTGACATCTCTAGTTTAAGGATAGGTAAATAACAGCCCAGATGCATAATTATTTGTTAAAATTAGCAAAATAAGTCATTTAAAGAGCAGGAAACAGGCGGGCCTTTGCATACTTTCTATAAAAGTTAGTTCATGTTGACACAATGCATACATCATTCAAAAGAAAGATTCTAGTCTTTTGCCAGATATTCTCTCATTATGTTGGGCAAGTATTATAGCCGTTACACAGTCATAACTTGAGATTCTCCTTTCAATGCAGTTTCCGTTGAGTGGCACAAAGGAATTGAAAAACACCCAAGGGTCAGTAGTAATTGATTGACTCTTGGGTTAAGAGAGAGGAAGGAGTCAAAGACAGCTCCATGGCAAGCCCATGGAACCACCCTGTGGGAGACTGAACCTACTTCCCAAAATGCCAGCTCCTTATTTCCTCTGTTGTCTGTTCTTCACTCCATGCTTTATGGCCTCCTGCTCCTCTCCGCAGTTCACCTCTTTATCCTGTCTGTCCTTGGTCCTCTCGCCTTCTCTAGATGTCAGTCCTCTAGTCATGTCATTCCATTCTCTCCTCTGCCTCATCTCTTCATGCTTTTTCTTTGCCTGTAAACATCCTTCAGCACTCTTTCTCTTTCCAGCACAAATCTCCCCATGCCCCTCAGGTTTCTCTCAAGCTCTCTTTCCTGTTTCCAGTGGGGGAGGGGAAAGATTGCTCCATCACTTTTTAATACCTTTATTCTTTCTTCTTAAAATTGTTTTGTTTTATTTTGTTAGCTATAATTTATATGCAATAAAATTAGTAAATCTTAAGTGTTTTTAAGATTTGGGTTGTTTCTAGTTATTGACATTTATGAATAAGGCTGCTATAAGCATTCTTGTGAAGTCGTTTTGTGGACATGTGTTTTCATTTCTCTTGGGTAAATGCATAGGAAAAGAGTTGTTGGCTCATAGAGTAGATGTATGTTTTACTATATAAGAAACTTCCAAACTGTTTTCCAAAGTGGTTGTGCCATTTATCCTTGCACCAGCAATTTATGAAGTTCTAGTTGCTCCATGTTCTTACTAGCATTTGGTATTGTCAATTTTTTTTCCTTCCTTTTTAAAAATTTCAGCCATTCTGGTAGGGTGAATGTGAAAAGGTATCTCATTGTGATTTTAATTTGCATTTTCTTGATGACTAATGATTTTGGGCATCTTTTCATGTGCTTATTGGCCATTCATATATCTGTTTTTGCGGAGTGTCTTTTTCAAGTCTTTGCTATTTTTCTAAATTATTATTGAATTATCTTTTTATTGTCGATTTGTAAGATTTTAAATGTATATTAAAATATATACTATATATTTTGGTAATAAATACATGTACTCTTAATGGTGTCTCTTGAGCAGAAAGTTTAATTTTAAGTCTATTTTATCATTTTTCATGGTTACTGCTTTACTGTGTGTTATCTAAGAAATCCTTGCTTATCAAATATTGGGAAAATATTTTCCTATATTTACTTAAAGATGCTTTAGGGTTTTATCTTTTACATTTAGGTTGATAACCTATCTTTAATTTTTTTGTATATGAAATAAGGTAACTGTTGAGGGTTTTTTTTTTCCTCATATGTATATCTAATATCATTGATTAAGAAGACTTCCTATTGAATTGAGTTGGTGTCTTGGTTGAAACTCAATTGACCATATATGTGTGAGTCTATTCCTGGACTCTTTCCATTCCACTGGTCTGTTTGTCTGTTCTTATGCCAATTATACACTGTCTTGAGTATTGTATTGTGGGAGAGGAAGAAATTTTCCTCTACCCTTCTAGGTTCTTCTGGCTGGTTTAAGAATTAAATTGACATGAGATGGATTAATAGGAGAAAATCAAATTTAATTGCGTATGGATGGGAACCCTACGTACATAAGAGGGTCAGAGACCCCACATACATGAAAGGTTGCAAGACAAAAAAGGTAAAACGAGATATACATGCCATTTTGGTTAGTGAATGGGATGGGGGCCTGAGGCTTAGGGAGGAGGAAGATAATTCACAGGATGATAAGAAGAGCAGATGTTCAGTAATTAGAGGTTTATCCTGCCATACAGATAGATAATAAAAGTTAGTTTCTGTTAATAATACTTCTTATGGGCAAGGCCCCCAATTTAAATTCTTTAAGGGAGAGATAAAAAAAGTTTTTCTTAAGTCCGCAGGGTCTTGATCGCCTTTAGCTCAAAATATTCCACATGCCAAAGTGGTATATCTTGGGGAGGCCTGTTCTGAACCCTTTCAGTCCTGCCTTTGAAGCTTCATGAGAAGTTTCGAATTTCAGGAGTTGAGTTGATAGATTGTTCTCTTATCCCTTATTGTTCCCCCCATCTCAGTGAACCAGACTCTCAGTTTAGAGAATAGGTCAGTCCAATTAAGTAATAGCTGTCCAGCTTCAGGAGGCAGTGATGCAGGTGGGCTCCCAAATGGTGCAAGCAGTCAGGTATTTAATAAGAGGCATTTCTAGGAAACAAAAGAAAAACAATGGTTAATGACTGAAGCAGACTATAATCCAAATTTCTGAGTTCTATGGCAGCCAGTCAAAGAGATTTCTAGATATCTGTCAGGCATTTTCAGATGGAGTGAGGGCAGGCAGTGGCCGTCTGACAGATTTTTCTTGTTTGCAGTTTAAATGTCTCTGATGATCTTTCCAAGTGGTCCATACAGCAATTGGCATAAAAATTGTCCATACATAAACCATTGTGATGATTTATCTGAAATCCATATTGGGTTGTTCAGCTTCAGTTTGCAGGGCTTCAAGAAAAAGGGCAGTTTTAGTTCTCAATGATGCCAAGTCAAAAGTTGGGAGAAGATTGGACACGTCATTTTGGAGGGTTGTAGCCTGATATTGGAGGAACCTGGAAGAATTCTGGACCCAGTCCAGTTTATAGGTAATAAACAAAACCTTAACAGACAGTGAATAGCACTAGAATCTAATATCCACAAAGGCGTATTATAGTTTCTTTTGAAACCTAATTTTTCTCTCTAAAATCACCTCCATTTTTATCAAAGATAATCACAGTAAGGGTAATTTGTTTCTAAAATAAGTCTAGTTTCAAGAAACTTGGACTATTATTTTCATAAGTGAAGCAATAATAGTGATTGATCATATAGGCTCTTTTAAATCTGCGTTGCTGGAACTTTTCATAAGTAATCTCCAGATGGAACTTTTAAAAGCCTCTCCAAGCCGGGAAGCCAAGCCAAGGACTTGCCATCAGACTTACCATGATATCTATAGATTTGGATGACTTCCTCTCTTCTCGAGGTTCCCAAAATATCCTGAGGTCCTGCACCTACAAAGAAATGACTTTCCTTACTCACCTGGTAAGGCTGATGGGAACCCTATAAGCTAGGTACCAGGCCAGTATTTCCAAGGGGCTTTATTGGCTCCATAAAGTCAATCTTGGTTCCTTAAAGCTATCTGGTCATAGCTGAGTCTATGTACATTCTCTCTTAAATATGACATTCCAAGCCTTAGTAATATAACCAGTTTCCAATTGTGTCCTGCTATAAGGAGAACAGATTCTTATTGAACATATGCAAATAACTATATAGCAGTGAAAAGAAGAATACTTACTAAACTTCTGAATTCTGAAGAGATCAGATAGGGAGAAAAAGGTAAATGTTTTAATTCTGCTTACAAAAGTATAATTTACCAATTGCTGTCATCATATTTAGATTAAGAGGAAAATAATTTCATTATATCTGGAAAACAAAGGATTAAAAAAACAGTAATATTTCAGACAAAAAGTCATAAAAATTATGAGCATATTTTGCAGTTCATTTGGTCCTTTGTAGTTAATCCTCGTTCTGCTTGAATCCAGTTTTTCTGTTAGTTTCTTGACTTTGTCTGATGTTGAGGGTGATAGGAACCATGATAATACCAAGAAGTTTGCAGGGTTTTTGTTAAGGCTCATATGATTTGCCCAGTGAAGTGGGTACCTTGATCACTGGAGATTGTGAAAGGTATATCCCAAGGGAGAAATACATTTTCTAACGGTTTTCTTTGCCATTGTGAGGGCATCAGCTTTGCGGCAAGGGAAGCCTTCACCCATCTGGAAAACATACATACAATAACAAGAAGGTATTGATAACACATAGTAAGTGGCAGTTGAATGAAGTCCAGCTGCAGGTGCTCAAAGGACCAGAGGGAGGAGTTCTGAGACCTTTGGGGATGGAAATAGTTTTTCATATTGTGAGTGAAAGAATGTAAAAACTGAAAAATGATGGTTGCCAAGGAGCTGGGAAGAACCAAGTGGCCATCTTGGATTTGCCATAGCCCAGAGTGTTTGTTTAATTTATAGCCATTGTTTACCCACCTTAATTTCTCTGATTCAGGAGCAGATTGTTGTCATGTTACAAGGATATCAGGATGGCAAAAGTCTGGCTATAAGGGGTCATTTTTCTTTTTGTTTTTTTTTTGCGCTAAAGCAGAATGGACTTTATCCACATGTATCATAGCCTTTATAGATTCTGTTGTTGCTGATTTTACATGAAAGTCATCTAAGATGCTTTCCTGATTTTAGGTTCAGTCTTTTTTAGTGTGAGCCTCAATTTTGATGACAGATAACATTTTATACCAGGACACACTAGACTTCCAGAAATTTCACAGAATTTCTGGAACTCTTATAATATACACACATGCAACATAAAAGAAGGCTTAGTGTTATTTGTTATTAGACAATGCTTCCCATGTAATTTAACATGTCAAATAAGCCTGATTGGTTTATCCACTTTTCTAAGGAGAGAGAATAAATCTTTTGAGGTGTTTCAGGGATCCTCTGAAAAATCCCAAAGGTAGCTAGAGGTCAAAAAATACTTCATTTAGAATTTGATTTTGGGAAGTTCATCAAAAATATCAAAGAGGTTTTAAAACAGTTAAATGGGATCACAGATCGTTATGGAACTTATTACTTAATAAATTAAACAAAGGGACAAAAAGATTTCAAAGACAAATGTAGAAGGTTATGTAGCCATAAAACCTTAGCTCCTTTAATAGAAGAGATTCAACTCTTAACATAAAGCACAAGAAATAGTTCTGATAAAACACAAAAAGATAAGGAAAAACCTTTTATAATCTCTTATCAGGAGCAGACCAATATTCCAAGAATACTTTATTTTTTTAAGAGATGAACAGAAAATTGTTCCAGTTTTATATAAATACATTATTGATATTAAAGCTTTTTTTTTTTTTTTTAAGATTGGCACCTGAGCTAACATCTATTGCCAATCTTCTTTTTCTTTTCTTCTTCTTTTTCTCTCCACATCCCCCCAGTACATAGTTGCATATTATTTAGTTGTAGGTCCTTCTAGTTGTGGCATGTGGGATGCCGCCTCAGCATGGCCTGATGAGCGGTGCCATGTCTGAGCCCAGGACCTAAACTGGTGAAAACGTGGGCTGCTGAAGCAGAGCATGCAAACTTAACCACTCGGCCACGGGGCTGGCCCCTAAAGCTTATTTTTATTTATTTATTTATTTTTATTTTTATTTATTTATTTTTTTTTGAGGAAGATTAGCCCTGAGCTAACTACTGCCAATCCTCCTCTTTTTGCTGAGGAAGACTGGTCCTGAGCTAACGTCCATGCCCATCTTCCTCTACTTTATACGTGGGACGCCTGCCACAGCATGGTGTTTGCCAAGTGGTGCCATGTCCACACCTGGGATCCGAACTGGCAAACCCCAGGCAGCTGAGAAGCAGAACCTGTGAACTTAACCGCTGTGCCACTGGGCCGGCCCCAAAAGCTTGTTTTCATAAATTCTTAAAAGAACAATTTAGTTTTAGCTAACTTAACCACACAGGTAAGGTTTTTTTTGTTGTTGAAGATACACATTTTATACTAAAATGTTTCCCTTATTATTTTACTAGTTTTGATTATGTATATTAGTTAGAACTTTTAACCTTCAGAAACCTTAATTTCCATTAAAAACTAAGAAGTAAGCAACTGTCTGCCATACCAGCATTCTTTAGACCAGCAAATTTGATTCCTTTCATAGTTTCTACATACGTGCTTCTTCATAGTACAATCTTTAAATAAAGCACGACATGTTTACTAACAGACTCAAATTTATCTTTTAGTTTCTTTGTCGTAAGAGGTCAAAAGTAGGTAAACTTAGACTTGTTTAGCAATTAATGTTTCAGTATTTTATCTTATTTGGAAATGAACTAGACATTCAATGAATTTTCATGATTTTACTTAACTTAGCAAAACTCTGAAGTTTCAAGTTACCAAAAAGATTTTGGAAGCTATTTTTAAGTACACATACTGTAAAATATAATTACTGCACCTAAAGATTCTTATTACGTTAACATCTAGTTAATTCGTTTGTGGTTAAGTCATACGTAGATTATTCATGAAAATTTCATAAGACGTAAAAGCAGTTAGCTATCATCTTAAGTTATTGTTGTTGTGGCTTTTTTTGCTGACAAATTTAGTAGCAGAGATAACATGAGCTTATTTGACTAATAACCCAGGTAGAATAAAAATTGCATGTCTACGTTATATCCAATGCTGATAACTCTGAAGACCTGCCTATTTTAATTAAACCAACAAACTTCAACAAGCTTTTATTTACCAAAGATTATTTTATATCATATTAACTTGAAAAACATTTGGGTCAGCTTCTATTATATTTTTGAGAGTATACTCAATTTATTACAGCATTTGTTTGTTTTTAAGCCAATTAATAGAGTTCTCTAGAAATTAATTTTGATAATACCATTCAGAGGTAGAAAAAGATCCCACGTTTGAAACACACACACACATATATATACACAAATGCATAGAAACCCCATAGCTATTGTTTTAAAATTATTGCCATGATCAGGTACAGTTAAACAAAGCTTACTAGTTATGAAAGAATAGTTGGATCCAAATTGTGTTTCTGGCAGATAGAATAAATTAATGGCTTAGATGGCTAAAGCTTTTTTTTCCTACTGATATTTGAGGAGAAGACACTTAAGATGCTAGATTTTGGACAGGGGGCTTCTATAGCCATTTGCCTCTTTTTCTCCTTCAGTCTTAGGAATTGGGGATAGTTTAGATGAGAGTTCCCAGAGAGGTTACAACGTTTTGAGATAAATGGGGTGGTGGTGGGCGGGGGGGTTAATGAAAGGAAATAGTTGGAATCTGAACTGCCTCTAGAGCTGCATTTCCAGTTTTCCAAAGGTTTGTAGGATGAACACAGTTGCTCTCAGTTCCTCAGAACCTGGATTGTAACTTAAATGACATTATTGATTGATCTTCCTGTTAACAATGTCATCCCTATTTGCTTCTTTTCCTCGGCACATAGTTTTATTTTAACTTAGGGAAGAAGGCCTATAAAAAAAATCCTGTCAGTCTCTGAATATCAGCTTCCAATTTGGCCAATTTTTGACCATAGAGCTACTAAACAAAATCCTTCTAGGGGCCAGCCCCATGGCCGAGTGGTTAAGTTCATGCACTCGGCTTCCGTGGTCCAGGGTTTCGCCAGTTTGGATCCTGGGCGCGGACCTAGCATCACTCATCAAGACATGCTGAGGTGGCATCCCACATGGCACAACTAGAAGGACCTACGACTAGAATATACAACTATGTACTGGGGGGCTTTGGGGAGTAGAAGTAAAAAAAAAAATATTGGCAACAGATGTTAGCTCAGAGCCAATCTTAGAAAAAGAAAAATCGTTCTAAATATCTTGCCAGTTTTCAGCGGGGACAAACAGAGTGAATATTTCTGGTTGTATTAAACAACTCCATGGACCCAAGAGGCACCCTCAAAGGTTACTACCTTCCCAAGATCAAGAGTCACTCCCAAAGATAGCCAAAAGAAAGAACCGACAGCCTGCATGTCCCAGGCAGGCAGAAAGCCAAGCCAAGCCTTTGGGACACAAAATAAGAGTAGCAAGAAGGCAATAGCTATCTCTGGGACAGAAAGGGTGAGTAACCAGTGAGTCTGAATTTGGAAAGGCAAAGACATGAAATTTTGTTCTCCTCTCTGACTGGACACTACAGAATGCCCACTGGTCTTTCTAGTTTTTTTCTGCATTTGGTAGGATCTTCTGAAAGTGGAGGTAAAAGGTTTTCTAATTCAAAAGATCTGCTGTTGTCCCAAGGACACAAATTCCTCGTGTGGTCATCTAGGATACATCCAGTGAAGATATTGCATAGAAAGGCCTGCAGCTGGCAGAGCCTGATGACAGAGGCCAGCAAAGTGAGCCGTACTGCCTGTCCCGGGTGCTCCTGCTAAATTCACTTTCTGGCTTTCAGTACTTCCATGAATAACCTGTGTGCTCTCAGAGATTAGGCTGGAGAACTTTCTGTAAATCTTGCAGGAAAAAAACGGAAGTTAAAATAGGCAGATGGGGCCAGATTTTCAGAACAGGGTTTCACATTGGATTTTTAAGTCTAATTTTCTATTCTTTTGTCTTGTAAGGGAGTCCCTAAGTCTGGCTGTTATATATATTTTTTCCTTTTCTTCTTAAGTACCAGACAATTGTACTTCCAATGTCCTGATTTTTATAATATCTGCAGTGTCTGAAAGCAAATAGGAAGAGGTCTGAGTGAACTTTGATTTTTGTTCTAATTTCTGTGCTTCCATCTTATTAAGGGAGTCTTAATGGCTGGCATTATACCAATATGAGAACTGTCTACAAATTTTTTCCGATTCAAAGGATCCATTGTCTGGCCATTGATGAGTAGGATTTTAATAGTGATTCAAATCAATAAGCCTTTTTATGGCTTAAGCATGGACACAAGAGGCGTCCCCAAAGGAGAATGCAAATGATGCAGGCCTCCAAAAATCCAAAAAGTTTGCTCCAGAGTTAGCCTAAGAAAGTAAAGGCAGTAATTATGGGGGGCCCTGTTTTTAAACAGCCATTCCAAAACACAGTGAATCCCGTGTCTCCCTCCCTTCCTCCTTCATTTTTAACAGAATAGAGTAACTTCCCGAGCCAAAAGTTCACCCAATTTTTTTTTAGATTCCCTAAGCCTGCTTGGCTGCCTGCCAGATGCATGTGCATCCTCTAGCTGCTGGAAACAAAACAAAATAATGACCGTCTCTGGAAGAGATGAGATAATAAAAAAACAAGAGTACTCATTCCGTATCTTTACCAGAATTGCTTTGTGCCCAAGAATCTAATTTTACAAATATTTTCCCCGCTAATCTAAATTAGAAAAGAGAAAAAAGACTCGTAGCATCCTTGCTCCCCGTAGACCATGTAGCAGGCGGAGAGCCGGGAGACGGACAGGGCAAGAACTCTTGCCTTCCGCTGGTGTTTGTCAGATGTCCCATGATGTCAGCTGCAGCAGTCTCAGAGGTCAGCCTGAAAAGTTTACCTGGTGACTACGCCCACGGTGAGGGAGAGAGAAATTTTCCTCTGTGCTTCTGGGTTCTTCTGGCTGGCCTAAGAATTAAATTTGCATGAGACAGATTAATAGGAGAAAATCAGAGTTGATTCTGTTCATATGGGAACCTCGCATACATGAGAGGGTCAGAGACCGCACATACATAAGAGGTTCCAAGATAAAAAAGATAAGATCAGGTATATTTGCCATCTTGAGCTAAGGAATGGGATAGGGCCTGAGGCTTCAGAGGGGAGGAGGTAAGTCACACAATGATAAGAAGAGCAGATGTTCAATAAATTAGAGGTTTGCCTTGCCATACAGATAGGTCATAAAAATGTATTTCTGGTAGCAACTGTGATTATGGGCAAGCCCCCAGATTTAAATTCTTTATGGGAGAGGTAAAAGTCTCTCTTGAGCTCGCAGGGTCTTGATTACCTTTAACACAAAACATTCTACATGCCAAAGTGGCACATCTTGGGGAGGCCTGTTCTCAACCCCTTCAGTAGCTTTACAGTAAGTGTTGAAATCAGATAATTAAGTCCTGCAGCTTGGTTCCTGTTTTTCCTATTTTGATCATGATGGATCTTTTGCATTTTCATACAAATTTTAGGATCAACTTACCTTTTTTTTTCATAAATGCATGCTAGATTTTGACTGGAATTTCATCGAACCTATTTTCAAGTTGTGGAGAATAGACATTTTGATCGTACTGAGTCTTCTCATCTGCAAACTTCTCCACTTAATTTCTCTCAGCAGCATTTTGTACTTTTTGATATAGAAGTGGTTCGTGTCTTTAATTAGATATATTAGATTTTTTAATGCTCCTGTAAATGATAATGTTTTAAAATTTAATTTCCACTTGTTCACTTGCTAGTATAGAGTCATACAATTGCTGTGTGTATATTGACCTGCAAAACTCCTAAATTCACTCACTGGTTCTAACATTGTGTACTTGTGCTTTAGGGTTATTGACATACAGACTTTAGAGCAATGTTTGTGAATAATGACAGTTTACTTCTTCTCTTTCCTGTCTTTATACTTTTTAAAATTGCTTTTCCAGGCCTTCCTGAACTGGCTGGAACTTTCAGTGTAAGCCTAACCAGAAGTGGTGAGAGTGGAATCCTTGCCTTATTCCTAATCTTAGGAAAGAAGTAGTCAGTGTTTCTCTATTAAGTTTATACCTGATTTTTTTTACGTTGTGGCTTCTGCTCCAAAAGCCCTGTAATTCTGTGATCTCCTGATTTCCAAGACACAATTCCTGATCTTCGATCTTCGTCTTCCTGGCCTTTCCTTTGCTTGTGACATTCCTGCATTGCCCTCGTTCTTCTCTTTGTCTTCTGCCTCATTTCTCAAGGAGTGACTTTTTTTCCCCTCGTCTTCTTGGTTCTCCTACCTCTGGGAAAACAGCTCCTTCCCTTTTAGTGACTTCTCTCCTTCTGGTTCCTTTATTCTGAGATCAAATATTTATTGAGCAGGTGCTGTATGACTGACCGTGCTAGTGTCTGAGGCTCTCCAGGGTCATGAGGCCTGGTCTCTGCCCCATTAGAGCTCGCGGTAGAGCATGGAAAGTGCTTCGAAAGAATGGAAGAAGGGATGGGCGTCTCACCTCTGGTGGTCAGAGAGAAGGCCTGTAGGGGAGATGGTAGTACTGCCTCTCCTTCTTCGTTATGTGCAGTCCCCCCAGATTACAGATGGGCGCTCCTTTTTTCCCTCTGCATGTGACCATGTCTGTTCTCACTTGTTTCCATGCCGTCTCTCTGGGCACAGTTTCCAAATCCAGCCAGAAGCATAGTTGTCGGAATTATACTGTAGTGCTTATTGCTTTGTGCCCTGTGTGTTTTGTGTAAAGAGCTCCTGTAATAGCTATTTAGTGCTCCTTGGTAGTAACTTGTCTTTCATCTTTAGAGACTTGGTAGAATCTTGTACGCGTGAGAAACTCGAAAAATGTTTTTGAATAAATAGACTCATTGAAAACTTTTGTTTTTTATTCATTTGTATCTTACATTTCATTGCTGGATAGACTTTTTATTAACTTAACTATGAAAATAATTTTGGAGTGTATCAATTTTCCGGGATATCTTTTGTTGAAATACTCCTTGGAGGGCTCCCTTCCCTCTGAGCTGCTGGCCGGTACTGTGGCTCTCTGGCTGGTCACTGTAGGCAGAGGACACTCTGGCTTTGCTCAGATAGCAAATGCCCCTGAGTTAACACTTCTTCAAGATTCCTGGGCTTTTCATTCTGTTTCTTCACCCAAACCATGTCTGTTTCTCTCTCTTTGTTGTCAGAATGGTTCTCTTATCAAAAAGCTCTGTTTATTCTTATAAAGCCATAATGACACTACAGAACACATTTTTTAAGTAGGTACGAACTGAGGATTAATGTATTTTCAGATCATTAAATTATAAAGCTATGAACAGTGTCTTATTGCTAATGAAATAGATGTATGAAGTATTTTTAGTGATTTTACTGGAATGAAGTGTGAAGCAATTAAATGCATTTAAAAAATAAACAAATTGAATTATATATTTCTTGTTTCAGGCAAATGTGTGCTACTTAGTTTCCATTAAACGTGTCTGTTTAGCATTGCTGTGCTTAAGCATAATGTCAGGAGTCGTAAACCCAATTATCTAATGAAAAGTCTGCTGTCACTATTTTATGCACTGAATTTCTATCATTTACAAAATTTAAATTACTTTGAAAGATAAAGAAATTTTATTACCAGTGGATTTTGGTATGTGGTGATCACAGGAGGTATTTATATGTCAGATAAAATCAATGTATATGAGTATGTTTTATGATGATTTCTTTAAGTGCCCTAAAAATGCAATTATCAGCATTCAGTCAACAGGAGAATTGGTGTTTTAAGTGTAATTTACATTAGGATGTTCACGTTTCTAATATTCTTTTTTTTCTTGAGGAAGATTAGCCCTGAGCTAACATCTACTGCCAATCCTCCACTTTTTGCTGAGGAAGACTGGCCCTGAGCTAACATCTGTGCCCATCTTCCTCTATTTTATATGTGGGATGCCTACCACAGCATGGCTTGCCAAGCGGTGCCATGTCCGCAGCCGGGATCCGAATTGGTGAACTCCCGGCCACCGAAGCGGAATATGAACACTTAATGGCTGTGCCACCGGGCTGGCCCCTCTTAATATTCTTAATTGAAAAGAAAATAAATTTGATATTCAGTATAAAAGTGAAATGAAAAGGCATGATTATATAATGAGACATTGCTTAAACTATTTGACCATTTGAGCCTTAGTCCTCAGAGGTTATTATTATTGATTTTACTTTTGAACTCGTCTGCTTTTTTGTTTTTTTTCCTTTACATATGATTAAAAATGCTTCACCTTTCTTAAACTTAATAAGAATTCAAAGTGATTCAGCAGGTGAGTGTTTTTAAGTGCTGGAGAAAGACCTGGGAAGTCCTTTTGAAGGGTGACTACAGTGGCTCCCTTGGCCTTATAGAGGCGCCACTATGGAGGGTCCATTTCTCAAAGTCCCAGAGTAGATTGGGACTTACTAGGTATAATTTTTTTCCCATTAATTGCTTCTCTCTGAAATTCTACCTTTTTGATTATCTTATCATCTTTTAGGCGAGTCTTTTTGAGTGAGAGATCCCCTTTTCTTTACGCCCTGGGTCTTGTTCTCCCTAGCCAGGTTACCAGCCCTCACAGAGAAGGAGCTGTCTCGCAGGGGAGCCCAGTAATTCTGCTATGGCCACTCCAAGCCCTACGACCTCTTTTGAGTATTTCTGATGTTTTATTTATTCTCTTGTTCTCTCTGACCGGATTGGCCAGATAGAGTTGGATTTGAAAAGGTCAGCTGCAAGCATCTGATATTTTCGATCACAAGTTGGCTAATTGGGAGGTTTCTATTTAGTTACTTGAACTAGGTCACCAGACACATTGTATGAATCCCATAGTTTAAATGGGCCATCTGTTGAATCACTCTGATAATTGTTCCTTTTTTGAATACCAGTGTCCCCAAGTTAAGTCGCAGCCAAGGGTGTTAGGAGTCTTTTCAAAGAGACTAACGCACTGAACCGTGGGCCCCTCTCAACTGAAACCCACCCTGGAGGAGTTTTTATTGTGTCCTCCTTTCCTTCTGTGTTCCTTTCCCTCAATTGTGAGAGGTTGGTTTTTTGATTGTGGAAGCTCAGGGTCACGCTTGTCGAACATGATGGGAAAAGAGGGAAACAGGATTGGGAGTAGGAAAAAAGGGGCCAAACATTTTTCAGTAGCAAAAGTGGGATTGCTTTGCAGTGAAGCTTTGGGAAAGAAGGGGAAGGGTGGACGATACCCCTGTTCTGGACATTTGAGCTCTTCTGTGACTCTTAGGAGAGGAGCTCAGAAGGGTGTGATATGGGGTAGTGAGAGCTGAGACGTTAAGCAAAGTCGTTTAAATGTCACCTAAAACATCTGAAATGTGCATGTTTCCTTGCGTTTCTGATTTTCTGGGGAAAACTGGAAAGTAAGAGTCAAAAACATGGAGTCTTAAGTCTGAAAGGCAATTGCTGTGCAGATGGAGGAGCAGACTGAGGAAGACATCTTCAAGTATATTATCTGTGAAAAAGACAAACACCGGCTCTGTTCTGGGCCTCCTCTCTTCTCTCTTGAGGTGATGTCATCTAGTTCCGTGACTTTCAATGCCATCTGTATGTCTGTCTGACTCCCAATTGTGTATCTCCAGCTCAGTCTTGCTTCAGATTTATATTTCTGACTGCCTTCCTGATAGCTCCACACAGATGTCCAATAGACACGGTTAATATAGAATTCTTACATCTAGGGTGATCAGCTCATCCTGATTTCCCAGGACTTTCTCAGGTTTACACTGGAAGTCCCACATTGTAGGAAACATCTCAGTTCAGCAAACCAGGATGGTTGGTCATCCTATTTAGTTCTTTAACCTGCTTTTCTCCCTGAATTCCTTAGGAGAGTCATCTACCCAGTTGCTTAAGCTAGACATTCAAGAGTTATCCTTGATTCATCTCTTTCTAAATCCATCAGTATGTCATGTTTCTTAGCCACATCTAATCTATCAGCATGTGGTGTTGTCTCTCCCTCCAAAAATGCCCACCTCTGTCCACTTCTCTCCATCTCCACTGATCCTACTGTAATTCACACCATTTGCATCTTGTGCAAGGTTGTGTATGAAACGAGGCCATGGAACCCTGCAGCCACTTCGCGTTGCTCTTACCAAGGCCTCCAAGCTTCCTTACAGTCTGATGCCCATTGTCTCCCCTACCTGGAGGCATCCCATTTGCACCCTCCAGCCACACTGGCTCTCTTTACCTTGGACATGCTAAGTTTCTTCACATTTTAGGATCTTTCTACTTCCTCTTCCTTCTGTCTGGAATGCCCTTCCTTTGTGTGGCTGATTGCTTCTTGACGTTAGGTCTTCTTATCTTAAGTGGCTTCTTCACAGAGAGGCCTTCCTTGACCAATCAGTTGATGAGAGTAGCCAACCGGCCATCTTGACCACGTTACCATATTTTAGTTTTCTGGATGGCCCTTTTCACTCCCTGACCTTTACGTTGTTTGTGGATTTGCTTGTTCTTGCTCTCCCCTCCTAGAATGTCAGCTCTTCGAGAGTGAGGGCTGTGACTGCACCCTGTCCTCAAGCTGTAGGACAGTTCACAGAGCAGGTGTTCAGGAGATACTCACTGAAGTAAAGAATAAATTTAATTACCTCAACCATCTAATTAAAGCTCTGAGGGAAAGAAGATTTTTGAGCAAGCAAGGATCAGTAAGTGGAAAGTAATTGTATGGTTATCTGTTATTACTACTGCAATGTGTATAGCATACCATTCATATTATCTATAATGAGTTGTTGTCCTTATTGTACATTAGCTAAAATTTTTTAAAAACGTTTTTAGGTTTATTTTCAAATGTGTTTTCTCATATCCTGTATTTCTTTTCAGGTCATAAGTTATTCAACCGTAAGTTCTCCTTCTGTAGCCATTTTTGGGACTGTCCCCTGAATGTGAAAGCAGCACCATTGTATGCATCAGTGGGGAGTGCAGAGAGCCTGGGAGCCTTTCTTACTTGCTTTGACCTAAGGGACTGTGTTTTGGAACTTGGGTGAATTTAAGTCTTTTCATTTCAGTGTTAAAGATAATTTTCTTGGAGTGAATATTTTTCTTTATTGACTTTTTAAAATAATAGTTGATACATAAAATAGTACGTATAACACCCATGAGTTATAAAACATTCTAATACAAGAAACGCCTTTGAACCCACCATCAATCTAAGACTACAACAGAAAGTCACCAATAGCTTGTATCTACTTACACTAGCCGTTCTCTGAGCTGGTTGCACATTGAATGCACCTGGAAAGTTAGACAACCACTGATACCCTCAGAGAGCCTGATGGGATTTGTCTGCAGTTTGGTCTGGGCATCTGAATTTTTTTCTTTTTTAATTGAAGTTTTAATTGAAATTTCAGTTTTACTTAATTATTTGTCGGTCACCATATATATGTGCCCCTTTGCCCCTCATGCCTAACCCCTAACCCCCTTCCCCTCTGATAACCATTAACCTGTTTTCTTTGTCTGTGTGTTTCTTGTATCTTCCACATATGAGTGAAATCATACGGTGTTTGTCTTTCTCTGTCTGGCTTATTTCACTTAACATAAAACCCTCAAGTACCATCCATGTTGTTGCAAATGAGATAATTTGGTCTTTTATTATGGCTGAGTAGCAGTCCATTGTATATATATATATATAAACCAACATCTTATTTATCCATTCATGATCAGTCAGTGGGCACTTGGGTTGCTTCTACGTCCTGGGTCCTGGCTATTGTGAATAATGCTGCAATTATTCACAAAGAGATGTGCATACATCTCTTTGAATTGTTGATTTCAAGTTCTTTGGATAAATACCCAGTAGTGGGATAGCTGGTTCATATGGTATTTCTCATTTTAATTTTTTGAGATATCTCCATACTGTTTTCTATAGTAGCTACACCAGTTTGCATTCCAACCAGCAGTTTATGAGGGTTCTCTTTTCTCCATATCCTTTCCAATATTTGTTGCTTTTTGTCTTGTAATTATAGCGATCCTAATAGGTGTAAAATGGTATCTCATTGCAGTTTTGATTTGCATTTCCCTGAGGATTAGTGATGTTGAACATCTTTTCATGTGCGTGTTGTCTATCTGTATACCTTCTTTGGAAAAATGTCTGTTCATATCCTCTGTCCATTTGTTGATTGGGTTGTTTCTTTCTTTGTTGTTGAGTTGTATGTGTTCTTTATATATTTTGGAGATTAACCCCTTGTCAGATATATGATTTGCAAATATCTTCTCCCATTTGGTGGGTTCTCTTTTCATTTTGTTCATGATTTCCTTTGCCTTGCAGAAGCTCTTTAGTCTGATGAAATTGCATTTGTTTGTTTTTTCTTTTGTTTCCCTTACCCAAGTAGACATAGTATTCGAATAGATGTTTCTAAGGCCAATGTCAGAGAGTGTACTGCCTATATTTTCTTATAGGAATTTTATGGTTTCACATCTTACCTTTAAGTATTTAATCTATTTTGAGTTAATTTTTGTGTATGGTGAAAGATAATGGTCTACTTTCATTCTTTTACATGTGACTGTCCAGTTTTCCCAACACTGGTTATTGAAGAGACTTTCCTTTCTCTGTTGTACTTTCTTAGCTCCTTTGTCAAAGATTAGCTGTCCATAGATGTGTGGTTTTATTTCTGGCCTTTCAATTCTGTTCCATTGATCTGTGTGCCTGTTTTTGTGCCAGTACCATGCTGTTTTGATTACTGTAGCTTTGTAGTATATTTTGAAGTCAGGCATTGTGATGCCTCCAGCTTTGTTCTTTTTTCTCAGGATTGCTTTAGCTATTTTAGTTCTTTTGTTGCCCCATATGAATTTTAGGGTTCTTTGTTTTATTTCTATGAAGAATGTCATTGGGATTCTGATTGGGATTGCATTGAATCTGTAGATTGCTTTAGGTAGTATGGACATTTTAACTATGTTTATTGTTCTAATCGATGCACGTGGAATATCTTTCCATCTTTTTTACATCACCATCAATTTCTTTCAATAATGTCTTACAGTTTTCATTATATATGTCTTTCACCTCCTTGGTTAAATTTATTCCTAGATGTTTTTTTCTTTTTGTTGCGATTGTAAATGGGATTGTATTCTTGAGTTCTCTTTCTTTTAGTTGATTGTTAAAGTATAGAAGTGCTGCTGATTTTTGTAAGTTGATTTTGTACCCTGCAATTTGGCTGTAGTTGTTGATTACTTTTAATAGATTTCCAACGGATCTTTAGGGTTTTCTATGTATAAAATCATGTCATCTGCAAATAGTGAGAGTTTCACTTTTTCCTTGTCAATTTGGATACCTTTTATTTCTTTTTCTTGCCTAATTATGCTGGCCAAAACCTCCGGTACTATGTTGAATAAGAGTGACGAGAGTGGGCACCCTTGTCTTGTTCCTGTTCTCAGAGGGTTGGCTTTCAGTTTTTCTCTGTTGAATATGATATTGGCTGTGGGTTTGTCATATATGACCTTTATTATGTTGAGATACTTTCCTTGTATACCCATTTTATTAAGAAATTTTATCATAAATGGATGTTGGATCTTGTCAAATGCTTTCCCTGTGTGTATTGAGATGATCGTGTGGTTTTTATTCCTCATTTTGTTAACGTGGTGTCTCACCTTGATTGATTTGAGGCTGTTGAACCATCCCTGCATCCCTGGTATAAATCTCACTTGGTCGTGGTGTGTGATCCTTTTAATGTATTGCTGTATTTGGTTTGCCAGTAGTTTGTTGAGGATTTTTGCATCTATGTTCCTCAGCAATATTGGCCTGTAATTTTCTTTATTTTTGTTGTCTTTGTCTGGCTTTGGGATCAGGGTGATGTTGACCCTGTAGAATGGGTTAGGAAGTGTTCCATCTTCTTCAGTTTTTTGGAATCTTTTTTGAATGTTTGGTAAGATTCTCCAGAGAAGCCATCTGGTCCTGGACTTTTACTTTTTGGGAGGTTTTTGATTACTGCTTCAATCTCTTTACTTGTGATTGGTATATTCAGATACTCTATCTCTTCTTGTTTCAGTTTTGTTAGGTTGTTTGAGTCTAAGAATGTATCCATTTCTTCTAGATTGTCTCATTTGTTGGCATATAGTTTTCATAGTATTCTCTTATAATCCTTTGTATTTCCCTGATATGCATTGTAATTTCTTCTCTTTCATTCTAATTTTATTTGGGCCTTCTCTCCTGCTTTTAGTGAGTCTGGCTCAGGGTTTGTCAATTTTGTTTATCTTCTCAGAGAACGAGCACTTAGTTTCATTGATCCTTTCTATGTTTTTTTGGTGTCTGTTTCATTTATTTCTGCTCTAATTTTTATTATTTCCCTTCTTCTGCTGACTTTCAGCTTCGTTTGTTCTTTTTCTAGTTCTGTTAGGGTTTGAGACCTTTCTTGTTTGTTAAGGTGGGCCTGTATTGCTATGAATTTCCCTCTTAGGACTGCTTTTGCTGCGTCCCATATTAGTTGGTATGGTGTATTTTCATTTTTGTTTGTCTGCAAATTTTTTTTATTTCTTCTTTAATTTCTTCAGTGATCCATTGATTGTTCAGTAGCATGTTGTTTAGTCTCCACATGTTTGTGACTTTCCCAGCTTTTTTCTTATAGTTGATTTCTAGTTTTATAGCATTATGGTCAGAAAAGATGCTTGATATGATTTAAATCTTCTTAAGTTTATTGAGGCTTGCCTTGTTTCCCAACATATGGTCTATCCTTGAGAATGTTCCATGTGCACTTGAGAATGTGTATTCTGCTGTTTTGGGGTGGAGTGTTCTCTATTTATGTATTAAGTGCATGTGGTCTAGTCTTTCATTTAATTCCACTCTTTCCTTGTTGACTTCCTGTCTGGATGACCTATCCATTGATGTAAGTGGGGTGTTAAGGTCCCCTACTACTATTGTGTTACTGTTCATAACTCCTTTTAGGTCAATTAATAGCTGCCTCACGTATTATGCTGCTCCTGTGTTAGATGCATATAAAGTGTTATGTCCTCTTGCTGGAATGTCCCTTTTTTCATTAGGTGCTACCCATCTTTGTCTCTGATTGTCTTTTTTACCTTGACATCTACTTTGTCTGATATAAGTATGACAACACCTGCTTTCTTTTGTTTGCCATTAGCTTGGAGTATCATCTTCCATCTCCTTACTGTAAGTCTGTGTTCATCTTTAGAGCTGAGATGTGTTTCCTGGAGGCACCATATTCTTGGGTCTTGTTTTCTAATCCATCCAGCCTTTCTGTGTCTTTTGATTTTAAAATTAAACCCACTTACATTTAGAGTGATTATTGATTATGAGGGCTTAATCCATCCATTTTATCACTTGTTTTCAGGTTGTTCTGTATTTCCCATGTTTCTTGTCCTATGTATTTCCTACTGCCAATTCAGTTTGATGGCTCTCTATAATGGTTTTGTCAGTTTTCTCTTTATTTATCACTTGTATCTCGTCTGATTTTTTGTTTAGTGGGTTATGTTGAGGTTTATATAAAAGATTTTGCAGATGAGGTAGTCCATTTTCTGATAGCCTCTTATTTCCTTATTCTAAGCAGGTTCCATCCCCAGCCTCTTCCCCATCTAAGTTGTTGTCACAACTTATTCCATTTTATGTTGTGAGTTTGTAGTTAAAATGAAGTGATTGTATTTTTTCTTGATGTTTTCCTTCCCTTTATCTTTAATGTTATAATTAAATGTTTCCTAACTATTCTGATAGAGAGCTTCAGTTTTCTTATTTTGTGTACCTATTTATCTCCTTGTGTAAGGCTTTGTAAACCCTTTTTTTTTTTCAAGTATGAGGGCTTTCTTGATCATTTCTTGAAGGACGGGTCTTGTGGTGATGAACTCCCTCAGCTTTTGTTTATCTGGGAACATTTTTATTTCTCCATCATATCTGAAGGATAGTTTCTCTGGATTGAGCATTCTTGGCTCAAACTTTTTGTCTTTCAGAATTTTGAATATATCATTCCACTGTCTCCTATCATGTAAGGTTTCTGCTGAGAAATCTGCTGAAAGCCTGGTAGGCGTTCCTTTGTAGGTTATTTTCTTCTGCTTTACTGACCGTAATATTTTTTCTTTGTCACTTCTTTTTGCCAGTTTTACTAACACGTGCCTTGGAGAAGGTCTTTTTACTTTGATGTAATTAGAAGTTTGGGAAGTTCTCAGCTATAATTTCTTTGAACAAGCTCTCTATTCCTTTCTCCGTCTCTTTCTCCTCTAATCTTTAATGTTGCGTTTTGTACTGGGGTCAGATATTTGTCAGAGAATTTGTTCATTTCTTTTTACTTCTAGTTCTCTTTCCTCCTCCATCTGAAGCATTTCTATATTTCCGTCCTCTAAAATGGTCATTCTGTTCTCCATAGTATCAGCTGTGTTATTTAAGGATTCCAGATTTTTCTTTATCTCATTCATTGTCTTTTCCATCTCCAACATTTCTGATTGGTTTTTGCTTATACTTTCAGCCTCTTTTCTGAAGAATTCCCTCTTTGTATTAATTTTATTCCTGATTTCATTGAAGTGTCTTTCTGAGTTTTCTTTTAACTTGAGTTTTTTATGATCTCTGTTTTGAATTCTCTGCCATTTACTTTGTAAATTTCTGTGTCTTAGGATTGATTTCTGGGTTTTTATCTTTTTCCTTCTGGTCTGGAGTATTAATATACCTCTTCTTATTTTATGAGGTGGATTTGTGCCTTCGCATAGTGATAGTGTCTGATCGCAGACTCCACCTTTCACCACAGTGGATGGCGGGGGCAGGAGCTGTGTATTCGGAGCCCTCCTTGATCGCTGTCAGCTCTGCCTGTCCGAGCCTGGGCCCTTCCTTGGGACCACAGCTGCCCTTTTGGCTTCCCCACCGAATGGGAAAGCGATCACACGGGTGTTCACGGCTGCACTGCCTGCTTCCACAGTCCTGCCACTATGTGCTGCCGCATTCAGGGCCACAGGGGTACTATAGGCATTCACAGTACCTGGGAAGTTATTCACTCAGGCCCACAGATCTTTTACTGTCTCCTCCTAGTTCGCGCCAGCTGTTGTGCTTGTGGGTCTCCCCACTGGTCCAAGCCTGGGCCACTCCCTGGGGATTGCAGTGGCACTGTGGTCTCTTCCACCAGATGGGAAAGCGATCACATGGGGGCTCAGGGCTGCCATCACCTGTTCCTGCTGTCGCACTGAGGCGTGCTCCCACACTTGGGGATGCAGCAGTGCTATGGGTGCTCCAGCTGGGAGAGCAGTTGCACACATACAGAGGACTTCCAGGGGCCCATAGAGTGCTCACCTGTCTCCACCATCTCCCCAGGGGTAGTCCATCTACCTGCAGATGGATAGCTGTGCAGGTCTCTCAGGTATCCTGATGTACTATGTGGGTATCCTCCATTGATCAATGAATGTGCATTTAGTTGTAGTTCAAAGTGGGAGAGACAAAGGGAACAGCTCACTCCGCCATGTTGCTACCATCACTGTCTCTAAATATACTTTTAAACCAGAGTCTCGACCTCGGAACTCTAGCATTTGAGGCCAGATAATTCTTTGTTGTGGATGCTGTCTCATTGTAGGATGGTTAGCAGTATCCCTGACCTCCACTCACCAGATGCCATTAGCAACCCCTGCCCCACAAGTTGTGACAACCACAGATGTCCCCACCTAGTGCCAAATGTCCCATTGGGGGGCAACATTGAAACTCAGTGTTCTAAACAATTATTATGTTTCCTTCTATATTCTTTCCATTGGGAGATTACTAATTAAAAAAATCAAGTAGAGGCTGTATTTTGAGGGGGGAGAGAATGTAGCAGGTTTTGAAGAAACTGTTATGAAGAAAGATTGTTCGTCTTACATCATTACTAAGTTATAAGAATCTGTTTTCAACTTGCATGCCTCTGTAATTCCAGGGTAAGCTCTGCGTTAGAAACCCTAAAATATTCTGAGGGAATTTGTTCTTTCAGTGTTTCTATATTTTTCGCCTGCTCCTATCACCATGGAGCTAAACACTTTGAGAGACATTTTTGGTTAAAAACAGTAATGACAGAAGAGGAAAAAATGGTTTTCTTCTGGTTCTTTTTTTCTTCAGTTCTTCCTCACCCCTCAGTCAATTGAATGGGCTGTTTAATTTGAATGTTTTTAAATTGGGCATCAAGGTAGGAAAGGCATATTTTCCAGAGCTTGTTGTTGTTTTTTTTTTTTTCCCCTTGGAAAATGCTAACATGAAAATTTAAGCAGACCCGTGAATTGATATTCTTAGATAAGGGAGAATGTACCAGATCTGTGGAGGAAGGGAACCTTTTTCTTTGGCCTGCACCCATTTTATACATGCATCAGGGGTCACACTGTATTGCTTAGAACTCCTCTATGTCACATAAAATTTTTTTTTTCTTATGGAAAGCAAACATCAACATGTGTGTATGATAGTTTTTACTGTAGAACTGATTGATTCTTTGAATAAATGCAATTCTTACCAACTTTCTTAAACTGAGACCTTAGCATAGTATTATGGATGAAGTACTAAGTAATCCAGGGTAGTCTATTAATTGAAGAATTTGAGTTTCTAATCTCCTTAATTAGTCGTGGAAATGTTGGAGACTGATGGATGTAGCCTGCTTGAACCAATCACTTAATATGTTTAAGAAATGCAGAAGATGGCTCTGGTTGTTCTTTATATTTTAGATTGAGGTTTTATTTCAAATTCGTAGCCTTATCCAGTTATAGACTTTGAGCCTTGGCCTATCTGAATGGAACGTTCTACTCAGAACTTTCAGCTGTACTAAGTCTGAATATCAAATTGGGGAAATACTTATGAATGGTGGCATCTTCTCTTAGTTTGTAGGAACACGTAGTGCATTATTTCTGTTCAGCAAAGGTGGTTTGGAGAGTTTCTCTTTATAATACGGCATTTTTTCTTAAATTAATGTCTTGGTATTTATTATAAGTCTAGTCATGGTTTCATTGTGTTGAAATCTTCAAACATTAATTTCTGACAGTTTAGGTGCCTCCTTTCTTTTTAAACAGTATTACTGCTTCCTTTTGCATGAATGAAGACATGATATTGAATTTAAAAGTGGATGACCTTAAAGTAAACTATGAAATTTAGCATCATAGACTTAAAAATAACTACAAAGATTAAAGAACAGAGAGTTTAAAACCTTATTTCTGCTTTTGTGATATGAGGTAGAGAGAAAAGGTGGTCTTTTTCTATTGTGTTAAATCTTTACCTCCGTATCAGTTTCTCCAGTATGAAACACAAGGAGACGTTCTTTGCATTCTTGAGTAAAACTCCCCACTGGTGACCTTCTGTATAAAGAGCAGTGAGTGCCTTTCTTTGTTCATTTGTATTTGGATAAGAATAAAGATAAGAGTTCACAAATTACAACATTCTCTGACTTTATTCTTATAAAAAAATTTTTTTGGCAAGTTTTTGGATGTTTGCTTCCTTGTTTCTTTACCTGCTGTACCCAGAATACCCTGCTCTTTACAACATTATGAGTATAAACATAGATGCAGAAAAGCTAGTCCCTCCCTCTTTAATTTTTAATATTGCTACTCTGTTTGGATATGTATACACATATATACACATTCACATTCATACATATATATTTACATGTGTATGTATATGTATGTGTGTTTATTAATTTTTCTATAAAGTGTTATTTTTTTCCTTTGACTTTTAATTTAGTCCACAGATATGTCTAAGTACCTGCTGTGTGCCAGGCACAGTGCTGGAGCATAGTGATGAGCTGATAGAGACCCTGTCTTCTTAGAGCCTGTGGAAAACCTGGAATGTACAGTAGAGTGCAGAGGGAAAGACAACAATCACTATTCACTTTACCAACCCTAAAATACTACTTGCTGGTGGTATTCTCCCATCTGCATGTGTGCTTTTGTTATTAGGTTTTTCCTTTTTACGTTGTTCAGATCATATTACATGCATATTTTTTTAAATTCAAAGTTAACATTATGTTGTATTCTCTCATGTAGTTAAAAACACTTTGAACATAATTTTAATGAGCATATAATATTGCATTTGTGGTCACTCCATAACTTACATTGTTTGGGTGCATTTAGGTTGTAAATATTGCTGTGATGAACATCTTCTTCATAAAATTTTGTCTTTGGGATGATTTCCTTAAGAAATTTTCAGGAATAAAATAACTGGGTAAAACTAGGCAAACATTTTACTGCTCTTGATACATATTCCTGAAAATTCTTTTTATTTTTTGAACTAGTTTTCACTCCTCCTAGTAGCCAATGAGCACATTTTATAAAAAAACAAAGACAAGAAACTTCTTTTCATTGGTATTTATTTTTTGAATAGAAACATTTTTCAAATGTTTAGCCAATTATTTGTTGTTTTCCTTTGTGAATTGCCTAGGCACACTTCTTTTTCCATTTTTCTTTTGGAGTCTTAATATTTTATTTGAGTTTTGGTGACTCTGTAAATATTCAGCATTTTTTTTAAAACCTGTGTTGTATGCGTTGCAGTTTTCTTACTAGCTTTTGGTTTGCCTTTTAATATACAGATATTTTAAAGTTTCACGTAACCAAATCTGTCAATCTTTTCTTTTGTGATTTCTTTCGTTACTTTTACACATAGAAAATCTTCCTCCATTCATATATCCAGTTTTTCCCCTGACATCTTATTATATTTTTTGGCAAGTCCTTTGCATTCATTAATTCCATCGGAAAGGAGATCTACTGTTTGTGAACCAGGAGAACTTTGCTACTAAAGATGGCTATTGCGGGTTGTATTTTTGTACTCCTCTGCACAGAGGGTCTACTTTTGCTATTTATTACCTTCTGACTTTGCTCTGACAGTCAATCATGGAGGCTGTTTTCATATGACTATGGTTCTGTTAAACTTGGGTCCTTGTGAAAGTACTTTATTGAGTATAAAGGACAAAAATGAGCAAAGGAGAGTAAAATTAAACCAAAGTCCTGATTGACTCCCTACTTGAGTTCATACTTTAAGGAGCCCAGAAATGAAAGTTGACTCCTTCAGGTGTAACTGATATGAAGAAACCTACCTTACCTTTCCATAAGAGGAACATTATAGATTGTAATATTAGGCTCGACTTGACTTCCAAATAGAATGTAAAATATTATTTCTGGCTTACTTTATGATGGTAACTACTAATTTTCTAATTTGTAAAAGTTGAGGGGTTTTCTTCTCTTTTTGGTGAGGAAGATTGGCCCTGACTGATATCTCTTGCCAAGACTGTTGTTGAGCTAACGTCTTTGGCAGTCTTCCCCTGTTTTGTATGTGGGATGCTGCCACAGTGTGACTTGACAAGCAGGGCATATGTCCGTGCCCCAGATCTGAATCTGTGAATGCTGGGCTAGCGAAGTGGAGCGTGTGAACTTAACCACTATGCCACAGGGCCAGCCCCATGAAAGTTCATCTTTTAAAAAATATGTAACTCACTTGACATGAAAAGGCTTCCAACTTGCTGGAAAGTGGATACTGCTAAACCATATCATACGTAATTAATCATTAAAAGTATTGGTTTGTGATATGTAAATAAGTTATCTTTTATCATCTCCTTGATTTAAAATTAACATTCTTGGTGATATCGCAGGTGGGGTAGGTCAAAAAATATTTTATTGAATTCAAAGCCTGAGTACTGTATGTGGCTGTTACATCATGTTTATTTGTTCATTGTCTCTCTCACTAAATGTAAACATTTTGATGGCAGTAACTTCGGCACATAGAACAGTGCCTCCGATATTTGTTGAATATTAGGTATTTGTTGAGTGAATATCAGGGCATCGACTGGAAAATAGAGGGGAAAGCAGTATTTTTGCTTAAGTGCCCAGAATGTACCACACATTGCACTAAACTCTCACGGTTCTTAGGACTATACATAGAGGCTTACTTTGCTAAAGGTGAACCTGGCTTTTGCCTTTTCTGTGAATTTTCTGGGTACGTTTTAAGCAGTAGATTTTTAGGAGACGGTAGGAAACTGGCCACATGGAGAGATCCAGCAGGTTGGAAGGTAGATTTCTGTTCTGAGAGAAGGTGCGCCAAGAGCCTCAGTGGACCCACTCCCTGTGCTTTCATTTAACCAGCTGTAATCCGAAACGACGAGGTGGGCCGGTGAAAGCTGTGGATGCTATGGAACTGGTGCACGCGTGCACACACACACACACACACGTGGGTGATTTGCTTGTGAGGTTTAGTTGGTGAATCTAAATCATCTAAGTGATTGCTCTTTAATTTTCTGAAGCATTCCAAATGCGTGGAGACGAGCTGCAGATGTCAACATTTTCATTTTCTGCTCCATTTTAACCGCAGCTTCACTTTTTGCAGAGAAAGGCATAGCAAGACAAAAGAGTTTTTAAAGTTTTTCTTAATAATATACACTGTTGATAGATTTTTTCCACTGGCGTCAGACTCCCCTCAGAAAATTTTTATTCTAAGATTGTGTCAAAACATATGAAAGATTCATAGTTTTATCACTTAGGGCATTGATGATCTTATAGAGATATCCATGGGAAATGTGACCTTTTTATTTACCTGACAAGTAAGTATAGAGTAATAAAGTGAACGTTTTTGTTTTTAAACCAAAGAATTTGGACCTGGTTACTGATTCACCACTAGAATACTTTGAACCTGATTCATCATTACAAACAGAGTTAAAAATTTTCTGCATTTTTCCCTACCAAATGTAAAATTTAATTTTTGAAATTTCCAAAAGCAGATTTTCTAACTGTCGAAAAACTAAGAAGCTGTTCTCCCAGGAGAATTATGTATGTTTATTTTTTCTATGAATATTCACTTCATTTTCCTGAGCCAGATTTGATGCAGAGTACTTTTTTCTTGGGTAATCATTAAAATATAGGCTGAGGGGCTGGCCTGGTGGCGCAGTGGTTAAGTTCCCACACTCTGCTTCAGAGGCTTGGGGTTTGCTGTTGCAGTTTAGTTCCCACACTCCGCTTCGGAGGCCTGGGGTTTGCTGGTTTGGATCCCAGTCGTAGACCTAGGCAGTGCTGCTCAAGCCATGCTGTGGCAGGCGTCCCACATAGAAAGTTGAGGAAGATGGGCACAGATGTTAGCTCAGGGCCAGTCTTCCTCAGCAAAAAGAAGAGGATTGGCAGTGGATGTTAGCTCAAGGCCAATCTTCCTCCAAATAAGTAATTAAAATAAAATAAAACGTAGGCTGAGAGAAGGAGACTTCTTCATTAACACCCAGAATTTAGACTTCATTTGTAAGATTTTTACATATTTTTTTAGTGGACTCTGATTTCTGTAGGAACTAAATTTGGAGATAGATCTTAAAGATCCTACTGTAATCTACCATTTATGTATTCATTTGTTTCTTCATTCCTTTATTCTGCCTACAACCTCTTGGTAAAAATTACATGGCAAGTATTCATGAATAAAAATCACATTTACTTTGTCAGATATATTTGCCGTATCAGTTAGGAATGCGATCAGCCACAGGCATTAGAAAAACCACTCTAGTAACTTACACAAATGGAAATTTATTTTCTCATGTGAGAAGCAGCCCCAGAAATCAACACTCCACGGCTGGCGCACGTGCTCAGAGATGTCAGGGAGGCCCCTGGATCTTTGTCCTTCATACCCTTGGTGTCTTTCCTCAGGCTGGTCTTATCAATGTCAGGTGCCTATTGCTCGTCCAGGCTTCCTGTGCTCCAGGAGGAAGAAGGGGGAGGCAGAAGGTATCAGGCAAAAAGCTTGGTAACTGAGTCTGTTACTTATTATCAGGAAAGCTAAAGTTTGCCAGGAGGTTGCATGCTGCAGACATCTACTTACTTCTCATTGTTAGAACTAGATTAGGTAGTTACTCTTAACCAATCACTACCCAAGGGGCATGAGAATCCATGACTGATTTAGAGGATTCCTGATTTGTCTCTTTGGGCTAGGAGAGAGAATGTCTGCCAGGGTGCTCCAGGCTTCTTGAACAAGAGAATCTATTGTTGGGGAAGAAGTGGGAGGGATAGACAAGGGATAGGTAACAGACAGGGTCTGCCACACCTCTGGAAGGAGTTCAGTATGTACTAGATAAGTTTAGTCCTGTGCATTTTCAGTTCCCTCAACTCCTCAATTTCCTGGAATAAATTACAGATTTTTTTCAAAATTTTATTTCAGATATTCCTATCTAGTCATAGCCCACCATTTTTGTTGGTGACTCATATATTAGAACAGCAAAGGCTGTGTTTTAGAATCTTCCTTAATATTATGATGAAAAGATGGGACTTTAGTCATAATACTCTAAAATTGGATTTCTTTGAAACCTATTTGAAGAATTTGTACTTTTAAAAAGGAATTCTTTTTAGTAGCTGTATAGAAGATTAGTTTTGTTTTATTTATGATTAAAATGCCTTAATCATAAATTTTCATGATTAATTTTCAAAATGGATGAACAGTGATCATCGTATACATGCAAATTCAAATTCTACTTTTTAAGCTTAACGTTGCATCATAAAATGTTTCCCATGTAGTATTATTCCATTTTAAAAATTGCTTTGGTGTCATAATTTGCTTAACCATTTTCCAGTTATACATTTAGTTTACTACCATTTTGTGCTGTTGTTAATAATGCTGTAATTTAATCTTTATTTTTGTAGATTAATTTTTGACTTTGTGGATTATTTTCTTTAGCCTCCCCACATTTTAACGGCTTTTGAAGCATTCAGCTGATTGCTCTCCGATAGCATTGTACTAAAGAATTAGTGTGAAGCTTTTTTTGATAGTAAGGTGAAACATCTTTCATATTTTCTTTCTCTTGTGAGTCCACTCTTCCTGTTCTTTTTCAATTTGTTACTTTTCTAAATAACAAAATACATTTTTTTACATTGTAAAATCGTGCCTTCTCAGCATAGAACATCTGGAAGCCAAAGTTGTCATCTCACAAAGAACAACTATTAATTAACTATTAGCAGCTATTAATATTTTTTTCTGAATAATTTCTGTAAGCTTTTTATGTAGGTAATTATATATTTTATTTTTAATATATATACTATTCATTTGTCTCAGTCTGTGTGCCTGATAATGTATTAGACCCTGGGAGTACCATGGTCAATATAATAGTTGTGTTCTTGATATCAGAAAAATAATGGTACTTTTGTCTTCTTTTTTTCGAATATTTGTGCCATTTTGTTTTAGGTCATAGAGAATTATCCAACCTTTAATAATAACAATTAATAGGATTATTTTGTTTAAAATTAGTACCTTTATCCCAAATAGAATCCATTCTTATAGAAATCTCTATAGAATTTTACTAAACGCCTACTTTGTGTCTATTAGGTGATCTTTTTCCTTTGTTCTTGTTTTAGTGATTTGTGTGGACAGATAACAGATTTACTAGTATTGCCTAAAATTTCATTTGTGCATGTCAATAATGTTTGTAAAGTTATTATTACAGTGCTTAGCAAATAGTAATTTCTCAATAAATAAAATATAATCATTTTCTTTTGTCTAATATCTTGAGTATTGAGATTGAAACCTATTTAACTTAGAATTGATTGGATAACCTGCTAGTTTTCATTTTACTTCATATTTTATGTGCATTTTTTTCCTATGTATATGGAACACATAATATGTGATTTCTTGGTTAAATTAAGAAATTAAAATTTCTTCAAGTTGGAAAGAATTATCAGCAATTTCTGTATCTCCTATCTGGGGGCTATTTCTTTGACAAGTTTATGTGTCTTTAGTTTTATTGGTCTTTTCTGGTATTCTGCTTATGCTATTGTGATTTTAATGGGAAATTATCTATGTCCTTGCTTATTCGTTTTCAGATATTTTAAAATATTCACTGGTTTATGTATCTTTTCTAATCTCCAGTTCGCTTCTCTCATTTCTACTAATGTAATTTCTAGATTTTATTGTTTTTATCAAATAATCATGTTTTAGATTATTTAGTCTTTGTAGTTTATTAAGTTTTACTTTTTTCTTTATTTTCATTTCCTAGAGTTTTCTAAGGTTTTAAGTTGAATTCTCAGTTTATCATTTATATTAAAAAGTTAATTTATCTCAATGTATGAATTTGGCTTAATCCAATAGGTTAGAAATTTTGCTTTTCATTTTTCAGAAACTCTGAAAAATCTTATTGTGTTTCACTTTGCTCTTAGATGTAGTTGTTATTTTGTATTTATTGAACACTCCTAAAAATTGAACTTTGATCCAAGTATATAGACTAAGTTCTAAAACATTACTAAATTTTAGGTTTTTAAAAATACTTAATGTTTGCTAAGTTTTTATATTAGTTACCATAGATAGTTATTTGACTAGAGAGTTGATCCCATCTTTAGGGCATAGAGGTCAAGATAACTTTCTTTCATCAGGCTCATCCTTTGTCGTCTTCTGTCGTGACTGCGCCCTGCGTCTGTGTGACGCAGTGACTATCTGGCCCTCTCTCCTCTCTCTGCTCCTGGCAGAAATGTCTACCTCTCCGTGTTTGTGTCCCCTGACCACTTTTAGAACTGCGGTTCCCGGCACTCACTCTTCCCTTTCCTGCTTTGTTATTCTTTATGGCATTTTGCAGCACATCCAGAGAATTTATTCGTTTCTTGTCTGTCTTCCTCCCTGGACTCTAACTTCAAGGAGGCAGGGAATCGTGTGGCTTTCATTCAGAGCTTGGGTGCCAAGAATCATACCTGGCATAGACACACAGTAAATGTTTGTCCAATGGATAACTGAACGTGATTATTTTCAGTTGATTTCTCCTTTTATGTCTCAGTGTTTGCCTTGATTTCATTTGTTACCACTTGACATAAAATGTCATATTTTATTACAAATATTTCTTTTATCATAACACCTAGCTTGGTATTTTTCTTTTAATCTTGACACTCAGTAATATTGCTTCCTCAGCTTTTTTTTTAAATACGGTTTTATTAAATACTTCCTTTAAGATTTTCTCTGTTTCATTTGGGTTTATACATCTTGAGAACAATATGTTGGATTTTGGTTTTTGTTTTATTACAAACCAAGGTACTTTCAATAAGTTGAAGTAATTTGCTTTTGTTTTCATACTTACCTTAGTAAGTTTTTTGTTTTTGTTTTTTTAAATCTGAGAGCCTATATGATGGTTTTAAAGCTATGAATCCTGAAGAATTAAGATCAGTTCCTTCTGTTGTATTGACCGTGATTGGTTTCCTTCTATATCCTCCTATGATTTGGAGCAGAATCTCTGGACTAAACCGTTTCTCATGACCTGTTTACATATTGCATCCACGTTCTTGATCCTGTTATTTTGTATACCTCATGCTGCGATGTGTTTTGATTCATTCCTCTCTGCTATAGCACGTGCTCCTTTTTTACTGAACTGCTCTCTCCAAGCTCTGCATCCTAGCTCCATCCTGGTTTATGTTCAAGACTCAGCTCAACTCTTTTTTCTGTGAAGCCTCCCCTAATTCTCTAGCAAATCTCAGGTACCTGCCCTGTGTATTCCTACGGCACTGTGTGTATGTTTCTAGTAATTTTCTTCTTCTTTTTTTTAAAGACTTTATTTTTTCCTTTTTCTCCCCAAAGCCCCCCAGTAAATAGTTGTGTATTCTTCATTGTGGGTCCTTCTAGTTGTGGCATCGGGACGCTGCCTCAGCGTGGTTTGATGAGCAGCGCCATGTCCGCGCCCAGGATTCCAACCAACGAAACACTGGGCCGCCTGCAGCGGAGCGCACGAACTTAACCACTCGGCCACGGGGCCAGCCCTGTCATTTTCTTCTTCTAATGCAGCATGCTTTCTGCGGTTCCTGACCCACACACATCAAGTGCTCAGTAAATATTGCTATGTATACTTTTCCTTCTTTTCTTCCCTCTCAATACTATTTTCTTCTATAACTTATAAGGCAGTTGTACTTTTTTGTTCTCTATACTCCACACCCACTTTTCTTTGGTTTCACATGAATAGATGATTTAATTATGATGTTGTTGTGGTTTTTTTTAGTGCATAGAGGCCTGATTTGTTCCATCATGTACCCCACTTAGAAATATGAGCTGGGGGCCGGCCCTGTGGCCAAGTGGTTAAAGTTCTATCTGCTCTGCTTTGGCGGCCTGGGTTCACAGGTTTGGATCCTGGGTGTGGACCTTCTCCACTTATCGGCCATGCTGTGTGGAGGCATCCCACACAGAAAGTAGGGGGAGATTGGCAGAGATGTTAGCTCAGGGCAAATCCTGCTCAGACACACACACACACACACACACACACACACACAAATATGAGCAATATTTCTTCCTCTTCCTTGTTGTCATCAATTCTTGTCCTTGGTATTTTCTGTCCTCTTCCTCACCCCTTTCTCCACTCAATGTAGCCGTTTACTTAACTCTAGAATAAGTGCTAGTTACTTTCACAGGATTTTATTAGTGCTCTTCCATATTTTAATGCCTCACTGTTTTGTCTCTTCCTTTCTTCCTCTGGATCATGCCCTCCATTTTTCTCTGTTGAAAGAATACTTAGATTTCACATCATCCAATTGGCACAAGTTAAGAGTTGTTGGAGAGTGTGGAGAAATGGGTCCTCTCTTGGACAACATTGGTTCTTTACTATTTGTTCATATTTTCTCTTCTGGAGTTTCTGTTTGGAAATTTTCATTTTTATCCTAGTGCCTTTCATTTTTGTATTAACTCTAACGTCGTTCATTCACTTTATGTGTCTAACAATTTTCCATTCATTTTATTTCTCAAGTTTTGTTTCACTTATACCACACAACTTTTTCAGTTGAGTCAGGGTGTTATTTTATTTTATTTTTTTCTGTTGTCTTACTATTAACTCTCTAGGTCTCTTGGGGACCTAATCGTAAAGGAGACTTTTTGAAGTCTTTTCCTATTGGTGCTCTTAATTACAGAGATCCTGAATTTGGTTTTAGGAAGGAGGTGGGTAGGCCTGCCTCATGGTTTTACTAAATGTTCCATCTTTCATAAATCTTGTATTCACGTCAAAATTAATAGTATTTCAAAACTGCTTTTGAAAGTATAATCCGTCTCTTTACTTTACTCAAGCCATGCCGTAGGGAACATCATAACATAGTCCATAGTGCACTTTCCCCATTTGCCTTAGTGAAGGTGGTAGATTCTGTGGAGTAGAGTCAGTTGGTTTGCTAGCTGACAGATCTTTTATCGTTGCACAAATAAATACCCACATACAGTAAGATTTATTCTCTAAATATTCAGGCATATTTTCATGACTTTCTTAGTGATCTCATTACTTTTAATAAAATTATGGAGTGTATATTATTGTCTTGCATATCACTTCCAAAGTAGTTACGTTTTTTGAAAACTACTTTATAGCAAGTATTTATAGAGAAGAAAATCCTTCCTTCCAAAAAAATCACTTATTTTCATTTTCCCATATTCCCCTGAAGTCCTTGTGCTTTTCCATATATAAATATATGTTCACAAAGTAGAATATAGCGTATTTTTTTTACTTGACATTATATCTTAAATTTAAGCCATGTTAGCTACTAGCCAACTCAAGAAGGCAACAGAAGGAAAAAATTATCATTTTGCAAATATGATTACCTAACTAGAAAAATTTAAGGGAATCATTAAACTATTAATGCTAATAAGAGTTCAGTAAGATTACTGGATATGAAATAAACACACAAAAAAGCTTATTTTAGTATATGAGCAACAGTATATTAGAAAATGTGATTACATGTATGATCCTAGTCAGAATCAAAAATAGTATAGTGTACCTCATAAAAAGCATAATAAAAGATTTGCAGTGACTTTCTGGATTAAAAGATCTTAAAGAAGATCTAAATAAAGATGAGCTATGTTTGTTACTGAATGAGAAGACAATACGACAAAGAGTTTAAAGTTTCCTAAATTAATTTCTAAATTTGATGCAATTCAAAAACAAAACAAAACAACAAAGCCAAGAGAGTTTGTGGGAAAATTTGACAGAATGATACTAAAATTAATTGAAGAAGTAGAATTAATGAGGTCAGCAGGATTTCCTATAGTGCCGTAAGGTGTGTTGGTATGGTGTTGGTACAGGGATAGACAACAGACCATCCAAACAGGAGAGAGACCACAAAAGGAGACCTTCGCATGCATGGGAACTTGTTTGTGACATTGGATTTAAATCAGTATGGAAAAAGCAGGCTGTTCAAAACATAATGGTGGGACAGTATGGTAAAAATAAAATTATATTTCTAAAAATTCTGGATGAATTAAAGGCATACCTTTTAAAGAGAGACTTTTAAATTTTTAGAGGAAAATATCCATATGATATCGGTAGATTGGGAGGATTTTTTTGAACAATATAAAAAGCCTAAACTATAACGGAGAAGAGTGATAAATTTGACTGTGTTAAAAAAACTTAAATGCATGTATAAGAAAGTATACCTTAAACAAAGGAAAAAGACAAACTACAGAATATGAGGATACATTCAGACACACATGTCTAATGAAGGATTAATATCCATTGTATATAAAGAAATCCTACAAATCAATAACAAAGAAGACAAAGACCTAGTAGAAAAATGGACAAAATATAGGTAGGTGAGACCAATAAATGAATTAAATTCTCACTAGTAATCAGGGAAATGCCAGTGACAGCAGCAAGATAACATTTTATACCACCATGTTGGTAATAATTTAAAGGCAAAGGTGTGGCAGCAGTTGATGTTTTATATGTGACTGTTGGATTGTAAAATTGTTACAATTGCTTTAGAGAGCAGTTTGATAGTATCTAATACTGTTGAAAGATGCTGCAGCTCAAGGTTTCAGGAGTTGCCATTCTGGAGTCTTCTAGAGATACTTTTACACATTTTCCCAAAGATGTGAAAGGAATGGCCATTCTACCATTGTAATAGCAAAAAAATTGGAAATAACCTAGATTTCAATCACCAAACTCTAGTATATGCACAGAATGGAAAACCTACAGAGGTTGTTATAAAGGATCTAAATCTTTTTGTATCACCATGAGTAAACCTGGAAGACAATTTTACATGAAAAAACAAAGTTGCAGAAGGATGTGTTCCAAATGATCCCATCTGTATAGATTTTGTGAACATATAAAGGACTTGAGGAAAGGAGGCATAGCATCCTGAGGAGAGAAGTTTCTCTGGAGAGGCTGAGAAACAAATGGGATTGGAAGTTAATATTTTAGCTGTATTTGTATCATTTCTTTGTGATCTGAAGCAAATTTGGCAGAATATTAACATTTATTAAATTTGGATAATGGGTACGAGGTATCTCTTAAGGTTTTGCATGATTCAAATATTTCACAATTGAAGGTTTTCAGATTAGGCTAATAGCATTGCAGTCCCCACTTAAACATGTCAGATTGAACACAGGTCATAGTTATGTCCTTCCCCTTCCAAGCCCTACACTAGTGTTGTTAAGAGAATATAGAAAGATACAAATAGGGGCTGGGGCTGGCCCAGTGGCATAATTGTTAAGTTTACACGCTCCACTTTGGTGGCCCAGGGTTTGTGGGGTTCACATCCTGGGCATGGACCTACAACTACTCATTGAGCCATGCTGTGGCAGCATCCCACATACAAAATAGAAGATTGGCACAGATGTTAGCTCAGGGACAATCTTCCTCACCAAAAACGAAAAAAGTTACAAATGTACAAGGACAAAAAAGAGGAAAAGAAACAAGCACAAATTGAAATTTTCAGTACAATTTTGGTTAGCAGAGAGAGATGAATGTATTATAACTAATTAGTGATGCGGAGAGAGCTGAATATGAATGCCTTTACAGAGGGATTCTAGGAAATATTGACCTGTACAGCCCCAGAATTGGAGGCCCCAATTAGCTGGGAAGGTTAAACTGAGAGATGGGACTGGTCGTGTAGGTAGATAGTCTAATACTTTCCCTAACCTGGTGTAATCGTTAAGGCTCTGGAAACAGGAGAAATTATTTGAAGTATTTTTTGCTGAGCTTGGTTCCCAGAATGCTGGAAGCCAGGCAGAAAGTGGCCCCATTCTTCTCTGGAGAAACTGAAGTGTGTTCTAAAAATGACCTACGAATATTAGCATTTTTGGCTCCCCCAGGGTAGAAGGAAAGCCCTCTGTCTGATTTAGGCACAAAAGGAATATATTTAATGACTTGCCGAATCACTGGGAAGGCTGTAGAACTGGGTTCGGAAAATGGACAAGAACAAGAGAGGCCAAGTGGCCAAGACAACACTCAGTCACACCAGGAAGGTGGCGTGTGCCACCCCTTGAGCACTGGATGTCCAGCTTGGCATTGCCACCTCCAGCACTTTAATGAGGGTGCTACTGGGCACCACAGCCACTGCTGCTGCCACCCACCACCATGTAAGTGGATTTGCTGCCTCTGTGCTCTCTGCAGACACTGTTTTTCAGTTCAGAGTCCAGGATGTGCATATCTCATTGGCTGAGGAGCAGGTTGTATGTCTGCGCCGAATCTGTAAGAATGGCTGGTTAAGTAACAATGTGGCATTTTTAGTTTCTCTTGTGGAAGACCGACTAGACTCTGTATAAGGCGAGGAATTTCTCTGGATATAGGAAGAGAGCTCAGAGACTAAACAGATGCCAGGCAGTCATAATTATATTTCCCCCATGTCCAGTTTCCCCCAGTAAACCAACTGGGTCCCTACCCAGTCCCATACAGGAAAGCCTACTTAGTAGTCAATAAGCCCTGCCCCACACAGACATTAAATATAAAATGATGGCCGGTGATAGCAGACATATGACCAGATGCCTTCTGTGTGAGAAAGATAGTGAACCAGAAGAAAAGTAAATTGAGAAAATATAGACACTGAATATGAAAAGAAGACTTTAAAAGTCTGTTTAATATTAGCAGGGATGAGACAAAATATTACAATGATGAAACAAGAATAGAAATTTTTTTAGTGGAAGAAATAGGACACAAAATTTCCTCAAAATTGAGTCCAAGAGTCAATGTGAAAAACTAAATAGTCTGGTTGGAAAGTGAAATTTAAAAAAATCTCCAAAGTACCTAAAAGAAAAAGAAATGGAAGGTGGGAGAGAAAAGAACAGAACCTATTCAGGAGGTTTGGTATCCAATAAATAGAACATTTACAAAATGAAAGAGAAAAGGAAGGAAGGGAAATTATTTTAAAAAATGATGGTGTAAAATTTCACTTAACCAAAAGAAGTATGTTTTTATATTGAAAAGGACCACTGGGTGTCCAATACAAGGACTGTAAAAGGACTCACATAGAGGCCACTCTGGCATTAAAGAGATGATCCTAAAAAATTCCTGAAAAGAACATGTAATGTGTAAAAGGGCAGGAATCAGAATATCATTGGACTTTTCCGTTCCAACAGTGGAAGCTAGAAGATAATGAAGTAATACCGTAAAAATTCTAATGGTAAATGTTTTGCTGCTTAGAGTTCTATATCCAGCCAAACCATCTGTCAGTTTGAGGCTAGACATGCCAAGACTCAAAACTTTTACCATCAATGTACTCCGTGGGTAGTTGCTGAATGAAGATAGTGGCCCATCAAAATGAGGGAGGATACTAAGAAAGAGAAAGATATGAGATCTGGGAAGCGTGGGGTCCATCCCAGGAAAAGAGGGAAGGACCTGTCAGGATGATGATGATGATGGGATGTTTCTGGGGATGCCTGTGCAGTAGACCTAGAGGTCAGCCGGGTTGGACTGGAGTGTGAAGATGGAGAGCTCTAGGAGAGAGGTCTCCGGGAAGAAGAAATAGAATTGATAGGGCATCTGTTGCTTCTCTTGTTGAGTTTAGGAAGAATTAAGGGTAGGTGTATAGAAACTAAGCAAGTGAACAAAAATGAAGCAATTATTAACTCCAGGAAAAATAAAGTAAGCAATTGAGCACATATAGCTATGCTGATGTAAATGAATGTATATATGGTATGTATGGCTATGTGATATGATTATGATAAAGACATACACATATCTGTACATACATATGTACATAGAATAGGGCAAGGGAAGGGGAGAGACAGACACTGGAACCATGCTTATTTCTCATCTTCCAAAACAGAAGTTGAGCAAGGAATGTCTAAGATTGATCAATCAAGAAATAGCATATGAGCATGTTCTTTAAGAACATGGAAATACTGGAGGGAACAATGCTATGAATTGAAAGTAGTTGCTCCTGGGAGTGGAGAGGATGAAGTAAAGCATTATAGAGTTTTTTTTCTTATATGCTGTAGTACTATTTGCCTTTAACTGGTGTGTGCGTTACTTTGATAAAAACATAAATGAAAAACTGAATAAATAGCATAGTAGTGAGTATCTTTGCACCATAGGTTTTCCTCCTTTTAGACTATAAATCACTCCTCAGTGTTTGTTGTACCTCTTGTTTTCCTATTCAAACGTAGTTGACATTTATCCTTAAGTCTCTCCTCAGGGCTGAGCGTCCTGAAGCTAAACAGGCCCAGTGTCCAGCCTGAAGCTCTTGTGGCTTAGTGGGCGGTGCATCAGAAAACCTTGGAAAATCTAGATGTTCTGTACGAGTGTCTTTTGGGGACCAAGGATGTGGTGGGGGTGTTAGGGACTTTAGGAGAAAGAGTGGATGCTGATAGCTCACAAGGAATGGGAAATCTGGCAGAGCTCAGGGGCCTGCTGATGGACTGAAGATTGCAGAGAGCTGCTCTGGGGGTGGGGAGAGCCCTGGGGCTCAGCGGAGGAAAATCCCTCCTGCTTCTGGACAACCACACATTTCCCAATGTTGCAAGAGAGATCACAGGCCCAAACATATGAATCTTTTCTGGTTTACCCACGCTGCTTTTTCCTGAAAGAGTTCTACCAATTTCCATTGCCTCTAGCACTGTGAACAGTGAATACTGGCACTCCTAGAATTTTTCCTAATGGGTCTGAAATGATGCAGTGTTGTTTTGATTTATATGTCTTTGTTGCTTATTATACCCATGATTGTTATAACACGAGTTAGGCTTTTTCTTGCGCTTGTGTTCTGTTAAGAGAATTTTTCATACCGTGATGTATTCTTTTAAACCTGTTTTAACTAAGAGTTTGTCAAAAAACTTCAAAATCGGTTATTTTGTCAGAAAACTTCAAACTGACAATCCCTTAGTTTTTATTGACAGCAGAGCTGGTGTTAGAGGTAATAACACATAGTACAATCATGATTTCTTTAAAGTAGAGAATCCCTGTGTTGATATTTAATCACCATCAGTTACCTACAGTGCTCTCAAGGGGTGCTGTAAAAGGATATCAAGGCAGGGGATCAGATGGGGTGTGGACAACTGCCTGGAAGAGGCTATACCCAAATGCAGTCTTGGAGGAGGAGAAAGAGTCAAACAGGAGAGCAAGGGATGCACAGGAATAAGCCAAGAGAAGGAGGGAAGGGAATTGTCAGGTTGTGTTCCAGCAGAAGGTGCTACTCACTTTCTCTTGAAGGTTCGTGAGTGCGTTCAAGGTCCATTCAAGGAACTGCAGCCGGACCTCTTTCCCTTTGACTGGAGCTGAAGGTTCAGCGTGTAAGAGGCTAGGCCGTTAATCAGGGAGATCTGCCATGCATTTGCGAAATTCTTCTTTTACCGTGAAAGCAGAGGGAAGCTATTGTGAAGTTTTAAGCAAGAGAGCGTAAGTGTTGTGCTTGTACGTACTTTATAAACACTCAATATTGAATAGGCACAGTGATCAAATTTTAAAGCCACAGCTAATGCAAACACACAAGAGGACATTTTAAGATCAGACTTACCGTTCCAGTTAGAGGATTTATTTCACTTTGCCATAGAAATGAAAAGGTCGGCCCAGAAACCAAAGACGACTTCTTGCCACCAGGTTTGATCTTTGAACACTTGGTTGGTTTGCATTTTACTTCACTTTTTTTCTACTTTGTAGAAAAGAAAGTTTATGGAAATGAAAGTTGAATGAAAGTTGAAATGATAAAGTTAATAAATTTGTGAGTAAAATCTCATTTAGAATTCAGGGACTTTTAAGTTTAGGGAGAATAGATAAAAATAATTTTATTTGAAGGCTATATATAATGTGTATGCATGTTTATATATGTGCATAATGAGTAAAAACACCAAACAAAAAAAAACCTGGAGGAATGTCATGTGCATTGAATTAAAGTTATTTGATTTGTTCTTGTCTTAATTTTTGTTAACAAGTTGCCAGAAACATTTATACAGGGCTCCTATTTTCAGAACCAGGATGTATATAAAAGACGCAAAATGTGTCAGTGGTGAAGTATTTCATCAAGTACTTATGTCAGCTTGGTGAGGGAACGTCCTCGGCCTCTCCCGAACAGAAGAAGATTCTTTCATTCTTCTTCACCCACCCCTGGCCTTTCCTTTCTGGTTCTGTAAGTCCTGGATGAGGTCTGTTCAGAAGTGAGCTATTCTGTGTGCTGGATCCATTCTCTCCTCTGTTCTTATCACTCAGTGTCTGTTTTACTGTCTGTGTGCCCAGCCCACACACAATGTCTGGAAGAATACACAGACTATTAGGAGTGGCTGCCATTGGGGTTGGGCTTGGGATGTCTTGAAGAAGAGACCTATTTTTCACTTTTTCGGCAACATTTCATTTTTTTTTTTTAGGAAGAAGCGTGTGATTCACTTATTTAAAAACGTCTTTGAAAACGAGGGCAGCATTGGGGAGACTTTTGTATGGGGAGAAAATTATTTGAGGGGCCAGCCTGGTGGTGTAGTGATTAAGTTCTCATGTTCTGCTTCGGTGGCCCAGGGTTCACCCATTCAGGTCCCAGGTGTGGACCTACGCACTGCTTATCAAGCCATGCTGTGGTACGCGTCCCACATAAGATAGAGGAAGATAGGCATGGATGTTAGCTCAGGGCCAGTCTTCCTCAGCAAAAAGAGGAGGATTGGCAGCAGATGTTAACTCAGGGCTAATCTTCCTCAAAAATAAAAAGTTATTTGAGGGTAAAAGATAAAAATTATTTTGACCATCATTAATTTGATGGCAATAATTTTTAATTGCTGGTTTCTGTTCCCTCATATCTGTGCCATACTAACCACCCCTCCTTCCATTTTCCTGTGAACGTGTTTACTTACTTTGCTAGGATTTTCAGTAACTGATTCTATTTGTGTTAGTTTACGTTTAGTTATTTCATCATGACGGTGCCTTATTCAGTTCTGACTGATTCGCTTCTTGTTGCTCTTTTAAGAGACTTACTCATTTTTATGGCTATTTTTCATTCCCTTTGATAGTGAGTGGATAGAAGGGAGGAAAGTCAAACTGCCATTATTTTTCATTTACTACTGTTGTGAAGGCTTTTTAAGAGAGAAAGATAAGGCTGAAATCTATATTAAATTTTGGTTATGTGGACTTTTTTTCTGACATGTCTCCCTCAACACTGGTATTTATGAGATAACCATAATTACATTTTAGATTATAATATAAATTCTGTTAATTTGTCAGTTAATTTCTAATTCACTTTAGCTGAGATCATGTGACTTCTGTTTCTAATGATTCCATTTCAAGGATGCTGAGCTTTGATGCTTTGGGGATAAGGATTAGATGGATCCCTGCCCTCAAGAACCTAAAAATCTAATTGGAGAGAAAAGACCCACCAGCACGTGTAGAGTTAGTTGTGGATTTTTAGAAAGTAGTAGAAGGAGAGGCATTTTCAGGAGGGAGGGTGCTCTGATGCAAGGAACGCGGATGGATCAGGCCCCTAGAACAGTGACCCAGTCTCTTCTGAGTGGCAGGGTCTTCAGACACAGGTGGTGGTGGAGAATCCGTCTCTGCGGGTTGCTGTAGGGAGTAAATGAGGGGACAGTAACTGGTGCATAATGGGTGCTCAGACTGTAGTCACAACTGATGGCAGCAGATTGTTGAAGAAGCGTGTTCTGGAAGGACAGCATGGTGTAGCAGACAGGATAGGAGTCTGGGAAGGAGGAAATCTGGCTTCAAGTGTGGGCTCTGCCCCTGGCTGTTTAACCTTTGGTGGACTTACAGTTTCTGGCCCTGAGATACCACGCGTGGAAAATGAAGGGTTCAGACAAAGTGCTCTTTCTAATAACTCACAATTTTAAGTTCTGAATGTAAGGTCAGAGAGGGCACCCTCAGTTCAGGTCCAGTGGTCCGGTAGAGCTTTATGAAAAGATGCCACAGCTTGTCTAGGGCAGACCTATTTCCTGCTGTTACCGGAAGAAGGAAGCAGACTGCGGGCAAGTGCCGCTTAGTCCTGAATTCCAGGCCTAAATTACACAATAACAGGGTGATAATTGAGGAGCCACTGAAGGTTCCCGAAAGACAAGTGACGTGACCAGTGTAGCATTTTAAGGAAGCTAATTATCAGTATATTTTTCTCCCACTGGATGTATTTCCACTGGATGTAGAGATTTGTGTCTGGGTTGGACTTCAGGAGTGATACTCAGGCTGTACAGGGAGGCAGGCCATTTTTCTTTTATAATGTATCTTCAAAGTTGTTTTTCTACCATAAATGCTCTAACTGCCAGCCCAGTATTTATTGCGATAGAGCCCCCTAGGTTGTGAACACTTTGTGTCGGACACAGTCTACTGAGAATGGAGATAGTCACTTCCTGGGGGTCGTGAGGACTGAAGGAATGAACGTGTGTCAGTGAGTGAGATGGCTGGCAGAGTCCAGCTCTCCCCAGCCCTCTGGGCAGAGAGTTTATGCTCAGAGATAAGAATACGGTGAAACAGACAAGTAAACCATCTGCAATCTGTATTTAAGGAAATGCTAAGGCGACGTGGGGTGATTTTGTGTTTTGAATTTTCTCTTTTAAGTTCTTGTTCTTTGGATGGTATTTTAAAATCTGAGTGAAATGTGGTTACTGTTGACATTAATCATACTTAATAATGATTTGGATATTAGAGTTGTGCATAGATGGAACTTTATGTTCTCCCATTGTTCTTACTGATGCTACTGTCTACTCTTCCTAAGCTAAATTTAAATGTGCTTTTTAAAGTTCACTTTCTTAACTTCCTTTTGGAATATTAAGATTCCACTGAGAAAACCATGACAGCTTTAATGAAGCCATTTGTGGCGTTCTATTTTACTGAACCTTCTGGTTTCCTCCGCTCCCCTCTTCTTTTCCCAATGAGATTATAGGGACTCAAGGGTGGAAGTGTTCCCCCTTGGTCTCCTCCTTTCATAGTGACCAGTGCTCACACAGTGCGTGCTGGCAGCCTGAAAAGCTTAGTGGTGGGATTCTCAGCTGCAGTTCCTCATCTGTGGGTCCAAGGCAGTTTCTGTGGCGTATCTAGTTTAAATCTGACAGTACAGTTCAGACCATCTCTTTCCCTCCTGCCCTCAGAGGAGAAAGGCACTACTACTCACTCTTCCTCTCTGGGTTAAATATACAGTTTCAGTTCCTTGAACCATCGATACTTCGTAGCACTTTAATCGTGCTCTCCAGAGTGTTGGTCTGTAGTGCAAATGGTGACCTTCTTCCATTTAGCCTGAATCTCTGCAGAAAGAGGATGGTGAGGACAAAGGGTGAGAGGCACGTGTACCTGGGAAAATAGGTGCGTCCGAGGAAGGCAGGAAAGGCGAATGAGGGATGATGAACGAGTGAACCCGTGCTTAGTTCGGGCAGCCTCACCTGATCTTCCAGGTCACTATAACCTTGTGAAGGGGCAAAATGGAGGCTGTTAGGCATGGGGGGACTTCTGTTGTGAAAATTAAATATACAGAAAACATCTGGAATTGAGGAAGTATAAGCGATTGTGTTAATCATCTGTATGAAGTAATTATTCAAATCCTGCTAATCTTATAATCTCTAGGACTCTACACTTTATGTAGGCTTCTTTGATTTCATGTTAATCAGCGGATTTAGCACAAGATCATCTCACTGGAAGGACCCGACATCTGTTGAACTTTGACTTATTCAGTGATTTGAATGGTTGGAGGTTTAACAGACCGCAACATTTTATAATTAGTATTCAGCCTGTTGTTTGTTCCCAGATCGTGTGTATGTGTATGTGTGTATACATATATATTTTTTACCAACGTAATGATGGTAATCATGGGTTTATCATTTCTCCCAAATTTTTTTCTGACTATAGAAGTTATACATACTCATTTTAGAAAATAAATAATATAGACAAATAGCAAAAGGAAAAAAGCAGAAATTGTTCATAATCCAACTGTCTTAAGACAAGCATTGTAAATCCTTTGGCAAACTTCCTTTGGCTTGTTCATGTGTCTATCTGTAACATTTTAAAAAAATAGGTAAATTTATGACATACATATAATTTTGTTTGTATCTTGAATTCTTCTAAAACTGAGCCTGCCTCTCCCCAGTTACTAAGTTCAGTAGAATGCACAGTATAAAAATGTTCTGTTTTTAACAAAGTGAGTTATGGCAAAATCAGTTAAGAAATTTTAATAGTTAGTGTGGCTTTTTTTTTAACTGCAGATTTCATGGAACTTTTAATATACTAACACATATTATCATGTCCAAAGGGAGGTGATATATGATATGTGCCTGCCTTATTTAATTACGGAACCCTTTTTTATGGATTAATTACTTGAAGAATTTAAAGCACAGTTTGGGAAAAGTCGACACGCGTTTATTTCCCCCTGTATTGGAGACATTTGTTGGTTGTTCCTCGGCATCCATTTCTCACATTCTCTTTTCCCCAGATCATGTTTGGTAATAAGTTACTTAGCACCAGATCATATTTGAAAATCAGCTGTTCCGTACTAGGTCACAGTTTACAGTATCAATGAATACGTTTTTAATGTTTTTTAAATGAATATTAATGTACAAATTAGTACGTTAAAGACACTCATTGGCTTCCTGGATCTCGTCTGATCTCTTGCTATCCTGCTGCCAAGCTTGGAAACTCTCAATGCCCCTGATGAGTTGGTGAGCTCCGATTTCTCTTTCTTGAAAGTGTTAGTTTACTGCACTTCAAACTCTTCCTATTTTTCCTCTGGTAATTGTGATTCACTGTTACCTTTTACTCTTTCTACCTTTTACCTTCCTACTTTAAGCTCCTCAAACCTAGCTCTTTTGTATTATATTGTTTATTGCATAAGTTTAGTCATATTTGAAGATAAGTGATAAATGTTCACATTTATTTCTGTTCTCCTTTATTTTGCCAGCTATTGAATCATTTCACTGCCCATCAGTAATTCCACCATGCAACTTGCTCCAGACCTTCTTTCTGTCTCCCCCACCTTCTGCCATCAAGCTTTCTGCCAAATTTTCACATTGTTTCCTTCACTCCCAGCCAAGCAAAGTATCTTCAAGCCTTACCCAGGCCTTCGACATGTATCTTTAGTTAGGAGGGCGGGTCGGAGGCAAATGTTATTCTCTCTTGGTTCTTGCTTTGGCCAAACAGGTGCATTTTAAATTGCTTTCTTACCTCTAAATCCAAAGGTAACTTTATCCCTTAACATGTTTTGTATCCATAGCTTCTTTATTCACTTTGGTAATTTCAGCACAAGGTATTGGAATCTACTTTGTGTCCATTGGTGGTGCTTTCAGATAGTGAGCGTTTTGTTAGCAGGAACTAGATTTATCTACTTCTCTCTTCCCAATTCTGCCTGCTTTTTGTGGAAGAGACAGACCGGAAATGAAAGAAGGCGGAAATTCCAGTCTGAAAAGTTCTGTGCTGATTCATGAATCTGAAATTATCCACAACATACTGAGATATGTGTGTGTGTGTCAGGCTAACCTGAAAGAGCAAGGCATCCCTTTTATTTGAGACCTTACTTTAATGTGCATGAAATTCAAGAAAGCTGAGAAGGGATGTAAAGAAAGCATTTTGCCTTATTTGGTTACCTTAGCTATTCTAATGTTCAAGCATTCTGAAGTTATGTTTCCGTTTTTCAATAAAGTTTCCTGTTGCTTTCTAAAGCGAGAATTCTAAATCTATATATACAACTTCCTAAACTGTTTCCATTGACACTTTCCTAAATTCTCATATTTTATGTCTCTGGATTATTGGGGCATTTGTCTAGTTATTCATCATCAAAATTCCCTCTCTTGCCCGGAGACACTGAGAACTGGCCCCGTAGTCGAGGCTATACCAGTTAAGGAATGTAACAACATCCCATTTTGGAATATGGAAGTATTTGATGAGGAATGCTATATGTTTTAGTGAATATACCATTTTGTACTGTAAATTATTTCAGGACAGGAACTGTGGTAGTTTTTTGTTTTTCATTTTTTTCCCTTCCCACATCTTCTGTGTTGCCTTTAACCTGTTCCTTATGCCCTTGGCACAAAGAGTTTCCCATGTTGTCCCTTTCATTTGGTTCCTTCAATTATTTATTGTTCTGACTTCCTTACCACCCATTTATTTCTTGGAAAAAAATTATTTTTCCCTTTTTCTGCTTATTAGTTATTCATTGTAGAAAATAGATAAATAAGGAAGATATCAAATGAGCACTTGCATATATTTTATCTAGAGTTTAGGGGGAGAGTCATGAATAGAGATTTGGAGGTATCTATGTAGAGATGATATTTAAAGGTGCAGGTACCTGTGGCATCACCAGGCAGTACTAGCTACCATTCAGATACCTCCCCAAGTAATTTCATTATTCTGTCTTCATTCCGTTGCACAGGCACCTGTGATCTGACCAAGTCACAGCCGGCTTTCCATAGTCATATTTTGACTCCAGCATACCCATGCCTGCTGTGTCATCCTGATGCCCTGTGTGGCCACATGCATCATAATACCAACACCCTTTACATCCCCTTCCAAAAATGTGAAGAATGGTAAGAGAAGTAAGCCAAGGACACCATCCTGGAATCACTAGCTTTGCACTGGAGCCCAACAATGATATTGAGGAGCCAGCAAAAAGAAAGAGGCAAGAGAAAAATGAAGAACATGGTTATCATGGAAGTGCAGAGAAGAGAGAGTTTCAGGAAGGAGGGAGGGATCAAGAGTGTACATGTCTCAAAGAGCCAGTATGACAAGAACTGTTTTTACACCTGGAGCTTCCCTGGAGGGGAGGGACTGTTTCCTCAAATATCCTCGCACCCAGTGTGTACTCAGTGCTCAGAGAGAATGCAGAAAAGCTGGGGATGATTTAGAGGAGAGGAGGAAGCACTTTTCCTAGAAGATTGGCGTTATCAGAAAAGGGTGAGGGTTACGATGTGATAAACCTTGAGTGATGAAGGCTTCCAGCTAGTAGAATTTGGGTGCGTCGTCTTGTTTTCTGAATTCCGTGAACTCGCTGAACTTAAACAATGAGATTGGGATTCTAGCTGCATGGATCTACCGTGGAGTCTCAAATAGTACCTAGAGCTGTGGTATGAAACTTGTAACAAGGACATTTTTTGTATAGTTTACTCCTTCAACAGATGCAGTTGACATGCTGTAAATTAGTATTGCTCTTCTATTTAATTCTGTTGCTTTTTATCTTATTTAATAATGCTCAGGCAGGTTTGTTGACAATTACGAGAATTGCAAATAAGTGTCACCATGTGTTTGCTATTTCCATTAACCCTAAGGAATAGGTTTTAGGTGTTACTGATCTGTCATCATATTGCACACGTGGATGCCATCTTTATTTTTGGCTAGTAGTTTAATAAATGCAAAGCCTGCATGTTTCTACATATGCTAGTCAGTGTCCAAAGTGTATTGCGCCTAAATGGGTTTGGTGGTATAAATAAGGATGGAGAAAGAGAGGGAGAGGGAAAGGAAGAGAGAGAGAGATGGAGAGGATGAATGAAAATAGGAAAGAAGGTCCTCATGACAGAAGAAAATAAAAATCTGTGACTGAACTTAGCTGTCCCTCTTGAGCCTCGTCCGTTTTCATGGTCAGTAACTGTAGGCACTCGCTCGCCTGTGTGCCCATCATGTTTTGAAATTAAAAGAAAACATTGGGTTGTTATAACCAAGATGTGATAGGAGTCTTGGCATTTCTTTTAGATTGTGAAGAAATGTTTGTGTTGAAATATAAGATTTTTTAAAACTCATTAAAAAACATAGGAAGCATGTGAGCTGGTTCTGAGGAGGAGCACTGGGAGTGGCCGCCAAGACTGGGCATCTCCAAGTCAGTTCTCGTTATCGTACTGCAGCGCTGGCTTTCGGTTTCCTCCTACTGTGGGTGTAACTTCACATATCCTAAGAAAGACGGTTCTGCAACAAACTATGTTCTAAGGGAAATGAAACATGTCAAGAATGAGTGTTTCTCATGGTGGGATTGAAAGAGAAGGAAAGCTCTGGGGAGGGTATGGGATGTATTTGGATTTCTGTGAGCTTGTGAGAAATGTTGAAAACATCTGATTTTTATAAGAATCTACTTAGAATTATTCTTTATGCTAGTATATTTTTTCTTTGAAAGACATTTCATTGCAATAAACAGCTTTTTCCCCCTAGTTACAAAATAACTCATAAATTCTGGTTTTGGTGGTCAAAAGATATTTCTTTTGGAGACAGGCTGGTATTTACTTTGCATTTTGGTTCAGTTGACTGCTTTTCCTTCCATTTTATGAGGAGCACTCCTTAAACCTTGGCTGTGGCCATGTGTGCTGCCCCTCCCTGCCTTTGGAAGCAACAGTTAGCACATACTCCACTTGAGGGCTTACAGTTCAAGAGGAGCAAATAAAGTTCTGAAATGTAAAGGAAATCATAGCAGTCTGATGGCAGAAGTATCTAGAAAGCTCAAAAGCCAGGTTTAATTAGGTAGTGATGCAAAATCATTATCCCCATCACAAAAGATGGGGAAGAGGGCAGCCAGAGTGAAAACAATTGGCGTTTATCTGACCGGCAGCCCAGACCAGCCCGTGCGAGCCCAGCTGGAGCTCGCTGGCGCTGCATTCTGCAGGCGGCATGCAGTTTCTGAAACACCCCTAAATGTTCCAGCCTTTAAATAGCAGCGAGGCTTCTAAAATGATGCTGCGTACTGCAAGAGAAATTAAAGCGGCTGCCTCAGAGGCAGGAAGCCGACTAGCGAGATGCTTAATTATCGTGGAAGTAAGTGCTTGTTACGTTGAGCGGAGCGCAGCGAGCGCGGGTCGTCCTCAGGGTGTCAGCTGTGATTTGTAGACAATGCAGCCCTGTCAGCTCACTGCTGGTTCAGCAGCATCTTTCCAAACATGTATTTGGCAAGAATTTAAAGGCCACCTCTTTTGTAATTTGTGGAGCCTTGGAAAAGGGTCCTCTGCCTTTATTTTCAGGATGTACGCAACCATGCAGGGTTTTGTACTCAGAATTTGTGCCTCTTGCCTCCTGACTGACGTGCTCATGAGGAAGTTGGTGTTCTTCGCTCGTCACCTGGAAGGATGTTAACAATTCTCTGCCGTCTGTTGGGGAATATGGAGAGGTTTATCCAGAGCAGCATTTTGTTTCTGCTGTCTTCATAAATTAGCACCGAAGGGTGGGGTAGGTTGCAATGCGTAAGGAAATGCAGGCATTTTGGTAATTAGTGAAATATTTCTAGCTTTAAGAGTAGATGAAACTACGGAGAGCTTGGGAAGAGGTGGTGGTGAATGCTGGATTCGTTCTAAAATATTCCTCATCGGGGTAAGTAATAAAGTCGAGGGAAATGCGAAAGAGGGCTAATGGGTATAATGGCTCCGGGAAAACCCTGTTTATTTTGTCTCTATTGTATTTGCTTTTGCCAACTATGTTAAGCCTTTGTAAAGAAACAAAAAATAAGGATTTTGAAACACAGAAGGTGTTAAAAAAGTGAGTTTTGCAAGATAGTCAATAATTTTTCAATTTTTAGTCTTGTTAAAAAACTGTGCATTGCTCTCATTATCGAACTCTGGTTATGTCCCCAACTTCTGGTCAGCACGGTGGTTCATGACATTCTACATTGTTAGAGGTCATTGAAGCCTGTACTTGGGGAAGGAGCCTTATCTCCTGGAACAAGATCCCACGTCTGTCCCCCCCATCCCTCGCCCCCGTATATGAAACAGTTCCATTAAGCTGAAATATTAAGTCTTTTAAAACATATATAATTTAAGTGATGAATTTTATTAAATGCTTTCACTTTCTTCCTTTCTCTCAAACCTGCTTTATGAAAAATATGAGTTGTGAACTGTGTACCACAATCCATTATTGAGTCTTTTATTTCCTCGTGTCTGGTTTTGGCAATTGCATGTTTATTTTTAGATGTACTTATCAAATACTAATTCCAATTGTCCTCCTCTCTTTCAGAGAAAGCATGGGATTATGACCATCGCAGAGTCCCAGTAATACAAGTTGCTTTTGGCTTTTTCTGAAAGAAAGCCGTCTATTAAAGTGACGCAGAGGAGCTGTTGTGGATTATAATGTTTTGAAGATCGGGATTCTTCAGAGGTTTGAAAATAAGGCATCGTTTAACCTTTTAAATGAAAAAGATTAAGATCTCATGCAACTGCTGTGTTTTTTGGAAACCATTCTCCAAAAGGGAAGTGCTCATTTAAAATTCAGAGATGATGGTCCTTTCTGCAAGGATTTAAGTCTAATTGCTTTTACATCATGACCAGCTTGAAACGGTCGCAGACGGAGAGGCCTGTTGCTACTGAAAGGGCCTCGGTTGTCGGCACAGATGGCCCTCCCAAAGTCCACACTGACGACTTCTACATGCGGCGCTTCAGGTCCCAAAATGGCAGCTTAGGCTCCTCGGTCATGGCTCCCGTAGGCCCCCCGCGAAGCGAAGGTTCTCACCATATAACCTCGACCCCCGGAGTCCCCAAGATGGGGGTTAGGGCGAGGATTGCAGATTGGCCCCCAAGAAAGGAAAATGTAAAAGAATCTAGCCGTTCAAGCCAGGAAATAGAAACCTCAAGTTGCCTTGAGAGCTTGTCCTCCAAAAGCAGTCCTGTGAGTCAGGGAAGTTCTGTTAGCCTCAATTCCAGTGACTCAGCCATGTTAAAAAGCATTCAGAACACACTGAAGAACAAGACGAGACCGTCGGAGAACATGGACTCCCGATTTCTCATGCCTGAAGCCTATCCTAGCTCCCCCAGAAAAGCTCTTCGCAGAATAAGGCAACGGAGCAACAGCGATATCACCATAAGTGAACTTGACGTGGATAGCTTTGATGAATGTATCTCGCCCACGTACAAGACTGGGCCGTCACTGCACAGGGAATATGGTAGCACATCTTCCATCGATAAGCAGGGAACGTCCGGAGAAAGCTTCTTTGATTTGCTAAAGGGCTACAAAGACGACAAATCTGATCGAGGTCCCACTCCAACCAAGCTCAGTGACTTCCTCATCACCGGTGGGGGCAAGGGGTCTGGTTTCTCTTTGGATGTTATAGACGGGCCCATCTCACAGAGAGAGAACCTCAGGCTCTTTAAGGAAAGGGAAAAACCACTCAAGCGACGTTCCAAGTCTGAAACTGGAGACTCCTCCATTTTTCGTAAATTACGCAATGCCAAAGGTGAAGAACTTGGGAAATCGTCGGATCTTGAAGATAACCGGTCAGAAGACTCCGTCAGGCCCTGGACGTGTCCAAAGTGCTTTGCCCACTACGATGTCCAGAGTATACTGTTTGACTTGAATGAGGCGATTATGAACAGGCACAACGTTATTAAGAGGAGAAACACCACCACGGGGGCTTCGGCGGCTGCTGTGGCATCCTTGGTCTCTGGACCTTTGTCCCACTCGGCCAGTTTTAGCTCCCCGATGGGCAGCACGGAGGACCTGAATTCCAAAGGCAGCCTCAGCATGGACCAGGGAGACGATAAAAGCAATGAACTTGTAATGAGTTGCCCCTATTTTAGGAATGAGATCGGTGGAGAAGGTGAAAGGAAAATCAGCCTGTCGAAATCAAATTCTGGCTCCTTTAGTGGATGCGAAAGTGCCTCCTTTGAGTCAACACTCAGCTCCCATTGCACAAATGCAGGAGTGGCAGTACTTGAAGTGCCCAAGGAAAACTTGGTGTTGCATCTAGATCGAGTGAAAAGATACATTGTGGAACATGTGGATCTGGGTGCATACTATTACAGGAAATTCTTCTATCAGAAGGGTGAGGAGAGATCTTTTATTTAATTTTCTTGTCCTGTACTTTCTGGAAAAAAGTAGAGTCCTGCCTCTTAGGTTTTTTAGCAGTGTGATGTAAGATTTGCATGAATTCCTTCTTCTGGTGGTAAAATAGTTAAGTAGCCTTTGCTGCAATGTATTTCTTTTTGCATCTTTCTGAGTTATTTCCTCCTTTCAGGTATAAAAATGTGTATTAAATAATGGTTTTTTAAAAGTAAAAAAACCCTTTGATTTAATGGATCAAATTAGAGTTTTTGTCTAGAAGACTTTCTGTGTCACCTTCAGGGATAAATGTCATATAAAGTTAAAAATATTTTAAATATAGCTTTTTTTTTTAAGGATTACAAAAATAACCTTAGTGCTGCCTTTCATTTATTTGGCACTTTTACAGTTAGTACGTGACCCTTTCTTTTCTACCTCAATGTTCCCATCAGTAAACGGGAATTGTAATACATTGCTATTCATTTCGCAGGGATTTTAGTGAAAATTAATTACATTGTTTGGCAAAAGTCACAGAGCCAATAAGTGTCAGAGCCAGGAATCCAATCTAGGTCCTCTAGATTGGGGTAGAGAAGGCACTGAAGAGATAAGGACCCTCCACAAGTTGATGACTTCCTGTTTGGTGTTTTGTGGGGGGAAAACATATAGATAGATTGTTGGATTATACTTTGTATACAGTTTTATCTCATACTTTAAGAAAGGCTCTGTGATTTATTGAAAAATAAGTGGTTTAAATGAATTCTTAAGAGCTTTCAAATAGTGTTTTTTGAGCAGCATTATTAATTGAAAAATGAGCTTAAGTCGTGCAAATACCAAAGCTAGGGAACAGGGTACTCGCCAAGGAAGGACACACGTCTGGGGGCCGTTGGCTCGGCAATCTCTGCGGCTGGTTGAGAGGCCCCCTGTGTGCAGAGGATGATAGCAGTGTTTTGATTTCCCACCTACTGTCTTTGGGCTTTTGAATGATATTTAGATTTATCTTCCGAATGAAGTTTCATTTCTGGGAGTCCTTATAGTTTTATGACATTGCTGACGTTAGAATAAAATTTATTGTAAGGTTGTTACATGATAGATCTCATTCAAGAGCGTTTGTTGACGCAAAGAATCTTGTCTTGTTACGAAGTGTCCATGTCTCCTAAATGTCTTATGGTCCTGGAATCAATATGATACTGAAAACCTCAGTTTCATTTTTAGGCAATCTTTATCTTCTCAATAATTTTCTGGAGTTCATATTTTAGAAATCACTTCTCTCTTATACTGTCCTTTAGGATACAGGGTTTCTCAAGGTTGTCGTCTTGGCATTTGGGGCTAAATAAGTCTTCGGGGGGGCACTGTCCTGTGTATTGTAGGGTGTTGGATGTTTAGCAGCATCCCTAGCCTTGACACTCTAGAACGACAATAGGTACTCCTTCCCCCACCCCAGTTGTGATGACCGAAAATGTCCCCAGGCATTGCCAGATGTCCCCTAGGAAGTGAAATTGCACCCAATGGAGAACCGTGCCTATTGTACCTGGAGAAATTTTCCACAGGTGTTTCTGAGCTGTCTATAGGTGGAGGCCATCTTGCTAAAAATTGACCCATTGAGTCCAACATAAGAAAGAACATATTAATTACAATCTTAGTTATGTAGTAGTAGGCACTTTTTTCCTGTTAGGCAATAGGAATATTCTTGAGTACTTTTATGTACCAGGAACTTTGCTAAGCATTTGATATAACATGCATTTTCTCACTTCAGCCTCTCTATGCCCACTCAGGTAGGTCCCAATATTGATGGCATTTTCCAGATGACAGCGGTTAAGTGATGTAACTGGTTAAGCTGTCATGGAGCTAGTAATGGTGGAACCAGGACTCCGCTTTCTGTGTGTCTGACCAGAGTCACGTTCTTAACTGCTGTGCTCTTCTCTCTACCATATTAGACTAAAGGGAAGGAGCATATTTTTATGTTTAAATCTGGTGGAAATTTACTTTTTATCTTTCAAAAGCATGGGATAAAAATTGGAACACCTAGATTCCAGAGTAATCAGCTTAGATCATAACACTTCATAAATTTAAAAGCCACTAATCCAAAGTAGTTTCTAATTTGAAGCATGGAAAATACCTTCTTAGCCAATGTAACTGGAACTGGTTAATTGAAAATAGTGGTTAAAGCAGGGAATCTTTTAAAAGTGTACATACTCAAAATTTTTTATTTTCATTAAAATATATTTGCCAAACTCTTGTGAGGCCAAGGGCTTTTCTTTGACAGTGATTCTACTATTTTGAGTTCAATGTTGTGTTAATAATGTAAACCACGAGAGCTAAAACATAGACACTAGCAAAGCAATCTGGATCTTACAGAATCTTAAGTTTTATGGGTTTTTTTTTTCTTATTTTTTGTAGTTGCCTCACCACGTCTTAATCCAACAGCTTTCTTTTTTAGTGACTTGCCTTTATTATGTCTTTCCAAAGCCTTCAACTTAGTTTCTACTAGAGACAAGATTTATCTTTTGTGCTCATTCCATCAGCTTTCATAATATTTAATTAAATTTCATAATTATAATAACAAGTCCACTGGTATAAACAGGTTTGGGAAGACACAGCTGACTCTTTGTCAGCATGAAGGCCAGCTGGTGGGAATGTGTGTGGCACCAGAGATTGTCTGCTAGTGCCATGGGGCATCCATCATCCTGGTCCACAGAGAGAACTCAGGGCAATGGTTAATCCAGGAAGCTGGTCCAGTGGAAGGCAGTTACAGAGGGCGCCTGGTGTGTTTTCTTGGACCACACAACTTAGAATTTTCAAATCAGGCAGGCCATTTGTCACAAGATGATAATATACAACAAATTATGGCACTGCATAACATCATTTGAAGCTGAAATTAAGCCCCCTAAAATATAACTGTATATTAAAAAATTCGGTATCTATACTTTTTATCACAATATAAAATATAGTTAAATAATTCTTAGATTTTTTAATATACAACTTGAGTCACTGAAATTAGTGCAGTAACCCTTTTTGCTTAATCAGAACCGTAAAGTGAGTCATCTTGAAGGAGTACATCAGTGTCAGATACAATTCATCTTCTAGCAACAGGGTGTAGTGCTATTGACCTGGCTGTCGCTCCAACCTCTTCATCACCAGATAGTTTCCATTCTGCTGTTTAATGCATTCCTCATTTTATTGTGGCTAAGTCTCTAAGGGGAAAAAAATTCATTTTACTGAAATACACTCTACAGTAGACATTAGTTGTAAAATTTAATTCTGTTTGGTTCATGAAGCTGCAATCACTTTTTATTTTATGTTTTTTATAAACATTATTTTGCAGATTTAGACTTTAGAGGATATTTGACTCCAACGTGTAAGCCCGTTCCATGGCTGGAATGATGCTGGACCAATAGAGGAATCTCACTGTTTGCACTTACTAAAATAAGCAACACACCATCACACCATCAGTGTTCTTTCCGGTCCCTTCTCTTGCCTACTCCTCCGTGGTGTTTTGCTAGTGTGTGTGATGTTTCTATTGAGACTCACTCAAAATTAAATGACAGTAATAATATAGCTAATGTTTATTGTGTTATTACTTTGTGCTTTATGGCAGACCTCCTCACTTAATGCTCATAGGACCCTGAGGCGAAGCTGTCACTGTGATAAGTCCACATGATGCAACCACATCCTTCTTAGAGAGGAACAAACTAGGCAGTAGGATAGCATTACAATTAATCTGGTCATCTCCCTTTGAGTACATCTATTTTTTTATGTTTAGTTTTATAGTCACCATGATCAAAGTGTCAAGGAAATTTGAAAGTTGCAATACTAAGTTATAGGATAGCTATGATGTTACCTGTAGCCGATGCGGCTTGTTGAGGAGACTTTTTCTCACCTCATTTTCTGTGGCCATACAGGACTTTTTCAGTTTTGCACTGAGTGTATAGTTGTCAATGAGGCATGTCCTCCATGAGTCCCATTCAGGGGGATGCGTTAATGGAAAAGAGGAGCCCATGGGTTGCCTTGGCAGTGGTGTTTGTTGCTCCATTGATCAAAAGTGTTGATATGCTAATCCGATGCTAGGTGGGGTGTCACTCAAAGTCAAGTTACTGAAGATGCTGTGATGGGAAACTGCCTCTCCCTGCTGCCCAGTGGCCAGGAGAAACTGCCATTATCTGGTCTGAAGCTCATCTAAGAATATTTTCCCTCTCCTGAAAAGAGGGAAAACTAATGCTTATGCACTTAATTATTCTTCTGATAACTTTAAGTCACCAGTTCACTTTCCTCTTCTTACATCTCCACCTCTCCCCCACCACACACATGTTTGCACACAAGTCACGTTCAGCAGTCTGCTGGGCCCTAGGATTGTCAGTTGAGGACACCAGCAAGTTGGATTTCGGTTTCTATTGTAATGTCCAGTTTTCTTTATTTACCGCTTACTCTCTTGTAATCAGCCATCTTTAGCATCGGTTCTTTAGAATATGTGCACATAACTTCATTTGTACTCGAAGTGACAGCTTTGGCACTCTGATGTATTCTCACTTTTGCTATCAGGAGCTATTCTTCAAGTTCCAGTTTGTTAAATGAGCATCATTAAGTAGCTATTGTAAGTTTTAGTGGATTATTGTATAGTACATACAGAATGTCAGGGAACACCATACAGCTAAGCTTATTTGTAAAAATCTGTGCTTTTTCTTCCCCCCTAATTCTTCTGTAAGTATAGCATCATTAGGCTTGAGAAAAGTACCATGGGATGCCTTATAATTCAGGGTTCTTTAAGGATAATCTGTGTTTAGTTTTTTTTGATGTGGACAGTTTCATATTTCAGGTAAGTGGTAAACTCTAGAGTCAACAAGTCTGATCTACTCAACCATGTTGTGCTCTATGCTCTTGAACTTAACAGTTAATTTCTGCCAAAATTCATAGGGAAAGATTTTATACACATATAATAATTCACTGTTTTAATGCCCTTGTCTTATTTTTTGAGATCACATAAACTGCATATAATTTGTTTGAAGGTAGCTCTGTAATTAGGGAGTCCTTTTCAGGGAGATTTGGGACTCTGACTAGCTTCTGGAGAAACTCATGTAGGACCATGTCGTGCCGCTGTCTTTTTATCTGCTCAGAGCTTCTAGTAGCGAGGAGACCATTGGGCGTGAAGGTTTGCGTGCTTGCTCCTTTGAAAACAAGCGTCCTCTCCTTTCTTGGCTGTGATCTCCTGAGGCCCAACACTGATTTTCTGAACCCTGATCTGTAAGGCATTCAGGATTTCTCTAGCTGAGCCATCTCGGTTCAGAGGTTTGTGAAAGTTGGTTAAAAAGGCGTGTGCCTCAACCATTCCTCCCTGTTTTATTTTTAAAATCAAGATAGATCATCAGAGGGCCACATTTACGCAAACATTTGACTTTATTCATGGTCTTCTTTTGAAGATCCAGTCATATAAAAACAGTATACTTTTGCAGTGAAACTGGTGGTGAAGATACTGCCCTTAATTCTTCAGCCCGTTACAGAGTTCCATGTGAGAAATTTACTTTAGAATTTGGTACCAGGAATTGTTTTCTGATAGCTGCCCACTACCTGCCTTTCTGAAAATAGGTATGTTGTATTTGTTGGCTTGTTTTGTTTTTTACTGTATTTCTTGTTTTACCTCGGCTCCCAACCGAATTCAGTGCTCAGCTTATACAGCCTTTGTTTGTTTCTGCTTTCATCTTTTATTTTTCTATTTCTGTTTCATTAGCATGATTTATATATGTCCTTTATAATTAATGACCTCAGATTCTTTTTGGAAAAAGATAATTAGTATATATTTATATCCAAATGAAATTCCTCTATTCCCAGGCTTTCTCCTTAGTTGCAGCTCGTTTCTCCCCAACTGTTAGCTGCTTCTGCATGGATGGCTATGTAGTTGGCAACTCAAAACCATGCACGTAAATTTTGACTTCATGTTCCTCCCTAAACGAGCCTCCCTCATCATTGCCCTCTTGCTGTACATGCCATCATTAACATCAGTCACTTGGATTTGAAACTCTGAAGCCTCTTTGATGCCTCTCTGTTATTGTTTTCAACCTCCAATCAGTTGGAAAGGCCTCTTGAGTCTGCCTTTGAATTGCTGCTAGCTGCTTCTTCTTCATGTCCCATTCCCAGTTCTATAACTTCAGGCCCTCGTTGCCTCTTCCCCAAATTCTAGCAATAGGTATCTTAGTCTCTCCATCTCTAGTCTGCCCTGCTCCAAATCCAACCTCTTGTCTTTGCTAAATACAATCTAATCATGTAATGTAAATTTACATTGACTTGTAAATGTAATCACGGAACAAATAGGTTATGTCACTTGAGTCCTGAGACGCAGATATTGAGGCAGTTATAGGCATATGAGTGGTTTGTTGAGGTTTTGGGAGTAATGCCTGTGAAAGAAAAAAATGGGGAGGAAGCAGAATTTAGCAGGGAAAACCTTCAGTCCATGATGCAGCTATGACTCCCTGAAGAGAAAAGAGAGAGAAAGCAAAATGGGGAACGGTGAGCCTCCGACCGTGATGCAGATCTACCAGTCTCAGCCAAGCAGCGGAGCAAAGAGCGAGTGTTAGAGAAGTCCCGTGTGGGCAGTAATGGCCAGGCCCCGTTAGCTGCAATCTGCTCAGTTCCGGGCTGGGGCTCCCCAGGAAGAATGGCTGGGCCGGAAAACTGTAGCAAATCCAAAGATGCTGCAGCCAGAGACTTTCAGCTAACTGCATTTCTTGTGACTTAATCCGTTGCAAGACCTTTCTGGAAGGGAGATCAGAGTTGCACCTCCGTGGCTGCACGTACTCAGGAGTGCCTATGTTGTGCTTGGCATGGGTTGGGCACTGGAGTGGTATGCACAACAGATCCCCCTCACAGAACTTATATTCTGGTGAAGGGAAACAGGCAGTAAACAAATGGCGCAGAAGTAGGCATCTGCCTATTATAAAAACTAATAGTACCGAGGTAGGTAATTCCTCCCCCGATTCCAGTAATTTGGCTTGTAGCCTATATCTTTTCTCCTACACACATAAATTTATTATCTCATTTATTATTAGTCAGTGCCCTTCATATTTTTAAAATAGTTTTAAAAATTAACTGTACATTCATATACTAATTTATTCATTCAAATAATATTTATGAAGCCTCTACTCTGTGCCACGTACAGTGCCTGGGAGGAGAACAAAGCAGATACAGCTGTCTTCGTGGTATACAGCCTACCGTTAGTGCTCTTAAGACAAATGAGAAACTATTAAACATTAAATTTTTTCCTGATTAAAAGGATATAGTTTTAAAAATTTTTCTACAATTTCTTTGTTCCCTTTATCTGAACTCCATGTAGATGGATGGTGGAACCCCTGGATTTATCCTTCGTTTTTTTCTTTTGTAATTTCAATTTCTTTTTATTTTTGTTCTCTATATATCAATTTTAGCTTCTGGAGAAGAGACTGGTAGGTAGCTCTCTACGTTCTATTATTCAGGCCTTTCGTTTAATTTTTTCAGCAGGGATTGTGTTTTTAATCCCCAGGAACTCATTATTTTTGTTTCTCTTAGTTATTTTTCATAATAGCTTATTTTATGTATTCCACATTTCTCTATTTTGGTGTTAGTTGAAAAGAATTTTTTCCAGGTTCTTTTCCTTAAATGGTCTGTGTCTTCTCAGTTGTCTTTTCTGCTTGTCTCATTTTCTCTTTCATGCTATCCGCTTTCCTTGGTGGTCTAGCGATCTTACACGTTGGTGAGCACAGGCTGAGGAGGGACCGTGTAGGTGGCAGCTTCCCCCGCAGCACTGTGGGTCTCATTCCCCAGCTGGCCCTGCCTTACACAGGAGGGCTGAGAGCTAGCTAAGGGCTAGCCCCGGGAAAGTAGAGAGGCCTCCCTAACAAGAAGGTGTCCCTGTTGAGTGAGAGGGCAGTGAACATGGTGTAGGATAGAAACCTACGTGGATGCCGGAGCTGGAAGGACTTTATCCTGCTCCCCTCTGCAAAGAGCTGCCTTTCCCCCTCCCCCCGTGCACGTACGTATTTAGAGCGGGCGGTTCTTTCTCCCTCTCCTACCCACCCGACAAGCTCCTGCCTGTCCTGGGCTTGTGATGCCTGAGTAACCCCTCCTTCCCAGAGGAGCAGACGCCGTCCCGCTGCTGCCCCGAGTCGCCCCGTGCCCTTGCGCCCTGCAGAGCGCTCTCGACCGTGAGTGGTTTGTAACAGGTCTGCGCACTCCTTGAAGGCAAGCGCGCAGACTGGGCAACTTCAGGACATGACTCACAAGTGGGTGAATGTGCGATGCTGATGCGAAGTACCAGATTTATGGAGTTGAGGAGCCAGTATATCTTGTATTTATAGCATCAGGTAGAGGTGATGAGGGCCCTCTGTGTATATGACCTTGTGTTATACTCCAGACACTGAAAAAGGTGGTGCAATTGCTTTTCCTCTTTTTTCAGGAAGTGAGACTACACACAAGCCTGTGTGTGGTCATGGTGGGTTTGTGAACATTAACCTAGACCACCAATTGATCCCCATAGGTCCGAGACACCATCACTGAGACTGATTTTTACTATTGTAAACTTTATTAGACTCAACTGATGGATGCTAAAATCAGTGAGTGACAGTTTGAGTAGAAACAGGAGGAAAAGCAGGGTTTGCCTAATCTCAAAGTATCCTCCCCAAAGATCCTTGTAAACTACAAGGAGATAGTAACTTTATGGTGAAAAAACCTGGCAGACGCCACCTTAGGGCAGTGAATCAAAGTCCATGTTTTGAAACCCATGAAATGATGCACTGAGAAGCTTACATGATTTCTGTCGTTCTCTTGCCCAAAATGCATAACTTTGGTCCGATCATGTGAAACCACCAAAGCCAAACAGAGTGATAAGTACTCTTCAAAGGTGTCAAGATCATGAAAGACAAGTAAAGACTGAGGGACTGTGACAGACTGCAGGGAACTAAGGAGAAATAACAACTAAATGCAATGTAGGATCCTAAATCGAATTTTGGAACAAAAAAATACCTAATGGAAAAACTGGTGAAGTTTGAATAAAATCTTCAGTTGATGGGATTGCGCCAATGGTAATTTCCTGGTTCTGATAATGAGATTGTACCGTATGTAGTTACATAAGATGCTAACATGGGAGGAAGCTGGGTTAGGGGTATATGGAAACTCTCTGTACTACTTTTCAGTTTTTTTTAAGTCTGAAAGTGGTCAAGATAAAACGTAAAAAATAAAAACATTCAGGTCCAATCTGTTGCAGCAGCGAACATGTGGATCCTCCACGTGGAAATGGAAAGGCTTATCCCAACTTGTGTCAAAGTGCATCAAAGCAACTATGGCGCTTACCGATTCCCAGAGCCCCAAGAATTTCTCTGCTCCTTGTTTTGCAGTCTAAGGAAATAAGGGCCCTTCAGATCTGTTGTTTCAGTACAAGTTGATGACATACAATAAAAGCGTGTCACCTATTTTCTAAATGCATTCCTCATTATAACTTCAGCCACCACGGAGCCTGTCATTCTGGGCACTGAAATTAGGTGCTCAAGAAATATTTGTTTTATTGTATGAATTCCTTTCCTCATCTTCTCTTGGAGCCCCCTCCTCCACGGGGAGGCCATGCACCTGAGCTTGAGGGCAGTGAGAAGAGCCCTCTTCCTAACTGCATTCAAACCAGGTAGAAGCATTCCATGGTGTAGGAGCCATCAGCAGAATCAGCCTCTACTACTCATGTGGACAGTTAGTCCGCAGGTATGTGGGTTGTGCTGAAGTTTTGAGACACACTGCATGGTCCCTGCCCTCCTGAGCAGCTGTGACTCCTGCCTTGACTGCATTTCTGGCTGTCTCTGGGGCACTTCCCTCCAAATGCTTTAAAAGCGTTTTATATAGGAAGATATCTTACTGCACTATCCCTGGTAAAAAGGTACAAAGAGAGTCTTAAATATAAAGAAATTGAGTTAGAGAGAGGTGTTTCATGGTAATTTCTTTCATTTAGATGTTAGATACTTTTTTTTTCTGAGCTAGCATTTGAATTAGTATTAACTAACATTAAAAGTAAAGAGTTACATGAATATGCAACCTTCTAAAATATTCTTTATACTCATTGACCATTTGCAAACCAAATACATTTTTATGTATATATAATATATATGCTTCTTTCTTATTGCATTAACAAAAAGATCTAGCGTCAGGTCTGATGACTGCCATAATTTCAAAGCAGTGATGAACATAATTGACGTTTTGATATGTCTGCAACAACTGGTAATGTCATAGGAAAATACCTGTGATTTCCACTGGAGTTGAAGTCACATGTACAGCTAATATTACCATAGTTGCCTACATTTATAACTGAAGGAAATTCTACATTTCATTTAGAAGTTAGTAAAAATAAAGATAGAATTTTTTTCATTCAAGTTCTGGCCTTACATAAATGGCCTTGTTATGTAAATTTTCCCCCCACGTCCAATTATTTCCATAAGGTAGAGACCTCTGCGAATGAAATGGTGTGAACTTAGCAGGAACCTTGGTTTTTGTTGCCAAATTGCTCTCAGGAAAGCTTAGGCCAGAAGGGTCCAACTGCTGTGTTTAAGATTGTGTAGTTTAACATTTTCTTGCCTACTTCGAGTATGTATAGTTTTTATATTTGAAGATTTATTATAGGCCAAAAACTTTCATTTCTTTGAACACTAGTGACATTGAATTTTCAAAAATATAACCATTGGCTATTTGTCATAGATTGGTAATGGCCAATAAAAATTCCTATTTTGATTCTGTTACTCTTTATTTTCCCGTTGTTTCAAAAGGAGTTTTCTTTCTACTTTTTTTCTTTAATCATTCTGATGCAATTTATTGATGTCAACATAACTTCATATTGAAGTCTACCTTTTACTGGCGATTAGGGGCTTTTAGGAGCTGCTTGAGCACTTGCTCTTTTAAGCCGCACAACTTGATGCCATTTTGGCAACTAGGCCACCCTGCTTTTTATGAATTACCTGTGGAAAGAAGAATTGGAACTTCAGAGTACAGCGCAACTTTGCAAATATAGGCAATTACTCTTATGCAACAATAGTTATAAGCTTAGTGGAGTGCTTTGGGACATAATTCTGGCCTGCAGCCAGTCCTGTGTAAATGTCCCCATCCATTACCCTGACCTGCTCTTGATTATGATGCAAAGTCCTAGGCTCTTTGGTTCTCATGGAACCTCCGCCCTTATAATTAGAATGAGTCCTTTAGGGACCAGAGACTGAGTAGGGTACTTCTCGGAAAGAGCCGTTCTTTAAACAGTTGGACTCTTATTACCTCCACTTTGGGAAACCTATGTTTCGTTTTAAAAGCAGAATATGCTGCTACTGCTTTTTTTTTATTCTAACTTTTAGATCTGTCCTCTTTCTAACCTAGTTATTAGTTATATTAAGATGGAACAATTAGTTGCAGGAAAACAAAGCATCTGAACAGCTTGAGTCCAGTAGGCAGAGATAAGCAATTTATAGAAGCGTGTGGTCTTCCTGCTTTCATCCAGATTCTCTAATGAAAATGTGGAGCTAATGAGTACATTGGAAAGATCATGTCATTCATTGCACTGACAGTGACACACGTATAGCTCACCAAGTAAACTATTTTAAGAAACAATAGTTTAAAATATTAAAATAATGTTAATTCCACCTAATAAAGTTGACATTGTTCCATTCTTTGACCTGCTGGTGTATAATGAGGCCCAAGTCTGTCTGCTCAGTACCTAGTATCTTTAGTGTTCTCTTCTACAATGACGTAAGGTACGTTTTGTAAAGAAAATGGAAGTTTTCATTTTTCCTTTGTCGTAGTCAATTAGGGTAACTAAGATTATAATGCAAACACTTTTGTGACTTTAACATCTCTTGCTATAACGCTTTCTGAAACAGCTAGTGCCAATTCACAGCGCTGCCAGGAGTGTATGACCAGGTCCAGCTCGACCAAGAACCATTTTTTGCTTTAGAAACATTGTTACTAATTTTATTAGGCTTGAGATAGTAGCTCAGTTTTGTTTGCATTCTTTTTCTTTGATTTGTATTTATCAGGTCTATTTTCCCTATTTAAAATTTTAAATGAGTAATTCTAAAGAAATATTTTAAGCCATAAATTATAACTTTATAAGTTATTTATAAAAAATAAAAATGTATTCTTTTCATAATTATACATGGTCCAAATTATGCTGGTCTCCCTAGGGAAATGTACAATTGAAATATTAATACAAAGTCTGTGAATATCATGAAAGGAAATACAAGCAATCTGAAAATTGCTGATTGAAGCCCTGTAATGCCAGGCTTAACTTGGTTTTTTTTTTTTTTGGTGATGAAAATTGGCCCTGGGGCCAGCCCCGTGGCCAAGTGGTTAAGTTCATGCGCTCCACTGTTGTGGCCCTGAGTTTTGCTGGTTCGGATCCTGGGCGTGGACATGCCCCACTTGTCAGGCCATGTTGAGGCGGCGTCCCACATGGCACAACTAGAAGGACCTGCAACTAAGATATACAACTATGTACTGGGCGGGGGTGGAGGGGGCTTTGGGGAGATAGAGCAGGAAAAAAAAAAGAAGATTGGCAACAGTTGTTAGCTCAGGTGCCAATCTTTTAAAAAAAAAAAAAAAGGAAAAGAAAATTGGCCCTTAGCTAACATCTGTTGTCAACCTTCCTGTATTTGCTTGAGGAAGATTGTCACTGAGCTAACATCTGTGCCAGTCTTCATCTGTTTTGTATGTGGGATGCTGCCACAGCATGGCTTGATGAGCGGTTTGTAGGTCTGAGCGTGGGATCCGAACTTGCAAACCCCAGGCCACCAAAGCAGAATGACCAAACCTAACCACTTTGCCACTGGGCTGGCACCAGGCTTAACTTTTTTTGCTTTGTGCATGCGTGTTTATATGCAGCTTAAAACCAGGTGATATGACTGTACTTGATCTAATTACTTGCATCTTTGAAGTATTTACTGTTTCCCCTCTCTAAGAATGTGAAATTTTTATTATTGCAAATGCATCAACCAAAAATACAGCTATTCTAATGATGGCAGAACCATTCATTGGTACTCTTTGTACCATCCTTATTAAAACTCAAGAACCAGAACTAATAAGAAAACTTCAGGCTAGACATTTGTTTAGATGTTAAATATGAAAAATGATGGCAGGAGGGAAACCAACCATACATGGATAAAATGTTAATATCTCTCCCTTTAAACACAGTGAAACACTGGCTAGATAGCACGTTGAGAAATAAAGCTGTGTGTGTGATCTGGCTAGTTAATCCCATGGGGCATCAATTTTATTTTACTTTTGTTTATTCATCATACAATAATACATAATACAAAGTTTTTAGAAATTTTTGGAAAGATAATGTGACATATAATGACTAAGAAAATAAGCTTTGGAACCTAGTTAAAGTTATGTGTCTGAGTTCTAGTGCTGCTTTTTACTGGCTGTGGCTGGGAAGTGACTTGTTCTCTCTAAATCAGAGTTGCCACATCTGTATTTTCACAGTTAATGTGAATACTAGAGTGCTTGGCGAGGTGCCTCACTTCACTGCATTATATCATTCTAATAGTGATTGCAGTATCGGTTTTTGGCATTCCAGTATGCTGGCACTATTATATCATTATTTTTGGTGGTGTAATACCTGTATTTCAATTCATCCATCAGCGGATTTACCCACCCTACTTGAATCTCCAAGTCCTCTTCCCTTCCTCTTTCCTTTTTCCAACTTTCATCATCCTGGATTCTCGCATCAAAGACTTCCTAACCTTTCTTCGACGCTCATCACTTGCACCTCCCCTATGGTTCCTCTTCTTCCCCCCCAACCCCCGCAAAACACAAAGCTGATTGTGGGTCTGGCGGGAAGAGCTCTCTGCAACTGATAAATAACTCCACTAGGAAAGGATGGAGGTAGACAGCTGGTAGGAAAAATAAAAATTCTGTAGCACGGAGTAAGCACAGAAGTCCTACCCGGAGGCTGTGGTCCTGAGCGGAAGGTCTGCAGTCCAGTGAGATTGGAGGACAAGGAGAGCCAAGAGTGGCCAGAGGACCAGACTAAGAATATCCCTAAAAGGCTGGTAAAAGATTGGCAACAGCTGTTAGCTCAGGTGCCAATCTTTTCTTTTTTTTGAGGAAGATTAGCCCTGAGCTAACATCTGCCAATCCTCCTCTTTTTTTGCTGAGGAAGACTGGCCCTGAGCTAACATCCGTGCCCATCTTCTTCTACTTTATATGTGGGATGCCTACCACAGTGTGGCTTGCCAAGTGGTGCCATGTCCACACCCCGGATTCGACCGGTGAACCCCGGGCCGCCAAAGCAGAACATGCACACTTAACCACTGAGCCACCGGGCTGGCCCCAAGTGCCAATCTTTGAAAAAAAAATTCAATTTAAGGTGACATTCTGAACCAAATTCCTCTATCAGAAAGTTACACACTGCATTAGGATTTTGAGTTGAATAAAGTGTAGTCACATGGAAAGATTTTTTTTTTTATACCTGTATGATCCTCAGGAGCAGAAAAAGTGGACAGTCAACAAAAAAACAAGGCTTTTATTGTTAGAATAATTCTTACTCAGGTTAAAAGACTTTTTGAACAAGCAGTCTGATCATGATAGTGAATTTAACATGGGAAACCGGGGGCCGGCCCCATAGCCTAGTGGTTAAGTTCATGCACTCTGCTTTTGGCAGCCTGGGGTTCAAAGGCCTGGATTCCCGGCGCAGACCTACACACTGCTCATCAAGTCATGCTGTGGTGGCGTCCCACATACAAAGTAGAGGAAGACTGGCACAAATGTTAGCTCAGGGCCAATCTTCCTCAGCAAAAAAAAAAACAACAAAAAAAAACAACCACAGGAAACCAGACCAGAATCTCCATCTATACTGATGAAACAGAAATAGATGAAGAACAAATAGAATTGCTTCCTTGGAAGTAACAGCTAGAGCTCTTTTTCAATGAAAAAGAGATTGTGCAGAAACATCAAACACACATGTAAGTTTAAAAAGATCTTCGCAGAGTTATCAAACCAGAGATGCCTTTGTTTGAAGATAAGAGTCTGAACAAAGTATTAGAAGTTAGTTTATAATCATCTCATGAATGTTCCCCCAAATCAGAAATGTACTTAATCAGCAGATGGGAAAAATTGCACAAAAATATAGTTGGGTTTTGATGACACAAAAAAAGTTTAAATGATAATTCTTTATTTCTATGTAGAGTTTAGTTTCTTTTTAAATAACACTATTTTATCTGCCAATTTATATTAAAGTGATTGTTTTAATATTTATATTTTTATAAATTTACGTTTTTTGTGTTGTAGTGTTTCTAAATTTTTGCATTTGAAATATATTAAATATTTTATTTCAGTAATTGTGTTTTTGTGAATTCTTAGCATTTTTAAATAAAATATTAGTATTAATATACAAAATTAACACTTTAAGTTTGCTCCAGTATTCAATCGTTCTTCTAGAGGATGTCTAAATAATATTTCATTTGAGACCGGAAGGATAAGAGAACTTAGGCAAATAAAGTGGAATTGTGGGAAGAATGTTCTAGGCACAGTTTTTCAGATGAGAAAGGGCCTAGTGAGTTTGAGTGGGAGAAATTCACTATAGTTCGTTCAAAGGGATGATGGAAAGGTCTAAGTTGAGACTGGAGTGTCAGGCTCCTGACAGGGAGTGAGGGCCTCTGGGAAACCATGGAGCTATCCAAGGACCCTGGGGGAGCCAAAGAAGGATTTTAAACTTAGTAGTGGTCAGATTTGCGTTTTAGAAGGATCCTCTGTGAACAAATTGGATAAAAGCAAACTGGCTAGAAAACTTAGAAACATCCAGACAAATGATGATGAGGGTAAGTCAGTGGCAGTGGAATGGGAAAAAGTACGTCGTGTCACTTAATGACGGGGGTGCATTCTAAGAATGCATGGTTAGGTGGTTCCATTGTTGTGCGAACAGACCTAGATGGTATAGCCTACTACACGCCTAGGCTATGTGATACTGATCTTATGAGACCACTGTCGTATCTGTGGTTCGTTGTTGACTGAAATGTCGTTCTGCAGCGCATGACTGGAGAGATTCGAGAGAGATTTAGGAAGTGGAATTCACAGGGCATGACAGTGTGATGTGGTGGCAGTCCCTGAAATTCAGACTGCAGCAAGAGCTGGATAGGTTTATGTGGAAGGTGCTGGGTTCACTTTTGCAGGTGCCCGTGGGACAAACAAGTAGACAGTTCCATTGGGTGGAAGCAGAGATCTGGGGCTTAGAGGGGTCTGGAGTGGGCATGAAGACTTTTGAGAGTTGTCGACATTGAGATGGCAGTTGAAGTTCTGAGAGTGGATGGAATATTCCAGATAGGAAGGTGAAGAGAAACTGAGTAAGAACAGGCAGAGTAGTAGAGGGAAAATCAGGAGAGGGTGGTGTCATAGAAGCCAGGAAGAGTGTTTCTAGAAAAAATGATCAACTGTGCCAGATGTTATGGAGAGTTTCAGCAAGGTAAAGATCAAAAGTATCTATTTGTTTTGGACTTTAAGGCTGTCGTTGGTGACTGTGCAGTGGAAGTCAGATTTGGTAATTCTAAGGCGAGGAATTAGGCAGCTCTTTTGAAGAAGTTTCCAGTGGAAGAAAAGAAAGAGGAGATAGCTGAAGGTTGATAAGGAGTTGAGAGTAAGTGTTATATTTAAAGATGAGGGAGACTCGAACCTGATTACATGATGACAGGAATGAGCAGGTGGGGAGAAGATGAAGATGAAGAGAGGGTGATTGAGACCTCAGAGTCCCTGGGGAGGTGGAATGAGTGGAGGCCAGAGTTGAAGGGGAGATGGGGTTTTGGATTGTAAGGAAAAGGGAGCAAAGGCTGGATCCAGGTAAGTTTGTGAGTATGGTGGTGGAAAGTGAGGACAGTTGCTTCTGAAGTAGTTTCTTTGTTTTCTTTGTGCTGTGGACAACAGTATCATTTGCTGAGATTGAGGAGAAGGTGGTTGGGGGAGGCTGAAGGAGAACAGAGAGTGTTTGAAATATCTGCTCTGGAGAAGGGGAGCTTGAGCCGACCAGAGACAGGACAGCTTGAGGACGAGTTAAGGTTATTGATGATGAATTGATGGTGGCCCTGTATCTTTGTGAATTTCCCCAGCAGCAGAGGTCAGCAGTCTCACCTGCTCTTCCTAGGTTTGTGCGTGTGTTTGAGGAGTTTTAGAGAGTCAGGTTTCATTGGAGTCCATGAAGTGCAAGGAACAGAATATAATGGATGTGACTCACACTCATCTTTGACACATCCACTGTTCTGTGCTGCGGTACTGAAATACTCTCTGAAGTTATGGAAGTGTGTTAAGCTCTTTGCACCTTTGGTAAATGGCCCCAGATGGCTGTCTTGTTTTGCTTTAAGTTCTTGTCTGCTTTTTTATACTATTTCTGTCTCCTCCCTTTCTGTTTTCTTCCCTGTTGTCAGTTGTTCTCTCACATTGCTGTCTGCATGCAAGTGTATATCAGCCCTGCACACTGGATTTTGTCAACATCTGGAATTATCACACCTCTGAATAAAGCTGTGGGCTTGAAGACCAGACAACCAAGCTTATTAAAATTTGTGCAAAGTAAGAGTAAATAACCTCTGAGTGTGATTCCCATGTGCTGTGCTTTGAGGGTGTACATGAGTGTTTGTACATGAATTTTGTGCCATTTATTGGGTCGTTTCTCAGTTGTCCATATATGAGATGTTTGTTGCCTGTGTTCCCATTGTGGTTTCTTATTTTGAATTTCCATGGATGTGATAATATTCTTAAGAGAGCCCTCAATGTTTATGATTATGTTTTTTATAATCATTCTTTAGTACTTGAAAAGTGTTTTCATATGCATTACCTAAATTTTAAAACGGCGTGATTAGATATTTTATGCTGTTGTTTCTTCTTATTCTCATGGATTTTCAAATACTTATGTATTTTGTAAGGGAATAACATATCTTTTCCAATATGTATACATTTCGTATGAGAATAAGCTGCCATGTCATGACTCAGTCATTTAGCCATGTCACGTGTGAATGAAATAGACCAGTGTAAAGTAAGTATTTTGGAGGTTTGAAAACTAAGTTATCTACTCTAGGTTTTCATTTATTTCTGTGTTTTATGGACTTCCTCATCTGTGAACATATCATATATGTAGCAACAATTTTAATTTTTTAAAGAAGTATATACTTAGATGTACAGTAAATATCACTTTTTAAATTTTCTGTAAATTAATTTAATTTTGATCCTGACCTTCCTTCTTGTTAAGAGGAGGGTAGATTCGGTACTAGTCATTTCGAGACGTTCCCCGAGCCCCAAGGTTGTGCTAAGGTTTGGGGTCTTGAGCAATGCCAGAGCATTGAGCAGAGGCCCCTGAGTCGTCATCAGTCACCTGGCCTCGCTGGTTGCCTAGGAGAGGCCTGTTGTCCAGCCGCACATGCCCTCCAGTCTTAGTGGCTTGGCTGGATGCCTTTTGTGCTAACGACATGGGGACCATTGGTGAGGCCCAGAGCCATGGGTCTGGCCTTCTCCCTCCCTGGGGCATTTTGAAGCTCTTTCCTCTGAGACCCTACCCCATCCTACTCGGGCTACCTGGGAGCAGAATGCTGCTGAGTGACTCACAGACCTTTCTTCTCTCTCCAGTCCAGGGGGAAGTCTTTTTTAATCTGGGGGAAATCCCTCCCTCCTCAAACGGTGTTCTCAATAGGTTGAAGGGTTTTGTTTGTTTTGTTTTGTTTTAAACAAAAGCTAAGAAGCCTTGACGCAAACCTTCTCTTAGGCAGAGATGCACACAAAACATAACCTCTTTAGATGAGAGAAAACATAAATTCTTTTTTTAGATAGCAAGTTGCAGAGCAGTAAAAAAACTCAACAGGGGGCCAGCCCCGTGCATAGTGGTAAAAGTTGGGTGTGCTCTGCTTCAACGACCTGGGTTCCTGGGTTCAATCCTGGGTGTGGACCTATGCCATTCATCAGCCATGCTGTGGCGGTGACCTACATACAAAATAGAGGAAGATTGGCACAGATGTTAGCTCAGGGCTAATCTTCCTCAAGCAAAAAAGGAGGAAGATTGGCAAGAGATGTTAGCCCAGGGCAAATATGCCTCGGCAAAAAACAAAACAAAACAAAAACAGGCCACCTCTGTCAGTGTTACCTCCTCTGAAATGAAACCTGTGTAGCCAAGTCTGTGTTTTTATAACTCATTGAAGAATATTAATATTTGTTAAATGTGTTTGTATTTTATTGATATACTGTGATTTCTGAGTGATCTAAATATCAAGCAGAATGTAACATTCTAATTTTGTTTTGTCTTATTTTACCTAAGAACACTGGAACTATTTTGGGGCTGATGAAAATCTTGGTCCGGTGGCTGTGAGCATTCGAAGGGAAAAACCAGAAGAAACAAAAGAAAATGGATCGCCATACAACTACCGAATAATTTTTAGAACGAGTGAGGTAAGTTGTAAAAGGGAAAGACTTGAGGCTTAATTGAAGTGAGACTAAAATAGAGCAGTAGCAGTAACAAAGCAATTAAATTTAATAGCACATGGCTACAGATGTCTTCAGAATCAACAACAGCCCCTTTCATTCATTCTAGTGGTGGGGGGTGACATGATGAATAGATCTGGATCCTTTCTTTCCATCTAGCTCTGGGTAGATGCAATAAATGAATGGGAGTTTTGATTCAGAGGAAGATATGTCCGTTAAGTGTGGCCCGAGGAAACTGGAGCCCTCAGAATCCCAAATGGGATATTGCGTATCCTGCTTGGGCAGCCAGAAAGCACTGAGCCAGCTTGAGGAGCCAGGGTACTTACATAGAGAGGAGGTCACCCAAGATGTAACTCACTCTTCCAAACTATTGCTTAGGACCTTTCCTGACCCAAGAAGAGGGAAAAACACTCTTTTCTTCTTCCACTTTCGCCTAGTTCTCTCTTGGACCTGTTCTCTGAGGCCTAGGGAACAGACTATTTGAACCAGAGACTAATTATGGAAGATAGAGGCTCTTGGAGCTCCTTAGGAATCTAAGAGCACAGAATATGAGTTTTTATTTTAAAACGAAATTCAGGTTGAAAAAGAAAAGGAAAAATAAAATAGCCAACAAAACATTTTTTTAAAGAAACTCATGAAGAAATTTAGGACTGTAAGGTTCTTTTTTTGTTTTCTTTCTACACATGTGTATAGTTGTGCCAGTTATCAATTTATTGCCTCTCCACGCCTAATTCACTTTAGGATTGTTGTTTTGCATTAATGCCTAACACCCCCTTGAGGTATCCAGAAAATAATGGTTTTGAAACTAGTTTAAATAGGGCATTTGGCTTCGTTTCCCCTGTTGAATGCAAGGCAAGTTTTAGGGGTTGGCTTCACTTAGTAATTCTTCCTAAGCTTGAACTCTGGGGAAATTAAAAATAGGATTTTTAACGGCAAGACTTTAATATCTAATGTGTTGTGTACAGCGGCCTGAGAGAAATGAAGAGCTCACATGCTCTGGAGTACTTTTTCTCCATGCACAGCTAACCATCAAGCATTGTAAGTTCTTTCGTTGAACATGAAAAGCACAGAGAACACACTGTGTTTTGAAGTTGGCTGTAGGTATTTGCTCCTCTTTGGCTTCTCAGATCCCACAAGATCTCTACGAGCCTCGGTTACCTCCCTCCCAAGTGTTTTCGTCCCTCCTATTGTTATCTTTTTCCCCTCCCAAGGCCGCTCTGATTTAACTCCCCCTCATATTCTTCCTTTTCTGTTTTTTTTTTTTAAAGATTTTATTTTTCCTTTTTCTCCTCAAAGCCCCCCAGCACATAGTTGTGTATTTTTAGTTGTGGGTCCTTCTAATTGTGCTATGTGGGACGCTGCCTCAGCGTGGCCTGATGAGTGGTGCCATGTCCGGGCCCAGGATCCAAACCGGCGAAACCCTGGGCCACCACAGCCGAGCGCACGAACTTAACCACTTGGCCACGAGTCCGGCCCTTTTCTGTGTTGTTATTCATTTAAATTCCTCATCTTGCCACTCTCTTGTCACCCTTCGTGCAGAATTGAAGCTTTCAAAATCGGCACGTTCTTTCCCAGATCCTGTCACTGGTTTCCGTGATGGTCCCTCCAGCTTGCCTTGCCGGCACTCCATGTCCAGTCCCAGCCTCTCTCCCCAATGTTAACTCCCATCCTGAGTTAACGTGGTCCCTCTGCTGTGCTCGGTGGACCCCGCTGACTCTTGCCTTCCCCACCTCTGTTATTCCAGGCCTCGCCCAAGATGCTCTACCTTCTCTGTCTTGCACTTCAGTCCTTTTCCTGCTGACCTAGTTGACGTCCTTGGGTCCATTTCCTTACTTAGCAGGGATCCTTTTGAAATGCAATCCAGATCTTGTCATTCCTCAATTCAAAATCCTGTAATGGGTTCCCCTCTCCTTCTGAGTAAAAGCCAGTCTCCTTACTTGTCTAGGAGCCATGCACATCTGCTTCCCACCTTGTCTCCGATAACTCCCCCCGCTTGGTCTTCTCCGGCCACGTCAGGACGCTGCCTCAGCGCTTGGGTACTCCCAATTCCTCTGTAGTAGACGCTTTTTCCCAGGCATCCTCTTGGCCAGAGCGCTCTCATTTCCTTCTGGCCTTCACTCATGGATCACAGGGGCCCTCCTTGACCACTGGATCTAAAATTTCTACACCCTCATATCCCCATTTCATATCCAGTTCCAGCCTGTATTATTTTTATGAACACTTAACACTGTCTCACATAGTGTGATTGTTTATTTTGTTCATTTTCTGTTTCCCCATCTAGAAGGTAAGCCCCGTGAGGAGGGGGCCTTTGAGTTGGTCATCACTGCATGCCTGATGCCTGAAATAGTCCTTCCCTCCCTCCCTGTTTCCTTCCTTCCTTCCTTTAATGTCTATTTAATTGCCACTAGCTTTTCTGTAATTTTTTTCTTTCCAATAAAAGTAATCCTTAAATATGGCTTAATTGTAGTATCTTTATGAAGCTTTTCATAGAAATAAACTAACAGAAGTCCTTTGATAGAAATATCTCTGGACGTTGATCCCGGTCCACAGCTCCCGCACTTTGTGGAACAGGCGCTTCGCTCTTCTCGTTCACTGAATGCATAATAAAGTAAGACGCCATTGTTACGCCTTTGTAGGGACTGGCCATACTAGTAATGTCTCATGTTAATAAATATGTCGAGAAAAAGGGAAACATGGTCACCACAGGAACATTCTAGTGGCTTCAGTAAATGGCATCAAGATAACAGAAGTACAAAGAAATCTCTTTCATTTGAATAGAAATAATCACTGTGTAACATAAACGAACAATAAAAAGACCTCATATGTGTAAGCGTGACCGTTTATGAACAGAATCTCATGGCGTGTGAGTGCTTTGAAGCTTAGAAGCACAGCGTCTTATGAAGATTCCCTTCTTGTTTCTGGAAGTCATTACGAAAGTATCGGTCATACCAGCGATTCAGATGTAAAAATGAGCCGTTCTTTTTCTCCTCTGCGTTGGCTTTCCTGAGGTGAGCCTCTGGCGCAGGACTAGCCAGGGTTAGCATTCCTCGGCTTGGTTTCTCAACTGAAAATCCTTCCAGCCTTTGTGGCTTCCTTTCCCCCGCACGGTTATCTCGTGGAGGGAGGAGCACAACAACTGAGCTGCCCAGCACTTTCCTGTGATTTAAAAAAGAAAACAGAACAGGGCCGGCCCCATGGCCGAGTGGTTAGATTTGCGCACTGTGCTTCGGATCCTGGGCACGGACATGGCACCGCTCATTAGGCCATGCTGGGGTGGCATCACACATGCCACAGCTAGAAGGACCCACAGCTAAAAATATACAACTCTGTCCTGGGGGACTTTGGGGAGAAAAAGGAAAAATAAAATCTGAAAAAAAAAAAAAAGAAAGAAAGAACAAAAACTCGGTTTCTGTCAAATTAGATATTGTCATGGGAAAATGACATTTTTTTACACACTTGTTATTTGAAAACGTTATGTATCAAGTGAAAGAAAAAACACTAATCAAATTAATAGGCTGGAAATACCTCGAGTCGCTTTTTCCTGTATTGAGGGTGAGGTGTTGGTAAATCTTGCGTTTCTTGCCCTCTTCTCTCTTCTCCGTCTGTTGGTAAATGTTGCAGATTTTATTTCCTTGGTGACTCTTCCTTTGGTTTCCAATTTCCCTGCTGATCCTCGGTCATGCCCTCTTCTCCTGCTGCTTGAAGACTATTACAGCTTCCTTCTAGCTATATTCTCTGCCTATGCGTTCCTCCTCTTGGACTTCATCTTATTTGCCAACTTAAATTTCCTTGAAGTGTATGTCATCGTCCCCATTCACACGCGTTCTCAGGATGCCGGTTGGAGCCTGATGAGGTGCCCACCCCTGAGCTGGCAGCAGGCTCTGCTGCCCTGGGGCTCTCCCCGACCCAAAAGCTTTTCCCCCCTCACTCTCCCTCGCGCTCTCTGCAGATCCAGCTAAGCGGCAGCAGTGGCCATTGCCCGCTCACACCTGTTCGTTCTTATCTTTGTACCTTTGCTCTCTGACATTTTCCTTTTGCAGAATTTTTCCTAGGTTTCATGGCTCCTTTTTAGTACCACTCCTTCCAGGAGGAACTTTCCTTATGCCCTGAGCCACAAGAATCCATTTTCTGCCTTTAAACTCTCTTGGGACCTGGACTCGTTACACTTTTCTTAGTAAACGTATCCTTCTGGATTGCACTTGTGTGTTCTTACCTCTCGCCTTCTCACACGCCACACCCTCCCTCCTCGTACTCCCCTCTTAGCTGCCGTAGCTCCTGTCGCGGTGCAGTGCCTTAGAACCTACAGGCTTCGTGGAAATTTGTTCAATGTAGTGGGGTTGTTTCCTTAGGTCACCAGACAGTGTGTAAGCTATATTAACAACTTGGCCATGTGAAAATTTTTGCAAATTAAGACTGCTTTAGGCTTCCCCTCTGGTTAACTTTGCTCCAGCAGACCTTCATTACATTGGGAAATTTCTTTCCCCATTTTCATAGTTCATAATAATGGAAGCTGTTTCAAGAAATAAGGGGAAAATCTAAAGTAATTTCAAATGCCGTTGACTGTACTGCTGTACTAACTATAATTATTGTCCTATTGTGGCAGCATTTGGGGATATGAATAGTTTATGCCTGTCAGCAGTACATTATGTAGTTTAAAACTTGATCCTTCCTTTACTTTTTATAATGCAAAAAGGTATGACATCTAAATTCTGAGCATTAATTGTTCAGTTATTTCTCTGAGAGATCTCCTTCTTAATTTCCTGGTTAGTGTGGTTAGCAGCATTTGACAGCCATAGAGAGACCTTGACCGTACTGAGCTCTATCAGGAAGTGCTGTACTTGGCATGGAAGTAAATGTCCTCAGAAAACTTGATCATGAGTCCCTCTGGACTTGCCTGGGTCTTCTTGAAAGTGTTGGCCTCATTTGTCATAAACGGAGTATCCTCTATCACTTCCCTGGTTCCTTCTCCCTCACTGGCTTAACCGATCAAAAGTCATTCCCAGCTCCCTAAAGGGGACCTCAGTCTAGGCCTGCGGCTCTTATGCTGTGTTTGCTCATCTCACACGCCCAGAGAGGCCTCACCAGAGCACGGGTCTCTCTTCCAGCTCATGACACTGAGAGGTTCAGTTCTGGAGGATGCCATTCCCTCAACGGCAAAGCACTCGACGGCCAGAGGGCTGCCCCTGAAAGAAGTGCTGGAGCACGTGATTCCCGAGCTCAATGTCCAGTGCCTGCGGTTGGCCTTCAACACTCCCAAAGTCACAGAGCAACTCATGAAGCTGGATGAACAAGGGGTAAGTGTGGCTCCAGGGGAGAACATTTCTGCTGCTCAGGTTTCCCATAGGCTTCTAGAATGTGGACCTTAATATTTCCTTTCTGACAGGGAAAACCAATACATTTATTGTGAAGGATGTTCTCTTTGCAATTCTTTTCTTTTCTTTTCTTTTTTTTTTGTGAGGAAGATTAGCCCTGAGCTGACATTTGCTGCCAATTCTCCTCTTTTTGCTGAGGAAGACTGGCCCTAGAGCTAACATCCATGCCCATCTTCCTCTACTGTATATTTGGGACACCTACCACAGCATGGCTTGCCAAGCGGTGCCATGTCCGCACCTGGGATCCGAACCAGTGAATCCCGGGCCCCTGAAGAGGAATGTGCGAACTTAATGGCTGCACCACTGGGCTACAGTTATTTTCTTTTTTCTTAACTCTCGAACTCGGAACATTTCTCATCTGCTAAAAGTCTCTGTCAGAATTGATAGATATGGTACTGTAACTACGTTTGACTCTTTTGGTAATCTTCTGTAAATGCAGTGTATTTTTCAAGTACTCTAGGAATAAGTAATAGCAATAACAGTGATAATAATAGCAGCTAACCCTAATGGACATATTTGCCAGGCTCTGTTTTAAGTGCTTTAATGTGTCATCCCATTTAATCTCCCAGCCCTATGAGAGTGGTGCCATTAACACCCCTGTTTTAGAGACAAGGAATCGGAGGCACAGAGAGATTAAGTAGTAAGTCCAAGTTCACGCAGTGAATAAGTTCAAAGCCTGTACCGTTAAGTCCCTACACCACACTGTTCTTAAAAGCTTAAATTTTTAAAGTGCATTATTACCACCAAAGATGTGTTTTAGCTAAGATTTCTAAATGCAAAATTTTAAAAATTTGAGTCTTAAGTAGTAACAAAATGAAAATGCTCAAGATTTTCTCACCTCCATACTTCCTATACCTTCATGTGGGGGCCCTTTGGTCAAGATGCAGATGAGTGATAGGATAATCCATAGAGACGCAGCAGAAGGGTAGAGAATGAAAAGTTGTGATCTGGCAAATCTAACTAGAGAGTTGCGTTCACATTCTACCTGGAATAATTTGAACATATGGGCTGGTTTTGTTAGATGCTGTAGTTATATGCTCTTACTTTAACTCTTTGAATATTTCAGGCATATTGCATCCTGGCGTAGGGAGGGGCAGTAGCTTTACCGTTGCATTTAAAAAGAAATTCCCCCAGAAGTAAAATTGGTCCACAAATGTCATTTTATGAACAAATTTTTATGATACGTCCTTAATTAAAATTTTCTATCTTATTAATAATGAATAGGAATTCAGAAAAATCAATTTCCAGATATATTCTTTTAATTCAGCCAATAGGACTATATTATGAAGCAATAGTAGGATGTAACTTTTCTAATCATTGCTCTCTCTGTCCCTTCATTTCACTTGTCATACAGCCAATGTCTATTCCATACATACATTTCAAGTAGGCTATGAGTATCTTTGTGTATAACATGTAAATATGGAGCCCTTTGAATGCTTCAGAAGATGACTGATGCATAAACTTAACTTTTTGAAGGCTGTTTTCCATAAATATTTTGAACATTTATTCTAACAGAAGAGAAATAGAAGAGTGATGATTAGGTTCAGCTTTATGGATTCGGTCTTTTCAGTTACTCTGCCTTTCAAGGAGAATAACAACATTTAGACATTGATAATAGAATCATATACTGAACATTCTGAATTCTACATTAGAACAGATTATTTTGTATAAAGGAGATTTTTATTGCCATTTTCCCCTTGTTTCACCCATATTACGTAAAAAGGGGTGCCCCAATTGTAGACATCTTATGGGATCTCTAGCACCTTTTGTGCCCTCTCTCAGTGGTTGCGAAAGGCTGCACCACAGATGGGGCTGATCTGTGATGTACACTTTAGGGGCCCATCAACACAGGAGAGAGAAGAACACTACAGCGAGTTTAACCTAAAACTAAATTTATTTAATTCACAAAACTGTCCATTATTCTGAAATTATAGGCTGCTTATTCTTGGGGAATATTAAAATATCCTTTCCCTCACAAATAATTAATGATAATGTGTTAGTTTGTTTTCTTTAATGCCTTTCCTTGGCAAAATTAAAATTTGACAATCTAGGTGAGTCTACCGGATTTTATTTTGGAAATTTTACTACACAGTAGAATCTAGAAATTTAAAATCTGCTATTCTGTATGAGCAGCTCTATATCTGGGCAAGGGGACCCCCCCCCCCCCACCCCTTGGCCTCTGTCTTCATTTATATCTCCATAGCATTCAAAGCTAGGATTATAGATAGAAAACAGATGACACACATACTTAGGCGTTTAGTCTGAGGAGTCATTTTTTTGGGAGGAAATCTTGTTACGGCCTTGGAATCATTTTGAGAAACTGGATTATTTTGGTGCCTTTACAAATACGGATTTTAAAAAAGAAATGCTTATAAGTGCAGGAGATTACACATTTGAATCATGGCAAAGCATTTTTAGTTTCCATCCATGTCATCATTTTTTAAAATTTCATGCTTTATATGTCGTTATATTTAAAGAGATTCATAGTATGACACCACAAAACTGGACTTACAGAAAGGAACTTTTAAATCTCCCTCTAAATTTGATTTAAATGATTCCTTTAACATCTTTTCTGCTTAAAGCAGCTTACATAATTATGCCTGGAAGAAGAAATACTGTTTGCTTCCTGCATTGTGGCATTTTGCCTTGTAGATCTTTGGTGCTTGTTTTCTCATTTTATCACTTTTAAAAGCTGAAATGAACAGAAGAACAAATTAATATCTTATCTATAAAATGTGAAAGGAAGCATTTCACAAACATATAAAAATTTGTTTTTCCTTTGACTAGATTCTGTTATGTTTGTGGAAACTGAAGTAGGCATTTTAATTCCCGACGTTTTAGAAAATGAATATATGCTTTGTGGCTTCTCCAAGCTTTCACATTCTCCTTCCTGAGACCTCGCTGGGCCTGTTGTTATTTATTGATGTCCATTTCCATGATCATATAAAGGACAATAAGAAGATGTAACTAACCTACCAATGATTTCATACTGTCAAGAATTTAGAACAGTTTGTGACTCAGAAAATTTGGATCAAGTCTGGATTTAGTTTATCCATCATGGTCCTAGATCTTCATTTATTAGATAATTGAGAGCATCTCTTGTGATAAAAAACAAATTAGATAAATATATGTGTTAACTTATCACACTGTTCTAAGCACTGTCCTGGCATCGTCTGGTTTCCTCCTCACAGCAGCGCTGCGCGGGAGTTTCCAGTTACTGGCCTGTGTTGCCACTGAGTGGATTGAGACTTTGAGAAGTTCTCAGTACCGTTTCCTTTAGTAGGCCTGAACACTGAATACAAATTTGTATAATACTACCTTTCATTTTTAAGATTTTCAAGTGTTCATACACTTTTGCATATCTCCGATTATTTTGACCCTCAACACTACGCAGTAAAGTATCAGGAATCGCATTATCGAGTCAAGCCAACTTTTTAATAATACGGCTAATTCAGTTACTTTTAAATTTGCCATATCAGAGCCAGTTTACTTCATCAGTCATTTTAAAGACACTTTTGTCTCCTCTACTTCGTGCAAGGGGAATGAGAGGTCATAATGCCAAGTCCTGTTTCAAAGAGCTCACATGTGTGAAGCACTTAGCACAGTGCCAGGCACATGGTGAACACTGGAGAGATACTAGCTGTGGTTGGTTAATGATAAAATAGTAACTCGTGAGTAGCCATTTACGTGCACCCTCCCATTTAATCTTTATTTGCATCCTGTGAGGGAGCTGCTAATCTAGGTAGTATATTTCCTTTCATAAGTAACCATAACTATTTCAAATCCAGTAAATGCTTATTAAGTAACCACTGTTTACAGATTGTTAAATACAGTAGAAAATAAATAGGCTAGTAAGACACAGTCCTTACCATGAAGGAGACAAGGTCCTAAATTACTGTGATGGAAGTCAGGTTGAATAGAATGAGTGTGATAAGAGAATGCAGACCAAGAGCAATGGAGGTGCAAGCCAATGGGGCCAAGTCCTGACTAGTGAGATGGAGTAGGGTGCGATGGGCCCTGGGAGGCAAGAGGACTTCGTCAGGGCAGAGAAGCAGCAGAATGGTGATCTAGACTCAGGACAATGAGAACAAAGCACAGTGTGTGGTTATTGGGCAGTAAGCAGTCCAGCTGAGCCAGGAGTGTGAGGCACATGTAAGAGAGTAATGGAAACAGACATTTGTTATTGAGCAGTGACTAAGCCAGACTGTGCGAAGCGATTTACGTGAATTATTTTAGTTAACCTTCGGAATCCTTTGATGTAGGTGCTGTTATTGTTTTGTTTTACAGACAAAGAGGCTGAAAGACCGGGTCTCGATTAAGATCTGGTGGAGGCAGCTCTTGACTCCCAGCGTTCAGATTCCACAGCCCACTTTCTTCCCCAGTACACTGCATACCCTGTCCTCCTTTTCCCTCCTCTTGAGTGGGAGAAGAGACTGGAAAGATGGCTCCAAGCTTTATTGCTGTAGGCTTGAGTGCCCAATTTTAAGTATAACCTGTTAAACTCAAATAAAATTGGAGTAGAGCTTAAAAATCTTTAAAGTACAATTGCCGGTTTGCGGTAGAGAGAACTGGTAGTTCTGTTTTCATTAAGAAATGGCAGGTTTCATGTACACGGTAGTGGTTTTACCTAAATGATTATCTTCACTGTTTTTCTAGATACTCATTAAAAATGCAAAGAAATGAAAATATTTATTGGGTTCTCTATTCTTCAAAATTATGCCCTTGAAGTTATGGAAGTTAAAGGAAAAAAGTGATCATATCTAATTAGGTCTGCAAAATATATCGCAAGAATAGATGTAAGGAAAGAAGCGATGTTTGATAATGATAGCACTGTTCTTTTGGTTAAGGATATGGATGAAATTCTAGTCTGACTTATATTCATTGCCCTATTGCATTATTTTATTGAGAATAAATGAGTTGACCAGCCACTTTCTTCTTTGATTCAAGCAGCTAGATTTAAAGAATGAACCATAGGGAAAACGTTTTTTCCAAAACCCATTTTCTGTGAATGAAGCTTTGGCAGAACAATTCCTATATCTGAAATTTTAATCTTTTTTCAGATTATGCTATCAGCTAATGCGTGTTTAAAGTTCAGGTGGTCACCAAGTTGGTTCCAGACAACTCATGGATCTGTGTATACATTATCAGGAAGGAACTATACATGACAGTCATCAGGTCAGGGAAAGAAGGCAATGGCAGTGGTCACTTTGTCTTGTCTGTTCATGAATAATGATTCCTCTGCGCTGGCTCGTCCATGCTCCTTTGCCTGGCTGAGGCTGGGTTGGATGCCTGGCTGGAGTCCTTGCTGATGAGAAGGTTCTGTGAGTAACGTGACTGAGGGCATCTGGGAGCATTTGGCTGTAGAGGACTGCAGTGTGCAGGGGTGGAGCTCAGCGTGGCTCAGACGTGCAGTGAGGATTCTTTGGTTCACAGTCCAAAAGGACAGAGTAACTGATTGCAGATACTTCAGTCTTCTTGATGTTAAACTGTGGGTTGTATTTTTAAATTCCACTTTAAATGAAAAGTTAAACTAATTTTTTTCCTACAGGACATCTTAACTAGCTGATAGCTTCAAATGGTCCAAAAATCAAAGTAATAATGTTTACATCAGGGGATCCCGTTTCTACCCTGTGCCTATCTCCTTCCCTCTTTCCTCCCCCATAGTTACCACTATTAGTTTCTTATGTATTCCTGTGTTTCTGTATACAGAATATCGCCAAGCGTGTATATATAGTTTTATTTCTCCCTTTTCTTATCAAAATATAGCATGCTAGAGACATTAGCTTTTTTCACTTTGTAATATATTTCGGAGATCTTTCTATGTCAATACATAGAAAGCTTTCCCATTGTTTTTCTTGCTGCATAATACCCTATTATATTGCTGTTCCATAGTTTATTTTATCAGTTTCCCTTATTGATGGGCATTTGGGTTGGTTCTAATCTTTTTCTATTACAAACAGTGCTACAATGAAGAACCTTTTCCTATATAGTTGAAATTCGTCTTAATGTCAAATCAAAACAGGTACATTTATTATCCATTTAATATCCAATATGAAGCTTTTTATTTTTGTGAGAAATTTTGCACAGCATATTATTGTGTGTGTATAGAATATTTCCTTTATGTTATGCGAAAGATAAAAATGTTAGATTAGAATTAGATTAGAATTAGATTAGAATATGTGTGTGCACATACACGTAAATAATTTTGACAGAATCTCTCAGATTTTTTTTTTATAACTTTCCTACCCAGTATCCGTTTGTCATTTTTTAAAGCAACTTGATTTTTGTTAATAATTTCGAGGATAAATTTTCTAACTTACATTTTTTGCTCCCAACACTGAATGTTTCCAGTCTGTTTGTCATTGTTTTTGGAAGACAGTATAGCAATAAATTGTTAGGAGGTAGTTAAGAAAGTTTTCATGTTTATGAAGAACAAAGCAAAGTAAATGCTACCATGTGAATCATGAGAATTTAAAAAACGATCAAGGTCTTCACATCCAGTAACGGCAGAGTAGCGTATTGCAGACCAGCCCACCCACTGAGAATAACCAGAAACACTGGACAAAATATTTTTTAAAGATAGCTTTGGGATTTTGCTTCTGGAAATGTGAAGTAGGTGTATTTTTTTCCCTATTCTTCCTGCTAAGTACCGCTAAAAATCTTGTATATTGTATATAAAGAAAACATAAAAGGAATCTGCAAGGTGGAGAGAAGGAAGCAAATTGGCTAGGGATTTTGGGATTTGAGGAACGACATAGCGGTCATTCATGATAAAAACTGGAGTAGAGAGGAACTTCTCAACTTGATAAGAAAACATCTACAAAAACCTACAGCTTAGATCATACTTGAGGATAAAAGATTTGATGTTAACAAGGCAAGGATGTACTGTCACCATTGCTATTCACTGTGATACTGGAAGCTCTAATCAGCACAATGAGGCAAGAAAAGGAAATAAAAAGCATGTGGATAAAGGAAAGGAAAAAATAAAATTGTCCCTATTTCAGATGACATGATAATCCGTATAAAATCCCAAGGAATCTACAAAAACTTCCCAGAACTATGAGATTGTGTTCAGCAAGGCTGTATGATTCAACAGCAGTTAGATTTCTTTTAATGAACGTGTGGAAACTGAAAATAAAATACAGTTCCATTTATAATCCCTCAATAAAAAATGAAATACTTGGGTATATATCTAACAAAACAGGTATAGAACTTGTATGCTGAAAACTATAAACCACTGATGAGAGAAATTAAAGAAGACCTAAACAAATGGAGAGACGTACCATGTTTGTGGATTGAAAGACTCAGTATATTAATGATGTCCATTTCCCCTTAATTGATATACAGTTTAACACAATTAGTATCCAAATCCAAGCAAGGTTTTTTGTGATTTTAGACAAGATTATTCTGAAATTTATATGGGAAGACAAAGAACTAAAATAGCTGAAACAATTTTGAAAAAGAGTAAAGTGGGAGAAGTCGTTCTACCTGATTTCAAGACTTATAACAACAGTAATCAAGACTCTGTCTTCTTATTGGACGGATAGACACATGTATCATTGGGACAGATTAGAGGAACCAGAAATAGCCCCACACACCTATATCCAACAGAGTTTTGACAAAAGTGTAAAAACAATTCATTGGAGGAAGGATAGACTTTTCAAACAAAGATGCTGGGACAATTAGACAGCTATAGACAGAAGAATGAACTTGACCTGAACATCACCCATTATACAAAAATTTGTTCAAATGGATCATAGATTGAAGTGTAAAATCATAAAAATTTTGGCAGAAACACAGGAGAAGATCTTTGGGATCTAGGGCTTGGTGAAGAGTTCTTAGACATAACGTCAAAAACTTGCTCCAGAAAAGAAATAATTGAGAAAATGGACTTCATCAAAATTAAAAACATCCTTCAGCGCTTTTTTCTTTGGACATTTGCTGATTTGTAAGAGGCTTGGGGCTTAAGCTTAACATACAGCTGCAGATAAAAAGTTAGGTGACAGATCAGAGTGTTTGCTGAGTTCATGAGGGCTGCAGAAATAAAAGCTGGAGTTCAAGGCTCACTGGGGAACTCAAATCGGTAAATCAAATTGAAATTCTAGAACTGAAAAAAAAACCAAAAGTTAAAATCTCAGTAGATGGGTTTAAGATCATATTAGACGTAGAAGAAGAGAAAATTGATAAATTGATGATGTTACCAGAAAAGTTTTAACTGAAGAATGGAGACAAGAAAACATGAGAGATACAGAGAAGTGCCCAAAAGGCGTATGAGCCACAGTGAAATACATATATGTAATGGAATTCCAGGAAGAGAACAAGAGTTAAAGCATTATTTGGAGGACAGAGCCAATATTTGAAGAAATACTGGTAAATTTCCCAAACTGATGAAAGATATAAATTAAGACAGATTCAAGGAGCTCTGCCTGCCCTAAGCAAGATAAATACAAAGAAAATCAGGCATAGGCCCATCATAATAAAAATTGCTGCAAATAAAAGAAAAAGAAAAATCTTAAAAACAACCAGAGGGGGAAAAATGCCTTCAAAGAAGACCAGTAAGACAATTGGCTATTAAAATTAACCATTTGCTGGGCTATAAACCATAAAGAAAAGTAGAAGCCAGGAGATATTTCTAGAGAGCTGGAAAAGAATAACTCTCACAATGAATTTTACCCAACAAAAAATGTTCTTCAAAAATGTAGGCAAAACTAATTGATAGTGGAAAAAGATAGAACGGTGATTGTCAGAGGCTGTTAGTTGATGCAGGAATGGACTACAAATGGGAAGTGGGAAACTTTGGGGGTGATGGACATGTTCTGTTTCGATTGTGGTGGAGATTTATTAGAACTCATTAAATTGTATGCCTCAAATGGATGCATTTTCCTGTAAAGAAATTATATACTGATAAAGTCTGAAGGCAGATTTCTGCTTCACTGGATTTATCTTCCCATCTGAAACAACTTTTAAAAACTAGGCAAAACAATGAAACAATGATTTTTATGACCTTAGACATTAGTCAACAAAGGTCAGTGATCTCTGGGAGGTGGGAAACAGATGAAGTGAACTATGAGATCACGCCAGCTTTCTGCCTGGAGAGTTTCCAGGCTGCAGTGGGGAGGGGCAAACCAGTTGAAGCCCAGGAGTCTCCATGAGTCGAGACTGAGATGAGAGTCCAGAGGGGCCAAGGAGGCTAGGATTCGAAGAGCTGAGTACTAATAAGTACATACGTTTGCGGAAATTACTTGAAGACAGGGTAAGAATCACCCTAAGGGTTTAGGGAGGCAAATCCTCAGTCCTCTCGCATGACTGGGAATAGTTTCTGCTCCCAATAAGCAGACAGGAAAACTTCATAGTTCACATGGCATTGGGTAGAGTCTCAGACTGGCCTCGCCTCAATAGTGGGGAGAAATTATCCTCAAATTAAACGCTGCTCTCATATGACCTAACAGAGTTGAAAACTAAGAACTGAAAGGATCAAACTATGTCCTAGAACAAAGCTCAAGCACCCTTCCCGGCCCACACTTTGAGAAGTGCTATACAGTGAAATACCCCATAGCAACTCTTAAAAATTTCTGGATTAAGTCAGACAATTTAAAAGGTTTTGTAAGAGTGTAAGAATTGGGTTATTCTCCTGGTCTTTGCTGCCCGGTGCTCTTCCTCTGGCTGTGACAGCAGGGAAGAAGAGGTGAAAACGCAAAACTTCTTAACAGGTCTCTGGGAAGCTGGTTATTCAGATCTCTTTCTGTTGGTAGAGGGCTTTGACTTCGATATCCATCATTCGGGAAACTCAGGCTCTGTAAGCCAGATTGCAGTACCTGTCTCTTTGATTCTGCATTGTAGTTCCTACTTAGCAGAGGAAGGGCAATTTTATATACTGTTGGTTCCTAGCTGTGGGAGTCCAAGTCACTTTTGGTGGGTGTTAAAAGACGCTTTGTCTTATTGAGATTCAAGAGTTTCATCTCAAATATAACCTTTGTCCTGTTGGACTGACCATCATCACTTTTATAATGCAAACATTTGTTGAGTCTCCAAACTCTTCCGTTGATGCTCCATATGAACAGTTGATAGGCAAGCATGGAGTTGTATAGCATGACTCTGAGATTATCCAAAGGAAAATCCTAGGCTGTTGTTAAAAAAAAAAAAAAAAAATTCAGCTGAGTAAATGTGAAGATCTAATTGGCTTTATTCAGTGATTCGTGAATGGAGCAGCATCCCGTCTAGCAAATAGAAAGGAACTTTGAGGAGCTGTGCAAATCGGAAGTTTTTATAGGCACAAGGGGGCAGAAAAAGGAAGTTCAGGGAATTGTTTCAGGCAAGGTCACCTTCCTGTAGGGGAAGGATGTGGGAGGGTCTCTCAGGCAGATTACCTCACTGGTGCTGATCGGGTAATTCTAGATTGACTAGTGAAAGCTCACATTCCCTGGAGGGACTGAGACTACATTAGGTTAGGTGTCTTGGTTTGCTGACATGGGACTTAGCACAAATGCCTCCAGTTTGGGCCTATTGTTTCTTTTCTAACACTGTCGACAAACCCAACCTATTCCTAAGATGGCTTCTGGTATCATCATAACTCTGTTTTGAGCATTACATTGAAGTATTATATATTATACATGTATATCATATATGTAAATCCATACAGACATGTTTCTGTGTGTCTCAAAAAAAAACGCTGCTTTATATAACCTCGTAAGGAGTCAAACCCCCAAACCATAGCTCTAACTCCATTTACATTTGCTCTTTATCTTGAAATGTTCCTTACTACATTTACATAACTCCCCCTTAACAACTTCACACATTCTGGCAGGGAACGTGCTTGCTAAGTAAGGATTCTAGCCTGAGTTCAGAGAATGCCGTCTACCTTGATTTGATTGCAGTAGAAACCGAGTATACAGTCGTATTGTCACCTTAGAGCACAGAGCAGCAGTGACATTTGGCACACTTCAAACCAGAAGAAATTTGACATTCTAACAAATTTCCTAATCCTCTTAAAGGAGCCTTCCTTTCACAACCAGCAAAAACTAGCTCTCCTATCTGCAGGTGGAGTTCACTAGAGTATGAGAAATCCGACAAAAGAAGGCAGCCCATTGTCTCATTGTCCTTGGATTCCGCTTCTCCAGTGGCTTTGGGGAAGTTTCCTTACTTATCTTCTCTCCCCAGTGAACTCTTTTTTTAAATAAATGAATCCTTTTGAATGTTGCACAGTGGAATCTTAGGCGTTTATCTAAGAAGTTTTACAAAGCCAGCCGAAAGTCCAGTGTCACTGCGATGCTTTCTGTTGAACAGGGTGACTTTTGTTTTACGTGGTTGCATGAGAAGCCTGATCTGGGAGGCACAGAGCCAAACAGCAAATAACTCCAAGCCCCTTCCTTTCTCCAGATTGCTTCATCGCTTTGATAGCTTTCCCTGCAGGAGGAGAGTAAGGATGTGCTGTATTAAGGACTTCTTTTGTTACAGACGGAGAGCCTACCACTACTTTTTTATTTCTTGAGATCTAATCGGGTAGGTACTCGGCTTAATTCTAAAGCCAAGAGGAAATCTCTACCTGTGGGAGTTTCCCTCCAAGCATTAGCCACATCAGAAGCAGGCCAGCTGAGAAGAGAGTGAAATGTCAGTAGTGTGCAGTAGGTTTTTCTCTGGTTTCGTTTGTTTTTCCTACATGTGGTATACAAAAATGAACAAGGTCCTAAATGCGTTTCTGTTAACAATTACAGTGACGTAGCACTAATGTGAGGTGGGATGCTGTTTAAAAACTAGTCAGATGTCGGTATATCCAGTTACTTGCAAGTCTGAGACTCGGAACTCTACCTTCCACTCACTGGAGCAGGCAGAGTAAGGCAGGGTCACCTCTGCAATTACGGAACTCCTAGGGGGCTCTCCTGTCTGTGGCTCAGGTCAAGGCTGTCGAGCTTCCTTGTCAGCTAGACACTGTTGGAGGCAGGAACACAAGCACAAGTTTTTCCCCGGTGCCGTTTGCTGTGTTGTCACTATTCTGAACCATTTGGTTTGGGAAGTCGAAAAGAGCACTTCAGGTTCACAGTTCCTTGTGTAAAACGATAGGGGCTGTATATGGTTCAGAGTTCAGAAATTTCCAGATTTTAGAAGGGTAATTAAATGCATGCACCTCATAGGAATATTTCCAGTGGAATCTGGGGCAGCACCCCACCGTCAAGCACATTAATATTTCCACAGGAAAAAATATGAATATTCACACAGAGAGGAATAAATTAAAAGTATTAATGTCAGCCCATATCAAGTTTTGCTGCCAAATGTGTTTGCTTAAATATGGTTTTTACCTTTCAACTTCAGAATTGCAAATAAGGAGCTGTGGGCATATGTTGCAGTGATAGAAATAGAGCAAGACGAGCCTGGTGGAGTTCTGGTAATATTTAATACAGCCGAATCACAGGACTGACAAGTTGTGGTCTTGCGTCTCTCTAATGGGCTAGTTACTTTCTCTTCCCTTCATGTACCTTCTCTTTGCTTATCTGTCAAACAGGGGTAATAAATGCTTTATGAGGCTGTTGTGAGGATAAGCTAATGTATGTTCAATACTAAACACAGTGATTGGCATATACTGAGTATTCAATAAATGTGAGCTGTTAGCGTTTTGCCTCTTCCCTTCTCCCTTTCCTTTCATGAGATAAAAATTTACTGATGCAGTGGTTGCAGTTCCACTCTGGAAAATAGGCCTAAGTGGAAGGGATTGCCCTGATTTCAGTGGAGAATTAAAAGTCTACATTTTTACATTGAAAACTCATTTCTTGTTAAATGACTAATACCACCTTGAAATTTGTTTGTAGAATGACTAGACTTTTTAGTGATCAATAGATGTTTTGATAAAGTTATATCATATTTAAATCTCTTGAAAGCTTCGTTTTAACTATATTTGAAGAACGGCTATTTGCCACTAGCTGAGTTGCCATTATGAAGCCCCTTTTAACGTTTCTATCTAGGCACTCATCTTTTAGAAAAATATTTAAAAAGTGCATGGTTGATGATGCTAGTGCTCTAACAAAGATAGACCCAAGGTTCGTAATTTAATATATTAGAAAAATGGCATTGGGAGATGTCTTTTCCAGTTTAACAACAACAGAAAATTGCAAGAACATCAGTGGGCTTTTTAGTGCAAAACAATGTATTTTAAAGTATCTTGTAAGGTGGACTTCTGCTTTTAAATTTGTAAAGGCCTCTGTTTTTAAAAGAGGGAGCTCACTGAAAAGGAATTGGCTTTTTGTTGTTAGGTGCTTTTTTTATAGCCTCATTTTACACTTCATAATCCGTTAACAGAAATTCCCTGAAGTATAAGCATCTGTTCTAATGATGCATGATCTTCACATACAGGAAATTTTAACTTATTTTTCTGACCTTTTCTCCTAATTCATGAAGATGATAATTATAGATGCTTGCTCTACTTTATTTTTTGGATTAGAGATAGAAGAATTAAAACAGAAGGCTTTCAAGAGAAGAGAGGTGTTAGCTCTTTGATGGGCGTGTGCCCTCCAGGAGTTATTGACGATGAGGAGGGGTAAAGTGGATCTGCCTGTATTAATGTGCATTGTACTGCCTGCCTTCACAGCTGAACTATCAGCAGAAAGTCGGCATCATGTACTGCAAGGCTGGACAGAGCACCGAAGAAGAGATGTACAACAACGAATCCGCCGGCCCAGCCTTTGAGGAGTTCCTTCAGCTGCTGGGAGAACGTGTTCGACTCAAAGGGTTTGAGAAGTATCGTGCACAGCTTGACACCAAAAGTAAGAAATACTTATACCCTCCTACCAGGCATATTTGCCTCCTGCTGTGTTTTTTCATTGGCTAAATTGCGTGTGAAACAGCCTTGCCATTTACTGCAGAAAACTGCTGGTGATGGCGGAGAGGAAGCCAGAGGAGGGTGTGGCACCAGAATAATTGAAGACCGTGATTAGAGTAGCTAGGATTGGACTGTAAAAAAAAAAAAAATGGTATTAACAGAGGTGTGGATGGAGTTGAGCAATGGATACAGATCATGCAGAATTGCTCCTGGGTAGTGTTGCATAAATTTCACTACATTTAGCTGAATGTTAGAGTGATTAAAAACTCCAAGATCTTAAAACCATCTGCTCGTAAGCCCTAGAATTTTTTTTTTTTTTTTTTTTTTTTTTTATTAATGTTATGATAGATTACAACCTTGTGAGATTTCAGTTGTACATTTTTGTTAGTCATGTTGTGGGTACACCACTTCCCCCTCCGTACCCTCCCCCCACCCCCCCTTTTCCCTGGTAACCACCGATCAGATCTCCTTATCAATATGCTAATTTCCACCTATGAGTGGAGTCATATAGAGTTCGTCTTTCTCTGACTGACTTATTTCGCTTAACATAATGCCCTCGAGGTCCATCCACATTGTTGTGAATGGGCCAATTTCGTCTTTTTTTATGGCTGAGTAGTATTCCATTGTGTATATATACCACATCTTCTTTATCCAATCATCAGTTTCTGGGCATGTAGGCTGGTTCCACGTCTTGGCTATTGTAAATAATGTAAGCCCTAGAATTTTTGACTTTCATTAATTCATTTCATAATCTCCATGCTTGTCTACATAGTCAGCCTTTGTATGGTTTTCTTATTCATTTTTGTATTCTTTTCATCTTTAGGAGGTTTTTTGTTGGTTTATTTTCTATTATTATTGTCCATAGTCTAATTTAATCTCTAAGAAAATAAGCTTGCTAGCTTTGGTATTAGTTTGGCACCTAAAATGTGTTGATGAAAAGCATATGAAGCAATCTATTTAGCTACAGCTCATGAGCATACCACGTTGTCCGCTGCCGTTCCCCAAGTCATTAGTCAAATAGGTAAGTTCTCAAGTATCTATCTTGGTTAGAGTGTGTTGACTTCTGCTGTGTGTCCGTGTGGAGGCAATTTTAAATTTTATCTCAAAATCCATCCATGGATACCTATGACCTGTTTCTCTTTGAGAGGTCTTTGGATTAGCACATCTGTATTGCAGTCTATAGTAATCTCTCTGATTTTCTGTACAGGAAATTAAATAAGGAGTTGAGTCATGAAAACAGAAAAGCATTCATAAACTCCACTGCAGGGAAGAATTTCCTGTTGCTATGGTTTTGCTGTTGCCAACTTGGAAACGACATGCAAGAGAGACTATTAAAACCCATAAATAGCCTAGACTCTTAAATATTATTTTAATGTTCCATACTCTGCTTGCAACTGCATAAAATGTTAAATCTCATTATGCCCTTAAACTCTTTTTATCCAGGTATTCTGATGTTTACCATGTACAGTTCATTCATGTTGTCCTAATTTGTTGTATCATATAAATTATCATCACCACAAAGAGCTATTGAAAGGGTCTGGGAAGAGAATGTAATAAGCACCCTGATTCTATAAATTCACGGCCAGATTGGGAGTTGATAAGATTATGTATTATTTGTGTATTTACACATTCCCAGCCACCTCTTGATGATGAAGGGCAATGTGAGAAATGTATAGCAAGGCCATACTCAGGCAGTGTGGCATCGAGTAAGGCAGTGGAATAAGCAGAATAGGCTCTCTGTGCATATTTTGCCCCAATATCCCAATAACTGCGAAGGCCAGAGGGGGGTGAGCCTGGATTAGCAAACTGCCTCTTACAGCACAGTTTTACAATTATGTAATACATTCAGCAGGAAAGGATTTCTTTTCACTGAACTACTCTCCTTTAGGACTCTTTGTAACCTGTCAAGGCATAGCTCCTGAGCAGAAGAGTTCCGTCTCCTTTTCTCCCCTTTCAGAGTGTCAGGTTTCCTAAAGTAAAAAGAAGGAAAGTATTTCCATTCTAAAGCCCTGAAGAAAGCAAGATGCTTATTTAACTCTCTTACTCCAAGCTAATAGGGTCAGAAACTAGAGGGGACCATTAGCCTCATCATTTAAATACGTATTAAACAATAACAGACCACAGAAATAGGGACCACCAGCCTCTGCACATTTCAGCATGGTGTGGCCATGGCGCACCCAGATATGAGACTTGGCTCTGTGTGCTGTGAGATAATCTCACCAAAATAAATTTTATCTAACTTTATTTTGTATCAGGAAACTTTTTCTTTTAGTATAATCTTTAAAAAGAGAAAATTCTTTCCAGAACAAGTGTTCCTAAAGGATCATTCCCTCTACATGTGACAATGTAGATGTCACTTGGATCTGTGGATTTGTAGTTTTCATCAAATTATTATTTGCCAATCTTTATGTCTTTATTTTTTCCTGCCCCCCCATTTCCTCCTGAGTGTCCAATGACAAATATGCTACATCAGTTACTAGTATACAACAAGTTAATGAGACTGTGATTTAATTTTTAACCTTTTTTTCTCTATGTTTCCATTTGGATAGTTCCTATTAGTATGTCTTCAAGTTCACTGTGTTGTTCTTTCCTTCCATAGTGTCTTCATCTGCTGTTAATCTAATACAATGAAATTTTCATTTCAGATATTATAATTTTCAGGGCCAGAAGTTGCATTTGGTTCTCCTTTTTTATGTTTTCCATTTTCTCTTCATTAGGATCATGTTGTCCTTTAAATCCTTGAACATATTTATAATGGCAGTTTTAAATTCTTTGTGTGCTAATTCCATCAGCCCTGTCCTTTGGGGTTTCCTTTTAAGAGATTTTTCTCTTGCTTTTGAGTTATATTTTACTGCTTCGCGTGTCTGGTTATTTTTGATTGGATAGTAGACATTGTCTGTGTTTCATTGTTGAGTGTCTGGATTTTGTCTTCTTTAAAGAGTACTGAGTTTCATTTGGGCAGCCAGTTAAGTTACTTACTGAACAGCTTGATCTTTATGAATCTTGTTCTTAAACTTTGTTAAAGCATCTGTAGTGTAGCCTTTACTCTCTGGCTAATTTAGCCCTACTCCTAAGACATGACTTTTCTTGCACCTGAATACCTGCATATTCAATGAGGCATCTCTACTATAGCTGGTCAGAACTTGAATATCTTCCAACCCTGTGTGAACTGTGAGAATTGTTTGGCTTACAATTTGCTGGTAGTTGTTCTTTCCCTAATAATCTTTTGTTCATTCATTCTTTTGTTCTTTCTTTCTTGATGTATAATTGATGTATAACATTATATAAGTTTCAGGTATACAATGTAATGATTACACATTTGTCTATATTGCAAAATGATCACCACAGTGAGCCTAGTTAATATCCATCACCATACGTGGTTACAAAAATTTTTTTTCTTCTTGTGATGAGAACTTTTAAGATCTACTCCCTTAGCAACTTTCAAATATGCAGTATAGTATTATTAATTGTAGTCAGCATGCTGTACATTAGCCTAGTAGTTTTTCTTTGCCTGGCTTTTGGAATCTCACTCTGTGTGTGTACAGCTTAATATTCAACCCAAAACTCGAGAAGACCCCATGCAGATTTCTCAACTTCTTTCATTGTGTAGATTTTTCTCTCTTTGGTACTCTACCCAGCAAATATCAGCCGCCTCAGGCTTCCTGAACTCCAGTATGTTTTGGCTTCCCTCTTCAAAGCTCTGCTCTGTGCCATTGTTCCAAAAATGCCTCCAGGTAGGAAACCCAGTGGGATCATAGGCCTCACCTTCTGATTCTTTTTTTTCTCGGGGATTACTGTCCAATGCTGCCTATTTTTAAATGTCTGAGAAAAGTTTTTTCAGATATTTTGTCAATTTTTGAAAGTCCTGTACTGAGTATTGTCATGGTCAGAAGCAAAAGTTCCAGTTACTTTCTGTATATGCCATCTCATGTGATCCCCACAAACCTTGCTAGATGCCGTTATCCCCACTTTACAGAATTGGCTTCTCTAGATTAACTAACACGCCCAAGGTCAGACAGCTAGTTAGCATTAAGGAAGTAGAACAGATCCTAGTGGCATGGTTAATGACGTATTCAGAGAAAGCATAAATGTAGAATTAAGCACAGCAAATCACAGAGCCCTTCCTTGAGGTTATGTCTTCTCTTTGCTCAGTTTTTGGGCTAAAAATACAGAAGCCATCTCATGAGACAGCTCTGCTTGTTAGTATAATAATTATATTCAGATTTGAGTAAAAGGAGGGAGAGGCTCAGGGAAGGAAGGATTGATGGAACTCTTGAACCATTTCTTCTTTTTCCCAATTCTCTGTACTAAGTCCGTTTTCCCATCTCAGAAATAAGGACTTGAAGTAAACAAGCAATAGATGTGTCAGGGTTTGGAACCGTTCTCCAATGAAGGCATTTTCAGCAGTGAATTTTTTTCTCCTTTTTTTGTTTCCTTGTTTGGATGACATAACCTCCAGATAATTACCCTCCCGTCACACTTCACCTGTCACACTTCAGTAAATCCAAAAGTAAACTTCCCATCAAGCACTTTGTTATTTGAAAGCTGGAGGCTACCCTCACTTCAAGCTGTCGATTTGGATTATTCTTTAGGAAGTTATTTCTTCACTGAAGCTTGTTTGTCAGGTCAGACAGAGGAGGAGACCTAGAAGCCCTTTGTAAAGCATCCTTCAGAGCCGTGCCTTCATTGACTTGCTACTTGCTTCCATCATTTTTCAGGGGTGTTGTAAAGACCGTTGAGGTTCAGGGTCTTACAAGAGATGTAAGACTTTTCATAAACAAAATAAATCCTTCTTTATTTGGAATATTTAAACTTTGATAGGGAAGGGGATAAAACTAGAATTATTTAAATACTTTGCACATGCAAAGGGCTATTTGGAGTTCTAGAGACCGATAATGAAGAAAAAGATTCTTGTTTCACCTCCTTAACTTTGAACTGTGTTATAGGTAAGTTTTTCCTTTGAGTATTCCTGAGATGTAATTGGCAAAGACATTAAAATATGTAAAAGCCCCCATTTAAGGAAACTACACTTTTACCTCAACAGCACAAAATTCTAAATTTTTTTTATTCGTTTTTGGTGAGAAAGATTCACACTGAGCTAATACCTGTCACCAACCTTCCCTTTTTTTGCTTGAGGAAGATTAGCCCTGAGCTAACATCTGTGCCAGTCTTCCTCTATTTTGTATGTAGGATACCTCCACAGCATGGCTGATGAGTGGAGTAGGTCTGTGCCTGGGATCCAAACCTGTGAACCCAGGCCGCCAAAGCAGAGTGGGCAGAACTTTAAGTACTTGGCCACAGGGCCCACCCAAAATCCTAAATTTAAAAAAAATGCATTTCTTGAACATCTTTCATGAGCTAGCACTTTCATGTACATTATTTCACTTAATCCTCACCACAGTGAGAATATTGAGGGGGAGAGAAGTGAAGTGACTTGTTTGTGGTCATTTAGCAAATGATGCTTCTGAAATTTGAATTCAGCTCTTCTTACTTCCAAGTTAGGAATCCAGGAAATTGCAGTATTTTGCAAAGTGAGCAGCAAGTAGAAAATAGTACTGGCTGATTCTTAATTACCAGCCCCATACCATCTCTTGTCCTTTTCTCTCAATATGTTAGCAATTTTGAGAAGCCTGGAGTCTGGGTACATTCACATGCACACTCAGATTCCTTGAACTGACACAGTGTGAATTTTCCTGTCATGGCAAAGGGTAGTACTACAAACTCTTCTTGATCTCATCCCCATTGAAGTAAAGTAACTCCTCTCCTGACCATAGCTAAAGGTACATTGAAAAAATATCAGTAAATATGGTGGATGCCAGAGCAGGTGGAATTCTTGACTTCCCCAAATAATTGATTCGTGAGTAAGTGAAATAGTACCACAAGGGCAGAAGTGTGCCTCATCTCGAATACATGCCCATGTCCCAGATGTCAGTACTTGTCCCTGGCTGTGCTTCTGAGCATTGACTTCTGCATCCCAAGACCCTGAGGCAAGGTTGTATAGATGGGAGATCTGGAGATCTTAAATGGATGGGCCCCAGCATCCAGCTGACTATCAGAGTATTTCAAACTATGGATAAGAATCAGACCCACAGCCTGTCTCTGATTTCATCTTGCATTTGATGTATTCTATAGTAGTGAGGATGTTAATAAACTGAGCTTAAGCTTTCTTCATTCTATTGACTTTATTAGTCTATATTCATTTAGTTAATGAGATTGCTTTTCTCCTTGTGTTCATAAATATTTAAAACTAAAACCTTTCCAAAATCCAATTGCATAAGCTTGTTTTCCTTCATCTAGCTTTTCTTTACTCAAACATATCTGCTAGTGACCCAGAAATGGTTCTATAAAAGTGTAATTGGTTTTTCCTGATTCAGATTCTTATACATATACCTTTATCATCCATGTTTTAGACTACCTACAAGCAAAAGCATTAAGCCAAAAGAGAAGTCAAGGATGAATATGACATTGACTGTATTGAAAATGCTTCTACAAACCTATTAACCTGTTCATACCATCTTCAAATAGAAATGCCTAGTGTACGGTATTATCACTTATCTATACCTTGCAAAGCAGTTGCAAAGAATATTCTTATCATCCCTCAATTATTTGGTTTCGTCTTATCATCTAGTATTAGAAATTTTACTTTCTATGACTTAGTGTAGTAGAATACTGACTGTATTAGTGAATGTATGCCACTCACTAGTAGTACCATTTGGAGGCAAATCATGTTATTATTAAGATGACCCATAAGATGCCTGAATTTGCTTTTTAACTTTAAAGCTCCATACAGATATGAAGTAGCATTATCTTCTTTCCATCCCTCTTCTACAAGCATATTTTCTCTTTAGAAATTACTCAATATGTATTCTCTTCAACCAGAGAGAAAAGGAATTTTATCATTTTTTCTAATTGGCGTTTTCTTGATTGTCATTCTATCAAATCTTTCCTGATTTCAGGGTTTCACGGTCACTAAAAGTATAATAATAACAACATTGAATGCTTTTTTCTTTAGAGAATATAGCAAACATTTATTTTCCATTCTCTCTGGTAAAGTTGAGCAATTCTATTATGTGCCTAATAACTCCAGGATTTTGGATTTCCTCTTGTCTCAGAAATGAAAGTTTCATTGTTTTGGCTCTAGTTTCATCTCTAAAAACTTTGAAACTATTTAAAATTGTCATCAAAACTGGAGTTTCCAAAGATTCCCAGAAAAAGGCTGGTCAGGCAGCATACATTATGTGAAGTGAATCATTGCAGAGGAAAGAAGGGACTAGAAGTAGAAACACAAATTCTCTTCAGGGTGCCTCACTTCAATTTTCCTCTCTGGCGGTAATCCTTTTAGAATTAGACAAACAAATAAAGCAAAATGTAATAAATGAATACTGGATGATAATCTTTTTTCTGGTTCATTAATTTTGCTTAAAATTGACTTGAAACATGTAAGTACACGTCAAAGCTGACACATTCACTTTAAAGTTTTAAAATATGCTAATCAGTTCTAGGGTTATTTATAGCAAGGGTCCTTACCAATAGATAAGTTCTTCGTACTCAAGGCCTGTCTTCTTCAATAGTTCCATTATTGCAGTAATTTGTAGTTTTTTGTGGTGGTGGTCATTAACATTTAGGAGATATTTTTCTTGGGGAGCTGTATGTTGATACCTATTTTTGCAGTTACTGAAAAGTAGCATTCGCTTTATTCTCCCTTTAGCTTGCATTTACCTTTACCCTTTGCATTTTATGTCGGCTTCAAAATTACGATCCTCCAAGAAGCTCAAGGTTGAAACTCTGCTCTAGAACATCTTTACGAGTCTGTCTACAAGCCATCGTGTGGTCTATTCTTGGAGCTGTGCCTGAGGGCAGTGGAGCTGCTGCATTGCAGTCATCTGGGAGTGTTTGTTAAATGAGATTCCTCTGCCGTCCCCCACACCCACTGAGCAGTATTTCTGGGAGTGGGGCATGGGAATCCCCTTGTTAAACCAGCTCTCCAGGTGGCTCCCTACACACTGAATTTTGAGAACTACTGCCTTTTGGTATAGCCAGAGGCTGCATTCTTGCAGCCTCATTCTCTAAAGTGTTTTGCTCCTCAACATTCTGGTTGATGGAGGCTTGAGTTCACCCAGAATGAATGCCCTTCTGTCCCTTTAGCATCCTCTAAGTCCAGGTCCTTCAAGTCTAGAGATCCTCCCTTTCACTTGGGCAGTTAGTAAGTCTCTTCTCTGGTTTCCAGGTATTTATGGGCACACTGATTTGTTAATGATTGAGGGGTGGTTGTTTTTCCTTAAGGAAGGGGAGAACGGAACACACTCAGTCTTAAAAAATTGTTGGACGTTGCTCTAATACCTTTGTTATTCAGTGTTACAGTCTTGTTAAATTTCCATATATTTGTGAAGGACAAAAGAGTTCTGTTGCTTGAGTCAGAAGTATTGGAAAAGGTGTTCTTAACTTATTGTCTGTGGACAGAATTCAGGGGTCTGTGAACATGAATGGAACATATTTTACATTTATTTCCACTGGCCCCTAATTGAACTTTAGCATTTCCTTCAATTATGAATGTAGACAACAGACTATCGTGTGATAAGCTCTACCTCTGATTTTATTGCCAATAGAAAGCACAAGTATTTTCATCTCATATTGGTTCTTGTCAGAGATATCTCAAAATAGTGCTTATGTACATCACTGCTTCAAAATTATAGTAGTTGTTAGACCAACTGCTAAAATGTATGTGACTTTTATGCTGTTACCTCATACTTTCAAATTATTTTGGTACTGTATTTTTCAATATAATTGATTTCTAGTAAAATCTTCTATACTTTATTTTATGCACTTACACATGTCATTCTGGGAAGGGATCATGAGCTTCGCTAGACTGTCAGAGGGGATCAGGTACAAAAAATGGCTTGTACTAGATCTTGTCTAGCATCTTCTCATCCTAAACTATTTCCCTCCTTTTCTGTTTTTTGAGATATTTCTCGTAAATGAAGTGTTTTTCCTATTCTTATAGTCGTTTCACTGTTATCTATGTATTTTTACCGTAGCTGACTCCACCGGGACCCACTCGCTGTACACAACGTACAAAGACTATGAGATCATGTTCCACGTTTCTACCATGCTGCCCTACACACCCAACAACAAGCAGCAGGTAAGAGATCCTTGTATTATTTGTGTTTTCTCGGCCTTGTTTCATTTCCCCCAGAAGCCTAAGTGGCAAGTTTGTAAAGTCTTAAACCAAAATTTAACGTTGCACCTGTCACAGCAGCAGGAAGCTGTGTACTTTGTGGAAGTAAGGAATAGCAAATGAGCTGAAAACAAATGAAGAGACGCAAATTCTAGGGTAACAGCCAGCTGGATGGCTTTGTGAATTAATCATTTGCTTTTCACCCACGGGGATTGAGGTTTTCATGAAATCTGAAGAGAACGAGTTGAAATCACGGTGATTAGATGAGTGGGCAGGGTTGCAGAGAACACGTATGAGGGGGCGAAGTTTCAGCTCAAGAGGCCGGCGTACAAAGCAGGGAAGTACTGATGTTTCGTTTCAGATTTCACAGGAGGTTTGGGCTACGAACTTGGAGAAAAATCAAAATAAATGTCACTGGGATCTCAGAAAAATGTTTTTTTTCTCAACGTGTTCGTCAGGAGATAGCAGGAAACATAAATAACAATTGCATTTCTGTGCATCATACACAGAGTTTCTTTTAAGATCTGAAAGCACAGTGCCTGTTACGAAAATGTAGTCAGCGAGACAGTACAGTGTGGAAACTCAGAAGTGACAGATTGTTGCAGAGCGAAGTGGAAGCTGGCAGTAGTGTTGTACAGAGTGTGTGGTAGTTGTTGTTGTTAAAAAATATTTCAAAATAAATGATACGAAACTGAAGTTTAAAAGAACCAGAGAGCTAACAGACGTTCCTTTCTTTCAATAACTGCTATAAACACAAGCAGTCCAGTATTCCTTCTCACCTTAAAATGGATAAAGATTTTGTTGTTGTCGATTGTCGTACTAACAGAACACAGGCCAGCTGCTGAGTGAACATCCTCCACAGAATTTAACCGAACCCGGATCCAATCTAACACTTCATCACTTTCGATTTGGTTGTCACAAATCTCGGTAACACAGTTTTGCCTCTTAAGATTACGAAAGTAATCAAAAATAGGAAGGAAAGCAGTGAATCAGCTATAAATCCAAAATAAGCCTATTTTAAGATAAATTTCCTGATCTGGAGTTTGTTGGCAATTTGTTTTATGCAAATTCCAAGTTCTAGATTTCTCTGAAACATCATGCTGAGAAAAAATATACTAAACTTGTTATTCTGATCAGTCAGTAGACAAAAAATTTAAGAACATTAACAAATGATCTGTAAAGGGGAGATAAAGGCTTATTCTACCTCATTCCTGGGGGGGGAGGGGGATTAGTAATAAGATTCAATTAATTGTTTATTTCTACGCCAAGAAGTTGAAGTGCTGAGCGGAGCGAGGTGGCATTTAAATGGACAGCTGTCTAAATTATTTAATTTGGGGGTCCAATCAAGGCAAAAGTATTATGGTCCTAAATCAGAATAAAAGAGTAATTGTACTGCTCCATATTAAGAAATTTTAATTCTCCAGCTAAACAATTTATTTCTTCTATATAGATTACTTTATGCTTGGAAAAAATGGAAAGAACATTTTTTTAAATCTTTTTGCAAGAATTTGTTTATAAATACTATCTTTTTTTCCATTATATATAATGTGAGATGGATTTATTTCTATTTGGGTCCTTTATTAAGACATTAATATTACATATCATGCCATATTTCAAAGAAAGAATGGCATTGCATGAAAAAGACAATGACATCATCTGTGCAGGAATGACATAATACATAGACAAATTGTATTTGTTTTTGGTATGTCCAACATCCTGAGTAGATTAATAATCTTTAATAATGGGTGTAATTTGTATAGCAACCAATACAGACCAGCCTTTGTTTCCATAACATCTGATAATATGTTTAGAAATGAAGTAAGCTGCCTCATTAGAAGATAATTTGGGATGCTTTAAAATTCCTAAGGTTAAAAGTACATTTCCTGAACATTCTAACTCCCAATTCTCAACCCTGATCTAAAAGACTGTTGTTTCTCTCAGCTGGCAGCCAGTACTAGGTCACTGATTTTACCGGTAATTTGTGTAAGTTAATGTCCCTGGAGAACTAAAAGAAAAAAGTTTTATAAATGCAAGCTTATGTCTAATGGATGGTTTATATGAATGTCACGTTTAGTTGTTTTCTTCCTTTTAAGAGCCTCCATATAATAAATAAGACATACAAACTTTTTCAATTTGTCTTCACACTGTTGAAGTAAACTACCTAATAAACCCCTCCTGAAAAGGCACTGGCCTAGGTGGATTTGGAGCGCCCAAATTTGAAAGCCACCTTTCCAAAACACCGTTTAATGTGAAACAGAAGGGGGTCTTAAGCAGCTTTCACTGTAATTAAAGAAGTTATTTAAACTTGAAATTGAACCCGCTTTTAAATTGTTGCAGTGTTCTAGAATATTGTTAATTTCCACATTCCCAGCTTGTGACAGAAAAAGTCGATCAGAAAACACCTTAGCCATGTTTCTTTGACTGAAGCTAATTAAACCAGAACATAAATTGTGTTGTAATTACTCCAGCCGTTCTCATCTCTAAAAATCTTCCCTGTGGCAAGTTTCTTTCTTATATGAAAATGGAGCAAAACTGTTGTTATGGAAACCGAGGATTTGGAGATGCTGGAACTTGGCATAACATGCCAGATATTGGTTAGATTTATTTGAGTGGGCTATATATTTTATGCAAACTTCAGCATATTCATCTCTTTATTCTTCCTTGGAAGGAATGATAAGACAGGCTAAAATACTGGCAATACAGTGTAGCTTACCTACCCTAATATGTACTGATTAATAATGAATGTTTTAAAGACAGTTACATGAGGGAATTGGGGAGGAAAACAGAGCTTTGTCATTTATGTCGTTTGCTTACTTTTTCTCTTAGCTCCTACGGAAGCGGCACATTGGAAACGATATCGTAACAATTGTTTTCCAAGAGCCTGGAGCACAACCATTCAGCCCGAAAAACATCCGATCCCACTTTCAGCACGTTTTCGTCATCGTCAGGGTCCACAGCCCCTGCACGGATGGCGTCTGTTACAGGTATTTGCGCTGCAGCGGTGGTGGCTAGGTGGGCATTGGCCGGTGGTCACAGGGAGGGCACCGCCCAGCCCTGCTTTCTGAAGCGGCAGTGGGAAGTCTATTGCTATTTATTTTTGTCTTTAAACTGTACATGCGGATGTCCAAATTCACACCATGATGTAACCTGATGGCATTGACATCCTCTAGACATGTTGGTTAGACACCTGCCGTTTCCATTTGCACCTCCTCTCTAGGTGGTGTCCTTTCTCCATACCATCTGGTCACCAACTCATTACTCATACTGCTAATTATATTTTGCTTTTGGCATGGCAAGAGCAGAGAAGAATGCTCATAATAAGTAGGGAAGAGGTTATTTTTTTTCAATTATTATTATTTTAAAAAGCCCAAACCCTTGCTTAGGACTGACTTGATTTTAACATTTCTGACTGCCGCCTTAGAGGCATTTCTATGCTTTATGAAGCATTCGGTGGACTTGTTTCAGTGTCCCTTGTTGAGCTAGTCTCGTGAGTATCAGAATTCAAGCATCTCTGTGCAGAGGCCTTTGCAAGAATCCAGGAGGGGTTTGCTGTTGAAGAGGGTAGGAGCTTGTGATGCTGGGTTGACATGGGTGTAGTGCCAAGAAGATGTGTAAGATTATTCTAGCACTACTAAGATGTTTCTAGTATGCATCTATCCTTTCAAAATATGAAGTTTTATCATATCGTTCCATTCCTAAAATTTGAAAGATTAGGCTTTGTTAATTTCGGATATTTGTTTTTGAATTAATATAGCCACCCACAGAGAAAATGACCAACACAGACTGATGCATGGTTTGTTAAGAGATCTACGACTAATTCTAATTCTAGATGTGATGCATGTTAATATAAGAATAGAGCAGGCAAGTTCAGGGACAAAACAAGTCGAGGTTGCTTTGGACTACTGCGACTGCCACCATCCTTGCACCTTCCAGACAGTAACTACATATGTTGAGCTCTAATTAGAAGCCCAGCACTATTGTAGGCACCTTACATGTGTTACCTCATTTAATTTTTAAAACCTTTGAAGTAGGTACTGTTTTTATTCCCATTTTCAGATGAAGAAACCTGAGCACACGGGGATAGGTGACCGGCCCCAGGTCAGCTGGCCCTGGGCAGTTTCACTTTGAATGCGCTAAGTCGGATTCTGGAGCCCAGTCTCTTCACCGCTCTGCCATCCCTCCTCTCTCCCATGCCATGTGAGGCAGGGGTCTTTGCTGCCCTTGCTGCTGACCTACAAGCTGTTCCAGAGCTTCTCAGGGCCCAAGTCTTTGTGACAACCCAAGACCAGGGAGGTCTGTAGTTTCCTGGGCTCAGGGAGTGGAAATCAAACAGAAGAGCTCTAGATCCGAGGTCTCTTGTCAAGAACGTGGTCTCTGCTCTGGTCAGGTAGAGAATGAAGGCACAAGCACCGAACATTTGACTACAGTTGGGATGGATAACTGTTTGCATTGCAACCCCAAGCAATTGAAACATGCTCTGTGCTGGATTCATGCCAAGGATTTCCTGCTACTTTGTAGACAGAAGGTTAAACCCTTTGTGAGTGGTCGCTAGGAAGTTTGAGGAACAGAAGTGAGAGATTCTTCTTTAAAAGCTTTTGTCTGAATGAAGTGCTGTCCAATAGAAATGCAAGGCAAGCCACACATTTATTTTATATTTTCTAAGCCATATTTTTTAAAAGTAACAAGAAATAGGTAAAATCAATTTGAACAAAAATGTTTTTTGACCCAATAATATATTTTATTTACCTGATATAGCCAAATATTATTTTAACATGTAATTTTTAAATTTTAAAAATTATTGCGATATCTTACATTTTTTGGACTAAGACAATGAAATCTGGAGTGCATTTGAAACTTACAGCTCATCTCAACTAGGACGCTCAATTTTGATTGGAAAGTATCTGTATTTAGATTTCATAACATTTGCAATTGGAAAAATTGATTCATATACTCAGGTTGTTCCAAATATGCTTTTAAAAAGCTTTCAAATAACCAAATTGTCCGTTTTTAAAATTTAATACTCGCTCGTCACACTAGCCACATTTTGAGTGCTCAGTAGCCACATGTGGCCAGTGCACGTCTAAACAGGCTGATGAGGAGGAAAGATGTCTTAGCCTTCAGCCCTTTGCTCCATGAGGAGGTGATATCCATTTTATTTTCACCCCTCCCCCCTTGAAAAATCGTGATTCTTGCTGTCTCTCTCTCATTTGTAATCTGTTGCCTGGAGAAGCCTTCTTCTTAACCCCACTGTGTGATGCTGGGAGTCTGTGCAGGAGGACGCTGAACACCCTTGCTCCTGACACTTGAGCTCGTCTGGGATTTCCCAGTGGCCAAGCTTGTTTGAAGACCCCATGCACTGCTTATAAACTGTGAATTTTGGCCTTTTGTAAATCCAAGTTGTTTTGTAACATCGCTGAAAGAAATCACAAGAACCTAAAGTAGTGATCTTTTCCTATGATAAACTTAGGTAGTTTAGTTTTTCTTAGTCCTTCTCAAACGGAGGTAGGCGTGTTTCCTGAGGGATGTGATGTCAGGAGATGTTTAGAGGCCCAGAGTAAATAGAGCATCTCTCTTGTAGTCTTTAATGCTTGGGGAAAGGGCTGTGAAGGGGTTTATTTTTTCATGAAAAATAAATGTATTATGAAGTAGTATCGAAAATTTATATGAATTTTAAGATAACACGTGGCTCTTCGAAGAATTTCCATACCTCTGAGTTTTCCCATACTCTAGCCACTCCCCAAACTACTAAGGATCTGAATTTATAAGCCTCCTTTATTAGGGGTACTTTGGTAGAAACGTTTAGAGATGTGTTGATTTATACTAATTTTATTTGAATCTAATTTTAAATCACTTTACCCCTAAGTGATGTAGTTAGGGTAATTCCAATGCTTTTTTCATTTAAAATTCCTTGTTCCCAGCTTTGTCTACTGGGAACACTCACATTTATTTACTGACATCTCCTTGGTGCCTGAACCGTGGAAGGTGCAAAAGTTGTTTTCTCAAGGAAGTGTGAGGTCGACATAGGCTGAAGTTGTAAGGAATGTTTTCGCTGAGAAAATGGGATTTGGTGCATGTTTTAAAGCACAGGTGGATGGAATTCAATGGGGAAAAGAGAATTCTAGGAGTGGCCAGTGGCCTATATGGAAGTGTAGACACAGGAAGGAGGGTGGAAAGCACAGTAGGAAGGCTGCTGCTGGAGGAAAGATTGCTAGGCGGTGGAGGCCCCCGGAGTGCTAGGCCATCAGATAACTCTGTATAAATAGAGTCTTAAGAAAATTTACCCAACGTCACCATGCAAGGTAATCTATATTCAAAAAGACAAATTTGGAGCTTATTGTTACCCACTTATTTTTTACCAGTTCCTTACAGCCCTTATCATATATGTGCTAGGCATTATTCTAGACCCTGAGATACAGCAGGGAAACAAAGAGAACAATTCTTATAGTAGATATAGAAATGAGGCCCTGAAATAATGTGTGTTATTTCTCCCTGGGGACTGGAAAGTTTATATAGGAAAAACTGACTAATTCCAACTAATTCCAGAGGCCAGATAACCTTGAATAGTAGACATAGCCAAGAACTCAGAAATTAATGGCTAAGTCTGTGTACTAAAGCTTATGCCCATACCTGATAAGAGAGCCCTCTGGTCTCTATTATTTTATTTGCGTCATTACGGTGAGTAGAATTGTGTGGTCCCAGTTGATAGAGCAGTTTACAAGCAACAAGTAAAAAACATAAAGGAGCTGTTTAGTGGCAAGAATGTACTGAAAACAGCACTAAGTGATTACTGATAAGGGAGATGCAGAAAAGTTATCCACTTCAAAGATACAAATTCAATCAGTGTAGTTGTCTGGGGTCATTTGGTTTGGGAGCAAACCACCAAATATACTTCACTCACCCCTGAGGGCCTCGCTTTGTAAAAACAGTGTAAATCTTTTTTTAACAACTAATGAATTAATGGATCTAGGTATCAATCATCAAAGACTGCACATAACACAAAAAGGGACTAATGTCTGTCTCATAAGGGAAGAACACAGCCTCACCCGTGAATTAGTCGTGTCCCCTCCCCCGCCAATTGAATCTGAATCTGATCAAACCCCTAGAGAAGCCGCCTTACAGAAAATACAAAAGACAGAAGAATGTGTTTCTATTCAGCAAAATTCAGACTCTGGACAATTCTGTGTGACAAACAGCCCAATTTCTTCAACAAATAAATTGCAAGAAATAAAAGAAAAAGTGAGAGAAGTGAAAGGAAATTAACAGAATAAAAGAAAATTTAAGATAAAATAAATTAATTGCAATAATTAGGTATGGACCTTATTTGGATCCAATTCTGACAAAAAACTATTAAAAAATCTTATGCTATCTTAAACAATTGAAAATTGGAACATTGACTCACTATTTGATAAAATTAAAGATTTATTGTTAATTTTAAAACTAGTATAGTAATAAGTGGTTATAATAATGACCGGAATCTTCAAAACAAATGTTAAATTGTGGTCAGTAACTATGTTTAGGAAGGTGGAAATATATGTTATTCCTCTCAGAAAGATTTCCATATTCAGTGGTTAAAGTGTAATAAATGTTGAAAGGAGTTACTATGATGTAGTGCAAAAAGCACTTGGAATCAGACCAGATTGTGAGACCTCTCAGATCTTAAATTTCCCTTTCTGTGAGGTGGAAGGTTGCTTGACATCTGCTGAAAATCCCATCAAAGTATCGAGTGTAGGCAGGGAGTGCAGTGTGTGCACAGTAAATGTCCATGCCTTTCTTCTTTTCTTCTCTTGAATATAACAAATAAATATGCAAGCTTCAACTAGGAAGAAAAAAATCAAAGTGGTAGAAATTTCTTTGAGAAAGCCTATTCTAAGCCGTAATTAATCAACATCGCTATTGTCCAATGTAGCTGACCTTTCTAAGACAAAAATCTGAATGTGTCACTCTTGGTGCTTAAAACCGTTTTGGGGAAAGTTCAGACTTCCTGGCATAGACTACTGCATGGAGTCCTGTGGGTCTGGCCTCTCCTGTCTCAGCCTCCAGAGGCACCTCTGCCAGTCCTCCCCCGACTGCTGCCTCCCTCTTGAGCCCTGTGGAGCTCCTTACAGCTCCCAGAACATCCGGTGTTCTGTCTCTCCTCTTCGCACATGCTGCCTGCTGCTTGCTCTCGGGGCAGGAATGCCTCTTCACACACACCTCCTCCCCGCCCCTCCTTCATCTGCGGAATTCCTGTTATCATTTCTCCGGGAGGGTTCCCCTGACCTCCCAGGACTAAAGTGCCTTTCCTAAGTGTTTCCGGTAGCACCCTGCGCCGCCCCAGGAGAGCCCTCAGCCACTGAATGTAGCCCCCACCACACTGTGAGCTTCTGGAGGGTTGAGCCTGTGACCTCGCCTCCTTGATCCTCAACATCAGCACGCTGCCCAGCGTCTAATAGGTACACAGTGAGTGCTGGCCAGTGAATGCTGTTAGAAGCCAAAGGCTCCCCAGGGAGGGGATGATGGGCACACGTTTGTTCTGCGCTCATCTGTCCTGCCCTTTGCCCAGGTCTGCTTTCTTGGGAGGCTCCCCAAGCTGGCAGTCTGATCCAGGCTCCAAGAAGGGGAAACTTCCCTCTTCTGTTTCAGTGCTAAGTCCCCTTCCTTTTAAATTTTGCGCTGGGAATTGTTATTTTATTGCTGTTTCCATGGTGCTCCAGAAGTTCAAAGTCTTATTCTTCTCATTTTTTTCCGTTGAGACTTCTGCTCAGATGTCTCTGGATCAGCCCCATGTATCAACTTGAAATTGGCTTTGGTTCTCAAGACCTGCTGCTTCGCCCAAGGTCTTTGATGCCAGCGGTTGTTAGAAGGCCCAGACCCACTAGAAACAGCCTTAGGGTGGTCTCTTCCGCTGTGTGACTCCTGCGGATGGTCCCTTTTGCAAGCACCTCCAGAGTGGGAGGTTTAAAAACGTTCCCCTAGAGGGAATAAGTGCGGTCTTGTCATAGAGCATGCTGTTGGCTGTCCAGAAGCTCAGATTCCAGTCCTGGCTCTCTCTCACAAGCTCTGGGCAAATCATTTCACTTCTCTGAGTCTGTTTCCTGGAGAAGTGAAGAATTTGTACCAGCTGTTCACACGGAGGTTCAGGGATATGTCAAATGACAGCGTAAAATACAGGACACCTTCCTGGTCCCTCAGTCGTACTCCAAGATTTTGAAGAGAGAACATATTTTTGTGTTAAAATGAACACAGATATCCTAAGTAGAATGCAAAATTGAGATGAATTTTAAGATGAAACTCAATTTTATTGGCAGAGTTTGAGGAGCACTGAATTCTCCCTCCAGTGCTGACTTTCCATGAACGGTTCCAGCCCCTGAGCTTCTGTCTGTCTGTCGTCTAGATAACCCTCTTGAGTAGAACACCCCAGTCCTTGACAATGCTGAGTAAACAAGACATAGCTATAAATTTAAAGGGTCTTATTTCTAAGGAGATACAGTACTGCCTACAAGGCTGACGTATGTGGGGCCAAGCAGAAGCCCTTTGGAATCTGCTTTTAAAAATAGCAAGAACCATTTATAATTAATACATCTTAAGTATCTATATATAGCAAACTGAAATTCTAGGAAGCCTTCTTTTCTTATAGAAGCAGAAATATTCTTTCTGCTTAGCTGAAAGCAGGCCTTATTATCAAGAGTTCAGAATTCGTCACATCTAAATTAATGAGCTTTTAACCTTGTAGAAAACCTTGAAAGTTAGATTTACCCAAAACAAAACCCTTCATTTGAAAAGAGCCTTCTAGGGTATCATCTTCCTCATCTTCTTCAGCAAGGATTCTATTTCTAATGATGCAAAGAGATTTTAGCGTCTGTATCATTTCCCTCCCTACCATGGTGAATCATTGATAATTATAGGTTAAGGATTCAGTTCTTTCCCTCATTGTTCGTTCTAGAGGCTTCTAATTATTGGTGGGTTTTCAGTATATGTTTGCTAAAGTTCTATCAGTTAATAAATAGATCTGTAGAAAGCCAGTGAGTTTAAGGGGCAAGTGGATGGATGGTGCTCCTATTGACAGCACCCTGCTAAGCATTTTTATCTCCCTATTTAAAGTAAAATCACAGCTGTTTCTTGAGAAAGAATAATGGTTTGAAGTGAAATTAGCAAGAGAAGAAATTGCCAATTTAAAAATGAAAGATGTTAAATATCTCTGGATCTTTACAGGATTCCTCTTAGACAAGCTAGCAAATCTGGATTTTAGCATCTTTTGCTTGACTTAAGGGAAAAAAATAACATGATCAAATTAAAATTATACGGCTGTCAGCCTTCAAGCCAGACAGTTCACAATAGACAAGAAAAATTGCCTTTCTAATACTGGTATAATTAGGCTGTAATGCATTTGGAGGTTTCTGTGAATTCTCTTCTTCTGTTAGAAAATGGAGTGTTACTTGCCACCTTTCTTTGTCGTGAAGTGAACCTAGGTAGTCTTTTCCCTTTTTTAAATAAATTTGTGAAAACTAACAAATAGGCCATTCTGTGGCATCTTCTGACAAAATATGTAATTTGTATCCTGAGGTTCCTGATTTTTATTTATCCTCTTTCACAAGAAATAATCATTTTTTGAAAAGCAAAGCCAAATATCTTAACACAAACCGTTCTTAAAATAAAGAAAAAATAATGAAACGGAGCTCTTCATTTAGTTTGAAAGATGCACACTCTCTGATTATGTTCTTTCCATTCTGGGAGTTGAGAGGAAGCAGATTTCATATTGCCTCCCTAATACTTAGTACACTTGCATAACTCACTCACTTTTAAGTAATTAGATATTATGAAAAGAGGGATGTTTGATCTGCTAAAATCATCATTTCCAACCCTCTCACACTTTGCTGAGTCCTGGAATAAGATCTTGGAACATGATAGAAAACACATGACCTCTCTGTTTTCATTTAACTTCTGTTGTTGTTGTTTAGGAAAAGGAATTTTTTTCTTTTGGGATTAAAAATAATAGGTTATTATAAAGTCCTTTTCTTAGGCCCAATTTTAGTGATATGGATGCAGAAGAAATGCATGGAACAGGATTTCTTTAAGTCAGTCTTGCTTAAAGGAATGGGAAAAGGAAAATATTTTTCTCACAAATAAATGGTCAGAATCAAATACCAAAGTAAAGAATTTGCACCAATGAATAGCTCAGTTTAAAAATACTTTGGTGCCAGCCCAGTGGCATAGTAGTTAAGTTCATGCACTCTGCTTTGGCGGCCTGGGGTTCACAGGTTCGGTTCCCGGGTGCAGACCCAGCATCATCGTTAAGCCACATAAAATAGAGGAAGATTGGCACAGATGTTAGCTCAGCGACAGTCTTCCTCCCACACACTATATATATATATGTTTTGAAAGCACTGTTGCTGTTAGCATAAAAATTGTAATCATTTTATTACTTACTGAAATTCTAATTTTCATTTTAAAATTATGCTTTTTGATCTGGTTGCATAATGCCTGACACATAGGCCAACAAAAATATTTGTTTAAAAAAATAGAATCTATTGTTCTTGTTATGCATCTTTTGATATTTTCATTATAAGCTGTCTGCTTATGACCATCACATCTAGAATGGAGACCACACTTGTGTTCTTACAGAGTCTATGCTTGTTCTGAAAGGTTATGTGGTTATAGTAACCTCCCCACCCCTTGGAAACAATCAGTAGGTATTTAAGAATGGTTTTTATAAAGAATATTGCAGTCAGTCTCTTTTTTATGGAGTTATGGTTCCTTTGCTATCTGTTAATGAAAAGAAAGTTTCTACTTTAAGCTTTTTGGGGTTTTTTGGCCTAGAAAAAATTGGATGTTCTGTAAACCCTAAATGTCGTTGAATGAAAACATGTGCTCATGTTAAGCGGAAATGTGTGTTGTTTCTTTTGGGACAGTGACAGTTATGTTCCTTCTGAGAGGGATGTTTGTCTTAGAGAAAGTGTGTTTTATTCTCTTACTGTGAGACTGAAAAATATTGACATGCCTCTTTCTCTCTCTTTGCCTTGTCTCTTAGTGTGGCTGTCACCAGGTCCAGAGATGTGCCTTCCTTTGGACCTCCCATCCCCAAAGGGGTCACTTTCCCTAAGTCCAATGTGTTCAGGGACTTCCTTTTGGCCAAAGTGATTAATGCAGAAAATGCTGCTCATAAATCGGAAAAGTTCCGGGCCATGGCAACTCGGACCCGCCAGGAATACCTGAAAGATCTGGCAGAAAAGAATGTCACCAACACCCCTATCGACCCCTCTGGCAAGTTCCCATTCATCTCTCTGGCCTCTAAGAAGAAGGAAAAATCTAAGCCCTACCCAGGAGCCGAGCTCAGTAGCATGGGAGCCATTGTGTGGGCCGTCCGTGCCAAAGACTACAACAAGGCTATGGAGATAGACTGCCTTCTAGGCATCTCCAATGAGTTCATCGTCCTCATCGAGCAGGAAACCAAGAGCGTGGTTTTCAACTGTTCCTGCAGAGACGTGATAGGGTGGACCTCAACTGACAGCAGCCTCAAAATCTTCTACGAGCGGGGAGAGTGCATTTCGGTGGAGAGTTTCATTAACAGTGAGGATATCAAAGAGATTGTCAAAAGGTTGCAAGTGAGTCTTCTCCTTCCGCTTATCTGCATGCAGTTTCTGTCTCATAAAGCTTTTATTACCAACTCAAGCCAAGTCATGGAAGCTTCTGCTGTTTTATTAGCAACTCTGAAACTCCCCTTGATGCTGTGAAGCAACTCAGAGTTTATCTCACACTGGTTTGCCAGCATTTTTCAGAAAAGCACTAGAATGTGTGGAAGAAGGCACAATTACACTGTGCATTAGAACCCCATTTGCATGTGACCTGATCCCACTGCCTTGGTGACTGATGATGTGGCCCAGCCAGTCTTCTTTAGTTGTTGAAAAGACTTATTTGATTGAGTATCTGCTGCCTTGAATTTTTTAAGGGCAGAATGAGTAGCTGAATATGGTTTCTCTTAGCTGCCAGCTCCCTGTAGGTCTCTGTTAGAGGTTTCTTTGCGACTTCAGTGAAGACATTGAGTTCTTTGGATGCAACAAATATGTTCTTTTTGGCCTAATGAATAGAGATTAATGAAGGGGAAATAGGCAGACTGCTCTTCAGCTGGCAGGAGAGTATTCAGAAATAACCCTGTTTGCAGCATTTTTTCCAGTTCCATGTCCACCACTTAGACCCTTTTACGTTAAACCATGATATCTTTTGTTTCCTTGTCTAGTTTGTGTCAAAAGGTTGTGAATCAGTGGAGATGACTCTGCGAAGGAATGGGCTGGGACAGCTCGGCTTCCATGTCAACTACGAGGGCATCGTGGCAGACGTGGAGCCCTACGGCTATGCCTGGCAGGCAGGGCTGAGGCAGGGCAGCCGGCTGGTGGAGATCTGCAAGGTGGCAGTGGCCACTCTGAGCCATGAGCAGATGATCGATCTGCTGAGAACATCCGTCACGGTGAAGGTGGTCATTATCCCCCCGCATGATGACTGCACCCCACGGAGGTAGGTCTGAGTTGGCAGCTGTGACCCTGAGAGTCCAGGGCTGGGTTTGGGTATCAGGTAGGAGGTCTCCCCCTGAGTAAGGGGAGTAGCGTATTGTGAAGAGCGCCAGGTTACACACGATGCTGAAAGTTCCATCCATGGAAAGTCTGACTCAGGACACAACTCCTTTTTAGCATGTGGCAACAGCAGCTGGAAAGAATGAGTAACTTGGACTGTCCCCAGGATTTACATCTCTGGATTTATGAAGTTGCCATTACAGATAGAGAAGTCTGGGAATATCTATCCTAAACATCTTGCACCAATAGCTGAGAAACATTGAACACTTAAAGTTAAGATACGCTCAGCATCACAAACTGTCACACTTTTTTTTCTTTTATGTTCCATGGTGGCAGTCTTACTCTTCTGACTTCCCCATTTGTACCCGATTCCTGTCCAAAACTCAAAGTATTGTGTTGACCCCTGCTGTCTCAGCCTGGAGGGCTGAATGTGACTGACCAGGCTTTTCCTTAACTGCATCTGCGTGTGTCAAGAATTGGCTTTAAGTGAGCTGGTCCTGCTCAGGATGCTTTGGCAGGTTGGTTCCCAGCCTTTTCCCAAAGGGAAGCCCGGGAACTCCCTGCCCCTCCCAGCTCCTGCCATGCTAGCAGCACTGTTGAAAATTTAATTTCTCTGTCTCTGGGGAGGTTTCTTGGTGGAACAAATTTAATCAACTGTTTCTTTTCTCCTTTGGGCTATCACATGCTGTTTTTCCTAGTTTTTTTCAATCTGTTAATTTGCTTTGAACCCGTTATTTCCGAAGAGTTTCTTTTAAGCTTTGGCAATTAATTCTTAGGCCTTCTAAAGCCAAGACAATATTCTTTATCTTATTTTTTTTCCAAAGAACATGACCAGCCCTGCACCCAAGCTCTCACAGATTTATGAGCATCAGGTGGTTGAATGTGTAAACGGTTATGATGGGTTATTTGCCTCCTTTAAAAAGTAAGCAGCAATGACAATCTAAAGGTACTTCAGTTCTTCAAACCAAATGTTACAGACAGACTTAGGGATGGTATTTCTTATCTTTTTTTTTTTTTTTTAATAAAGATTGGCACCTGAGCTAACATCTGTTGCCAATCTTTTTTTTCCTTCTTCTCACCAAAGCCCCCCAGTACTTAGTTGTATATTCTAGCTGTAGGTCCTTCTAGTTCTACTATGTGAGACCCCACCTCAGCATGCCTTGATGAGCAGTGCCAGGTCCATGCACGGGATCCAAACCCACAAAACCCCAGGCCATCGAAGGGGAACACACAAACTTAACCACTGGGCCATGGGGCTGGCCCCAGGACAGTATTTCCTAATAGGGCTTATCTCCTGGATGGCCCAGAGGCTCTGTGCATATGTCAGAATGTGGTGAAATCCCTCTGTCTGATAGCTTTAAGAAGTGCTTCCTTTTGGATGACTGGATTTCTCTGGAGACCAAAATATATATCCAGAACTTTTTATTTCAGCTATCTTTGGGGGAGTATTCTGAAATTGCCTTATGCATACCCTGCTTTAGTTAACCAGCTCTTTCTGATTTCCTCAAGCACATCATCATTAATGTTAAGGATTTTGCTGACTGGGGATTCAAGTGTGACTCTTGAAGTAGATCAGAAAGACCGTCAGGCTCTCCAACCCTCTCCAGCTGCTCTGTGCTCCTCCTCTGGTTTCCTGTCTTCTGTCCTTTGCTCTCTCCTTCAAATTGTCTACTTTATTGCTTCTAAACAGGCAGCTATAAACTGGAGAAGATAACCAAACTTTGTAACTTATCAGCCTTGTTGCACACAGCACAGAGTTATAGATGCTGGTCTGAGGACTGTCTACTCAAAATGAAGCCTGTAGATCTTGTGACGCCATCTTGTCTGCTCAGAGGTCTTTGCCTTTATTTCTAGGCTCTCCAGTTTGTATGGGGGAGAGGAGAGGGAAATAGGTGTGTGTGAGTGTGTGAGGAAGTAGGATGGAACAGGCGACATTGCTGACATTGAACTGTGAATAGTAGTTGTTACTAGAAAGATGGGCCTGGCCCTGGATAGGTAGGTCATGATAGGAGGAGGTTTATCGACAGCAAGATACTAGACTAAATATGTCATCTAGATAGGTGGTGTGTTGGTAAAAACAACTAACATTTGCTGAGTATTTAATGTGGCAGGTCCTGGAAAAAAAGTGCTTTTATATGGATTAGTGCATTTAATCTTTATAATAATGCTATGAGCTTCCCAAGCTAGTCTGGTAAATTTAGGTCTAACTTCAGAATCCAAGCTCTTAAATGCTGCTTTGTATGCTTGGGGCACAAATCCTTTCCTTATACACCAGCATGGCAGGGATATGCTGGTAAACTGGCTTCCTGTTGGGGAAAAGAACCTTGGTTTGGAACATTTGCTAATTCCTGTGGTGTAAATACTCCCACTGTGGCCAATTTCAAGCTACCAACATGAACTGAAGCTGAAGGCAGAGCTGACATAGACGCTCACAGTCCACTCTTGCAAGCCAGGACAGGCTGGCTCCAGCACACCCCTGGATGGATGAGCCGTATTTGTCTTCATCTCCCAACACCACTTTTAAGGCAGTCCTTGTCATGCTCTCCTAGCCGGCAGAGCGGGCAGTGACATGACCAAAGGGTGTTAGGACGTGGGGTGACTGGGATAAAGGATCAGTGCACTGCACAGCCCCACGGGCCTTGGAGACACATTCTGCTCCTTTCGCTACAGTTTCCACCCGGAAAGCCACTGTCAGACCTGAGCAGGTGTGAAATGACGCCGTTGATGGCTTTGAGGGACGGAAAGCCCTCCTCTCCCCTTCCCTCCTTTAGAAGTGACTTCAAAGGAACAGTTAAGCATTAACACCTTGCTACAATTTTCAGCAAAATAAGATAATGCTCTTCTGTCATATTTTTCTTCTCCGCACTTCACACTCCTACTGCTGTTTTCCTAGCGACTAATTACTCTGTTCTTTGACTAGTCACTCTCTTCTCTGTCAGCTGTGACTGCAGCTCCAGCGTGAGGCAGCACAGGCCTCCTCGGGGCACACTGCCCCTCGGCCAGCGCTTCTGAGGGTCGCCAGTGGCGATGGTACGTAATTACAAACACCCACGTACATTCAAATGGGAGACTCATTAGTTTTGAAAAGGCAGATTTTTTTTGTTATGTTTTTAGTGAAAAAGCCAGTTTAACAACAACAAAGTAAGTATTCAATAAAAAATGTTAAAAAAAAAATAGGGCTCTTTTCCCTGTTCTCAGGAAATAGCACATCCTCTGTGAATTGTTTTCAAACTAAAGTTCTTTAAAGGGAAGAAGAGACAGGAAATGTAAAGCAAGGTTCCTGAGCCCCTAGTATGCACTTGGCTTTAAAAAAATCTTCACGGCAGCTTCATTTCTTTTAAAACAATGAGGAGAACGAGGCTTGGAGAGATTCAGTGGCGGCCCAAAGAGTGAACAGGACCAGCTCGAATGGCAGCATGATGGAAGCAGTCCTGGCAGAAAGAGATGTGGTACTTACCTGCTGACTTCACTAGAAAGCTGCCCTCTGGGGAGTGAGATGTTGAACTGCAGGAGGGGCCCATCACCCCATCCATTGCCGACCCCCTAGTCTGTTGGCATCTATGACCTCTGAATCTTCAACAGTCATTCTCTTGGCCAGAAAAATACCCAGATTGCAGACTAAATTGTGATGTTCTGAATGGGGTTTTGTGGGAGTGGTGGACCTTTATTCTGTTGAGGGCCACTAGCCTACAATTTTTAAAGAAAGCAATCAAGGGCCATTCAAGAGGAAGAGCTAGAAACAAGTGACATAAAAGGACCAAATCAAAATTCTTTTAAATAAGAATGGGTCACAGATTTTTCTTCCTTTAAAAAAAAAAAAAAACACAAATATTTCAAAGTTCAAAAGCATACTGCTTTAAAGCTACCAGGCTGTCAGAGATCATCTGGGTCAAATCTGTCACTTTTCAGAGGACGAACTTTGGTCCAAAGAGGTTAAGGTTTTTTTTGTTTTGTTTTGTTTTTGAGGAAGATTAGCCGTGAGCTAACATCTGCTACCACTCCTCCTCTTTTTGCTGAGGAAGACTGGCCCTGAGCTAACATCCGTGCCCATCTTCCTCTGCTTTATCTGTGGGATGCCTACCACAGCATGGCTTGATGAGTGGTGCCGTGTCTGCACCCAGGATCCGAACTGGCAAACCCCGGGCTGCTGAAGTGGAACGTGTGCACTTAACCACTGCGCCACCAACCACTGCGCCACCGGGCTGGCCCTGAGGTTAAGTGCTTTTACATGGCTTATTAGGGACCTCACTGCCCTCAAACATCTGACTATTCTGAGTCAGGAGTCCAGGGTTGTGATGTTCTGTTCAATATGCTGTTTAGCTGTTTTCTATGTGTATTTCTTAGTGTCTTAAGGAAAAAAGGGAGAGTAATGGGCAATGAGAAATTAAAGGAGAAAGAATAAAAAGACTGAAAAAGAGAGTAAGGAGATGGAGTGTCTTTTCAGTTAATTTATGATGTCATTGTGTCACCCTGTGTCACTTTTAGCACTAGGGTTGTAATTCCTGTTGACCATAGCTCTAACAATCGATGGGTTTTCCATTTTGTCGTAGGCTGTGCCCTGAGTGAAACGCGATAGTCACTAGAAGGTAAAGAAGTTTCAGGACTTGGGGTAGAAGTGTTCTGCAGTTAGTCGGTTCAGATCCTGTCTCTGCCCTTCCTGGCTGTGTGGTCTGGGGTGAATTCATCTCTCCAGGCCTCCGTTTCCTCATCTGATGAGTGAGGATGAGAGCACCTACTTCAGAGGCTTGTTCTAGTGCAGCTGGGTTAGTGCTGGGCCCACTGTGGGCTGTTAAGTGTTAGAGTTATTGTTGTTTGACACCACGTTTCACTTGGAATGACATAATAAAAATCCCTCCATGAATTTTTATGTGCGTCATCAAAAGCCAGCTTTTATCTTTGTTCTTCAGTGTACTGCCCACTCCTTATTCCATGTATCGTTCTTATATCTTACAGAGATAAGTGAGCAATCAGAAGCTAGCGGGTGGTCCGCCTCACTGTGGAAGGCAATTAGACATGGCGGATGGCTGAGGTTTAGCGCTGTGGAGCCTTTGTTTTCCATTCTCTGTGAATGAATCTTCTCTTCCTTTAGGCTTGGTCATGCTACATTCTCTTACTATAGAATATGCAGATAGTTTCTGGTTAAGAGTGGTAGAAATGGGGGCTGGCCCAGTGGTGTAGTGGTTAAGTTCACATGCTCCACCTCAGCGGCCCAGGGTTCGCAGGTTTGGATCCCGGGCACAGACCTAGCACCACCCATCCAGCCACACTGTGGCGGTATCCAGTATAAAACAGAGGAAGACTGGCACAGATGTTACCTCAGCAACAATCTTCCTCAAACAAAAAGGGGAAGATTGGCACCAGATGTTAGCTCAGGGCCAATCTTCCTCACAAAAAAAAAAAAGAGTAGTGGAAATGAAATGTGGACTATAAAGAAGGCAAAATCTTTGGCCAATGGAGTCTTTTGACCAATTTTAGTGTTAAGTATTATACAGCTTAAAAGACTATTTCAAAGACTGAGCTAGAGGCAAGTTTAACAATTATCAATTCCGAATCTTTCATTTTATAAAGAAAGTAAGGCCCAATAGATGAGAGCATCTTGTCCATTTGATATTACATTATTATTGTTTTTGTTATTATTATTTATTATCACCTACCCTGATTTGCTGTGGACTTGAAGCAGCCTATGCAGGTCCGTGTAGAGCACCATAAAATTAAAGCTTAGCAAGGGAATCTATGTGTATGTTGGGGGGAGGGGGTGAAGGGAAAACGTGGCCTAGGGGAAAATGTTTGAAAAGTTAGTGCCCAAAATACAGGATGATAAAGTTCTGTATATGTGCTGGTTCCTAGCATCCAACAGAAGGGGGCTTGGATGATCCATTGATCCATTGAGTTTACAAGTTAAAACAGACCAGGGGCGGGCCCATGCCTAGTGGTTAAGTTTGCGCACTCCGCTTCGGCGGCCCAGGGTTTCGCTGGTTGGGATCCTGGGCATGGACATGGCACTGTTCATCAAGCCATGCTGAGGCAGTGTCCCACATAGAAGAACCAGAGGCACTCACAACTAGAATATACAACTATGTACTGGGGGGCTTTTGGGAGGAGAAGAAGGAGGAAAAAAAGAAAAAGGAGAAGATTGGCAACAGATGTTAGCTCAGGTGCCAATCTTTAAAAAAAAACAAAAAAAGACCATTGCTAGTCCTGATTTTGAGGTGGAGAGAAGTTTTCTCCTAGATTATTGTAAATTTTTGTTAAAACTCCTTTTGTAAGCTACAACAGTCTTGCATTATATTTATAGATCCAGAGCACTAGGTACTGTATTATATGCCATATTTAGTCAGAAATGGAAGACTTCAAACCGTACTACATAATACCTCTGTTAACAACCAAGAAAGGGTTGCAATGGCATATTTTTGTCAAAAATATCAGAATCAAAGCTAGAAATTATATCAGAGCCTAAGGTGATGTTCTCTCATATCAGAGAAGAGTTTTCACATAAGAAGTCATTAGCTGCTAAAAGTAATGTCAGATGTGCCTTAAAGCAATGTTTTGCACACTATGGATCATAACTTTTAAGAAGAGCATAAAATCAATTTAGGAAGTTGCACTTGATGTATTTTTTTAATGAAATGGTTTAACACAAAATGTAGGAGAATGAAAGCTCTCAGAGGAAGGGGGTGTGTGTGTGTGTGTATTTGTGGTTGTGCTGTATCACAGGGTCAAATGTATTTCTTACTGAGCTTGTAGTCCAAAAAAGTTCGAAAGCCGTTGTCCTTAAAGCATAAAAGGGAACAGCAGAGCCTTGGGCCGAGGGTCTGATGAAGGTTGCCCCAGGCTGTTGGGGGCGTCAGGAGGAGCGGTAAGGAAACTGTGAGCAAAGGTACCCGGTGTAGACTTGGGCCAAGGCTGAGGAGGGCAAGGATCCCTGCAAATGCTCCAGAAGTAGCACTTTTCCAAACCGATGGCTATCATGGAGACGTGGCAGAGGACGCATTATGGGGTAGACATTTCACATGTCAGGAGTCATACCCTGAGACATGGACAAGGTCATGAATGAGGGGTACCTTCCATGTGCCTGTTCTCCCACCAACGTAAGCCCCTTCCCTACATCAAGATCAGGCCTTTGGCTGGATGCCCTTTGGACCTGTGCTGTCCAGTGCAGGAGGCACGAGTCCCCTGGGGCTTAGGAGCCCTTGTAATGTGGCTAATCCGAAGTGAGATGCGCTCTGAGTGTAAAATATGCACCAAATTGAGAAGAATGTAAAATATCTCATTAACTTTTTAGTATTGATTTATTGATTTCATGCTCAAATGATAGCGTTTTGGATATATTGGGCTAAATAAAATATAGCATTAAATTAATGTCACCTGTTTTGCTTTTTGAATGTGGCTACCAGAGATTTTGAAAGTACGTGTGTGGCTCACGCGGGACAGCACTGGTTGGACTCTCCTCGTACTGTCTCTAAGGTGCCTCTTAAAGCATGATTTCATAACCGCGCTCAGCCCTTCCTTTCCCAGGTTTCCCACCGGCTTCTCAATCTTTGAGTTCCTTTAAGAAAGAAAATCATTTTTCTCAGTGGTGAAATTCAAATGCACAGTTTGAGTTAATGCTGTAGTGGGAATAGGTTTTTTCAGTAATTTGTCTGTCAGTCAAGTTAACGACTGACTGAACCTTCTTTGGTTGTTTGGGTAAAGGGAATGGAAGGTGGGTTCCACATTTCCTAAGGTTTGGGGGTTGGGATGGTGGCACAAAAATCGGCTAAAGTGACAGAAGGCATTTGTGCCTGCCATTCGTTTTACTCAAGTTGCTACCGAGGACCGTCCTGCTATGAGGGATTTCTGGCTTTGGGGGGAAAGAATCCTGATTTCAGGTTATGCTTTGTTCCCTGGCAGTTTTGATGATTGCAGAATTTCTATAATTGGCTTTTTTTTTCCTCTCCTTCTGAGCTAAATTTGGCTCTCAGTTTGGATTTCAAGATTTCTCCCCACTTAATTTTTTGACTGTTGGGATCCCAACAAATTCAAAACTGTGCACCCTTTTAGAGCCTCAGTCGTAAGACTCGGTGGAGGATGAGTGAAGCTGACTGCCTATTTCCTCTGAGGCCCTTTCTTAAGAGTCTGCTCCCGTGTCGTGCTGTCCTGGTGGCCTTCCGTCCTCAGGTCTCAGTACTGACTCTTCTCCCTACCCCCGCAGCCCACCAGGGTGACCATGGATCTCATTGTTTTTTTCAAAACTCCATATCTCAGACTCAACAGTTGGGATTGAACAGAGGAAAATGCTAGTGTAACACTTCCTGGGGTTCTGGTTTTTGAAAGGAAAATTATTATAGGCCCCAATGATTACAAGATGATTTGAAACAGAGGATGAAGTGTTTGATCCATTTTAACCGTTAATGAGAATCAGTGTGGTTCCACCAACAAGCAAAAGCAATATTAATTTTCTTTCTCTCTTTGCCCTCCCCCAACAGGAGTTGCTCTGAAACCTACCGCATGCCAGTGATGGAATATAAAATGAATGAAGGGGTTTCATACGAATTTAAGTTTCCCTTCCGAAATAATAACAAATGGCAGAGGAATGCCAACAAGGGGCCTCATTCACCTCAAGTCCCATCCCAGGTACAGAGTCCCATGACCTCGAGGCTGAATGCTGGGAAAGGAGATGGGAAGATACCTCCTCCAGAAAGAACCACCAACATTCCTCGAAGCATCTCCAGTGACGGGCGCCCACTGGAGAGGCGGTGAGTGTGTCTCAAAGGCTTGCTCTAAGTCTCTCCCCCAAGTTTAAATAGCACCAGACCCATAAGCACCAGCTTTTAGGTCTTCCCATATTTTATTAGAAGTCAAAAATCAAAACTGAGATGCAGGGGCCAGCCCCTTGGCTGGGTGCGTAAGTTTGTGCTCTCCGCTTCGTCACCCCAGGGTTTCGTCAGTTTGGATCCTAGGCCACAGACCTAGCACCACTCATCAAGCCATGCTGAGACGGCATCCCACATGCCACAACTAGAAGGACCCACAACTAAAGTATACAACTATGTACTGGGGGGCTTTAGGGAAAAGAAGGGAAAATAAAATCTTAAAAATAAAACTGAGATGCATGCACCATTGGTTTTCCATCATGGTAGCCGTCCAGTCCATATGGATAAATAAGGATATATTCTAGCATAACGCTTGGCTTTGTGTGATGGTATTTGTGCTTCGCTCTGTCATTTCCATGTGATATCAACAGAAGTCCTTGCTGCACACTTAGTAAGCCATGTGGATTAGAACTTGGCAGACTCTTTGAGGTGACATGGACCGTATTATCATCTTTCACGGTCTTTGTCTTTTGGGAATAAGTGATATGATAATAGCAACAGAGTGCAGGTTTTTGGCTGAGTATCTGTATTTGTGTCACTTTGGTAACAAAGAATTGTGGGAAGGGAAAAGAAGTACTACAGCACAAACGTATTTTCCACTGCTCTGGAAGTAGAAGAAAGTGGATATGTTAAGACACTCAGCCCTAAGTAAAGTAAGCAAAGATGAGAGACACCGAGGGATCCCAGAAAGGCAGAAACCAGGGTTTGTTGTTTAGTTGAAAGTCACAGTGAGTTCCCTCACAGATGATAACTGGTTAACTCTGCCTTTACCTAGAATCTAGGTCAAACATTAAACTAGATTAAGTACTTTTGAAATGTGAATAGAAATTGGCTATAAAATTTTAAGTAAGTGCACTATAAATTTAGTTACCCCTAATTACCTATGCTAATGAACGAGAGTTTAATTCAGTAACCTGCCAGTCACCTACCAGAAGAAGCCAGCATCTTTCTGTCCACCCACTGCCCTTTCCCCATCACTTCTTCTTGTCTTGATCACATCTCAGAATGTTTTTGTGGCTCCCACATGAGAGAGCGATCAGAAACCCACAGAGCTGGGGAGAAGTCTCTGTTCCAGGAGCTGTGTTAGGTAGAAGGGAGGTTCCTGTGGGAGCCAGAACATGACCCTGGCCCATCTGAGCATCAGGAAACAGGTCCTGCGTGCCCAGGGTGCCAAAGAAAATGGGACCCAGCGATGTTTATCATTGGTTCAAATTGGGAGCGGAAAGCTGAAGGATGTCTTTATCTTAGTCTAACTTTTGAGCTATTGCATAAAACATTGTTACTTAACTATTTCAGAAATACTAGAGTACCATGTAGAAATAATTTAATAAAAAACAGACAAGCAAAAAAACTAGCTGTCTTTCTAAAATTTCTCATTTAATCCTGGAAATTTATTTACAGAGCCCCATGCTGTTTATCTCCCTGAAAAATTCCCCTCCCAGAGTGGCCACATTCCCGTCTGCACTCCTCTCGCTTTCATTATTTTGACGAGGAAAAACTTCCAAGAGATCTCTGAATAAATTCTTTGTTCTACACATTCCAAACTTGGCTCTCTCTGAGGTGTGTTTTAACTGAAAGTCATGATTTGGCTCACATTTTGAAAGATGAACCTAGGAAACCATTATTTAGAGAGAGACTTTTTTTTCCTCTCAATGCTATTTTCTTTCTCTCCAGAACACTCATTGAGCTTTTACAAATGAAACTGTTTTGGGTTATTGTCTTTATACAATATTCCATATAAGAAAATAGCAGAATCTATTTCGATTCCAAGTGGAGTTTAATTTCTGCAACAAAAACTAAAGGTTGTTGCTTGGACATACTGACCTCCAAAAGTGAAAATATTTTTTGTAGCTAATTATCATCCGATGATGCCAGCAGCTTTTAGTGCTAGAGACTGCATCAACTCCAGTTCTTTGAGCTGTAGAGGTTGTTTCTGCGGGTACTTGTGTCTGCCTTTCATCTTAACTCCACGGAGAGGAAAGGCATCTAAGTGGGTGCTCTCCATAAAAGGCTGTAAGAACAGCCCTGTGACTCTCTGAGCTATGTAGATAAAAGAGGCACAAGTGAGGCCGTCAGTGGTTTTCGAGGCAATAACCTCTACTCAGTTCTCTCTAAAGCATCTTAGTTTAAGGTCTTCTTTAGAACACTGGGCTAGGATTTCAGATCTTAGGATGGATGGTGTAGTGAGTTGTAAAATCTCAGCCCCATGTTTTTGGGATATTTAGGTTTATTTGGCTCATCTTCATTTTGAAGTATGTGGTAATTAGATGCATAGTCTTCTTTTGTGAAAATTTTAGAATTCGGTTTCCTATCCCATCTTTCTAATTTTCTTAGTATGATATTTCTTTTTTTAAGTTTTACCTTCAAGTCATAAATAGAAGGTAATATTTGAGAAACTTTGTTTCGCTACTATTTCAGGAATATTTGGGTATAAACTAGACTCATGACATTCATCAGGAATACTTCTTGAATCCTTTGTGAATCCACAGATTCATAAGGTCTATCTGGGAATTTACCACAGATTCATAAGGTCTACCTGGGAATTTACCACAGATTCATAAGGTCTACCTGGGAATTTAGTTTATTCTGTGAAAGTAGTGAAATACAACTGAAAAAATAAGCATTCCCTTCATAGTCTTACTGAGAACAAAACCCCTTACTAAGATATGGAAGTGAGGCCCCTGGCTGGGCACATCTTTGTCCTTTGACTCTCCCCTTCATCCCAGCCCTGCCCGGCTGCCATTTACACTTGAACCTGGGCAGTCTGTAAAGTGTGACATGGACCTTTCAGATGAATCACAAGTAGTCAAAACACATGCCGAGGTCCGCCACGCTCGAATCTTGCCTTACCAATGATGGCATGATCCCAGTAGTGAAACTGAAGTGTGGCCTTTACGTAGCTATTTCGTTCCACTGATTTTTCTCCCCCAGGTTAGGCCAGTTGTGTTTAACTGTAGAGAAACCAGCTGTGTTTAAGCCTAAGTTAGGAGCTATCTCAAGTCTGCCCTGCTCATGCTACAGAAATCTGCCGACTTCGTTCCCATGCCTGGATCCAGCACGGCTCATTCTAGATGAAAATACTAATTTACTGCCTATAGAAGCATAGTTTTTCTTGAATTGTATGCAAGATCCCACACTTAAAGGTCATTAAGAACAATTTTTTTAAAATACATTTGTGGAACAGATTCCTTTAATTCCAAGGTTAGGATTTTTATGATATACTAAAATGTGTTGGTGTTTGGAGTTTCTAACAGAAATCATTTCACTAAATTGTGTTCTCTATACATTAAGAGAAACTGATGCAGTAAGAACAGATGACCCATTTGCCATCTAAATAGAATAAAGTATAATTCTATTTGGTTTAAAAATATGAGCTGTATGCTCTCCAGGTGGCCTTTTGAATATAGAATTTTATAGTATTTGTGGGAGTAGTTTTTATTAACAGAACTAATATTTGCTCAACAAAAGTAGGTAATATAATGCAATCATTACTTTGGCCTCAAATTTATCTGGAGAGTGTAAGGGTAGAATTGAAATAAAAATAGCTGGCTGTAGCATATTGAATGTAACACGTTACTGTGTTAAAACATAATGAGGGATCAGTAATAAAACCATGATCTGTGTTAATATGCTCCGAAAAGTTTAGCTATTTCAAGGGCTTTGTATAAATAACAGGCATCTTAGCATATAAAAGAATTTCCCTTTCTCTTTTTTTAGATGCAATATTAGCAGCCTTTATATAAATATTTGGTGTTAGATCTTCCTGAACCGTTGATACTTTTGAGTTTTACCTGGGTGCCATACTGTTACCCTTTCCCCGCTGCCGCGAGCTCTGAGTGGCTGGATGGAGAGTGCTTCTTTGTGTACGCGGAGTTAAGGCTAGCTGCATTTGCAGCCTCCCGGACCCCTCCTCAGCAGACACCAGCACCGTACAGGGCGTGAAGATTGTGCCTGCTGAGTACTGTTGAAACAAACTCAGAGAGTTGTCTTCTCAGAGAGCATAATAGTGTGTGCCCATTCAATCTTTATTTTTAAGGAAATGCTTTCTAAATTTATTTCATGCAGGTTCTGTGTTAAACTTTACTTTTCCTTTGTTTAGAATATTAGCTGTGGTTAGAAGTTTCAGGACTTGTACTTTTCAAATGCTGTCCACCTGGATCATAGTTGTAGGATTTGACATGAAGATCATTAAATCCTGGAACTCTCGATCTTCACTGGGATTGCTCAGGCTTCGTCCCTGTTGACGTCCATAATTCTAAAGCCACTGGATGTTGTGGTCTTCAGCTTCTCTGATACCATTCGCCACTCCTTCCTCCTTCAAACTCCCTTTCCTTGTCTTCCAAAACTTTACTACTGATTTTTTTTTTGTTAGCTCTTTGCACCTGTCTTATCACCCCCCAAAATTTTGTGTCCCCCATGATTCTTTGCTCATTTTTCTTTTAATTCCACACTGCAATATGTTGGAGTAGCTTGTTAGAGTAACCTCAGCCATCATCTGTATGCAGGCAGTTCCTTCATAGTTGATATTTGCCTTGACCTCTTTTTCACTTTTCCTGTTCGTATACCTGACTACCTGCTGAACGTTTGCGCTTGAGTGCCGCACGAATGTCTCTTATTCACAGGTCCAAACTGACTTCAGCCACACTCCTGTCCTCCATCTCCTCTTCCTTTTCACATTACCCACCTTGGTGAAGGGCTTAGCCATCTACCCAAGTATCCAGAGCGAACTGGGGCCCGAAATCACCATGCCCTCCCCACCATCCCCATTTCCACACTCATTTAGTTATCAGGTCCTAAGCTTCTGTTGAGTCCTTCCCTTCCCCCCCCCTCCTTCTTTTTGGTGAGGAAGATTGGCCCTGAACTAACATCTGTTGCCAGTCTTTCTCTTTTGCTTGAGGAAGATTGTCCCTGAGCTAACATCTGCCCCAGGCTTCCTCTATTTTGTATGTGGGATGCTGCCACATCGTGGCTTGATGAATGGTGTAGGTCCACGCCTGGGACCCAAACCCACGAACCACAGGCCGCCAAAGCAAAGTGCAAGAATTTAACCACTATGCCACTGGGCCACCGCCCCCCCTGTTTTTATTGAGATCACATTGGTTTATAACATTACATAAATTTCTGGTGTACATCATTATATTCCAGCTTCTGTGTAGACTGCAACATGTTAAGTGTCCTCCTTGTCATTGCCTTAGGGGCTCTCATTTTACACTAGGATTTTTCTGGCCAAAACAGCCTCCAAATTTGACTTCCAGCCTCCTGCTTTCCACCCCTCCATGCTGCATCCTGCACAGGGCGGCCTAATAAAAATGGAAGCACTCCTCAGGCCATGCCTTTCCCTACAGCCTCTGTGCAACCTTCAGTATCCAGTGCACTCCCCCTGTGAGTTACCTACCATGTCCTCCTCTGTCCCCCTGCCACCCCAGGCTCTAGACATATAAATGACTCTGTGGCCGCATTTTCTCTCTCCTCGGTGCCTGTACACCTGCCACGCTGCCCCTCACTTTCTCTTGCAGCAGCTTAACAACCGAGGATATTTTAGCACAAAGCCCAAGCTCGCCTCCTCTTAGAAGTCCCCTTTAATTCCTCCGGAACTTCCTCCTCCCATCTCTACCCTAATTGCCCCTCCTGGGAATGTTCATGTCACTCATGTTTACTTCCTTCACAGAGTTTATTATACTTCATTTTAATCTTATGTGCGCATTTTTCCCATGTAAGGTAGCTTGTCTTATTCATCATCATATCCCAAGGACCAACCACAGATTCTGGCATTTTAGTAGACTCACAATGAATTTTTAAAACTTTATTTAGTGATTAAATCAATAAGCAAAAGAACTTTCTTGAAGAAGTAGGCATAGAAGTAAATCAATTAAGGAGAAAAATCAGGGTTTTTTTTTTTAATTGTGGTAAAATATGCATGACCTAAAATTTACCATTCTGATCATTTTTAAGTGTACAGTTCTGTGGCATTCACACTGTTGTGCAACCATCACCATCATCCATCTCCAGAACTTTTTCATCTTCCCCAGTTGAAACTCTGGATCCTTTAAATACCAACTCCCTGTTCGTCCCCCCAGCCCCTGGCTGCTACCATTCTACTTTCTGTCTCTGACTTTGACTACTCTAGGTACCTCACATAGTTAGGATCATACAATATTTGTCTTTATGCCTGGTTTATTAGCATAGGGTATTGAAAGTTCATTCATGCTGTAGCATGTGTCCAGATGTCCTTTCTGCCTTAGCTCGAGCTGCTGTAACAAAATCCCATAGTCTGGGTGGCTTACACAACAGACATTTATTTCTCGTGGTTCTGGAGGCTGGCAAGTCCAAGATCGAAGTTCCACAGATGTACTTCTTGGTGAGGACCCTCTTCCTGGCTCGCAGGCAGGTGCCTTCTCCCTGTGTCCTCACAGGACAGAAGGAGGAAGCTGTAGTCTCTCTTCCTCTTCTTATAGAGGCGCTCATCCCATCGTGGGGGCTCCACCCCAGGCCCTCATCTAAGCCTGGTTACCTCCCAAAGGACCCACCTCCTAATGTCATTAAACTGAGCGTTAGGGCTTCAGTGAATGAATTTGGGAGAGACACATTCAGTCCATAACCTTTTCTTTTTAAGGCTGAATAAATATTTCATTGTATGTATGGACCACGTTTTGTTTATCCATTCAGCCATCAGTAGACGCTGGGTAAATAAATTTATTTTTATAAAAATGAAGCCATAGGTAAAAGTGAAACACCATAGTGTGATAAAGATGTAGAATTAAAGCTATATTTAAGTAGAATTCTTTGACTTTTGTTGGTAAGGTTAGAGTACTCCTCTTTTAAAAGTATGTTACAGGTAAAGCTGTCTAAAATTGACTCAGTGAAATGTGAGTTGTTCTTGATTGAATTTCCTATGAAAGGTTTCAGATTGGTTGAAACTGAAACTGAGTTATGGTGTTTTATTTGTCAGCCAAGATCAGGCAGATCAGTGGAGGGCCGTTCCTGTCTTACACTCACCCACCTCTCAAGGCTCCTTTTACCCGACTCTTCAGAGGAGCGAACATAGTCTGACATCCACGTTGGGATTAGAGTTTAGATGATTTGCAAGTTCACGTCTTTAGATTATAGGTCAAAGATATTTTCTATTTAAGCATTCAGGAAGTGGGCACAGTGGCTTGAGCTTGGCATACCTCCCAGTTCCCTTCCCTCCGGAGTGACCCAGGGAATGAGATCAGAGTGCTCCAACATGGTCCCCAGCTCAGGCTCCTGAATTCCCTCATCGTTCCTCACGCCTTGAAAGTAGCCGCTCTGCGCTCAGTCTGGGGATGCGTTCCACATGGCTTCCTCCCAGCAGGCCACCAGTGTTTCAGTGTGACCCGCTGGGTAACTCCTGGAGGCCACCAGTGTTTTAGTGTGATGCCGGGAAACTCCGAGAGGTGCCAGGAGTGCAGGCTCTGCAGTCCAGGGGCCTTGATTCACATCCTGTCCCCACCCCTTGCGAGTGACGTGACAGTGGGTAGTTCATTATCCTCTCCACACTTGGGTGTCCCCACCAATCAAATGGAGCACTAGCCCCGCCTCTCAGAGTCGCTGTGAAGATTCCCTGAGGTTAGTAACTAAATATATATCTAGTTACTCTCTGTCCAGTCTGAGCTCTTGGGACAGGCCCGACACATAGTGAGGCTTAGGACATGGCAGTCGCTGTTCGTCATTTTCTAGATGCTCTTCCAAACACAGCTCTGTGGAAGTGAAACAGCTGGTTGGAATTGGGTACTCTGGGGCTGTGGGTGGGGCCTGCCAGCCTGGGCCGATGAGTCCGTCTTCAGCCTGATCTAGGCTATGAGTGGGTCAGAGCCTGCAGGAGCAAGCTGTGCTGTCTGCAGCCACAGTGTCATGGTTAACCTTGGTGAGACAGAGAGGATGAATTCAGGAGGCCTGCTGTGCTGACACCGTCATGGTGAACTGAGCAGTTGCAGAAGTTGTAGGAAATTCTGCAAAAACCATCCGTGCAAATTCGAATGGACCTTAGAGATGATCTTGTGAAGAGCAGTTGTGTTCTGGGAAGATCAGTAAGGTAGCATGTGGTCCTCCTCCTCTGCATGTCCCTAGGCAGTGGGGTCTTGCCCTCCTACCCAGCTTGAAGGGGGTGTTCTGCATTAGGATCGCCCAGGGAGGCCTGGCCTGGTCACACCTTATGGGAGGGTCTGTAAGGGCCCACAGTGGCCCTGGGGCTTCCTCAGCTCCCCACCACTGACAACACACACAACATGGGGAAGGCCCTCCCAGAAGCCAGAGCAAACATGTATCCTGCTGTAACCCTCCTCCTCGTGGAGAAGGGACTAGGCCCCTTGCCTGATGGGGGCCCATGAGCTACGTGGACTCATTTATCATTGGGAATTTAAATAACTCTCAGAGGAGAAGAGGTATACTCTTCTGCTCCCGTATATTAGAAACCACTGACATTTTTCTTTAAGATTTGTTGATTGCACAACACGTATATCAACTTGTGGAAATTAGTGATAATTAAGACAAATTAGCTACCTAGACCCACTCCCACAATCATCAGTGTGAAATTTTCCCATAAGCCTCTTGTTCAGAGCCCCAGACAACGAACAGTCTGACTGAGGTCTGCTTCCACTCAGGAAAATCCCTCTGTATGATGACAGAGGGGCATTTGGGATCTGCCTGTCATAAAGTGCTTGCCGAGAAAAGTGGGTGGGTTTCCTTTTTACCTGCAGGAACAGTTGCTGTGAAATAATGAGATGGACGGCGTGTCCTTAGGGCTGGTCAGCAGTTGAACTGATCTCTTCACCCAAGTGGGTGTGTTTCTGTGGGTCGGGTGTTTGTGCTCTGACTGCGGGGCTCTCAGCCGGTGGCCGTACCGCAAGAGGGCTTGCTTCAGGCCACATAAAGGTGGCCATGGACTATTTGTTCTGGGTGCACTTCTTTAGGATCTGCAGGCTTATTTTAGGGAACATAGCACAAATACACAAGGAGGGGTGGCAGGAGAGGGGGTTTTCTCGCATGCCTGTGGCCCTGCTGGCACGTGCATGCCCACCGGTCCCCACTCCTGGAGAGAGTCAGAATCCAGCCTAATTAAGTAGCCTGTAGTCCCCCAGTCTGTCACTTCTTGTCTGACTTTTGTAGTTTCCCATTATATCATTATATCATTTAAATGACAAATGGTGATGGCATACGAAGTGGCGCAAAACAGAAGTAAGGATGTGGAAGTCGAGTTCGCACAGCCCTGAACCGTGGGCAGCAGTATGCGCTTGTCAAGTAATTGGTGGAACTAGTTTACAAATGGTTTGACTTTGTTGCAGGATTCACACTCTCTGAAAGCCGGGAGCATTAGCACTGATAGAACTCTGTGGGAGAGGAAAGTAAGTTGGGCGGCGGTGGTTTTCTCTTCCCCTGGCTTCAGGCAGTGGTTCAGGGGCGGCGGGGGGAAGGTGCACTTGGGCAGCCGCTCCGTGCAGAGGCAGCCGGATGTGCCGTCTTTCAGCTTCTACTTCCCTTGTTTTTGTTTGTATGGTGGGATGGAGAATGAATTTATTTTGTTTAGTTTTTTCTAGTCTTTAAAATCCTAGCCTGCCAAAAAAAAACAACTTAGCTTCTCACCAAAGGATTGGGTTGGGGCTTCTTTTCATGAAGCATTGGTGAATATTGGCAGATAGGACCAATCAAAGAGGTTAGTATTCGTGGTGAACTAATGGGTTCTTATCTATCCGCATATCTCTCAAATTTAAAATTTTTTTTCATCAGTTTTCTTGTACCTTGGCAGAAAAAGTGAAAAAGGACATTATTTGGGCATTCCCTCTTATGCCTGCTGTCCCGGGTTCTACGGGCTCAGCTCTGAGCACACCACTGCTGTCCCGGGTTCTACGGGCTCAGTTCTGAGCACACCACTGCTCTGCTGCAGAACCTCCTGTGTTTCCTGGGTACCTGGCAGATGAAGTTGGTGCTTCCTCAGCTGGCTGTACAAAGGCTCACCCTGCAAGGCCCACTCATCCTTCTGTTAACAGGCCCCAGCAGTCTCTCACCTGTCTAGTGCTCCAGCCTAACTTGTCATCATAGGTGGCCACATGCACCCTCACATTCCCACATCCTAACTTCTAGCTTCTGTGAAGATCCTTGGTTTCCTACAAGACCCGTCTCAAATACATTTGTTCATAAAGCTTCCTTTCCTCTAGGTTTCCCAACAAGATTTGACTTGTAACCTGCCTGAGCCCCTCTACACTCCGTTTATACTGCTCTCATGACAGTTACATTTTACTTGAAAATTATAGGTAGCTATTACTGAGCTCTTATTCTGTGCCAAGCTCTGTTCAAAGTCCGTGTGAGTTTTATCAGTTAATCCACCCAACAACCCAATAAGTTCGTTACTCTTTACCCCTTTTACAGATAAGGATGCCCAGGGATTGAAAGATAAAATAATTTAATTTGTTCAAAGTCATAGCTGGTTAGTGGTGGAGCTGAGGTTAGCATCAAGGCCATCAGACTCCAGTGCCCTATCTTAGCTGCCATGCTACATGAAGGAAATCCACCACCATACCTAGATGCCATCCAAGAAATACTTCCTGGCGAGTGCATGCATGTTTGTATGCTGAGGGGGCCCAGTCATATGTGCTGCAGTCAGGACCAGCTTCATGGGCGTGCAGCCTGAGCAGTTGCACTGGGCCCCCACACTTAGAAGGATCCATGCTGAGTTTAATGCTCTGCTGTCACCATCTTGAAATTGTAGTGCTGTGTCAATGAGGGGGCCCACATTCTCATTTTGCACTTAGTCCCACAAATTATGTAGCTGGTCCTGTGTGCAATCTATTTTTGTTTTTTGTTCTTTATAATCATCTACGATATAAAATTGACTCTTCTCGAGAGGCACCCATGATGTATGCCGGGCTGTGAACTTCTAACAGCTTGCCAGCAGCTGTGAAGTGATGCTCCATTGATCTCAGTGTGATGAATTGCTGTATTTTCCTAACTGTACAAGAGTTATTCTTGTTGTAAATTGACCTTGTCATAGGAGACTCATCAGAACAGGATTTCACAATCCAGTCTGAACAGCTGATAGGAATTGTATGGTGAGGAAACCAGGGGTAGCTGTGGTTCACAAAGGCCACAGTGGGAGGAGGTGGTGAGTTGCTTGAATTTGAAGACAGCTTGTTCAAAGTCTGTTCTGGGTATAGCATCCAAATTACATTACCTTGAATCATTTTAGAGACCTTTTTTTTTTGACATAATTCTGGAAGAATCCTAGTTGATCTACATTACTGAAGACAGACTAACTTGATCCTGTTCCATGGTGAATAGTGTTTTAATTGCTGAGTTGTGGTAAAATGCTGTGCTTAATTATGGACCTAATTTGTCAATCGTTGCTCCTGTTTGAAACCCTCTCAGTTGTTTTGACCATCATTCCACTGTTTGCGCTTGAGCTGCAGAGGGCCTTAGCTCCTTGGACATATCTAAGCGGTGCTATCACTTTGGAGTAAAAAGCGGGAAATAGAGGCATAATTAAACTTACTACTCAAGAAAAGTTTTATCATCAGCTCCTCAGATACCGAGAATTCTTTATCCATAAATTGATAAATTATAATCACCATCTGGAGAGATCAATTTAATAAGAATCTATTAATGTTAATACCATATGTGTAGTCCTGTGAGTTGATTCATGAGAAGGGTGTGGTGGGAACAGGGGTTATTTTATTAGAAATAGGGGAATTTTTTTTGACAGTTCTCTTCTCCCTTTTATCCTGGTGTGAGAATGCTCTGGAAAAATGAGGAACTGATATTGATCTTGGACGGTCCCTTCCTAAATGTCCATCCCCTTCAACTCTTTGTTTTCATTTCAATGAAACGCACTGCGTATAAATGAAAAGCTGGTGTTAAGTGTAGTCTTGCAGACTGTGGAGGTATTGTCTCCTGGGCTGATGATCATGACTTTCAGTTGCTGCATCTTTGTACAATGAAAAAGCCCTGGTGTTTTATTTCTGCAGAGGGAAGTGATAAGCAGCCCCAGAGAATATTCACTGTCAGTTACTTTAAAAACACTTAGTTATTTCTTGGCTACACTTAGACAAATGTAGGGAAGAGAATCTACTGAAATTAGTGCTAAAAGGTTTGGAAATTTCCTTTCTGACAGTGACCAGAGAATTTTTTTAAAAAGATGTTTCCTTATATTCCACAGAATTGAAAGATCTCACAGCAATTGAAAGATGTATTAATCTTAGGCCTCTAAACCTGTTTGGGCTTTAACATCCAGAATGTCCAGGACTCGTTAAGACTAAGAGAGAGTAGAAAGATCTGGGTTTATCTCAAAAGAGAAGAAAAGATTTGTGATCTTGCACTAACCCTTCACTGGCCTCAGCAACCTTTAAAATAGAGCGGGTGGAGGGGACAGAGCAAGAGGCCAGCATGCTGGCTTCCTATTCAGGCCAACGTGGGGGCTACTTTTTTCCAAGGTGGCAGGACAGCAACCAGCCCAACTTCCAGTAGTGATCTATCTCCGGCAGAAGTGGCCAGCCAGCGCCTGGCAGGCGGTACCTCCCACTCCCTGAGCTAGGTCTATTCTCAAATAATATTGTGTGATGGTATCGCATGCACAGTATTTGGAAAAGAGTAAGTCATCAGAATAAGGGATAATTCTGACATTTTTTTGCCCACTACACATACGTCTAGAGTCGTAAAAACATTTGGGTGGCATTCCATGAATTGCTGTATGTGTGTTCTGTGTGTGTGAACAGTAGGGAAACAAAGCCGCTATTGAGTTATATAAATGCAGAAAAGGGATGGGAATGAATGCCGGCCTTCTGGAAATGCTATTTTTTCCCTTTGGGATAACTCCAGCAACCAAGTAGAATTTTCTGATACATTTGCCAAATAAAAGAGCTTAGGTTGAGAACTAACATGAGATATTTTTTAGCTTAATGTCTGTTTTGGAGAGCAGGGTAAGAAAAGCAAGCTCTAAATATAAATATAAAAGTTACATCTTGACTTTTCTTATGGAATCATATTGTTGCTTCCCATAGAAGCAGAAACACTTTAACTTTCACCATAAATATAATTCATTGGCATGACTTATTTACTCTGAGAAAAATTACAAAGTCATCGGGCCCCCAGGTGTTGCATTGACCCCAACCACGTTAACATTCTACTGCCGTCTCCTTTTTTCCCATCTTCTGAAACACCTCCTCCTTTGCACAGTAAGGACGTCAGAGCAGCTAAAAGACGAGACTGGATTTGAAGTTTCTCTATTCAGTGCCTGTAAAGCCAGACTCTTAGGGCAGAAAGGAGTGTGGTCTCTTGTTGTATTTGCATTCATGCTGTGTCTTAATCTTTACCTGGTTGTCTTTACCTACCCCTCCCGTACCCTTCCAATTCCTTCAGAATAAATAGTGAGAAACTTGGGAGACGTCTTCATGGAAAAGAATACAGGGATAACTGTTTTATGGTACCCAGATAAATATCTTAATCTTTCTCATCAAAACACGTTGCCCAAAGTAGGGATGAGCTAGTGTTCTGAGAACCTACTAGTCTCTGACACCACCATAGCTGCCCACACATGCCCCCCTCCTGAGCCTGGCGTGCTCATGAGGATGCCAGCCCTGTGGTTAGCCCATATTTCTCCAAGTCTGTATGGCAATAACAAGATTGCTCATGGTAGTCGGGGAGCTTAGGAACTCTGCCTCTTTTACTAGCTTCTCATCACATTGCCCAGGGACCTAGCATCCTTGGTGTCCTTATTTGCCCATTTCACACCACCAGAGTAGGCATTGTTACTTAAGTCCTTTTGCCATTACATGTCAGATTGATGATATGCACAAGGGTGTCTGGAGTAATTCCGTCATCCTTTTTTCTCATGTTTAAGAAAGCATAACTTTGAATCTGTTATAATGGTTTTGGCAAATTAGTCAAAAACTTTGGCACTTTATTATTAGTTGAAAACCCCTGGCTTGGGGCATCTGAAGTAACTGTGGGCCCTTATCCTGAGCCCACCTACTGTTCTTCATCTTCTCCGCTGCTAATACGGATTCTCCTTCATTCTTGTGTTAAGCAACAAGAGACGTGAAGATAAATAAGGCTCAGTCCTGCCCCTTAAGGACAGAATCTAAATAGGGAGATAGACACCCGTGAAACTAACCACTCTATAGGATGTGCTATAATGGTGCAAAGAACAGACTGTCGTGGAACTCGAGGAGTTCTAATTAATCTGTGAATTCGGAGATATGATATTGGAATTAGGCCTTGGAGAAAAAGGGTTTTATGTGAGTAAAAAAGGGGAAAGGCATTCCTGGCAGAGAGGACAAGATGAATAAAGGTATGAATATGGTGGGTGAGCTTGAACTAGGGCATGCTGAATGTGCCCAGAATGCAGGGTGCATGGAGGCAGGTAAAGGGCATGGAGATGAGGATGGGCTTGAGTGAGATGGTCCAAGGCCTGGAAGAGAGTGCCAGGCATTTGGTCCTCTCTCCTGTAGGCAGAGGGAAGCTGTGATGGAGAGGCTGTCAGCAGTCAGATGACCTGGGATGGTGGGGGGATTGGAGGTGTGGGGTGGACAGAGCCCAGAAGTGGGAAGACAGAGCTCTGTTGTACTGATCCAGGCTGGGGGGAGGGGGCACGGGGGAGGAGGTTGGGGACAATCAGCAGGTTGGAGACCAGTTATCTGCTTTGTCTCTGGGTTTTCAAGACTAGCACCCAGGATGCCTGACACATAGTTTGTGCTCACTAAATGGTTGAACTTATTAGACCAATTGACTGTGGAAGATGAGGAAAGGGGAGGGAAAAAATGTCTTCGAAGTGTTTAGCTTGAGAGAACAAATATGGGAGGGATAGATTTGGGGTGTTGGGAGGTGGGGAAATGGAAAAAATCTGTTAGGTTTCAGGAGGCTTCATTTGAATTGCTGGTGAGGGTGTTTAATAGAGATATCTAGGAAACAGCTGGAGATGTCAGGTTTCTCTCTGAGGGGAAAGATCTGGCACTGAAGTCAGAGATCTTCCCCTTGGGCATAGAAGGATGTGGGAGTTAGACCTTTTTTTTTAAATTTTTGGTGAGGAAGATTGACTGTGAGCTAACATCCGTTGCCAATCTTCCTCTTTTATTTATTTATTTTTTTGGTTTGTTTTGTTTTTAAGGAAGATTAGCCCTGAGCTAACATCTGCCACCAATCCTCCTCCTTTTGCTGAGGAAGACTGGCCCTGAGCTAACATCCGTGCCTGTCTTTCTCTACTTTATATGTGGACGCCTACCACAGCATGGCTTGACAAATGGAGCATAGTTCCACACCCGGGATCCAAACCAGCGAACCCCAGGCTGCTGAAGCGGAACCTGTGAACTTAACCGCTGTGCCACCGGGCCAGCCCCAGCCAGTCCTCCTCCTTTTGGTTGAAGAAGATTCGCCCTGAGCTAACATCCATGCTAGTCTTCCTCTATTTTGTATGTGGGTCGCTGCCAGAGCGTGGCTTGATGAGTGGTGTAGGTCCACACCCAGGATCCAAACCCATGAACCCAGACCACCGAAGTAGAGTGCACCAAATTTAACCACTACGCCACCAAGCCAGCCCTTGGGAGTTATACTTTTTATTATCCATCTTTATTCTTTTTCTGTTAGAAAAGCTTGGGGCTGGCCTGGTGGCACAGCGGTTAAGTGCACACGTTCCACTTCAGCAGCCCAGGGTTCACCGGTTCGGATCCTGGGTGCAGACGTGGCACCTCGTGGCAAGCCATGCTGTGGCAGGTGTCCCACATATAAAGTAGAGGAAGATGGGCATGGATGTTAGCTCATGGCCAGTCTTCCTCAGCAAAAAGGAAGATTGGCAGATGTTAGCTCAGGGCTAATCTTCCTCAAAAACAAAAAAGAGAAGAAAAAGAAAAGCTTCTCATTGTGATTCTGTTATTCTTTCTTTCAACTTCCTATCCGTGAAACCCCATCCTGCCCTGTGACAGAAGGTTCATAGGTTCACTGTATTTCAGTAAATCAGGTTCTGTCCCAAAGCTTCAGGACTGTGGCTTAAGTATAAGACACCTTACGTGCAAAATCATCTGACCATGCAGACCCACTGCAAGCTGTCCTATTAAGAAAAGGAAACTCAGCCTTCTATAGGGGACAGCAGTAATTTAGCATGGAGTACAGTGGACTTAGAAGCAAGAGGCCTGACTTACTGAACAAATGACTTTGATTCCACTCCCTCAGGTGTAAAATGGAAATGGCCTGCCCTGCTGCAAGGGTCAAATGACGTGTGCCAGCGTTTGCTTCTGGAAATCAAAGAGGTTTCGTTTACACCTAGTCACAGTTGTCAGCATCACTTACTGATATCTGAGCAGTTGCCCCATTGCCGACTGGAGTGGAGGAGGTCGAGGGAGATAAACATCTGTCCTGACCACAAAGCTCTGGTTTCCATGTCGAGAGCCAGTCACCAGGGCGAAGGATCCACAGCTTTAGAAACAGATGTGTTAGGTGGCCATGTGGAGCACGCTCTACTGTGATATTATATAAATCAGGCAATTCCAATTAAATTCAACAACCGCAATTCTAGGCATTTTTTTCTTGGAGGTTTTTATATGGTGATGTTACTATCAATCACATTTATAAATACTAAATAGCAAAATCTGAATATTCATTCCAGACTTTGAGTAATAAAATTGGGAAACAAAGACGCATGCAAAGAATGTACCAGTCTCGCTGTGGTCATATACTGTGGGAGACCCATGTGAAAAACTGGAATTAATTGCTGTGTTAGTATCTCTGGGGCTCAGTTATCCTCTGACTGCCGTACAAGGAACTGCATAAGCAATTCAGCCATTGAATTCTGGCAGCCTGTGGAAACATACATGGTTTCTTCCCCCTGTTATTTTTTTGATGCCACCAGCCCCTGCCCCCTTCAAGGCAGTGTTCCAGCTGTTTCCTTAGGGAGTAGTTTCATAGGAAAGTTTCTTTTGTAGGCTTCCAACTGGCTTCATTTTCACTATCTCCATGAAGTCACTGTCTTTGTCGCATTTGTATGAAATTATCCAGCATGCGTTGCGTTAGGATTTTCTCTGTAAATTGTTGACTTCGTATTCTGGTTTGCACACGCAGGCTGTCTCCTGGATCAGACATCTATGTGACGGTCTCATCCATGGCTTTAGCAAGATCCCAGCAGTGTCGAAACTCCCCTAGCAGCCTATCTTCGTCCAGCGAGACTGGCTCTGGTGGGGGCACTTACAGGCAAAAATCCATGCCCGAAGGGTAGGTATGCCTTTGGCCCCATTGTGGACGGTCCTGGTTGACATCACTGTCTTTCATCTGTAATTCAGACATGTGAAGTGATTTCCATTCAGCCAGCCTTGATCAGTTTACAAAAGAGCAAAAGGGAAAATGTGGTTGATATTCCAGATAGAAAAATGTTTTAATGGCTGGTTCAGAAGTCTATCATTTTCTAATCTCTAAGGACACAATGGTAGAGAAATTAAATTACATCAGTTTCTGTGTTATAGATACCGTCTAGTTTCATAGTACAGATTTTGTCACTTCTTAATATTTCATCCAGAGTGATCTCAGTAGTATATTGCTTGTGCTGGAGTTTGTATTGTCGTTAAAGTAGGGGAAATGATCTTCATATCCAAAGCTTAAAATTATTCTTCTCACATTTCAAAAATCCTCTGTGATTTCAGCCTGTGAGTTGTTTGGTTTTTTTTTTTTAAATCTTGTTTGAAAGCACTAAACACCCAAAAGTAACTATTTACTTCTAACAAGACTTACCAAGTAAAAAGCTAAATATACATAATTTTACAGTCTACTAAAAAGGGGGAAAAAACCTGGAATGTCTGAAGCTGGGAAGTAATTAGCAACAAAACATTACTTGGCACACACAAGCCACCTTTGCCCAGAGGAAGAGGACCCCCACGCCTCAATAGCTCTCTGGGGAAGCCAACAAAGAACTCGAACCATTTGAAAATCAAATGTGAGGTGTTTGAAAAAACCTGATGTTTCAGGTCCAGCCTGGTGGCGGAGCGGTTAAGTTTGCGTGCTCTGCTTTGGTGGCCCAGGGTTTGCAGGTTCAGATCCCAGGCATGGGCCTACACCACTCATCAAGCCATGCTGTGGCAGTATCCCATGTACAAAATTGAGGAAGATTGGCACAGATGTTGGCTCAGGGCCAAGCTTCCTCACCAAAACAAAGCCAAAAAACCTGATGTTTCTAGCCTAAGTTTTCCCCAAATATATTTTTAACAAATGCACACATGATTTATTTACTTTCTTGAGATTTTAACGTGTTATAAAAGAATCACGCTTACTAAGAATACCTTCATTATGGGTATTTTTTATCCTATACTATTTTGTTGGGTTTTACAGCTATTAAGTATGATTTTGTTGTTGTTAAACGTTTATGCTAGCAGAAAGTAGATAATAAAACCACTGTAAAATATGCTTCCCTCCCTCGCCCCCAAATGTCTCCCTCAGGATTCCTGGGTTTCATATCTAACATGCACGTTTCTTATTTTAATTACTTTAGTGACAATTAGAAAAATATTTCAGCTCTTATTCATGACTCCCTGCAAAAGGTTTTAGGAGTTTAGTAGTAGTGGTATAGCACACCACGAGCCCAACGAATTATTTCTTGTTTGAATTAGTAGATTTTAAACGTCTTGGTTTGACTTCAAAAGTAAGAATTCACTGCAACTTTAGTGTTAGTACAGCAATCAAATATAAATGAGCTAACAACAACCAAAAAGCGTCATTTTCTCCTAATGAATTAAAGTGATGATAAACTTTAAAAGTATACCCAAACCTAAGTTGAAACATGGTTGTTTTGGGGAATATTAATGTTAGACATGTGGGTCCAGGGCCCGTGCCGCACAGTGTTTTTAATGAGGTGATAGGTATTGAACTTGACATCTAATCCCCACCCTGCCCCACGTAGTGTTAAGGGTTTCTCCCATTGTTTGTGAGGTTATCAGTGATTGTTTGTTATACAGTATAACATTTTTTTTTTTTAACCCGGGGCAATTTGTTACAAGATGATGCTGATACAAGGCTTTCCTCTCGATCCTAAGCAGTTTTTGCCTCTATCACTGATGCAAGAGACGGTGGTTCACTGTCTGACTCACATGCGTTGCTCAGAGTCCAGGTTTGATCCTAAAGTTCCCCTCGGCAAGGGAAAAGTGGTTCCCTCTACTCTACACCTTAGCCAGTAAGACCAGACATGTAAGGTTGACAGTGAAGCAGGAGCGTGTGTGGTCTGCTGCGAGCTCACTAAAGTTACGCTTGGCGAAGCTCGAAAGCATGGGCTAAGAACAATAGGTCAGGACACAGTTGTTATCCATAAATGTAACCTGTTCCTTTGTTGTCCTCCCTCCACTTCAGTGGGCCCGCTGTCTGCGTGGGTCTGATTTGTGCCTGCCCACTTGCTGGTGTGAGGATGTTGAGACCATCCATGGCAGTTGAGAAGTGAAATTTAATAGGGTGGTGAATAATACCTGCTCGACTTAAATTCAGGAGCAGGGAGGGGCACCTGCACAAGCTTAGCATGGGAATGGGAGGTAGTTAAAAAGCGATGCTGTTGAAGACATACGGTCTGTTCTACCACCGTTGGAGGTTTAGTTTTCGGCCACACATGTTGAGGAATGTGGACGAGGCAGGGCGTGTCCAGAGGGAGCGATGGATGCCGTAGATGAGGCCTCGGGAGACCATGGTGTGAGAAACAGAACTGAGGATGTACAACGTGAAGATGAGAATTGTGGAGGCGAGGAGGCCACCAAAGCTTCCTTCCGGCACTCTTAGATGAGGGACTAAACTTGTCTGTGAGGGCAGCTGAGACCAACAGACGAAAGTTACAGAGAAGTTTCCAGCCCAGCATGAGGAAGCTCTTTCAAAGCCGTCAGCCCTCTCTGGAGAGCAGTGGGCTGGCTCACGAGGTAGAGAGTTCTTGGTCACTGAACATGTTTCGTGTATCAGCCAAATGATTGCTTAAAAACTCCTTCAGATCTGGACTGTGACTCCTAATCCATTAAATGCTCTTTCGAAGAGGGGCACGGAGGGAAATAGGAACAGGTTTTGTCTGAGCTGCTCAGGGACGGCATCTTCGTGTCTCTAATACCCTGGCACACAGTAAATGAGGGGTGCGTGCGAGAACTGAAAGTAAAAATTCGTTGGATGAAAATGTGTTTCAAGGCAGAATTTAAGGACAGCCTTACTTTACTGTTTATTTAAAACCAGACAGCCAGAAAAATGTTTGGCTTTAAATTCAGAGGTTTAAAAACTTGTCTTTAGCTTCCACTGCTTCCAAGAGTAAAAGCAAGATTAGAATCCATTTCTAACTTTTATCTCTGTGCCTTTTTGAAAAAAGTCCTAATTTAGTGCAAACTTTGAATAGGATCATAGGGCCAGTTCAAGGATATTTACTGTCCTAAACTAAACAAGAATCTTACTTAGGGAAGAGATGGCAAAGAGCAGAATTAGTGAAATTTTTTCTTGAAATGAGCATCTTTAATGAAGCTTTCATAAATCAAGGTTTTTGTTCGTTTTTAATAATGGAGGTAACTGTTTAGTGAGGATCATGATCGAGTTTGTAAGCAATTGTCATTTGTGCAGAAGTACCTAGGAGAGACCATAGTGTTAGTTTTATTAAAATATTTTATGGCCTTCTCTACTTGGCAAATGCTTGTATGTGGATGCTTCTCCCTGAATCCATATAGTGGAATTGCCATTTTACAGGTGAAGAAATGGAGACAAGGTGCCGGCCTGGTGGCGTAGTGGTTAAGTATGCACACTCTGCTTCAGCAGCCCAGGGTTCACAGGTTTGGATCCCAGGCGCAGGCCCAGCACAGCTCATCAAGCCACGCTGTGGCAGTGTGCCACATAAAATAGAGGAAGATGGGCACAGATGTTAGCTCAGCAACAGTCTTCCTCAAGCAAAAAGAGAAAGTTTGGCAACAGATGTTAGCTCAGGGCCGATCTTCCTCACAAAAAAAGAAAAAGAAAGAAAGAAAGAAATGGAGACAAAACCAGAGTGACCTTGGGTGGGGGAGCTGGACTTGGCTCTGGGTCTCCTCCCCCTGATCCCCTGCTCTTTCCAGTGCACCCCTTGGTCTCCTCATGCGATTATCAGTTTGTACCAAATAAGACAGCCATCACGTGCATCAGTTAATTCAGGCCCGGTTTAGTGTTTTATTGTGTACATTACTCATACTCATTAGTAACCCCACACAAATTTGTAAATTTCCACAGGAATCTTTGAGTTCAACACCCTTTTCCCTGGGCTCAGTCAGTATTTACTTTGCTGATACTGCTAATCAAGGCATATGCTTTTAATTAAGCATATATTATATTACTATTATTCTACACAGGGAAAAATAAAACTGGCTCATTAAATAGCTAAATGTTCTCTCCAGAAATAGACATTTGTCCCTATATATGCCCGTTTACCTACTTCTAAATTGCCCCTCCCAAAGGCAATTTAAAATTTATACATTGTGAAAGTGGTCTCTGTGTAAGGTAAGTGATAGAAGTGTTTCAGACTGTAGCGCAAGTACTCAGAAAATACTTGTTCCAAGAATGAATGGTTTAGGGGTTTAGCAGATTACCAAGTTAAGAGAAACCTCTGAAATGTACTCATTGCTAGATGTACATGGAACATTAGGCTGGTGAAATCTTTCCTTTGGCTGTGAATGACATTCTGAACTTGACTACCCAAAGGCTAAAAGATTTTGGTTTCTTAGTCTATACATCTTAGGGTAGCTCACTCCTCATGGCTCTGGCCCTTGTTTACAGCTTATACACTTAGTGTACATACTTTTCTGAAGAGAGGAATGTATATTGACCATAACAAGATACATCGTTCTGCACCCATGTACACCTGCACAAGGATGTGTGCGCAAGTCCAGACATGTAAGCAAAACTAGTAGTACCTGTCATTAGAGTTCAGTTCATTACACCCAGGACTACTTTCCCTTTCTGGGTGAGGTCCCTGATGTCGTCTTTGCCTTTGTCTGGGGAAATTGCCACAGGTTCGGAGTGAGCCGCAGATCCCCAGCCTCCATTGACAGGCAGAACACCCAGTCAGATATTGGTGGCAGCGGAAAATCCACACCCAGCTGGCAAAGAAGTGAAGATAGCATTGCCGACCAGATGGGTAAGTAACTAATTTCTACAAAAAGCAAGTTGCTTTTATCCCAAGGTGACTTTGGCCACTTCTTGATGTCATTAAAACATTCGGTTATATAATACAGCCCTGGTTAATAAATGTGAGTGAGAGTTCAGTCTCGGTTAGATTATGTGTAAATAAAAGCGACATGTAAGACCCGAGAGAAAAGTCAAGGAATTCTAACTGACCCCGAAATTCAAAACAGAAAGGACCTAGGAATTATTTTCAGCACCGGGATTCAAATGCCAGACTTCCAAACCACATGTGTCCTAAGTACCTCCCTCCCCCTTGTGTGTTTGTCTGTTTTTGCCTAGGATAAGTGCCCTGAGAGATTCCTTGATATTCTTAATGTCAAGTAGAAAAAAAGGAAACTATGTGCAAAGTGGGCAAGAGGTACAGTTGTTGTTGAGTCCCGTCTGTAGCTTGGTCAGATCTCTCTCCTCCTCAGATGCACCCCCAGCCCCCAGCCCCGCCCTCACCCCCGTCTGCTCTTAAGCTGTCAGCTGAGGACATGTCTTCGCAGCATGAAACAGCTGGGTGGGAAAGGCTTGCATTAGTGAGCCTTCGTTTGGGTTTCTGGCACGCCGCTCGCTCGCTCTCTCTTTCTGAGCAGTTGTTCTCCTATGACACTAGTTGATACAGTAAAGTTTTCCCATGAAACAAGATTAAGTTTCAACACAGCAGCATCAACACAGTTGATTTAGTATTAACACAGTTGATACAACAGGGACCTGAATATAGACTGTTATGGGGGTTCCCCCCCCCCATTTATCTTATTTTTGGTAGTATTACCATCAATATGGGATAAAAAGAAGCAATTTTCAGGGCTGAGAAAGATAAACTTTTAAGGCAAAGACCCATCTTTTTATCTTCTCTGCAAACGCCTTGTTTTATTGTGTTTTAATGACTGTGCCCATGTAGCTGTACTACCCGTGCACGTAGGAGGGAGTGGAGATGCGTTCAGCTAAGCCAGTAGTTGAGGAAGAGAAATTTAATTCTTAGCTTCTGAAGATATGCTTTGTTCCAGCAACTTCAGTGAGATGTGCCTTGTTATTGAAGCCATCTGTCATTCTCTTACTCCCATCCCACCCACCCCAACACAAAAAACCTGAGCATATTCGGATCTGCTGTTCTGCTCCTGACAGAATGTTTTTAATCCCATATGTTTTGATACTGTTGAGATGGTAACGACACATGTGCAAAGGATCCCTTCTTCAGCATGACTTTGGCAGCTTTTTTTGGCTCCTAGTGCAGGCTTTGAGCAAAGCTGCCAGCAAGCCCTTTGTGCGGTGTTCAGTGTCACACTTCCCACTCATGTGAAGTCACTCGGGGAATGAAAAGGGATCCTGGGACTGGAAAGGGTAATTATAAGGTTCGTCCTAGACTGTATTCATTCTTTCACATAAGCCCTCCTCTAGTCTTTTTTTCCTCGCATCCACTTTAGTTTAGTGGCATCCCACTCTTAATAGATAAGACTCTGAAATTAATATCAGTGAATCTTTTTAACACATTTGTTCATCCTTTTAGTAAGGTGTACCTTTTTTTTTTTCCTTAATAAGATACCCCTAGAACCTTCCAGAGAAACCTTTTTTACCAAGTGGTGGCTTTTCTCTATCTAAAATCTAAGGCTTCAAATAAAAAGTTAACTTTTTATTTATAAAAATAAATTTTTATAATTTTGACATTCTAGCATTTTAGAATAACCCAGACTTTTCTAGTTGGCATATCAGAATCTGGGGCTTAGTTGGTATAAATCACGCTAGGGAGAAATCAAGAAAAATCATTGTTATATTCTCATGACTGAGTACACTCTATCGAGTGTATAAAGGGCTGCCCTTTGTGCACTCATTTTGTAAGAACAAAATTCCCTAATGACATGCAGGTCACTGGTTGAAAATGTTGAGAGATTCTTATTTGTTAGCCAGACCCACTTGTCTTTGTACATCCGTCCGTTATAAACTGGTACCCCAGTGGAGACGAGGAATTTAGCTGCTTAATTGGCTCACTCATCTCAGTGGATGTCGGTTTTTCTGCCTCTCTACTTTTGGAAATGGTTGAGAGAGTCAGAGTCTGTTGCCCAGTCCTTTACGTGTTAGGAATGGTGTCGCAGAAGTCCAGAATTGTTGCTGTTAGCCGTAGGTGTGTTAAAGAAGCTAGATCGCTTACCCGTCACCTTTGGAACCCCATCTTGAACGCCAGCTTGGAGTCCAAAAGGAAGCAATTGTTTTAAGTAAACTAGTTGCTGTGTGTCTTTTCTGTTGTGCTTAGCTTACAGTTATAGAGGACCTCAGGATTTCAATTCTTTTGTCCTCGAGCAGCATGAATATACAGGTAAAATATTTCCAAAGTGTCATGGTAAGTAACACGTGATTGCATCCATGCCTGTCCAGGTAACGTAGACCAAGCTAGGTTAGCCACACTTCGCAATGAATGAATTTCATAAATTTAATCCATATATTCTAGACTTTCCCGCCCAAACCAAAAGTTGATTCCTAACTCTGCCGCGTTGTTCATGGCCTTTGATTTGGTGGTACTTGGCTATGCTAATGTGTATGATGTGACACGTTGTCACCATCTGCAAGCTTTATCCATCAGCCACTTAGTTTCTGACATGCTGCCTATCGTGTGAACTCTCAACAAGCTTATTGCTGAAATTCAGAGTTCGCTGGTCAGTGACCTGAGAGATGCAGTGGCAAGCCGTCTTCATTTGTCAACATGTGCTTGGATCTATTTGGTGCCTGCACCATAACGTCTTGTGCTATATTCCAGAGCCAACATGCCATCTCCCAGCAGTATCAAAGGTACTGCCAGCTTTCCGAGAGAGCCCCAGTGGGAGATTAATGCGTCAGGATCCAGTGGTTCATTTGTCTCCAAACAAACAAGGGCATGTAAGTTAATTGTAAAATAATAAAAATAATAGGTTCCTAGCAATGTGCTTTCCTTACGATGTGAAAATGGTGTAGGTCTGCTCTGCTCTTTCTTCCTCGTGGTCCAAGAGGAAGTCGTCCGGGCAGAGGCAGGCCTCTGCTGCCAGTGGCCCTAAGGTCGCTTTGAGATAAATCGAAATTCCTCATGGGTATGTACCTGCTACCCCCACAGATCTCGATGGAAGGTGTTGTAATCCAGTCACAAACAATCCTAAAATGATAGGAATGGAAATGTGCTAGAAGTGGGTTTTATTGGTTTACACAGTTGTAACCATGAGATATGGTTGGAGCATCAGTCAAGGGGACAGACAGCTGCCTGAGGACCCTGCCTCCTGTGTCTCCTGTCTTCCATAGCGATACACAGTTTTGTCCTTTTACCGTAGTAACATGCAATTCTTTATCACTTACAGCTAGAATTGGGAATTTAAGAGATTATCATTTCCTCCCCCTTTAAATGAAGTTGATGTCCTTGGTCTGTCTATACACTAGAATGTGTATTTATAGTTATGTCATTCTGTAGGATGAGGAAATGCTGTATTTCATGTTTACTACTTTATAAGATGCTCAGAGAACTTTTAATGGGAGGGCTCATGTAGATTTTGCTGTAGGGAAATGAATATTGAAGCTAAAAGAAGGAGAGGACATGCTCACATGTGTAAGCTAGCACCCTGCACTAGGCTGTGTGGAGAGATCTGCCGATGAAATGTGATGTTCTAAATGATAGGTTATCCCAGATCTGTGAGTTTCCCATCTTTCGTTAATAACTTTTATATTGATTACATGGTAAAATAATATTTTGGACAGGTTGGGTTAGATAAGCTATATTCTTCAAGTCAATTTCACCTGTTTCTTTTTACTTTTTAGAACCTGGCTACTAGAATATTTAAAATGACAATGTGGTTCACATTGTATTTCTATAGAAACCTATTATGTACTTTACACCCCAGCACATCTGAGTGTGGACTAGCCACATTTAAAGTGCTGAATAGCCACCCGTGACTAGGGGCTGTCAGATTCTCCAGCACAGGTACAGAGCTGAAGACGTTCTGCCCTACAAATAGGAGAAATGAGTGAAGGCTTTATACCGCACAAGTTGTTACTGAGAGAAACTTGAGTAGCGTCCCTACAGTAATGGGCTCGATTGTTTTTAAGGAGAAGAGATGCTTTGCTTTGGGGTGAAACTGGAGTGTCCCCCTCCTGTCCCGTACCTACAGCCAGTGAGGAGCATGTTCTGTCCTCAGCCGGGAGACAGATGGACAGACAGACACACACACACGCAATTCCTTCTCTCTTTTTTCTCTTACTCTCCACCGAGTATCTGGACTTCCTGCATCCATCTAATTTAAAATATTATTTTATCCAGAAATCTTACTTCTTTGGTAAACTATAAAACTAAGCAACTAAGCCCCTGTGTAGAAAGGGTTCTATACACAATTTTTTAATTGAGATATAATTTACATACCATAATATTCGCCCATTTAAAGTGTACAATTAAGTGGTTCTTAGTGTATTCACAGAGTTGTGCAATCAGCACCTTGATCTAATTCCAGAACATTTTCATCACCCCAAAAAGAAACCCTGTGTCTTTAGGCAGTTACCCCAACTCTTTTCATCCCCTCCAAGCCCTTGATAACCACTAATCCACTTTCTGTCCCTATGGATTCCCTATTCTGGACCTTTCATATGAATGGAAAATCATACAATGTGTGGCCTTTTGTGTCTGTCTTCTTTCACTTAGCATACGGTTTTTAAATTTCATCCATGTTGTAGCATGTATCAGTACTTCATTTCTTTTCATGACTGAATAATATTCCGTTGTATGGACATACCACATTTTTATCCATTCATCAATTGATGGACATTTGAGTTGTTTCTACTTTTTGGCTATTCTCAATAACGCTGCCATAAGATTCATGTGGAAGTTTTTGTGTGAATGTGTTTTCATTTCTCTCAGGTATATACCAAGAGTGGAATTGCAACTGTTTTCTCACAGCAACTGCCCACTTTACATTCCTTCCAACAGTGCCAACCATCGTTATTGTCTGCCTTTTTCGTTAGAGCCATCCTAGTGTGTGTGAAGTGTTACCTCATTATGGTTTTGATTTGCCTTTCCCTACTGACTAATGATATTGAGCATCTTTTCATGTACTTGTTGCCCACTTGTATATCTTCTTTGAAGAAAGGTCTATCCAAATCCTTTGCCCATTTTTTAAAAGGGTTATTTGAAGTGCAAGAGTTTTTGATTTTGATGAAGTCCAATTTATCTATTTTTTCTTTTATTTTTGGGGCTTTGGTGTCATATCTAAGAAACCATTGCATAATCCAAAGTCCCGAAGTTACCTACTTATGTTTTCCTCTAAGAGTTTTATAGGTTAGCTCTTACATTGAGGTCTTTGATCTTTTCTAGTTTATTTTTCTATGTGATGAGGATCCAACTTCTTTTTTGCATGTGGATATTCAGCTGTCCCAGCACCATTTGTTGAAAAGACTATTTTTCCCCCACTGAATTACCTTGGCACCTCTGTATAAATTTTACCTCTAAGCACTCCTGAGAAAGCTGTCTGCTAAGTCGATGCTAATTGGGGAGGAAAAGGAGATCTCTTTAGGAGTGTCTGACATTAGCCTCCTATTTACTCTGAGTAGTAGGACTTTTCTAGTTATAAGCCTTTTGGAAGTGTCATTTCCTTTCTATTTTAAGATTAAGATATTAAAATGTCTAACAGTTTAGATTCTTTTTCTGATGAAAATTATCTCAATACTGTTAATACTTTAGCATAAGTCAAATAATGAAAAATGGACTCTAAAAGAAACCATTTCCAGCGCTCTCTGCCATGGACACGTCTGAGTGGGTTTTTGCAGGTACCTCCTGTCTTGCTTTGGTTTGTCATCATGGGAATTTTTGTGCCTTGAGACCCCCATAACTAAACACATTTCACAGGACCCTTCCCCTCTTATTTTTCTCTGGTGTTTAAGAAGCAAACCTGCCCCTAAGTCAGTCCTGCTTCCCTTGCAGTCTGACAGCCACTACTCGAGCCACTCCAGCAGCAACACCCTCTCCAGCAACGCATCGAGTGCCCACAGTGACGAGAAATGGTACGACGGGGACCGCACAGAATCCGAACTCAACAGCTACAACTACCTGCAAGGCACCTCTGCTGACAGCGGCATCGACACCACCTCCTATGGCCCCAGCCACGGCAGCACGGCCTCCCTGGGGGCTGCCACGTCGTCACCTCGCTCAGGGCCAGGCAAGGAGAAAGTGGCACCCCTGTGGCACAGTTCCAGTGAAGTGATCTCCATGGCGGATCGGACTTTAGAGACAGACGGCCACGGCATGGACCGGAAAGCAGAGTCCTCCCTGAGCTTGGACATCCACAGCAAGAGCCAGGCCGGCTCAAACCCTCTGACCAGGGAGAACAGCACTTTCAGTATAAATGACGCTGCTTCTCACTCGAGGTAACCGCCCCTTCCTGCTGCCGCTCCCCTTCCAGCCCAGGCCCACAGCGACCTTTCTGCCACATCCCACTTTAATATGCTCAGTAGTGTATAAAGAAAGGGGGTCTTTCATGCAGTGACAGTTGCTTATATATATTTAGTGCCCACTAAAATACTTTATTCCTACAATCCTGATGCATTATTTTTTTTTTGAAGATTTTATTTTTTCCTTTTTTCTCCCCAAAGACCCCAGTACATATTGTATATTCTTTGTTGTGGGTGCTTCTAGTTGTGGCATGTGGGACACCGCCTCAGCGTGACTTGATGAGCAGTGCCATGTCCGCGCCCAGGATTCGAACCAATGAAACACTGGGCTGCCTACAGCGGAGTGCGCGAGCTTAACCACTCGGCCACAGGGCCAGCCCCCTTGATGCATTATTTTAAACTATGAGAAAAGTTTGCAAATTTATTCTTTGTAAAATTGTATTTGATTTTATGAAAGCTTTCCTAACACATACCAGAATTAGAAAAGAATTTTATAATTTTGGCTTTCAGCTAGTGATAGAGAATATACAGTGGGACAGTCTTTTGAAGACATTAAAAGGAGAGCTTGGCCATCTTTTTAAAAGAAAAGGCTCTTTTCTAAGACTAACGTGTCATTGTTGATGATGCTATACCCTTCCTTTACGCTGCCTCTCTATCAGAAAGCTTCATTTACCCAGGGTCTGCATGGAATTTTTTTTCAGTAGTTGGCTCCTGACAGTGATGTGTTGAAGGGGGGTGGTATCCAACAGAAAAGTGGAGCTAAAGTTAGACACATCCCATCCACCTTTCAGGATAGAAAAGTGCGCATTCCCGTGTCCTTGGAGATCACTCTGATAGGCAAAATAAATATATTTTTTATTTCCTCTTTTGGATTGAGCCTAAATCCAAAGTATGACAAGATTCTTCCTTTTAGGGGAAACATTCCATCACTGTCTTTTTGCGCCTGTTGATCTCTGAATGTTTCTCCTTTAACCTTTTACTGTTGTCAGTCGCTGATCAGCTTGCGTGACAGCATCTAACCTCACTGTCGTCTGGCCCCGCTATTATTATGCCCTAAAGAAAAATAGCAGAGAAGCTGAATTTAGTTGTACTTTTCAAATGGGAATCCAGGCACATAATCTGTCAGTAAACCCAGATAATCTAAATGAGAGGGGATCTCCGCTACCTAATTTGGATTGGTTTGACTTGATCAGTTAAATATTCAGTTCTCTCGTTGTCTCTGTATTGTTACTGATAAGATTCTTGAGCTTCCCATCTTTTAAAATTCCAGGTTGGCCCCGTGGTATGAAGCATTTCACAAGTTTTGTTTTTGTTTACCACTAGCGCATTGCAGTAATAAAGGGTGATTGTGACAGGTCTGGAAACTACTCAGCCCCCAGACGAAAAGGCAATTGGGAAAGAAGTCTCGGTATTCTTGAGTTCAGGCACCTAGTTACCTTCCACAATTCAGAAAATAGAATGTCTGATGCAAGCGGGTTAAGGAAGTGTTTGGAAAAGTAGAACAGGAAGCTGGACGTCAAATACCATAATAAGATAATATGGTCACAGAATCACATGACACAGAATTATGACATGTGCTTGCTGTTTTGGGCATGCTCCACCATCTCGTCAACTCTAGCTTGTGCATTGACTTAGAATATTTTTCCCAAATGGTTTCTCTGCGGTTTCTAGGTTTAGCTTGACCCCTATCTCTGTGGTGTTCAGTCCTTCATCTTGAAAGGAGCATGTCTTTTTAAGAATGATATTCCATCTGGGGATGTCTCTCTGGTCTAATTTGATGGCAGGAGAAAGTCAGTTATAGAGCTCCTGTCTAGAATGGCATCACCATGGAGTAAGGGTGAAAGGGCTGGGCCTCTGAACACAAAGCACAAAATGTCAGCTGTGCCATCTAACAAATCTGACAAATCCCGGGGGATCTACAAAGTCCCCCCCTGAAAAGTGGGCACCTGGGCTTGCATTATCTGATTGTGCTGACTGAGGCTGCCTGAAGGCCTCAAAGGATTATCCAAATTTTCTCCTTCAAACTGACCATGCAGAAATCATTTCCATCATCCTTTAGAAATAACTCTTCTGCTGAAAGTCAAACTTACTAGAGAAGAGAAGAATGTGGCCTTTCAGGGAGGGTGGCAGGGCGTCCCACCCACTGACAGCCTGAGTCACAGCCATTTCTAGACTCTGGTAACCGGGGATGCTTTGTGACTTCAGGCTGTTGATCTTGGCAGAGTGAGCTGGGCAATCCGAGCTTTAGCAGACTTCCCTTTCTAGAGGAAAGGGGGACTTAGCCACCAAATGCACATTGCTGGAGAAACCAAAATCACTGCAAATTAGAGTGTTTGTGTCCTCACAAGACAGGAACAGCAATTAATGTGGAGATCTCTTGACAGTGCATAAAAGAGCTTGTACCTGGGACTTGGTGACAAAATCTAAATTACAGTGATTAAGTTCCACTGTGTATTTCTGGCTGGGCTGTGTTCCTACTCCCTCTGTCCTGCAGTCTCCCTGTAGATGACTGTGCAGGTTTTTTGCGCCAACCCGTGAGAACTGCATTAGTGTAGGTTGGTAATTACAAGGGGTTGTTATATTCGAATGTCATTAAGAGAAGCCATATACACTGATAACTTTCTATAATGACATGTGTTTTCTATGAGGTTTGGAAATTTAGGGAGAAATTTTTATTTTTTATGTTTTTGTAATGGCTGTTTCACTTTCAGGTCTTAAACCACTCAAAAAATGATTTGTGGCAAGCATAGGAGAGATGAAGATAGTTCCAATTCATAGTCTTACCAGCTGCGGTCCTTTTTTCTTAGAGTCCTGGTCTTAGCAGTAGGCAGTGCCAGTTTGTGTGGTGACCACAGAGCTCCTTAGTTAGCATACAGAGCCCTAGGCCCCTAACCAATGGTACTGCTGATGGCCGAACTAGATTTAAGAGCACACGTTAGAAAGCTAAAAACCCCACCACATATTTGCACATACACCTCTCTTCTCTAACAGCCTGACCTGACCTGTTTGAGTGTCCAGACTTCTGCACCCACCCTCGTTAGCCAGCCATTCTGCTTTGAACTCTTGCTTCCCATACACCCCCACAGCCCTGTAGCCAATTAGTACTCACTTATGTGATCAGATTTTTCCTGCCATCAGGTATGAGAGGATGTCTCACCCAACTGTTCATCCTAAGCAGTTTTGCATAGAGTGTGCCAGCATGGGTATAACGGATAGGTGCTCAACACACCAACATAACAGATGGTTGCTCAATAAATTTTGATGAACAAACAGGAATAACTTCTTCCTAATAGTCCCATTTTTTGCTTGGTGACCCATGGCGCCTACTAATAAACTGAATCAAAAATAACATCAATCCTCAACTCCTGCCTCCTTGAAAACACTGCTACATCTCAAGGCTTATTGGATGGAAGTGTCAGTGTTTGCAAAAGCTGTCATACTTTTCTGTATAGGTGTTTGTATGAAACATAAAGTCCTTGTATGGCATGAACTTTTAGTAAAGTCATTTCTGTATAACATTTTGTAAAATCTGCAAAATATTACAAGGAAGGACTTTATAACAGCTTATATGCAAATATCAATCAGTATCTGGATGTAAGTTGGTTAGTGCCTGACATTCCCTAGAGGGGCTGATTAAAGGCCAGGGAAAATGCCTGCCCACCGTTGTCAGTGCAGTTCAGTTTCATGAATGTGCTTTTTCTGGTTGACCTAATAAATTAACTGATCGTGCCAGAAAAGCTGTGTGTTTCTTGAGAGTAGAGGTAAAGAAGGGCTTCTTAGATTTGGTTTACCTTGGACATTAAGGCATGCCTCAGGCTGCCCAAGCATCCTGGGCTGTGCCTGTGGGCGTACCATCGCTGGTGTGTTTCAGTTTTGTTCTCTGCCCCTTTATCTGTAACGTTCCCTTCCAAATCTCCCTAGAATTTTTTTTAACTATTAATAATTAATTGCCTCTCTTCTTCATTTTTTTCTTAAGGTGAGAATATTATTTTTCTAAGTTTTATGGACTAATTCCGAATTTGAAAGTGCGGCCTCTTAAATGACAAACCTAGGACTTCTCTTCAACGTGCGGTTAGCTCTACCTGCCTTACGTTTACCGATTGTTTTCACTAGTAATTTTTGCTTTGTGCTCCTGCATGCAGTGAATATTCAGGATTCTGTTTTATTTTGCTTTTATCCAGCAGAACTTCAGGTCATCTGGCCTAAGCTATCTTGCCCCGTTTCTTCCAGCTTATGAGAGTGGGTGATTATTTTATCCAGAACTTTAGTGATGTTCAGCTAACTTCAAAGACTGAAAAACAGAAGTACTATGGTTGAATTTCAAGTGAACGTTGAGAAAATGAGACCTCTGTCAAGCCACAGATGTCAGATTGCTTAATGCAGAGCTTACCAACAAAAAGTTTATCATTATTTTGTTGTTCTGTGAAGTGACTAATCATTCATCCAGTCAATATGGAAAGCCAAATTCTCCAAATGCCATTAAATCATAAGACCAAAAGGAGTTCTGAAAGGACAGAGTCCATTCCTTGTCGTATTTAAGCAATCCTACCAGGAGGAGAATTTATCCAATTGCTTAAAAAAAAGGGAAGTGGGGAGAATAATTTCAAGAAGATTCTACAACCATTCTGAGTACTTAAGTCCTCTCCCTCTTCAAAATTTTGTCCCATCTCTACCTAGCTGAGATCCCTCTAGCTGCCCCTTAAATATACAACTAAGAGAGAAGAGATGGTTTTTCTGAGCTGAGTCTTTTATAAACATGAAGATTTTTGAAGTCTTAAGACTGTGAAATTTGTAGACACCAACAAGAGGCCATTGAAAACAATTTAAAAAAAAAAAAAGAAATTTTCCTTCCACCTCCAGGCAAGTTGCGAGAGAAACGGAGGGAAATAGGTTTGAATCCTGAGATCCTGGTCAAGTCTCAGTTCCACCGTTGACCAGCCATGTGGCCTCTGCTCAGTCACGCCATTTCACTGAGCTTGTCTCTGATCTGTAATCTGATAATACCTGGGCCCCTTACTAATTGTTGTTTTTATATGTTTGTTGAGAATAAAAAAGCTTGTCAAATGAATTGCAAACTGTAAATGTCCTTTGAAGACAAAATGTTCTCTGTCGTTTCCTTTTTTAAGCTCTCCGTCACCCACTTTGATGCAGTCTTCCAGCGATTTTTCCTTCAACAAACATGTACCTCCCACAACTCCTGTAACTCTCCTTTGTGTGTTTCACTCTATAGTCATATTTTTGCTTTCCTGCTTTGTTTTCTATATCCTTTTTAATGCCAAACCTTGACATGACACTCAGCTAATGCCTAAAAGATGGTAATATTCATAATTATCTTGTTAGCTCTCTATTAACTAGCTCAGCATTGCAGACTCACTCAGCTTGTGGTCCACAGTGCCCCTGAGGCCTCTTCTGTTGCGTATGCCTAGCCACTCATTTCCCTATGCTTTATGTATAGTGTGCCCTTGTACTTATTAAATATCTCTGTCTTAGAGATGAACAGTCTTCTTTACTGCAATCACTTGGATATCCCTTTGCCAGCTTAATAATTCCTACTCCACTGTTTCTTTTCCCCTCAATCCTTTAGAATTAGCATCTCCTGAAGCCCTCCGAAATTGTAGAGCCCAGTACTGAGCAGAGTTGGCTAATGCTGAACACAGTGGGAGGAGTCCTCCTTAATCATTATCTGTCACCCAGAGGCCTATTTATGTTATCTGTACAAGTAATCACAGGAAACCCGATCAGCTCCCCTCCCCTTGGTTTCAGGCCAACATTCAGCCTGTGTGCAGATTTTGCCACAGCCATTTGACAGGTGACTAATTGCTGCTCTCCCCTCCGGAAAATATCATCCTTAGCGGGCCAGCCTGTCTAAAATCCATCCCTCCATGTCGTGCCCGGACCATAGATGACTCCAAGTGTTTCCTTCGGCAGCTTTCAGCAGCAGAGGGTGGTTGGCAGGGGTTTTCCACAGGAGGTGGTGGCCTTTGTGACAATGCACAAATTCAGAACAGTGTTCCAGGCCCTCCTAGCTTCAGCACTTGGGGCTTTGACTCATAACCTCCAGGCTGCCCCATTCTGTATGGTTCATCCCTCTGCTGGGTCAGCTAACAGATGTAGCTCCTCCTTTGTGAAGTGGCACCCGCCGTGAGTAGCAGCCTTTTTGCAGACTGGTCACTTAGCCTCCTGTCCTGTAAAGTTTGACCACAGCTGGGAGTGTAAAATAACCAGATTGCAGCACATTTGGTTCCTGGTTTCATTTGAGCATCAGGTCAGGATGAAAAGGTTGAACAGATCCAGACCGTCCCAGATGCTCAGTTACCCCGTTACCGCCTCTCCTCTTTTTCTGTGGGGTGTCATGTGTGTGTGTGTGTGTGTATCCTCTCTTCCTTTTCAAAATTCATGTCTGGGGGTGACCCAAACAAATTGAAGCTTGGTCCATTTTTAGGGTCCCTATAGTTTATATAGAAAATAAAGCTATGGTCTCTTCACATGGAATCCGGGAGCACCCTGACTCGGTTCTCAGTGTTTCCACTTTGGCCATCCTCGCAGTTAGACTCACTGTTTATGCAATGAGGAAAGTAGCAGATATTAGAGTTGTCCCTTTCTGACATATCTATTCCTGCTCTCTTTCTGTTCCATATTGTTGGCTCGTTACCTTCTTATGCACTTCTTGTGGAGAGTTCTAATTTGCCGTGGGTGAAACTGAATTGCAGCGTATTGAATTAACGTGAAATCTCTGGAATAATGGAACAACCCAGCCACACAATTCCCCTTTAAAAATAGGAAGCTAACAACTTCGTTTTAGTTGTTTTGTAATTAAAGCCACTTTAGAGATTCTCAGGGAGAAGTAGATGGGTGCACTTCCCTCCAGGTGGTTCAAGGCCAGCAGGGTTGATCAACTTTAAAAAGCCCCACCGACAGCTGGGCGCAGGGATGAAGCCACAAAGGAAAGAGGAGACAGCCCCTTTAGAGTGGGAGGAGTTGAGGGGCTAATGTAGCAGTTCTTAAACTCTAGGGAACTGGAGAATCCTCTGGGAGTTGGTTAAAATACATATTTCTGGGGCTCTAAGAGATCTGACATGTCCAAGGCATCTTCATTTACATCAACATCTGCAGATGGCCACAGTCCGTGGCTGGAGGAACACGGCTCCAATGACTTCACCTTCTTGATCTTGACAATATGAAGTCAGATTTTGACGAAGTCATAACAATATGAATAATTCAACGGGATTTGAGCAGCAGTTCTCAGTTGGTGTGTACACTTGGATTATCGCCAAAATACACAACCCAGGCACCACCCCAGCTCTATTAAATTAAAATCTTGGGATTAGGGCCCAAGAATGTGTTTTAAGAGTTCCCAGGTGACCCTCCTGTGCTCACTGAATTAGAAGCCAAGTGTACTCAAGGGCTCACCTCACTTAATGCTGGGAGTTTGTGTACAAAAAAAGGAAGACCTACCAAGGAATTATTTATTTGTTTTTTGCTTTCACCTTTGTTCTCTATTTAATTGTTAAATAGGACTGTCTTGATTATAACCATTAGTGAACAAAGGTGTGCTAGCATTTCACACCTGGGAGCTAGTCAGCCATCATGTTCACAGATAAAACCAATAATCAGGGTCTATGGTCTTATTTAACCAATTATTCTTTTAAGAATACACTTGTAAACAGAAGCATAATCTGTAGATTTAATTTCTTGCAATAAAAATAAAGCAACGTCCAGTTTCAAACACAGTATGAGTAAAATACACTATCTTCATGCGTAACTCTAAGTTATATTTAAAATAGATGAGTAATTTGTCATTTACTTGACAGTTTTGCTCATCAAATATTGGTGTCTACAGTGGCCAGGGACTGTTCTAGGCTTGGAGAATACAGTAGTGAGCAAAACAGACAAACATTTCAGCCCTCATGGAGCTGACATTTAAATGGGGAGGGAGACTGTAAACAAGATAAAGAAGTTGAATATAGAGCGTGCTACATACATGCTCAAGAGAAACCCTTTGTGCAATAGATATTTACTGGGAGTCTGCTATATTCTGGCATTGTTCGATGTACACAGATAAATCCCTGCCTTCAAGAGTCTATAATCTAGTACAAAAACTTATTGAATGCCTCTTGGGGAAATATTGATAGTAATGAAATTCATATAGGAAGGAAAGAGCTCCAAAAACTGTATATGCTGTATATATTGCTCTCTCCTTTGATGTTTCTAAGCCTTTTCTCTAACTTCCACTTTTATGCTGTATGTACATACATTGTGGCTAAAACCAGCATAGCTATTTTGTAAAAGAGGGATTTGTAAATTAACAGACAATGCAATTTACTTGCTATTCTCATGGCTAATTATTTCTCTTTGGACCAAGCATTTAGTCTTCTGAAAGCCCCAGAGTTTTGAATACCAATGTTATCATATCAAAATACTTGTTGCTGAGAAACGTATAAAATGTGGGCATTCAAATGTACCTCTGGTACAGTGGTTTGCAAAGTATGAGTCAGGGACCACAGTGTTAGAAGTGCAGATTCTTTTGCCTCCCCCTCACCCCACCCAACCTACACAATCAGAATCTCTGGGGTGGGGCCCTGCAATCTGTATTTTAACGTGCTGAACTGAGAGAACTGGCTCTAGTCATTCAAACACACTTTCACTCACTTGTGGGTACAATTCAGGGCAGACAGAGCAAGCATGTGATTATTCAAGGTGGGAGATGTGTGTGTGAGACCCTGATTCATTGTTTGGCACTTTACTGGAGTCTGCTCCAGACACTATCCACAGTTGAGGCTGGAAACATCTCCACCTCTGTGTTGTAAATGTGTATGAGGTAGGTATAGTCAGGTGAGAAAATCTGCAAACCAAAGATTAGATCTTGTCGCTAAGTAACTAACAAAGGGCCACAAACTGGTTGCATTGTTTCAAAGTATCCTGAAGGCTGCCCTCTTTACCGCTTCAAAAGCTTCTGGGTGGATGAGCCCGGTGTTAACACATGTCACTGTTAACCAGGGCTCTGGTGTTACTTTCTTTCTCTCTGAGTTTTTCCGCCTCTTTTTTTTTTTTTTTTTTAATGATGATGACAGGGTCACAGATGTGCTTGCTTTTTTTTTTTTTGGTGAGGAGATTGGCCCTGAGCTAACATCTGTTGCCAATCTTCCTCTTTTTTTTTTTCTCCCCAAAGCCCCAGTACATAGTTGTATATTCTAGTTGTAGGTCATTCTAGTTTCTCGATGTGGGATGCACCACAGCATGGCTTGATGAGCGGTGCCATGTCCTCGCCCAAGGTCTGAACCGGCGATCCCCGGGCCGCAGAAGCTGAGCATGTGAACTTAACCACTCAGCCACGGGGCCGGCCCTCCACCTCTTTATATGTCTTTCCCTGCTTCCTTTTTTCTTTTGGTTCAGCTTTCCTCTGGTAGTCTCTTTTCCATAACAGAGGTTTACTCTTATTTTGTTCTTACTGATTTAATATACTGCACTTAGGGAAGACCTTTGCATTCCCTTTTCTTAATTTTAAAAGCAAACAAATGAGATATTTATCAAGAGGTAAAAACTAAATGAAATTAAATTGCTTTTACATTTCGGTTGCCCTTTGAGGTTTTATGAGGGATTTTTTCCTTCACCTCCTCTCTAGCTAGAAAAATCTTGGGGAAAAAATTTGTTAGAGGGATTAGAGTATGGCTAGTCATTTTATTATTATTATATTTTCTGGTAAAGTTTGCGCCCAGTTCCTCCTTCTTAGTTACAAAAATAAAGGAGGTGGTTATATTTGGTCTGAAGTAGTAAGGCCCAATTAGTGTGGAAAACCCTCCAGATCCCCTTTCTGTGTCCTGTCTGTGCCCCCTCCGCCCCCATACCTCACCTGCTCTCTCCAATCTGTTGCAGAGCTTTGCAGACCGATAAGGACTTCTCCTTTCAGGTCATCTACTTTTGCTTTATTTTTGTGGGTGTGTTTCATTAAAGTATAGCGTGCATAAAGAAAAGGCACAGGTCGTGAGTGTACAATGGGATGAACTTGCACAGTGAACATACTCATGTAATTATACCCAGATCAAGATTTGGAACTTTCCCAGCATCCAGCTGCCCTCTCTCCCACATGCCTTCCCCAGTCACTCCCACCTCCTCCCAAGGTAAACATAATCCTGAATCCTAAAACCATAGACTCACTTTGCCTATTTTGGGGCTTTATGTAAATGGAATCATACCATATGTATTATTCTGTGTCTAGTGTCTTTAAGTCAGCCTTATGTTGGTGAGATTCATCTGTGTGTTGCAGGTAGCATTAGTTTATTTTCATTGCTGTATTATATTTATGTGTGAGAACACACCACAACTCATTTATCCACTCGACTGTTGATGAACATTTGTTGTGTTTCCAGTTCAGGGATATTACAGATTCGTGTGCGTGTCCTTTGGTCTATATGTTTGCATTTGTTTTGAGCATATACCTGGGAGTGGGATTGCTGCCTCATAGGATATCCACGCATTTAGCTTTTCACAGAGACTGAAGAGTTTGCCAAAGTGGCTGTAATGAGTAACACTCCCTCCAGCAGTGTATGAGGGTTCTAGTTGCTTCGCGTCCTTTCTAGCACTTAATATTGTTGGTCTTTTTAATTTTAGCCATTCTGGTGCGTGGGTAATAGGTCCCTCTTTGTGACTTTAATTTGCATGTACCTGGTAACTGATGATGTTGAGCACCAGAGTTTATTAGTCTTTTAGATAGCCTCTTTTGTGAAATTCCTTTTCAGATCTTTGGCCATTTTTCTATTGGGTTGTCTGTCTGGTTGATTTTTAGGAGTTCGTTAAATATTCTGGATAGGAACCCATTGGTGGATGTATGTTTGACGTATATTCTCCTACTCTGTGTCTTGATGAACAGACGTTCCTAATTTTAATGTGATTCAGTCCTTCCTTTTGATCCTATTAAAGAAACCTCTACCTCTATCAGAAAGCCCTTCTTCCATGGTATAGTCCAGAATCTTTAGGCCTACACTTAAATATACAATCCACCTGGAGTTGATTTTTATGTAAAGTTTGAGGTGGGAGTTCAGTGTTTATTTTCATCTGTATGTATTATCCCAGGACCATTAGGGTTTTGTTTTCTTGTTATATTTTGATTTTTGCTTAGTTTTTTGTAATAAACTTTTTTATTTTAGAAGACTTTTCAATATACAGAAAAGTTGCAGAGACAGTACAGAGAATTCCCATATACCCCTCGCCCAGGTTTCCCTGTTGTCATCGTCTTATGTTACTATAGTACATTTGTCATAGCTAAGGAATCAATATTGATGCATTATTATTAACTAATAATCCAAGCTTTATTCAGATCAACACCATTAGTTTTTGACAAATGGAAACACTGTTGAAGAATGCTTTGAGACCACATCCTGTGAACTAAACCTTCGATAATAGAGTCCGCTGTAGTCAGAGCTAGCCGTCTTTGGTGTCAGCTGAAGCCAGAGAACTCCACAGGGTCATGTGGTGGAACTTGGATCCTATGAGATCACTGGGAAAGAAGTGTAGAAATCCTACAGTTAAAGGCCCTCTAGGTTTGGGGTCAACATAAACTCTCATTCCTAATTTTGAAAATTCTGCCTTTCTGAGTTTTAAAAGTGTAGTGAATAGCCTTCTCCTTAAGTCCTGTAGACTTTAGTTTTGTAATCTTTAATCAGAGTTTAAAAGACATTGATGATGATTAGCTTTTTATTTTTATTTTTAGTCATCATTCTGTACATTACATTCCCAGGACTTATTTATCTCATAACTTGGAAGTTAGTACCTTTGACCATGTTCACCCATTTCACCCACTTCTACCTCTGACAACCATCAATCTATTCTCTTTATCTATGAGTTTGAGTTTTTTCTAGACTTTACATAGAAGTGTGATTATACAGTATTTGTCTTTCTCTGTCTGACTTATTGCACTTAGCATAATGCCCTAAGGGTCTATCCATGTTGTCACAAATGGCAAGATTTCCTTCTTTTTTATGGCTGAATAATATTCCATTGTGTGTGTGTGTATCTATATTTATATAACGTTTTCTTTATCCATTCATCTGTCAGTAGACACTTGAGGTGTTTCCATGTCTTGACTATAGTAAATAATGCTGCAGTGAACTTGGTTGCACATATCTCTTCAAGATAGTGATTTCGTTTTCTTTGGATATATACCCTAAAGTGGAATTGCTAGATCAAATGGAAGTTCTATTTTTAATTTTTTGAGGAACTTCCGTACTGTTTTCCATAGTGGTTGCACCAATTCACATTTCCACCAACAGTGCACAAGGGTTCCCTTTTCTCTACATCCTGGCCAACACTTGTTATCTCTTGTCTTTTTTGATAATAATTATTCTAAGGTATGTGGTGATACTGGGTGTGGTTTTGATTTGCATTTTCCTGATGATTAATGATGTAGAGCACCTTTGATGTACCTGTTGGCCATGTATCTGTATGTCTTTGGAAAAATGTCCATTCAGATCCTCTGCCTGTATTTTAATTGGATTGTTTGGTTTTCTTTTCCATTGAGTTGTATGTGTTCTTTATATATTTTGGATATTAATCCCTTATCAGGTATATGATTTGCAAATATTCTCTCATTCCATAGGTTGCCTTTTCATTTTGCTCATGGTTTCCTTTGCTGTGTAGAAGCTTTTAAATTTGATGTAGTCTCACTTGTTTATTTTTGCTTTTGTTGACTTTGCTTTTAGTGTCAAATCCAAAAACTCATTGCCAAGACCGACATCAAGGAGCTTACCCGCTATGTTTTCTTCTAGGAGTTTTATGATTTCAGGTCTTATGTTCAAGTCTTTAATCCATTTTGAGTTGATTTTTGTGTATGGTATAAGTTGTGGTCCAGTTTCATTCTGATCACCAGCCTTTTAGAGAGTCAATATTAATGCCAGATGCCGTGGGAAGGAGACCTCAGTATGCCTCTTGGGCCTTGGATGTGAGTGTGTGGAGGGCTATGCGCCTGATCCAGTCTCCTCTCCCCTCCTCAGCTTGGGCCTGGGAAGCGTCCGCGTGACCCCTTGGTCTGAGGAAGGCAAGACAGACAGCCGTTGAGACCACTAGACCTTTTGCTGCTGACTTTCCCCGGTCACTTGCCTCTTCTAGACTTCACTGTAACAAGCTTCAGTGGTGCCAGTGTGTGTCAACGTGTCCCTGACGGTCTTGGCTATTTTTGCTTTTTGAGTTAAAGTGCAGACTAAGCCCCCTGTGACCGTCTTTCACTTTGACAGCAGACATTTAAATTACAGTGAGAAAGCAAGGAAAGCCAGCCAGCCATACCCATGAATATTTTATGAAATAGTCCTTGTTCCTTCACCCGCTGTAACCCCTATCCTGGACGACACTTTTATAGCTGACGTGTTGACCTGCGTTGCTTGTCCTTGTCTCGCTTCTCCTCAGTACCATGAGCTCCCGACACTCTGCCAGCCCAGTTGTCTTCACCAGTGCCCGAAGTTCACCTAAGGAAGAGCTTCATCCTGCCAGCTCCTCGCAACTTGCACCTTCCTTCTCCTCCTCCTCCTCCTCTTCATCGGGTCCTAGGACTTTCTACCCCCGCCAGGGCGCTACTAGCAAATACCTGATTGGGTGGAAAAAACCGGAAGGAACCATAAACTCCGTGGGATTCATGGATACAAGAAAGTAAGAATTCTTTTGCTTCTCTTGCTGGGTGGTTTGCTTTTAATATGACAGAGAACGAACAGGTTGGGGCAATTTCCCACAACAGAGGAGGCCAGGCTTGGGGTTGGGAAGAGGTTGGTTTGGTAGGGAAATTATTATTTTTTTTCTAAGCAAAACTGTTCTTAAATTATTTCTCCACCTCATTCTTTAAAAACGTATTGCAAAACATTCGGATTTGAGATCCTTAGATCTCCTAGGAAAGAGAACATGTCTGTTCTCTTTGTCTGAAGAACAAACTTTGACCCTCTGGTGCTAAGCCCACACTCGTCCCTTTGATGATGCTAATCCCAGCCTCCCCACATAGTTCTTAACTGGGCCCCGAGGCACCAGAGAGAATATTAGAAAGTAAGTGACTACCCCTGAATATAAAGGACTTTTTGACCAAGTACAGTAAAAAAAATAAATGATTCATTCAATTATTTTGTTTTTGTTTGTACAAAGGCTGCATTTGGGATTCATACCCTGTGGTCTTTATTAATAAGTCTGTTGCTAATTTTGGCTTAGTAGAGCTAATAGTTTCCTGTATAAGAGGGATTTATTCATCAGACTTTTTATTTTGTGTTTCCCCTTGGTTTTGTTTCTTTAACAAGCTTTTATCCAATAGATTGGAATGTAATTGAACAGAATTCTCCTTTTCTCTCCTTTAATATTTCTCCTTTGACTTACCTCCTTCAGAACCCATCGTGCCCTTGAATCAACCTTGTCAACTTAGTGTCTACCATCTCTTCCCTTCCTTTCAAGGCGTCATCAGAGTGATGGCAATGAAATAGCCCACACCAGGCTGCGTGCCTCAACCAGGGACCTCCGGGCATCGCCCAAGCCGGCCTCCAAGTCCACTATTGAGGAGGATCTCAAGAAACTCATCGACCTTGAAAGCCCAACTTCCGAATCTCAGAAGAACTTTAAGGTACAGGACAGAGCTTGGGGTAAACAGCAGTTAGAGAGAGGCCGGGCCGGGCAGGGCCGCCCGCCGTAGTCGCACCCTCCAGGAAGGGTTGGTGCCCAGTTCCTCCTCATTGGAGCCCACTTCCCGCCATCACCCAGTCTTCCCGATAATTGGTTCACAGTGTTTTCCAAATGTTCTGTCCCTGCCGCCACGTCTCTTCGGTCTGGGTTTATGTTAACCTGTCCCTGCCCCATAGCCTTTTCTTCTTCCAGTGTGCCCTACTCACAGTACACAAGCTACACTCTTTCTTGGACATTATTACTCACATAACATTGCTTCTCAAAACTCTGCAGACACACCTGTGGCTCCCTTGTCAGACAGAAAATTTTCTGTCTAAAAGGACTGTAGTGCCTTTTGTCCTGAGGGTCTCCGTCCTCCCACAGGTAGCCCCCAATTCACTTCCTGCCCTCTGTGCCCACAGTATCCTGCGCTCTGGCCTTCCCTCTGCCCCCTGAACCTGGCCAGGCAAACCTCCTGGCTACACATTGTGTGCTCTTCAGTCACTCAGAGAAACTGCCTGAGGGACACTCACTCTCCTCTCCCCCATCCCCCGAAAGCCACCTCTTCATTCTAGCAAACTAAGTCTACACATTTCCCATTAGAACTTTCTAGACTACTTCATAAAGCCTTCTCTCCACTTCCCTCAGAATTCCAGACTGTAAATGCCTTCTCTAAACCCAGCCCCCCTCCCCATCAGGTCCCTTGCACTTACTCAGAATCTGTGTTTGTGTGGCAGTGGCCAGACCTTTGCATGACCACCTTGGAAGGGTTTGTTCTGTTCACCTCAGCTTGGGAGACCCCTGAAGTCTGCTTAAGACTCTCCTCTCCTTGTCCTCTAAAGTCTTGTCCCCTGAAGTATGCAGTCTCACACTCCCAGGACTCGGAGCTGGTGTTTGTTGAGCGGGGCGGAAAGGTATTTCACTCTGAGCATAAAGTACTTCTGTCCACGGGGTATTGGTCAGCCCCAGGAGAAGGGAGTCCACCCCTGGGAAGGTCACGGTGGCAAACTTTGACACTTTCTGTTCTCTAGGTTCTTGATTAAACAATTTGTAGTCTGTTTGAAGTGACTAGAAAGCTTAAGAACAACTTTGAGAGTTGATTGAAAACGGAAGCTAAAATATTTCCTTCACCACTCACCATCCTTAAACTGTGTTCAGAGGGTGAGAGGCGTGCCCAACTGGATGAGCTGTATGGTCTTATCCCGTTCAGGCTTTCTCCTCACCATTCTAGTGTGTGTGCACATGTACACGCCTCTCTGTCTGTGCACACCCATGTGTTTGCCTCCAGATAGGTCAGATATACCTCCTAAACTTAAAAATCAACATTTACAGAAATTAAACTCCAGAGACCATTCTGGAGGTTTGCTGAGAAACAAATGATTTATTACATAAATATATTAACATCGTAAATCATTTTAAAGATTTGCCATTCTCGATTTCTGTAATTTCTGTTTTATAGGCCGACACTCAACAGTTCCGACTCATCACCCAGGGTACAAATGGTTTCCTTAGCAACCTCCCCAAAGATGGTGCTTAAAACTTCTTTCTTTATTCATCCAAACCCAAAGAGGTGTATTAAAATGTTTAAGTACCAGTTTCAAAATAAAAATAATTCCAGATTTTTCCTTTAAGGTTAGAGGAAAATAAGACTTGCCCTGAAAGGAATCTTTCCTTCAATTCTTAGTTTAACATTTTTGGAAAGGGGCAAGCTTCGAGCTTTCATGCTTTTCATTTACTCATGCACTGGAAATAATTGAAAGCAAATGTCTGTTTTGCCTTTCTTCCAGGTCTTGGCTTTTATTTCCAAAGTGAATTACTTTAACATTCCTATTTGAAACAGGGGTGCACTTTCTTTATGTTGTGACTATATTATAGACCCTCTGCAAAGAAAGAGCTTCTGCTGGCTGAACTATTACTGGAAAGGCTGGAAGCAAGAGCTGGAAATATGCTCTGTTTTCTCTCCGGTCTCATCCTTTTTGACCGGGTTTGGTTTCTGATGAGTTCAGCTAAGTAGCTCTGTGTGTCTTCTGAGATTCATTGTCTGAATAACCTGGCTCTGCTGTGTCAGGAAGGCCAGCATGCCCTGGAGAAGTCTTGCAGGCCCCGCCTGGCTCCAGGCTCCAGGCCTCTACATCAGGCTTTGGGGAACAGGAGTGGCCAGCTTTGGGCTGTGATACTTGGAACCTACTCACACCACAGTGGCTTTCTTGGATAGCAAGTGCTACCTACAGGCGATCGTTAATATCAAATGACAGGGTCAGTCCCAGGCTCGTTTGCCAGCAGAGTGAGATGTCTGCTGCAGGACGGGGCAGCACTCTGCAGGGCAGGCTGTAGCTGAGAGGTGGGTGGCTGCAGGGCCCCTACCTCAAGGAAAATGGCAGAGCTGTAACATTCTAAGAAACGTCATTGGCAGACAAAGATGGGCTAACCTGATTTTCCCTGAGGGCAGCAGTGGCACGTGAACAGACAACAGTGCAAGCCGTTATCCTGCGTTCTGGCCAACACTCTCGGGTGTACGCCAAAGGAAAAGGCTTAGGCAGCTCTGGTGTTTAGGAAGAGCTGATACTCGGTTATTGCAAGTGCAGGTACCCCATTTCACGGATAGCCAGGACGACTGGAAAGACAGAGAACAGGAGACTGACCTGGAGCAAGATGCCTCTTCTCCACCTTGTATGTTGGCTTTGAAGTAGAGGACCAGAGTAGAGTAGTGGTGCCCAAAACATTTTAAAGCTCAGGAACCCTTTTTTCAAATAAAATTATACAAGGAAGCCCACTATGTAGAACTGAGAAAGCAGAATTTCTCTGATAGAAGAGGTACATGTCATGGGGTCTTGGGTGCCGCCTGAACATCTCCCCTCCCCAAGCAGGGGTGCTGTGAGGAACTCTTAGGGCTCCTTGGAGCGTAATTTGAAACCCTCTGGCCTGATGCTCTCTAAAATCCCTTCTGAGTCTGCCATTGACTCCACTGTGGTTCTTTCTCGGGAGCTGGCAGCAGCGGGCAGTGCCACTCTCCAGTCTCAGGTGTCACCTGCAAGGAAGGCAGAGGGCGCTCTTGGGCACTGGATAGGTGTGCACACCTTTAATACTGGGATTGAACGGGGATGGGGTGAGGGGTCATCCCAACGTGTTTGGACAAGACTAGGTCCTGCTACTTTTTTATCGGTGGGAAGCATCTAGGCAGATTGCTTTCTTCCATCTCCCACCCTGCCCGCCTTTAATGCAGGATGTTACAACTTCTAATAAAGCACAGTGCTCAAAGGATCTCTTCAAGGTGGCTGTTTATTGCCCTGGAGTATACTAATATTTCCCAAAGAGGCTGAAGCTAGAAGTGGTGGAAAATCTCTCTCCTGTCAAACCATCGGGGTGGGGAGACTCACCGGGAAAGGAAATCCTTCAGCTGAACCCAGAGGTCCTCACAGGGATTGAGAGCAGAGTGAGAACATAGAGCTCTGATGAGCTCTGGCCTGGCAGGCGGGAGCCTGATTGGGTAGTCCTTGAACCTTGCGGATGGAGGAGTGATGATGTGGTTTTATTATTTTTTTTTTTTTAAATACACTTAGCAAGCCATTTACCCTCTCTAAGACCCACTCTTCTCTGTAAAGTGAGAAGAGAAATTGTCGTTTCTATACCAAGTTCCCTCCGCTTAGAGACTCACAAAGCATTTGTCACAGCAGCTTAGTTTTCCAGGCGGCACATACATACCTTGGGTTTAACTCATCATGAATTTTAAGAAGTGAACACCATCTTTACACAATTGGCTACACCTGGGGCTCATTTACAATGCATTTGATTAATCATTTTTTCATGTTTATGCAGCAGCCATGCACACCACATTGTGAGCAGCTTTGACTTGATTAACCCTTGGCTTGTTGGACGGAAGTGCATTGGACTCAGAGCACATGAATGAACCTGAGCGCTAACTCTGTATTCCCAGCCTCCTACATGGAGCCATTGCTGTACCATTCTCTCTCTGCCGCCTGCAGGGTGTCATGGAAAGGCCCCTGGTGGCTTTCTGCCAGCAGTGACTCAGCCCTCCTCCTCACAGCTTCACCTGTTCCCCACATTCTTCTCCCCTCCAAGGTGAACAGCAGTCTGAAAGGAACTGAATACAGATAGTGTTGTTGTTAACAGATCAAATACTCTTGGAAGCTGGATATTTAAATATTTAAATAACAATATTTACATATTGTTAATGCGTCTGTCCTTTCTCAGTGAATGAGATTCTCAGAAGCTGGCTTTTTGCAGAAAAATCTCAAGGAAAATCAAATTGAGTCACAAAGGCAAAAGACATCAACAAGAGATACAGCTAGCTGGAACTTTTGTTGGGTATAACTAAATAAATGTTTGTCATTTATAAAGCTGACTTCCCAATTTTTATTTCATGAATGGAAATCCATCTCAAAAAGTAAATTATCTCCAAAACTCATTAAACATAATCTTAGATGTTAATGTTAAGAGCCACCTATTATTTGAGTTAATACGTCATGATGATCAAATGCTCTGTTGCCCAGCAACCATGTCATCACTTGACAAGTTTCTGAGGAGACCTTCCTGACGCTGGCTGTTCCCCTGGGGACCATAACATTATTTCGTAATACCACTGATACAAGCTTTTGTGATTAGTCCAGTGTTTCATTTAATCCTCATAATAATCCTGAGAGGTATTGTGCCCCCATGTCATAGACGGGGAGTTGGGCTCAGAGAGATTACATGATTTGGTCAGTGACACAGGATTCAAATAAAATTCAGATTTGATCCTCGTCTTGTTCTTAACCATGACATGATGTTGATGAATTCACTTACTCATATATCTGAGTTGTGAACCGAGCGCTAATAGGCCACAGGAAGCACGCTGGGCTCTGAGGAGGTGCTCACTGGGATCTCCCATTTTAGCTCCTAAAGATGTGGACGGATGGCGGAGCTCAAGGCTTCTGGATTTGAAGGATGTGTCTGAGAGCAGCAGCTTCATTAACCCACCCGTCCCCCAACCTAGGTCTTGGGTGTGTGACCCAGAAAATTGACTTTCTGTTGTCTCGATGCTGTTTTTCAGTTCCAGGCGCTCTCCTCTCCTCAGTCCCCTTTCCCTACCACCCCGACCTCGAGGCGGGCCTTGCACAGGACGCTGTCAGATGAGAGCATTTACAGTGGCCAGAGGGAGCACTTTTTCACCTCAAGGGCTTCGCTTCTGGACCAAGCCCTGCCCAACGACGTCCTCTTCAGCAGCACCTACCCTTCTCTCCCCAAGTCTCTTCCACTGCGGAGGCCTTCTTACACCTTGGGGATGAAGTCGCTGCATGGTAAGTTTGCTTTCAGCTGCAGCCAAACTGCTCTGCTGCTGATGGCCATGTCCTCAGAAACAGCCGCCACTGAGTTTGCTCAGAGAATGATCACTGGAGGGAGGCCTGCTTGTATACTCAGATCAACCCCTCCCTCATTCAGCCTCTCACCAGGAATTGCAGACCACAGGGTACACATGTGACCACAGGGTACAGACATTCAACCTCACCAGACCATAAGAGTCATCTGGGATGCTTGTTTTTTTTCTTTTCTTTTTTCTTATCGAGGTATAATTGACATATAACATTATATTAGTTTCAGATGTACAGTTTATTGAAGAAACGATCCTTTCCCCATCATGTATATTCTTGGCTCCTTTGTTGTAAATTAATTGACCATATATTTGTGGGTTAATTTCTGGACTCTCTATTCTGTTCCATTGATCTGTGTGTCTGTTTTTATGCCGGTACCACAATGTTTTAATTACTCTAGCTTTGTAGTATAGTTTGAAATCAGAAAGTGTGATGCTTCCAGCTTTGTTCTTTCCTAACATTGCTTTGGCTATTCGGGGTCTATGGTGGTTCCATACAAATTTTAGGATTGTTTGTTCTATTTCTGTGAAAAATGCCATTGGAATTTTGATAGAGATTGCATTGAATCTGTAAATTGCTTTGGGTAGTATGGACATTTTAGCAATATTAATTCTTATAATCCATGAGCTAAGAAGATTTTTCCATTTATTTGGGTCTTCTTCAGTTTCTTCCATCAGTGTCATAGTTTTCAATGTACCAGTCTTCACCTTTGTTAAATTTATTCCTAGGTATTTTATTCTTTTGATGCAATTGTGAGTGGGATTGTTTTCTTAATTTCTCTTCCAATAATTTGTTATTAGTGTATAGAAATGCAACAGATTTTTGCATATTGATTTTGTATCCTGAAACTTTACTGATTCATTTATTCTGAGTTTTTTGGTGGAGTCTCTAGGGTTCTTTCATATAATATTATGTCATCTGCACATTGTGAGTTTTACTTCTTCCTTTTTGATTTGGATGCCTTTTATTTCTTTTTCTTGTCTAATTACACTGGCTGGGAATTCAATACTGTGTTGAATAAAGTGGTGAGAGTGGACTTCCTTGTCTTGTTCCTGACATTAAAGAAAAAGCTTTTAGCTTTTTACAAGTAAGTATGATGTTAACTATGGGCTTGTCATATACGGCCGTTATTATGTTGAGATATGTTCCCCCATACCCACTTTGTTGAGAGTTTTCATTATAAATGGATGTTGAATTTTGTCATATGCTTTTACTGCATCTTTTGAGAGAATTATATAGGGTTTTTTTTCATTTTGCTAATCTGGTGTATCACATCGATTGATCTGTGGATGTTGAACCATCCTTGCATCTCTGGAATAAATCCCACTTGATCATGGTGTATGATCATTTTAATGTATTGTTGAATTCAATCTGCTAATGTTTTGTTCAAAATTTTCACATCTATATTTATCAGGGATGTTGGCCTGTAATTTTTTTTTTCTTGTGGCATCCCTGTCTAGTTCTGGTATCAGGGTAATGCTAGTCTTGTAAAATGAGTTTGGAAGTGTTCCCTCCACTTCTGTTTTTTGGGAGAGTTTGAGTAGCATTAGTATTGATTCTTCTTTGAATGTTTGGCAGAATTCACCAGTGAAGCCCTCTGGTCCTGGCCTACTGATTCAGTCTCCTTACAAGTAATCGGTCTGTTCAGATTTTCTATTTCTTCATGATTCATGAGTCTTGGGAGACTATATCTTTCTAGGAATTTATCCATTTCTTCTAGGTTATCCAATTTGTTGACACATAATTGTTCATAGTGGTCTCTTATGATCCTCTTTCTATTTCTGTGGTATCAGGTATAACATCTCTTTCATTTCTGATTTTATTTATTTGAGTCTTCTTTTTTTCTTGGTCAATCTACCAAAAGTTTTGTCAGTTTTATTGATCTTTTCAAAGAATCAGCTCTTCATTTCATTGATCATCTTTGTTGTCTTTTTTTTTTTTTTTTAGGAAAATTAGCCCTGAGCTAACATCTGCTGCCAATCCTCTTTTTGCTGAGGAAGATAGGCCCTGAGTTAGCATCTGTGCCCATCTTCCTCTATTTTATATGTGGGACGCCTGCCACAGCATGGCTTGATAAGCAGCACATAGGTCCGTTCCCAGGATTCAAACCGGTGAACCCTGGGCCACTGAAGCGGAGCGTGTGAACTTAACCGCTGTGCTACTGGGCTGGCCCTCTATTGTCTTTTTAGTGTCTATTTCATTTATTTCCATTCTGATCCTTATTTCCTTCCTTCTAACTTTGAGGTTTTGTGTTTTCTTGTGGTATAAAGTTTTGTTGTTTTTTTTTTCGAGGTGTAAAGTTAGGTTATTTGAGATCTTTCTTGTTACTTGATATAGGCATTTATTGCTATGAACTTCCCTATTAGAAATGCTTTTGCTGCATCCCGTAAGTTTTGACATATTGTATTTCCATTTTCATTTCTCTCAAGATATTTTTTGATTTCTTCTTTGACCTATTGGTTGTTTAGTAGCATGTTATTTAATCTCCACATATTGGTAAATTTTCCACTTTTCTTCTTGTAATTAATTTCAAGTTTTATACCATATATGATTTCAGTCTTCTTAAATTTCTTAAGACTTTTTCGTGGTCTAACATATGATCTTTCCTGGACAGTGTTTCATGTGTACTTGAGAAGAATGTTTTGTATTGCTTTTGGATGGAATGTTCTGTATCTTTTAAGTCCATCTGGCTAATGAGTCATTAAAGGCCAATGTTTTCTTATTGATTTTCCGTCTGCATCATCTATCCATTGATGAAAGAAGGGTGTTAAAGTCCATTACTATTATTGTATTGCCGTCTATTTCTCCCTTTAGGTCTTTAATATTTGCTTTATCTATTTAGGTGTTTCTGTGTTGGGTGCATAAATATTTACAAATGTTATATCCTTTTATTGGATTGAATCCTTTATGATTATGTAATGTCCTTCTCTGTCTTTTATTACAGCCTATTTTGTTTGATATAAGCATAGCTAGCCCTGCTTTCTTTTGGTTTCCATTTGCATGGAATATCTTTTTCCATCCCTTCACCTTCAGTCTGTGTGTGTCCTTACATCTGAAGTGACTCTTTTGTCGGCAGCATATAGATGGGTCTTGTTTTTGTATACATTGAGCCACTCTGTGTCTTTTGATCGGAAAATTTAGTCCATTTACATTAAAGTATTGATAGGCGTGTACCTATTCGCATTTTGTTAATTGTTTCTGGCTATTTTGTAATTCTTCTCTTCCTTTTTTCTTCTCTTGTTCTCTTCCTTTGTGGTTTGATGACTTTCTGTAGTGGTATGCTTAGGTTCTTTTCTCTTTCTCTTTTGTGTATCTGCTGTAGGTTTTTGCTTTGTGGTTACCATGGGGCTTATATATAACAACTTATGTTTATAATAGTCTATTTTCAGTTATTAACAACTCAACTTTAAATGCATTCTAAAGCTCTACATTTTTACTCTCCCTCCAACATTTTATATTTTTTATGTCACAATTTATATCTTTCTATTTCTTAACTAATTATTGTAGTGATTTTTCCTACTTTTGTCTTTTAACCTTCATAAGCCTTATAAGTGATTAATCTACCACCTTTACTATATATTTACCTTTTCCAGTGAAATTTATGCTTTCATATTTTCTTGTTACTAATTAGCACCCTTTCTTTTCAGCTTAAAGGAGTCCCTTTAATATTTCTTGTAAGGCCAGTCTAGTTGTGTTGAACTCCTTTTAGCTTTTGCTTATCTGGAAAACTCCTTTTCTCTCCTTCAATTCTGAGTGACAACATGCTGGTTACAATATTCTTGGTTGGCAGTTTTTTTCTGTGAGCACTTTGAATACATTGTGCCACTCCCTTCTGGCCTGCAGAGTTTCTGATGAAAAATATGCTGATAGTCTTATGGGGGTTCCTTGTATGTAACAAGTTGTTTTTTTCTTGCTGCTTTAAGATTCTTTCCTTGTCTTTTTTGTTTGTTTTGTTTTTTTACTGAGAGAGATTTGCCCTGAGCTAACATCCACTGCCAATCGTCCTCTTTCTTTTGTACGTGAGCCGCTGCTGCAGTATGGCCACTGACAGACAAGTGGTGTAGGTCCACGTCCAGGAACTGAACCTGGGCCACCAAAGCACAGCATGCCCAACTTAACCACTAGGCCACTGGGGCTGGCCCTGTCCTTAACTTTTGACATTTTAATTATAATCTGTCTTGGTGTGGGTTTCTTTGGATTCATTTTATTTGGAATTCTCTGGACTTCCTGGATCTGGATGTCTGTTTCCTTCCTCAGTTTAGGGCCGTTTTCAGCCCCTTTCTTTCTCTCTTCTCCTTCTAGGACCCCTGTAACGTGAATATTGGTCTGCTTGATGTGGTCCCATTAGTCCCTTAAGCTATCTTCACTCTTTTTCATTTTTTCTTTTTGCTGCCCTGATTGGGTGAGTTCCACTGTCCTGTCTTTGAGTTCAGTGATCATTTCTTCTGCTTTATCTAGTCTGTTCTTTGGTATTTTTCAGTTCAGTTGTTGTATTGTATTTCATCTCTGTGACTTCTATTTGGTACTTTTTTATATTTTCTGTCTCTTTGTTGAAGTTCTCACTTTGTTCATCCATTCTTCTCCCAAGCTTGGTGAGCATCTCTATGACCATTATTTTGGACTCTTTACCAAGTAAATTACTTATCTCCATTTCATTAAGGTCTGTTTTTGAAATTTTATCTTGTTCTTTTGTTTGGAATGCATTCCTTTCTATCTTCATTTTCCTTGACATTCTATATTAGTTTCCATGCTTTAGATAAAACAGCCACCTCTCCCAGTCTTAAAAGGGTGACCTCCTATAGGAGATGAACCTCGTCATTCAACCCTGCCGTAGCTCTTGGTTGTCCGTCAAACCTTTGTGATTGTCCAAGAGCCTGCTTTATTTTTAACAGCTTCCAGTAGTTGAGGGTGTACTAAGTCCTCATTGTCCCAAAGGAGAGGATCTCAGTCAGCACCTAGATTCAGGCTAGTTTGAAACCAGACCCTCTGGCAGCAGCTTTTAAAGCATGTAAATATATACCATCCTGTGTAATGCACATATAAGCCCCACTGGCCACCAGAGCCTGGTGATCTAGAGTTGTCCCCTGGGCAGCAGTCACAAATATCAGGGTACCAGATGAGTGTATAAACTCCTTTCTGGGAGATACCAGGGCAAGCTGGACCAAAGTAGAGGGAGAGCATAAAGATGGTGTCCACTGGCCTCTGTTCCCTGAGAGCATCTCCATAGGACCCTAGTCGTGTACCAAACCTGAAGCCTGCCCCTCGGCCAAAGCTCCAGAACAAGCCGATAGGCTTCTTTCACAAAAAGACAGGTTTGCTTCAGTCTGCTGTCTGTGCAGTGCCCTTGGGGTGGTAGCACCTGCCAAGAAGTGTCTCTCCAATTGTTATAGTCCCATAGGACCCAGGGACACAAGCTCGCCTGGCCACCAGAGCCAGGCAATCAAGGGGCATCTCTAGGAGGCAGCCTCAACCACCAGGGCACCAGCTGCATGTCAAAGCTCCCATCTGAGATGCTTGTTAAAAACACAGTTTCCCAGACCTTACCCAAGACCTGCTGAATTTGAATACAAAGGTATAGGCTGGGATTTAGTATTTTTACCAAACACCCCAGCTCCTATTAGGATTGGGTAAATTTGGCTAATCCCAGATTAGTTATTTCTTCACGACTTGTGTCCACTGGCTCCCTCCAACCACCATAAGAACTCAGACTCACCATTTTTTTCCTGTCTTTCCTAGGCTGTGAGGATATTGCTGGTGGTGTCAGCCATTCATTTATTGACTCTTTTTCATCCAGTAAGCAAGCGTTATTTTAGGAAAAGGAGTACTAATGATGGGATACCTCCATGTTCTTGCCTTTGGTTCATAAATACCTTATCTGCTCTTTGACCTAACTAGATCCCAGTTTTATTAAGGGCCATATTCTGGGACTATGGCTTTAAATTTGTTCTTTTCCTGTTTCCTCTGTCCAGCTCCCTTCCAGGGTTCTGCCCCTCCCCTCCCCACTGTGACTCATCCCAGCAGATACCTGTTACCGAACTTGTCTTCGTACTTGTTTATTAAACGTATGGCTATAACCCCACATTCCGTCTGCCCTTTTTCCTTCTGGGAATTCTGTGTCCGCTCGTACCCACATTTCTTTTCCTTCTGCTGCTTCTCTGGAGCAGCATTTTCTTTAAGTCTCCTGCTTTCCTAGTTTGCTTCTCCCTGCATCATTCTTGAGCTCTCACCCTACTCTCAACAAATGTTCCTCCACCATCTCCATCCTGCCCACTGCTCCCCTATACGGTCCCCTCACCTCTCTCCCCTGTCACTCACCAGCACTCAGGGATCAGGACCACTTCCCCGGCTCCCTCCCCCAAGTCTGACTGCAGCTTGAATCTGGTTTCCCTTTGTTCCAACAGGTCACCCCCAGTGAACCAAAGGTGACACATAAAATGACCACTTTCTACCATCCAGACTCTAGAAAAGTCCTCATAGCGACCTAATGGTCCCCACCTTGGGACCAGTCTCCCCTGACCCTTTTGCCTACAATTCCCTGTCTGCTTTGAATGCTTTTCTCACTTCCCTACACTTTTTTTTTTCCACCTTTGCAGCAATAAGTACAAACCGTTTGTGAAGGCTTGTCTGCATGTGGCATGTCAAAGTAGGCTCTGTCTTCTCGAAGCTTATACTCTAAGAGAGCAGCCTAGAAATCACACACACGGTCATGTCCAGCCAAGGAAGCCTGGAGTTAAAGGCCAGGCTCCGAGGAAGGGAGGGAATGAGCCGCCCTCTCTGAGCGCCTTCCCGTCACCTCTTCTTGCTTTCCTGGAAGGCAGGCAGCAGCGTGTGATGCATGTGCTGCACTGAGCACTCCTTTTTGGGCTGGTCCCGCAGCCCCAGCCCATTTGGTGTCAATACCACTGAAATATGTTTGGGCATTGGGGAGGGGCAACTCCTTTTTTCCCATATGGAAATTTGGGGGCCTAGAGATAAAAGGGCAGAAGGATGGTGAGTGACACACAGAATTGTCTGTCCCACCTACTTACCCTTGGTGGGAGCAAGCTTAAATAGAACTGAGCATTTAATATCTGGCAGTATTTGTTGATTTCCATTTACTCCTAATTTTGCTAATTTTAAGCACATTAATAACTAGCAGCTGCACTTCAGAGCAGTTCTTTATGTAATTTGAAAGGGAAAACAAGCACTAAATATACTCTGGTTTACCAGGCTATCATAATTATCCAAACTTTTAACTCCTTGTAAACAGGTATTTCTGGAGTTGTTTATAGATTTTAACTGAAAGCTTCACTTTTAGCTGTCGGTTTGCGTGGATTTTAGTGTCACAGTCACATCCTGAGAGCTGCCGTTCTTGTGCAAGTGCACACTCTGCCATTGTTTCCATCCCAGCTTCTGCCCTCCCAAGAGCATTTACATTTCATGAGCTGTGTTGCCCTGGCCCCAACCTGCCCTCTCTGTTCTCTGCCTACATGAGCTTGAGCAGTAGCAGTGTGCCCTCAGATGGCACAGAGTGGCTCATGGCACCCGTTCCTCCCTGCCCCGGGCTAAGCAAAGGTTAGCTGTTACAGTAGTTTAATATTTGTATTGAAAAAATTGTCACCGTAGAAGGGGCTCGGATGCTGGAGTGCTGTACTCCAGAACTGATCCTAGGACTGGCTTCCTGTGTCCTCGGGGAGGAGAAGGATGCCTCCCCTGGTCCTCACATCACCCTCCTGCGTTCTTCCGTCTGGGTAGCCCAGCGTCCCACATGCTCTCTCATGGTCCTCACACCACCCTGGTTACGTCCAACTGCGGAAACCAGTGGGCCATCCCCGGGACACGGGACAGATGTGGGCCAGGGGTGCATCTGTCCCTCAGCAGTCCCAGGGATGCGGAGTCCACAGGGAGGGTGGGTCAGATCCCAGGTTCATTGCAGATAAAAATAAGCCTGAATCTCATGACTCTGTGAGGAAGAGCAAGACGCTGGAGCTGCCCAGGGTCCCACTGTGGACAGACGGCTCCCACAAAAGCAGACCTATTGCCTCAGTGCAAAACTAACTATTCCATGACTCGCTCCATTAGAAATGCAGTAGTGAGCGGTTGTCAAAAAATGAATTGAGACTGGAGGAAGCCAGTTCCTAGTTCAGCTGGGCTGTAGAATGGCCACAAATGGCCTGTGAGAGTAGAAACTGATTCCAGGTCACGAAAGACTTACACATCTATTGTGGTAACAGGAAGTGGGTAAGACCTAGAGTGGGTCTCCTGTAGGAAGTGTCTTATCCCTCGTCCCCTCCTGCAGGAGAGTTCTCGGCCTCGGACAGCTCCCTCACCGACGTCCAGGAGACCCGCAGGCCGCCCATGCCTGACCCCGGCCTGATGCCCCTGCCCGATGCTGCCGCCGATTTGGATTGGTCCAACTTGGTGGACGCCGCCAAGGCCTATGAGGGTGAGTCCAGGGAAGGTCCAGGCAGGACAGCCCAGACCCTGGCAGGGCCATGCTGAGGTGTGGGCAGTCAGTGCTCTGTGCAAGTCCCCGGGCTCTTGGCTTCTCTGACACACGCTTCACCGGCCCGGCCAGAAACCAGTTGAGCTGACGGTTACTGAGCGCTCCGCGGGGTGCACATCATCTGCGTTGGTCAGGTGGACCTACTGTCTCCTCTGCACAGGAGCTCATCCCTTGGATGCCTTGCCTCCCCGTGGAGGGGGCAGAGAGGAGAATCCCAGCTGTCGCTCGACTGAAGGGAACATGTACCCAGAGAGTCTTTCATCACGTCGTAAAGACATCATTGCTAAACGCACAGTTGGATCTGCCAGGATGCTTGTCCAGCTTGGCCCTGCCCCAGTGCCGACAAATGCTGGGCGCTCCCTTTGCCCTGCTCGTTCATCTCCTGTGTGTGGTGGCACGTTTTCTGTCTGCCTTGTTCCTGTGCCAGCCCACCAGCTGTGTGCTTGCATTAAGCCAGTGGTTTCTAGAGCAGGCCCTGCGCTGGTGCTGACCTGCTCTGCTGACACGTCAAAAACTGAAAGTAATGCTGTCTGTGTCGACACGAGGTTGTCATACGGCTTTTTTTTTTTTTTTAATAGACTGTATTCTAAGATTATCATTCCACATTTTCTAGTGCTAAAATGTTCTTTGTAAAATGATGATGATAGCAGATGATTGGTTTCTGTTTTTATCGCTCTTCCTTAGAATAATTGAAAGTTGCTATTCAGTGAGGCCCCAGTTTTCGGGGGGAATGGACTAGACCACAGAATTCAGAAGTCGGGCAACCCTGGAGTAGTCAACGACGAACCCCCATTTTAGGCAATGGCAATTCCCCGTTATTAACTTGATCTAAATTTCAATTTGCTGGTCACTCTCCTTCATATCAAATGGTAGAAGTTTTGTTTTTTTGTGGAAGATTTTTTTTAAAGTTTGATTTTGTTTTCTTGGCTCAAGCTGTGAGTTGGTACATTTTGAAACACAGGTGATGTGAACCTGAGACAAAGCCCACCAAGACGGCCAGCGTCTTGTGGAGAACACACTTCAAGAACTGGCAAGAGGCTTCCTACTAGCCCTTTAATGCCTTTGATATCATCGCTGAGTGGAAAGCCTTGGTCTGGAAATTTGGCACAAGGCCTGTTTCCAGGGAAACAGTTAGTTGAATGCTACTTTGATGAGCTGAGGAAAAGCAGGAATAGAAATTGATTCACAGCAACTATTTTTAATGAGAAATTACAATGCTACTCTCGTCTTACAGCTGAAACAATAATGTCTTTTTCCTGTGCAGGTTGAGAGAGAAGGTTTCCGACGCCTTCCTGTGCATTGATTAGATCAGACTGTCCATGGAGGCCATTTGTTGACTTCTGAGAGGTAGGGCCCAGGATGTGGTTCCAAAATACTGAGAGCTTTCTTATCTTCTTCCCAGTCCAGAGAGCCTCGTTCTTTGCTGCTAGTGATGAAAACCATCGCCCTTTGAGTGCTGCATCCAGCAGTGACCAGCTTGAGGACCAGGCTCTGGCCCAGATGAAGTCTTATAGCAGGTTGGTCACCCAGTGGCAAGGGCGCCACTCTGCACTATGCGTCACCTCCGCTAGTGACTGCAGATGTGGGGAAGAGGAGACGGAAGCCACACGGAGTAGCTGAATGAAGCTCATCACCACGGGGCCGGCACTTCACATTCTAGTTAGAACACTTTGTAACTAAATACTGTAAACACGATTAAACTGTTCGTGATGACTTTGTCATAATTATGAATGTTCACTATATTTAATGCCATGATACAGTTATAGCTTCAGGCTTATTAGGCAAGGTTAGAGAAGTTGTTTGCACTAAATATCCCCAGATTCCTGAGTGTTCAACCCTTGGGTCTGGATTTTGAGTGTCTTCCCCAGCTGTCAGTTGGTCATGCTTGTAAATGTGCCTGGCATCTGAACGGCTCCTGACATGCTTCAGATCAACTCTGTTCAAAAGCTGGGTCACCAGGAGAGTTAAGAGTGTATGTAAAATAAAAAGAAAGAGGCAATAACTGAGGCCAGAGAGTTTTCTTATGAGTTAATAGTATGGACTCTGACTTCTGTTTAACTGTGCGGTGGCTCGCTTCCATCTTGCCCTCAGTTTCAGGTGGTGTCGTTGTTGGATAAGCGGGTACTATTCCTACATATTAAAGCATGGCAGCAGGCAGCCGTGGAACACGTAGTAAGCACTCCTTGATGCGGAATAATTTCATCAATTTGAAATCTCTCCTCTTAAAACCTTTCAAGGATGAGTAAGAATCTGGGTATCTATAAAACTTGGGCAGAAACAGACAATAGCAGGAAAAGTGAGGTTGGTGCAGATTGCACACGTATCCTACGGGACTTGTGGGTGAAGACTTCGGAGCAGGTCTGCAACAAAACGCTCTTCGTGGAGAAAGTGTTAGACTAAGGGGTCATTTGTTATGAGTGTAACGCACAGAGGCTGCGTCCTCTCTTGTCATTGGGACACCTGGGGCAGGAGAGTAGCAGTGAGTTTGGCTGTTGAGAACATTTTAAAGAATTGCAGTCGAGGGGAGAACCCCAAATCTACCTTCTTAGGATGAGGCCTCCCACAAAGAGAAGTGTGAGTGAGCAAAATCCATTTTCCTGAGAAAGGATTGTTGAACAGTTCTTACATCTTTGTGGACTCCTAAGATGAGGGTGAGAATTGGCTCTTGTCTTTGTTCAATGTGGATGAACAAATGCAAATGGCATTAAATATGTTTTAAAAAATTATCAGTGCACACACAGATCCAGAATTCATTTTGAAAACCTTCAGAAGTCAACATAGGCTCCTGCGAGTTGCTTCAGTCCTGACAGCCTGCAGTGGCTGCGTCTGCTCTCCAGGAGCTGGGGCAGTGGACTCGGCTCGTGGAGGCTGCCCCCAGCCTCAGTGCTTCTGTTCAGCACCACCTTTTCTACCACATCTTTGGCCTTCAACCCACCCACATCCAGCCTGCTTGTTGTACCATAGTGTGTGGCCGTAGATTGCAGCTGACCACTTCCCTTTTAGAATCCATTCATTGTCAGCTTTTAATTAATTGGCCTGTCTTAGAAGTTTGGAGGTCGTTATTATTTCATTTATTTACAGCCTTGTGACACTCCGTGCCACTGTGAGTTTTGCCTTTGGGGCTTGTTGTAGATCTAGAATCAGCAGAAGACGTCAACACAGCTCATCTTAGGTCAGGAATTCTACCTTGAACTTTGACTTTTAAAGTAAGGAATACCTTTTATTCCATGATTCCAAAAATTCTGAGTCATTACCTCTTCCCCTTTGACCCCTGGAGAGAGGCAGCTGCATATGATCCGAATGGGAGGCTTTTGATTCTCGGTTGTGTGACTCTGAGGTGTGTGCCCAGCTGGAACTCACTCGGGATCCTTCCACAGTTTAAATTCAGGTAGAGGAGAGTGGGGGAAGAGTTGCTGATGAGGGGCTTCAGCCCTTGCCTGGCTGTGATCTGTCCAGCTAGTTGGGTGACCTTCTCATCCTCCAGTGCCCCTTTCTTTTGGTACTTCACTTGCATGGCATTAATTCCTCTCAAATAAAATGGGAGGAAGATAAATAAGAAGAAAATTATGGGCCTTATCATTTGCTGATCCTAATAGCAAAGAACTTTAAGACATTAAAGTTGGACTGACAAGCTTTGAAATGTGCCGTCTTACTTTTAAAATATTTAAAGATATTTAGACTAGTTTTTAAGACGTCAGCACAAGAACTTAACTGCAACTGGATGAGTGGCCACAGACTTTATTTTCTGGGGAACCAGAGAGCTGCCCTATTCCCGTTGCCCTAAGGTAGAGCCTCTGTCAACCCCAGCCTCCCCTCTATGCACACGCAGAGGAGTAGCTCTCCTCTTCCCAAAGCCACTGAAGAGATAGGAATCACTTCATTGTTTTGACAATTGTATCTGCCAGAAAGTGCCTCTTTTGCTGCCACACAGACCATTTTCTATTACTCTCCTATACTCTTTGGTCACAAAGATACAGCATCTTTAACAGGGGAGCTATCGATTGGCTGTAGTTCACGCTTGTATTATTGTTTGTTAAGGTTACCGTTTTCTTTTTTAAGGTGAATATGCACACGGGGTTGCCATACTGAGTAATTTGACGTTGAAAACCATTTTACAAATACAGCTGCCTCATTAAAAAACGACCAAACACACCCAGCCAGGGGGGCTCCTGCCAACGCGGTCTTTTGTTTCTTGTTCCCAACAGTAAAGATTCCTCGCCCACTCTGGCTTCTAAAGTGGACCAACTGGAAGGAATGCTGAAGATGCTTCGGGAAGATCTGAAGAAGGTAAACGGCTCTTCTCAAAGCAGGTTGCCCGGTCTGTGCACACTGCCCCTGAACTGTAACACAACCGTTTTATGTCGTGTTATGGTATAAGATGTGGATGTTTTCCCTTTGTTCTCAGTACACACGTGTTTAAGGGGCTGTTTGGAGCTCAGTTCCTGCCGACACACATGGTGCAAGAAGGCCCTCACTGTCATATGTACAGAAAAGTTGTTCCCTTTTTTTGTGAAAGCCCTGGAACCTCAGCCAGCCGTCTCCCGGCCTCCCCATCCTTTGTATAATGTGTCAGTGGCCCAGACCCATATGTCATCCTTGTTATGTGGGCTTTCACATCAAGAGAACCGAGTGTTATTTGGTTTCTTGAGTGGCCTTGATTGTATTAAGACAGCAGCCACCAAAACAATAGTCTAAAATTTAAGACAGCCCTAATTAACAGAGACATCAAAATACACAGTAATGTATTTACATCCCAAAATAAACCTGGAGTGAATCTCTCTAGAAGTCCTGTTCCTGGGTCAGACTGTCTTAACGCCCAGTAGTACCGGGGCCTGTGGACAGCTGTCTGGTGGACTGAAGACTGGAAATGGGCAAAGGGTCCCAACAGGTCCATAGCTCCTCCTCCAGCAGCTGGGAGAGGTGGATCCGCCCCCTCAGTTCTTTCTGCTCTGCTCTACCTCCCAGGAAAAGGAAGACAAAGCCCACCTCCAGGCAGAAGTCCAGCACTTGCGAGAGGACAACCTGAGGCTGCAGGAGGAGTCCCAGAATGCCTCCGACAAGCTGAAGAAGTTCACAGAATGGGTCTTCAATACCATCGACATGAGCTAGGGCAGGCTGCGGCGGAGAGGAGAGAGGACCACAGGGAGTGCTCTCTGTGAGGCTGGAAGCCCCTTGGTCATGCCTTTGAAAGCGTCCTCAGCGCGCCCTCCCCAGCTCCCTACTTCGCCCCCTTTTGGGGAGTGCACAACACAACAATTGCAGATCAACAATCATTATCTGCCTTTTGTAGAAAAGAGAAAAATGAAGTAAATAAAAATTTTAAAAAGTAAAATAAAAGTTTAACTGCTAAAATGTGAATGTCTTTATTTTTTTGCACAATATCTTTATCTGTTATGTATTTAAAAAGAAACTGGGCCTAGGACCAGGGTACCCCCCGGCCCATCTGCCTCTATTTCCATCAGCTCTTTCTTATCTATTTCAGGTAACCCAAGCTTTCCCTGTTATCCTGACAAACATCATTGTTCCTGGGAAAATAAAGTTTTTAAAAGTTCTTTGGGGAGTGGGGAGGGGCATTTCCTTACCTTTGTTCCTCAAATACCTGGGGAGGAAGGGCTTTCACAGAATGCCTACCTCCCTGGAATGACTTGTGCATGAGCTAGTGCTGTCTGTACCCATCCTGCAGAGGACCCGGGGTCATTAACTATAGCAAGTCAGTGAACCGGAGAGAGGCGGAGATGGTGCCTGCAGGCCATGCCCCTTGTAAGTCCTGCATTGTGACATCACTTCCTCCTCCTTCCTTTCCCCAGGGAGATGGTGCCAGGAGCTGTGCACTCCTCAGAGCTAGAGTCCTTTTTGTTTGGCTGACGTGGGTCCCACTAAATTCAAATCAGCCTCTCTACAGCTTCCTGGCTCCAAACACTGATTGGTTACAGAATTCCTCCATGTGAAATCTTATCTGTATGTGTTTTGGTCAAAAGTATAGTTTTTGAGATTTTTAAAGATGAAAATGTAGCAAAATTGTATTTTTAGCTCACTCAAAATGACTATATTAATAAACCCTTCTCTCCAAAGCAAGACTTCACCAGTATTTGTAACTAGGAAAAGTGAATGTTATATTGTGAATTTTCTTACTTGCTTATGAGGAGCAATGGCTGTGATAATAGAATGGGCTTTGAAACCTGCATGTCCCAGTGTGCCATTCCAGCACGGCATTTTCTGCATCCCTTTGTGGCCATCCAGAGGATTCTGCTGCAGAAACGACTGATGTGCTATTTTCCTGTCTAGTGATGCAGCTGCCTTGGGCCCCTGGCCATTGTTCCAAGGCCCTCAGTCATGCAGAGCACAGAGACACTGGGCCCACCCATGTTGAGGGACCCCAGGGAAGCCCCTGGTATCTTGTTTCTTGCCTTCATGATTGCCACTAAACTGACACCTGCCCCTTCAGTGGCGACCCTGGTCTAAGGGGACATTCAGCAGCCTGGTGTCATCTACTCAGAAGTTGCTGCCCCAAGTAGTCTTAACTCATTCCTTTCTCCATCCCGGAAAGAAGTGGGATGGATTTTCCTCCTTCCCTCACCCCCACCCCCACCCCCAGAATTTTACGCTACACTTTCATTCATGATGGTGGTTTCCCCATGGTTTTTTTTTTTCTGGTGACATTTCTATCGTGGAAATAGGAAGATTTCGGAGTGCTTTGTAAAGATCTGATTGTCTCTTTCTCTCTTTGACTTGTATGAAGGAGATTGTACATTGCCTGATATCTCTTTGTAAATGAGAAATATCGCTGACATCCAAGCATTCTGAAGTCTTGCTTATCCTTCTGAGTTTAGTTTTTATTTTGTTTTACCTTTTGTTTGGGGACTTGGGGCAAGCTATTTATTAGAGTTTTGCAACAGAGTTCTTGTTGGAAGCCTTTAAAGACTACTTGTAAAGTTCAAACAATAAAATTCATTTTAAACGCTCTTTTAAAACACTTTGGTCTTATTGCTTGAGGTTTTCTTATTTGAAAGACCACCCAGCAACTCCTTGACCCCCCTCACCTTCTAACCTGCTATTCAGGCTCGGTTAACACTAAAGATGATTCTTGAAAGTTTCTGTCCCTTTTAGAATTTGAATAAGCTTTTTTACTCTCTGTCCACATGTCCATAGAGAATTCCTAATTTGGCTTCCCTGCTTATGATTTAATATTTGCAGAGCACTTTATAATTAGTCCCCTCTTCATTATCCATGTGTGGATTTTCCATAACAACATTGTCATTCCCTGAGACCAGCACATTTTTGGACTGCCTCTCCTGCGTCTCCCAACTCTCAATGTTAGATGTGTGCTCAGGGAATACAAATGCCTGTTAATATTAGGCTGTGCAAAATATAATTAGAAAAGTTAATCTACTGAAAAAAATCAATGCATTCTAAAGCCAAATGGAACCAAATTTTTTCAATCTACCACATCAGTGCTCTTCTCCAGTGGTGCAGCTAATTGAGAGCTGACGGTAGAGTGTCTTCCTGTTATTTGGTTCAACAGTTCTACAAATTCTAGAATTACAAGATGGAGTAAGACTGGATGCCACAAGATACTCTGATTAGCAAGCTAAAAGTTCTATTTTGACCTTGATTCTTACCTAGTTTGGAGGGTTTATACATTATTTCTGAAGGGCATGGACATGGATTGGGAGTTCCTGGGACAAGGTGCCATTGGCCTGCAATGATGGAGCATCTTCGTCCCAGAGGTGACTGGAAGGGCCGATGGGCTGCATGCCAAGTCTGCTGCAGGAGATAAACAGAGTGGGTTGAGTTGGGTTACTAACTCTCTAGATGGGGATAAAAATGGTAGTCCAAGGGCAAAGGATATAGGCCCAGTAAGCTTAAGCCATTTGCCTCTAGTTAAATGTAGAATGATGACCTGAACAGATCCCAAACTCATAGTAGATATGTTCCAGCAATTATGGTGCTGCCTCCCCAGAATGCACAAAATTGAGATTAAAGAGCAAGATGACACACTTGGTCAGAAGCTCACATAACCAGTAAAGATGAGCATTATTAAACGTGGACTGTGTTAGATTAAAGACTACATTGCAGAAACGTTGGATACTTTTCCCTGTATGGATTATGCCACTAACAACCTGCCCATGAGGAATCATCATCTGATAAAGACATTTGACTTAGGCTGGGAGTCACATCCCGTCCATGATGTAGCAGCTGTGTCTGGGTAAAATACCTAACCTCTTTGAGCTTGGTTCCCTCATCTGGTAAAATAGTAACAGCATCATATCTTGTTTTAAGGACTAAATGGGCTCATATGTGTAAAGCCAGTGACAGGGATTTTGTGGACAACAAACATGTCTTCCCCTCTCCTTGGTCTCCGATACGTTGAGGCTTTTATGTGTTTCTCTAGGAGGGAGTCCTGATGTAGCAATAGCAGAATGGGACGGGAGAGCCAGAATGAGCTCGCCCACTCTGCTTGATGTCGCTCAGGTGCTTTTAACCCTTTGCTATGTGTTTTAGATCAGTGACTCTCAAACTTGAGCTTCCTTCAGAATCACTGGGAGGATTTGTTAAAATACAGGGCACTGGACCACAGCCCCAGGACCTGTGACTTGGGTCTGGAATGGCAACTTAGTATTCAGATTTTCTACAAGCTCCCAGGTGATGAAGCGGGGCTTTTGAAGAATAGGGGTAGCAGGTGGATACGCATACCCATTAGTAATTAAAAGAAACTGACGCTACAGTGCAAGGTACTTAACCATGTCCGGACACCTGAGTAGTATTGTGACAGGCTAGCTGACCACAAAGCACCTTGCAGAGAGAAACAGGCTCAAACTATAGCTAAAGAGAGTTTATTTAGGTAAAAGAATTTTTTTTTTTTAATTTTTTACTAAAGGTAATTTAGAGGTCCCTTTACATGAATCTTTCTGCCACCTATTTTAAATTCCTACATTACCTGGATGGGACTGGAGTGTCCTCACCACCATTAATGGTATGAGACTGGTTACTAGGTCAGCAAGGAATGACCTTGGTGACCTTGGGGGGCTGATAGTTTGGATGGCAGTGCTGCTGAGGAACGCAGGGCCTGGGTGGCAATGGAAGGGCCCTTAGGCAGGCCCACAGTGTGTGCAAAGATTGGGAGACCTGGTTCCAGGCTGGGAGCACGGAACTCCAGTCACCGACTTCCAAATTCAGCCCAGCCTGTTCACCCCAAACTCCAAGAGCCCATCAAACCTCAAAGTTACTACACAAGCAGATTTCCCAACTGCACTCACGTCTGCCTCAAACTTAAGAAATCTTTACCTAGGGACCAGCCCCGCGGCCGAGTGATTGAGTTCGCGCACTCCACTTCGGAGCCCAGGGTTTCGCCAGTTTGAATCCTGAGTGCGGTCATGGCACAGCTCATTGAGCCATGCGGAGGCGGCGTCCCATATGCCACAGCTGAGGGACCCACAACTAAAAATACACAGCTATGTACAAGGGCCTTTGGGGAGAAAAGGGAAAAATAAAATCTTAAAAAAAAAAAAAAAGAAATCTTTACCTCAATCCTCATGCTGCAAACAGCCCATTTCATGCCACGGTCCAGAGAGAAGTAAAGCGTTGCTTATCCTCTCTATCCTTTAGATAAGCTGCAGCTCAAAGACTTAAAGACACTGGCTGTCTTTTCTGAGAAGATCATTACAGCTTTGTCTTTATTTTCTAACGCTTTGGCCCATTCTGGCTCTCCTTTCCGCAGATCCCCTGCCTCTCCCCAGTCCTGCCAGCTCCCTGAATTCCTTGTCAGATTAGCCTTTCCTGTCCTCCATCCTTGCAAATCCAACATTTCCTCTTGTCTTGCCTACATGCATCTGGGTCATCACACTTGCGACCCAAGAAAGCGTCCACCTTCCCCTTCTCTCATGATGCCTCTCATTATCCCCTTTTACCATGCTCGCCTTCAGTCCTGTGAACAGGCATATCTCGAATTTCCTTCCATTACTTCCTCTAAATGAGCACATCTCATTATGCCTCTTAAGCAGCTCCTCTGCCAGGCACAGCCCCACCTTAAACATATGCAACCCATTTTATCCTTCAATGTGTCCCCCTCAGGACCCATTTTCAACCTGAATCATCTCCCAGACAAAATACCCTAAGCCCTGGGTACCTTGCTCTTTATCTTAGCTAAATGTTTTCCTTAAGGGGTCTCATCACATGTTCAGGGGACATCTGTCATTCCCGTTCCTTAGCCAAAGTTCTTTGAAGTGGGCCCATCTCCCTACAAATCTTTTTCAGATCTTGTGAGCACACTCTTGAATCTCTAGTCAGTCCACCCAGCCACACCTCTCCTATGCATTTCTGTGATTCAGCATGTAAGAAAAGCATCACCAAAAAGGCTATCCACCAATAAAATCCAGCTCCCTTTGCAGAAGTATAAATGGCTTGGGAGGGTATGTGTTCTCCAGTTCAGCACGGACACCTCCACCCCCTAATGCCTTACATACTCCCAGCCCACCACACACATTTATGTAACCAGCTTGGTAGACATTTGAGTTGATGTCCTCGGGATCCCATCACCAAACCCAGGGGAGGCATTTCCTTCACCATCCCCGGACCCCCATCCTACACACACAGGCCCACCACACCCCATCCTCACCTACCCCGTATTCCGGGGAGTGAAAGCTCTTAGAAAACACATTTAAGAGAGAAGTTTTATTCAACTTTCAATAGCAAACTAGAAGTGACTAATCAAGTGGCCTGGAGGGGTCCTTTAGTCACTCACCTTTGTGAAGAGGTAGGATGGATTTGTAACTGACCTAGTAATTTTTCTAAAGAGCCTAAGGGGTATTCGAACACAGTTCTTTCTCTTAAGCAGCTTAAACATTGCTTTGCAATCTAAGACAATGAATATGCTTAGCAAGTCCTTTGTTTTAGTTGGTACAAAGGTAAACTCAGCGCAATGTAGACACATTTCTAATTAATGAGGCTATGCCTATTACAACAGGCACCATAATTGCTTAGTCTGGCTTAATACGAAAGATTCCCACTAGAGTAGGAGCTAGGACTTCATTTACAGGCACTGGGAACAAACAATTCTACCTCCAAAGAGAAAAGGCCTGGTTGGGGATAGGAGGGTTTGGGGGTATGGAGTTAGTGACCACCATCTTTAAGTATTTGACACACGGCAGCGTGAAGGAGAAACTAGCCTTGATCTTTGTGGTTCTAGAGGCAAAATTGAGACCAGTGGATGCAAGTTACAGGAAATAGATTTTGTCTCTGAGGTAGTTAATCAATGGAGATTGGGTGGTTTCCTGGGCTTGAAGCCAAGATCTAAGAGTCAGACCAGGCACCACTCTTCGAAGACGCCCTCCCTTCACCTTTTCCAGCAGACTCTGCTCTCTTTAAACAAACTTTGGAGTCATGAGTCACAGACTAAGTTGGAAAGGGACCTTTAAAATGATGCAGTTCTACCTCCCAGCCCAGGATTCAATCTCTTCTTCATTGTCCAGCCACATGTTCAGCCACTTAGGTTTGAGCACATCCAATGATGGGGAATTCACTACTTCCAGAGGCAACACATTTTCTTTTTCAACTTCTCTCTGTCGCTCTCCTTTTTTTTTTTTTTTTTTTGGTGAGGAAGATTGGCCCTGAGCTAACATCTGTTGCCAATCTTTCTCTTTTTGCTAGAGGAAGATTGCTGCTGAGCTAACATTTGTGCCAATCCTCCTCCACTTTGTATGTGGGATGACGCCACAGCATGGCTTGATGAGCAGTGTACAGGTCGGTGCCTGGGATCCAAACACATGAATCCCAGGCCGCCAGACCAGAGTGCGAGAACTTAACCACTACAACATCAGGCCAGCCCCTCAACTTCCTCTTAAGTCCTAACTTTTATTCATGGAAAAATCTATTTCCCTTTAATTTTTGTAACTACTCCTAGTCCTATCACTTCCAATTATACAAACAAATATGACTTTCTCTTCCCAGGTAATAGCCATCAATATGCTGGAAAATTTCAAGTTTTCCCAATGTGATTTCTTCCCCAGGATAAAAATTCTCCGTTCTCTCAGCTTTTCCTCATGCGTCACGGTTTCTCGCCCCTTCTCCACCACAATATAGTCGTATACAGTATGTATTAAGGACATGATTGCTTTACGTGCGTTAGCTCATTGAGTTCTCACAACAGCCTTGTGAGGTGGGTGCTATTATTGTCCCTATTTTACAAAACAAGCAACAGAGGCCTAGAGAGGTCAAATAATTTGTTGACTGTTAAATAGCTGGTCCAGCTGGGAGTTAAACCCAGGCCTCTGATTCCCAAGCCAATATTTAATCTGTGCTTTCTCGGTCGTATTGGTCCCAACCTAAGGGTCCCCTGCATGGCCTGCTTGCATGGATCCTCGCCAAAGGGACCTGGATGGTGAGCATCGTGGATGCTGGGTCCTAAATGGGGTGGAGATGGGGGCCAGGGAAGACAAGTAAAAGTGTACCTGAAGGCCAGAGGACTAGGAGGAAACCACCTCTTCCGGGGACCCTTCGTGGAGATGGGACTTGAAAGTGCTTCAGCATTCTTTCTCACACGATATAGATGTTTTCCTTACGAGTTTCAATTCAAAAAACATCTCTGTCCAATCCTGGGCCAAATCTGGAGGTAAGAGAGGATTTGAGAAGCTCAAACCAATGGTTGCTAGGGTTGAGAATGCATCAGCACCACCTGGAGATGTCTTAATTCCTATCCCTGGACTGCAGGCTCAGAAGTTTGGTGTTAATAGGTCTGGGTGGAGCCATGGGATCTTCACTTTAATAAGCACCCCAAGTATTGTGACATAGATGGCTCCTGAACCGCTCTTCTAGAAACTTCACCTTAAGCTTTCAGAAGCCTTTGGCCAGCTCTTCTGGGCCAGGGAGTGCAGCATTAAGGCAAGGTGTTACAGGTGAAGGTATTGTCTGGCTTGAGATACCCGGATGCCGTGCCATTCCTCGATTGGTGGAGAATGGCTGGCCCAGACCATCTGGCTGGCTGGGATTCTCTGCGAGAGAAGGGCGGAGTTACCTTTTGAGGAGCCATTTACTCAGTGGCTGATCATTCTCAGCCTTACTCCACCCTACACCCAGGTTTTCCTTTTTTTAACCAGAAGCATTTGTTTAGTGGGAGCCAGTTACAATCTTTGTGTCAAAACCAACACTCTTCCCTCCTTAGGATAAACTGCAACAATGTTAATTTTACACTCTGGTCTAATCAGACCTCATTACTGAGGTTGCTGTAATATCCTTCTACCAGTTCTGTATCCTCATCAGTGAGCAGATAGGAGTCATGGATTTCAAAGTCATGGATTTCAAAGTTTTCGGCAACTGAAAGACAAAGGAGAGACTTCCAGCTTATACTTCTAAGCCCATCTGTTGCAAAACCATGCCCAAGGTCCTTGTAGTCTGCTTGCTAAAGTAACAGACTGAGAAGAACAAAACGAGCCCAGCTTCCGAGTGTAAACCCCAGTAAAAGCCCAAATGCCTCCTGACCACCCTCCAAGGCTGCAGCCGGGCACCTGGAGTCAGTGGGCCTGGTCAGGCTCTCTTCCTTTAGCCAGTGTTCTGGTGATCTATGGCCACTTAAACGCCTTCATACTTAGTTGCTTAAAACAACCACCATTCTATTACACACAATTTCACAGGTCAGGAATCTGGGCAGGGCTCAGTTGAGTGATTCTCCTGCTCCATGGGGCATTAACTCGGGTGACTCAGTGGTATTCAGCTGGTTTGGTTTAGAGAGTCCCAGATGGCCTCACTCACATTCCTGGCCCCTCCGTGGTCGCAGTGGAAGCCTGGGTTTAGTGGGGCCCCTTCCTCTCTCTCTAGAGTCTCAGAGCTTCTCCATATGCTGTTTCTAGTGCAGTGCTTGGGTTTTTAACATGATACTCAACTCAGGGCTCCAAGAGACCAAGGTGGAAGCTGCCAGTTTTCTTAAAAGCTGGGTTCAGAAATGGCATAGTGTCAGTTCCCTCATGTTTTGTCAAGCCCAGAGTCAAGAGGAAGGAAAATAGACCTCACCTCTCAAGGAGAGACTGGTCAAAGAATTTACACTATTTTTAATATCCTGCAGTCAGCCTCTTCTCCTCTGGTCCCCACGTGATTGGCCCCATTCTCCCCTCACAGACCCCTAAATCCTTAATCAAGACTAGAATACCAGGTTCTGACTCAACGCGGCGATGTAGGAGGATCCTGAACTCACCTCCTCACACAGACACTCCGAATCTACAGCTACATATGTAACCATTTCCTCAGGAAAAAAAATCCAAGAACTAGCTGAGTGAGTTCTATACATCAGGCGAAAGAGAGAAAACCCCCGTGGAAGCCGGTAGAGAGGCTGAGACACAGTCTCACCATAAACCCCACCCCTGGCACAGTTATCTACAATCAGGAGGGAAGTCATAAGCCTGAGCTTCTCCCTGAGAAGTGAAGGGTTTGAACACCACATCTGGCACCTCAATTTTTAAGACCTGTACCTGAGACATGAGCCCCTGAAACACGTGGCTTTGGAAACCAGTGGGGCTTGCAACCATGTGATCCACAAGGCTGGAGTGAACTGAGAAACAGTCCTTAAAGGGCTTGTGTGCATGCACTCACCTCCCACACACACACCCAGGGCCCAGCGCAGAGGTAGGTGCATGAAAAGCACCCAGACTTTCTGTGAAATTATTTATTTGCTTGCCTTAAAGCTTCAGCTTGAGGAGCAGGCATCTAATCTAACACAAATCTGGGGAACTGCTGAAATACTCTCCACAGATGGAGGCTGGCAGGTGCCATCTTTGCGCTCTCCCTCTGCCTCACTCCAGCTAACTGCTATCTCCTGGAAAGGAACTTGTCCACTTATCTGATGCCCTAATTTTTGCAGCTGCCACCAGGGGATACTTCTAGATCAGCTGGCTCTGGTAGCCACAGGGGCTTATGCTCAAAGATGCCACAGAACTGTAACAAATGGTGAAAGAGTTCTTAATGGGTTACCATCCCCAGGGCATAGCAGAGAGGCAAAGATAGAGGAATCCAGTCTTTCTGTGAAAGAGGTCTAATAGCTTATCTTCATAGCACGGCCTGAGGGGCAGGCGTCCAATTGAACAGACATGTAAGGCCCAAGTGTAATCCTCTCCAGAGACCTCAGAGGGTGGGCAGTATTTTGTGCTCTTCCTCTGTTGGCCCCAGATTACTGGTATCTCCCAGATGAGAGCTTGTATATACATCTGGTGCCCTGGTTTTTACATCTGCTGCCCCAGTTTTTGTGACTGATGCCCAAGGGACACCCCTTGATCACCTAGCTTCGGTGGCCAGTAGGACTTGTGTTCACAAATGCACTGGGACAGTAGCAAAGAGAACCATTTCTTCACTAGCTGTCACCCCAGGGCTCAGCACAGCAGGAACAGACAGAAATGCCCATCTCCCAGTCTTCTCCTGAAAGAGGTATATTTGCATAATTTAAAAACTTCTGCCTGAGAATCTGGCTTCCAGTCAGCCTGAATCTAGGTGTTGACTGAAATCTCACCACTGGGACACTGACGGGTCTTGGCAAACCCTCAACTACTGAGAATCACTGAAAATAAAGTAGGCTGCTTGGACAATCACAAAGGTTTGAGAGACAACCAAGAGCTAGGGCAGGGTTGAATGATAATGTCCATCTCCTACATGAGGGCACTCCTTCAAGACTGGGAAAAGCAGCTGATTTATCTAATGCTTAGAAACCAACAGAGAGTCATGGAAAATGAAAAAACACAGGAATAGTTCCAAATGAAAGAACAAGGCAAAATCTCAAAAAAAAAAAAAAAGAAAAAAAGACCTTAATGAAATGTAGATAAACGATTCACCTGAAAAAGTTCAAAATAATAGTCATAAAGATGCTCACTGAGCTCAGGAGAAGAATGAGTCAACAAACTGAGAACTTCAACAAAGAGACAGAAAATATAAGAAAGTACCAAATAGAAGTCATAGAGCTGAGAATGTAAAAATATGGGCTGGAAAATACCATAGAGAGGTTCAACAGCAGACTACAAAAGGAAGGAAAAAGGATCGGTGAACTTAAAAACAAGGCAATGAAACTCACCTAGAGCAGCAAAAGGAAAAAAGAATAAAAAAGAAAGAAGATAGCTTAAGGGACTAATGGGACAACATCAAGTGGACCAACATTCACATTATTTGGGGTCCCAGAAGGAGAAGAGAAAGAAAGGGCAGAAGATTTATTTGAAGAAATAACGGCTGAAAACTTCCCTAACCTGAGGAAGGAAAAAGACATCCAGATCCAGGAAGCCCAGAGAGTTCCCAAATAGATGAACCCAAAGAGACCCACACCAAGATGCATTATAATTAAAACATTGAAAGTTAAAGACAAGGAGAGAATCTTAAAAGTAGCAAGAGAAAGGGGCTGGCCCCGTGGCCGAGTGGTTAAGTTCGCGCGCTCCGCTGCAGGCGGCCCAGTGTTTCGTTGGTTCGAATCCTGGGTGTGGACATGGCACTGCTCATCAAACCACGCTGAGGCAGCGTCCCACATACCACAACTAGAAGAACCCACAATGAGAAATATACAACTATGTACTGGGGGGCTTTGGGGAGAAAAAGGAAAAAATAAAATCTTTAAAAAAAAAAAAAAAAGTAGCAAGAGAAAAACAATTTGTTACCTACGAGGGAGCTCCCAAAAGACTATCAGCAGATTTCTAAGAAGAAACTTCACAGGCCAGAAGGGAGTGGCATGATATATTCAAATCAAACTTCTGGAAATTTATCCAAAGAAAAGGAAAACACTAATTCGAAAAGATATCTGCATCCCCATGTTCACTGCAGCCCTGTTTATAACAGCCAAGACATGGAAGCAATCTAAGTATCCAGCAACAAATGAATAAAAAAATGTGGTATATACAGATGTACGTGTATGCACTCATGCACACACACACACACACACACACACACACACACACTGGAATATTATTCAGCCATAAAAAAAGAATGAAATCTTGCCATTGGTGACAACATGGATGGACCTTACACACATTATGCTAGGTGAAATAAGTCAGACAGAAAAAGACAAATACCATATGATCTCTCTTATATTTGGAATCTAAAAACAAAACAAAACTGTGAATTAGATACAGAGAACAGATTGGTGGTTGTCGAAGGTGGGAGGGGGTGAGGTGGGTGAAATGGGTGAAGGGGGTCAAAAGGTACAAACTTCCAGTTATAAAATAAATAAGTGGGGATGGAATGCACAGCATGGTGACCATAGTTAATAACACCCTATTGCATATTTGAAAGTCGCTGAGAGTAAATCGTAAAAGTTCTCATCACAAGAAAAAAAATTGTAACTATGTATAGTGATGATATTAACCAGACTTGTGGTAATCGTTTTGCAATATATACAAATATTGAATCATTATGCTTATACACCTGAAACTACTATAATGTTATATGTCAATTTTATCTCAATTGAAAAAAAAAGGCTAGGATATCGGAAGTTTCTCCAGGAACCATAAGAAGCATGAACGCTAATTTCACCTAAGGACAATCACCCCATTCCTCACGCGGCTGTAGGGGCGAGGGCAGGCCCTTTTCAACTTTCTGCCGGACAGTGAGGCCCCACTGCTCCTCACTCCTTTCACCCTCCCCCATCCACGTGTCTGAGGGTCACCATGCCATGAGCACTCCCTCCATTTTTCTCACTGGCTTGGCCTGAGTGCCATGGTGTGTCATCAGAGGAGACTGGCAGAGGAAGAGGACACTAACCTTCACCCCAGCCCTTCTTCCCACTAAGACCAAGGACCTCCCCTCAAAAACCCCGGCGAAGGTTGACAATTGTTGTGCGTACTGAGAAGGCGTCAACCTGGAAGGACTGAGAAAAAGCCAGCTCCCTAGGCCCTCCCCGCGTTCCTGAAAATGCAGGGTTTGCTATGTGTTTTGGGCAGCCCTTATGACCTCCAGAATACCAAATAAGGGCTCCCAGAAGGACACGAATAAGCAGGGCATTCAGGAGGTAGGCGGTGGGAAGTAGTTTGGGAGGCCCCAGCAGCAGGCAGCGTGTCCTCTCTGAGGCTGGGGGCCAGGACCAAAGTCCTGGGGAAAGTCCTCTAGCTGCCTCTGCTGCATGAGGGAGAGCCGCACTTCTCCGGCCAGGAGAGTGATGCGCCAGAATTCCAGTTTGCGGGGCCGAGACACCCTCTGCCTGTGGTCTAGAGGCATGGGAGGCAGCCTGGCTGCCCTGCCTTCTGTGCCTTGAGTCCGCTGAGCTTAGTGTGGGAGATCTGTCACCTTAATCCCCCAAACATCTCCCTCCTGCGAGCCTTGTGCTCAGCTGCACGCCTGCCAGCTGGGCTCAAATCCTTAATTTGCCAGGGACTGACCACAAGGAGCAGCGGGAAGTGGGATCAAGGAAAGCCCTCAGCTGGGGAGCAGTGAGCATCTGCAGGCATCATTGTGACTCTAAGAAAGATGCTGTGGGGGGAGGAAGGGACATTCCCGCCCCGCCTGGGATACCTAAATGCCTCTCAACTTCCCAGCCACGTCCAGCTGGTCTCTGCCTTCACTTCTGAGCCTCACTCAATGGGTATGAGGTGAACCCCTGCCCCAAGTTAGGGACAGCTTCCTCCTATCCAGCCGTGGGGACTTCTCCACCCCTCCCCTTTGGTTGGCTGTTCTGCCGCGTAGTGGCAGGAGGAGGTCCGAATGGGGTAATGGGATCAGAGCCCAGGACAGTTCTCTTCTCAAAGGCAGGAAGAGCGTAAGTGCTAAATTCTCCCTTGAGGTGAAGGGACGTACTTGCCATCGATCTAGCGGGGGCAGCAAAGCACGCACAAGCATTCCATTCTCAGCACTGTTCTAATCACCTGGATGTGGTAACCTGCCAAAGTTGCGCTCTGTGGAGGGGAAGCTCCGAGCACCGGAAGCTCCTTTAACGCAAAAATTGCCTCCCTCTGCCTGCTATTTAATAGTAACAGGAAAGACGCTTTATCAATCACTTACAGCGTTTCTGGCACTCTGCTCAGCACTTCACGGCTGTTGTCCAATCCTGGGGCGGCTCTGGAGCTCAGTCCTACCAGCATCCTTGCTTTCCAGCTGAGGAAACCGAGGCCCAGAGGGCCGTGGAGATGGCCGAGTCACTCAGCCGGCTTTGAACACACGTTTCTGGGATTCCAATGCCCTTGACCAATGAGCCGCCCAGCCTGTTGGGCCTGGTTCCAGCCTCTGAAACCCCCAAAGAAAAGCGTCACCCCTCTTCCTCGAGGCCTCTCCACATCCTAGTCATTTCTCCTGGACCAAGCATCCTTGGCTTCTCATTGCCACTTACCTGCCTTGGCCCTTGTTGCCTGGGTTCCCTTCAAAGGGGGACACAATATCCCGGCACTGGTCACCACCCTCTCCGATTCTAGATCCAGTGTCCCTCATGATGTAGCCTAAGGGTACCATAATCCTTTCCCTCTCTAAGCCTCATGAGCTCGGAGGCAGCTCCAACGCCTGACACTTGTTCACATGTGGTAATTTAGGGTATTCCTTCTGCGTTCAAAACTCTACATTTATCCAATTAAATTTCACCTTGTTAGATTTGACTAATTGCTTCAGTCTGTTGAATACTTTTAATAGTGCTGTCTGTCATTTACCACAAAAGCTAGCCCTCAAAGTATGTCATATGTAAATATAATTCACATGCCTCATGGAGGACACTGAGGACAATGCTGACTGGCTGGGGCTGAGGACAGGGCCAGTGACCACCACACACCACCATCCAGACTGGAATCCACCGTTTTTAAACAGGGTCCTTTGAGAAGCATCGTTCAGCCAGTTATGAATCCACCACTTAATCCGATCCCATACTCACCCTTCTTCCGGGTTCCCTCCTGGTCTCCACTGCCTTCTCCTGGCCCTTCAGGCTCCAGCCTTCTTGTTGTACCTGAGCAAGATGACAAACTTCAGTTCCTTCATGAACCTTGTCAATGTCCACCCCGCGTCATTAAGCTGTCAATGTTTTTCTGTGGCGTCTCCCAACAAGAGTTGAAAGCTGTGGGGCTGAGACCTCAGTGATGCCACAGAGAGGATCAGGGTGCAGGCTCCTGAGACAGGACCTTGGAAAACCACCAGGTAACCCCGGTGGTGGAGGAGGAAGGGGAAGGAGCCGTCCTGGAGTGTGGAAGTGGAAGCACTTCTGAAAGTCCAGAGTGGCACTGCTAGTGCTGATCTCGAGAAACTGACACACTGCCCCGCGAGGTCTGGGAGAGCCTGCACGAGAGGTGCAAAGAATTCGGGCAGCTCAGCAGAAGCCAGGAAGAAATCCTGGCCTGACAGAGCCCACAGGCTTCGGGATGGAGATGGGGAGTGAACGGAGGCGACCTCTGCTCCTGTTCGTCTTTCCATTTTGCTCAGGAGGCATTTCACCGAGGGTTTTGCTCTGATTGGGACCAGCCCCTCTTTGGAAATGGTGCTGGAATAGCGCAAAGTGCAGGGGTGCCTCCCTTTACGAATACTTTTTACAAACCAGCTATCAGACAGTCAGCTAAGGAGTTGATTAGCTTCATTATGTAAAGGTGCTTCTTAGAGGCCACTCACTCAGGGCCCTCGGAAATGGAGCCTTCCTCTAATGCCTTTCCACGTGTCCACAGATCAGCCATTCAGAGGGCCAGAGGAAAGGGACACACGTTTAAGTTCCAGAAGAGGGAAGGACCATCTACCGCAGAAGGATCAGAAATGAAGTTGAATTCCCTCTGTCCGTCTATGAGAAAAAAGAACTTTAATAGACAAAACCCGGATTTACCCCTGCTTCTTAGGAACACAGCTACCATGAAAAGATGGGTTCATATGCGAGAGCGACACAGGTGACGAATCTGGAAGGAAACTACAGTGGCCCTTGGGAAACATTCACTTAAGCAAATGTGTATTTTCTGTGTGCCCCAGTTCCATGGGAAGAGCCCACAAGCCCTTAGAAGAGTTACTGCTCTTCAGAGGCCCAGCCTGAGCCCCATCGGCAGGCTGTTGGCTCCCTCTGCTGTCTGCTTCTGAGTTCTGCCTTCAAGTGAAGAAGGGCTGTGCAGGAGAAAATCTGGAGGCGAGAAGACTTGGCTCAGAGCCTGGGGCTCTCCCAGGAGCATGATAGCCCCTCGTCTGGATTCGAGCGGGGTCACAGCCCTGCCAATGTCTGAGCTAACAGGCGGGGCAGGGAGTGACACACCCATTGACCAGGTGATCCCCCGAGACAATTTCTTTCAAGGACTTTTTCGGGTGCCTGGAGGTGAGGTGAAGAGGGAGTCTCTGAGAGCAAAGGGATCCTCAGAGCATTGAGCAAATGAGAAAGACGTGCTTCAACCTGGAAGGCGTTCAGGGGCGAGGACTTCGTGGGTGGCTTTGCATGTCTGCCCAGAATCTCCATTTTCCTCTTGTCAGACTGAGGGCAAAACCTATAACCCAGCATCTATAACCTCCCTCCACCCAAACCTGAAAGGCCCGGGGAGCCTGAGCCACCCTAGAAAGAACTAGGGAGCGGGGCGGAGCTCAGAGAAGAGCTGCAGAGGCCCTGGTTTCTCTGACCAGGAGCTCTTCCACCAAGTGGTCTGCGAGGGGCACCATCCAGATACAGAAACACAGTTTTTCCCCTAAAGTAAGTTCCAGGAGCATCGAGGGTTGCCCACTATGTAAGGCCCCAACATCCACCCTTCCCCTGACCACGAGCTTACCTCACTTCCAGATTGTGGAGGAGAGAAAAGGAGGGGAAGGACGTCGGGATTCACCAACTTGATTTTTGTGGTGGATTCTGATTTTATTGAACAAAATGGTGTATTAGAAATGTCGCATTTCTTTGCTTTATTCCTGCTCCAAATCTGGCTAATCTGTTCCAGTCTGGCTAGGTGGAAAGGGAATTCTATTTTGGTAAATTATCAAGGCTCTTGCCTGCCCTCTCAGGGTCATATAAAGGTCCTGGGAGTCTTAGCAGGGAGGTGACCTTAGCGGGTGACCTTCTGGTCACCATATCCCAGTTTGATATGCTCCTTGTTCGCACCTGCCGAGCCAGGGCATGGAGGCCACTACCCAGCTGTGTTCAAGCAGGTTTTCCCCTCTGAGGTCCTGCCACATCCCTGGGACACTGTGCTCAGAATCTGGGAACTCCTGTCCCCTTCCTGGGCTTGGGGAGGCATTCAAAATCTCATTCTAGCCTTCCCACTTCTCCACGCTCAGCACAGCCTGAGGCAGGTCTCCTCAAAAGAAAACGGCCCCTCACTCGCAGCACGGCCCCTAAACCTGGACACAAGGGGTGCTATACTGTACGGGGCCCTCATATCACGAATGCACACCACACACACAGGGACACACACAGAGTGTGTGAAAGGATACCTAGGTCACTCAGGATGCAACCCCCAGTGCTGGCAGTGTCACTTGTAACCCTAAACACCCTAAACACTCTCCTCACTGACACCTGAGAGGCCTCAGAGAAATGCCTGCCCCTTGTCTTTTGCTCTGTGTCTTCAAAACAGAAGGCCGAGTGGCTGTGACAGAAGGGCTTGAAGGTGTATGGGAGTTGGGTACCGCTGTGAAGTGTGGGAAGGAGTTGAGCATTAGGAGTGCTTAGGGCAGAGAAAAGACAAACTAACGAACTTGTCAAATACTTCCTCTGAGATGGCATCAAAGGAATAGTTTTGTGTACTACAAAGTGTTGCTTCTCGTTAGTGCTGAGTGTCCGTTTTCTTGCTTCCCTTTGTGTTTCAATTCATGGTCCAATTCTGTGATATTCACACCAGCTGTGTATGGTGGCTGAGGAACACTTTGTAATGTTAAACAATCCATGTTGCTCTTCAATGGGCGTACGCAAAGGTCTGGAGGTAACACGTTTGGAGTGAGAGACCAATTCATTTTCATTTTTCCATTTATGGTAATTTATATTTTTGATAAACAGATATTAAAACTATGTGCACTTAGGATACAATTCCATTTAATTTTTCTAGATCCTTGAAAATATGAGAAAAAGTCAAGATGATGATAAAAATAGAAAATATGACAATGGAGCTCATAAAAAAAGGCTGAAAAAAGAAGAGAAATAGGAAGTCTTCAGAGAAATAGACTGCTTCAATTTTTAAAACCTGGGGAAACTGAAAGTGAGCAGGTTTGCATGTCAAAATGCACTCATGCCTTTATCAGAACTGACAGAAGAAGAGTGGATAACAGCCAATAGTCAAGGTTTGCAACAAAGACAAGGAAACGGTTGTCAGGGCCTGAAATAATCTTATATGTCCAATATTTAGCCAAATATAGCAGTGCTTTTGATGGCACCAACAGTGCAATATTTACGGAAAACAATAATTTTTAAGTTTAATAGAAATTATTTTGAAATTTGATGCTAAAATGGCTGAAATGAAAATTAAAGAAATAATCCCTCTCTAGGATGGAGAATTCAAAATGAGACTATTGATTTATGAGTAGTAAAGCAGAAAAGTGAAAAAAAGAAATCATGCATGGAATATTTCCAATTCAACTAGATTGGACAAGGGAGGGACAAAAGTCATACTGAATAACTAACTTTTATTATACATATTATTGAACTACCAGAAGAAAACAAGAAAGTTGAGGTTAATGAATGTATTTAATCGGTTTTCCATGTATTGTGAAAGGTAATATTCTTGTTCTAAGTGAAGAACTCAGAAAGTTGCAATTTCAGGCATTGATTTAAAGCAGAGGTCCACAAACTTTTCATGTAAAGGGCTAGATAGTAAACATTTTAGTCTTCGTGGGCTGGTCTGTGCCTCCAATCCTTCTAGCTCTTTCAGGCATAAAGGACAGGTTCTGGGATGACATCGGAGTCAGCCTGTTCCAGATGAAAAACTTCAGGAAATGCCGAAAGAGATCACAGGGTCCCCAGCCCAGGACGCCTGGCAGAGTTCCTGTTTACAACCGTCCCCCGTGAAGAAGCTCCTGCAGACTGAGAGACCCCAATCTCAGTTTCTCAACATCCTGTTTACCGTCTGCCACTGGAAGAACAAAATTAGACATGTGTGTGGCACATTATATTTAATAATCTCTTATTGAGCTGCATATTTTCTTTGTAAATATTTTAGGACTTTTATCATTTAATTGGATTCCCGTATCTTCTAAGAGATCCAAGCTATTTGATGAACCAAGTCAAGTCTACATTGCATAGTCATTCTGGAAGAATTTCCTGGTTCTTTTCTTTTTTTAGCTTTCTTTCTGTGGTCCAACCCACCACCTTCATATTTCTAGAAGAAGGAACATGAAAAGAAAAAGAAAAAAGCCGTTACAACTTCATAGGGGTTTCTATACCAGCACATCACGCCGGCTTCCTAAAGCAAGCAGACCAGAGGGTTACAAGTAAAACAAAAAGTGGAGACTATATTTTACTGTACGTTAATAAACAGTTTTGTTGTTTCTCTAATAACACATGCAAAGTCTCCTTTGAAGTTATGTGTTTTCCCTTTATATTTTTCTAAATGTACTGATAGGCTGGGCTGGGTTGGGATTGGATAGAGAACTTCAGAGAGAAAAGTGGAAACCACCCATCTCTTGGGGGGGGGGGCGCGCCTGCTGGTCTCCTAGCAACCGGCTCCTTGTTTGAGGCGCAACTGAGCTGTGTGCAGACTGGGAACACTGAAGGGGCACATACTGGCTTTCCCACTGGAAAATGAAGCTGTTTGTAATTAATAGAAACACTCCATTTAAGCAGCAGTGAAGGAAAGAAGAATTTTCAGAATGGGCTTTTCTGAGTTGCTGTGTCTGCTGTTGTGACAAGAGAAGCAGGTGCATGTGCGAGGGTGATGCTTGGCCTGAACTGCTCCGTCCGCCTCCTCAGAGCCCCCAGCGGCCAGGCGGGCTACCTGAAGGAGAGGCCAGGGGAGGCCCTGGAGGGCCCAGCCAGCACTAGAGTGAAGGAAGTGAGGAGACTCAGGCACCTGGGATAAACATTTAATTTAAGGAGGTGTTCCTCCTCAGGGTGGTGCAATTGCTGTACTCTGTACGCCCCCGAGACCACGTGCTCCTTACGTTATGCATCACTTACCCGACTCCAGACTCTGCTAGAGGGGCATGTCACACCTTGGAATAGTATTTGCCACTGAGACTGGGAGCCCAGGTCCAAGAGCACTAGGTTTTTAAAGAAAACACAGAAATCTACATTTTGTGTGTGTTGGGGGGGGGCGCTGAAGTCTCCCAATTTAAAAGTATTTCACTCATTTTTCATCCACTTGAGACACATAAGGGCCAAAATTTGAACCATGACCCTTTGCTTAACTCTTTTCTTAGCAGTGTTTTCTTTTAAACAATATTTTCTTATCCCTGTGATAAGTCACGCTCCTCCCCTTCGAACAGGGTGACGAACTGGGAGTGGGAACAGCATCAGAGCTTCCCAGTCCCACGGCTCAGTCTGGGAGGCCTGTCTCCCCAGGCACAGGGGGTTCAGCACTCTGACACCTGTCCCTACAGGGGTGCAAGCCCTTAGTGGAGGGCTGTGATGACGGGGGAACCAGAGCCATGGGAGGGTGGGCAAAAACTTGGTGACCAGGGCTTGGCATCAGTATTTACAGAAGAGAAGAGTCCAGTGAGGAAAAATACAGCAAAGTAGTGGAATAGAGAGTGTGTCCATCTCGGGGGTGGGGCAAGGTGGGCAGAGGTTTAGCCAAGGTCATAGGTAAACTGGCGATGCTGTGTTCTGCTTCTGGTAGGCTACAGTTGGTCAATGGCAGACCAACTCACCCACTGACAAAAAGCAGAAAAAACTGGATAAATTACAAAAGTCACACTTTTAATGGCATCAGAGAGTTGAGGAAGCCACAAAGATGAAATAGATTAAATTTCAGAAAAGGAGAACTGTCCAGAGGTGAGTGGACAATTGCCTGCCCTTTATGTCCCCTGGGTCATTCTCTGATTCTGGGCTGGGCTGAGGACCAGAGCTTGGCTCCAGCAGAGGCCACCTGCTGGGGAGGGGGCAGAGAACTCAGCAAGACTCTTAGTGGTTTTAGGGCCTGGACTGCTCAAAGCAGGGATTTTAGGAGTGTCAACCTCATGGCTAGTTCCCTCACAAAACGTTTTCTGAATCTGAGGCTGTGTGGGTGACTAAAGAGTTAGGCGACAAGTTTAAAAAGCAGAGTGAAGTGTCCTGTGGTCTGGAGGTACTGAAGAAATGAAAATGGTCATATGTAGGTGAACCGAAAACAAAAAGGCAGAAGATGAAAGGCATAGGGAGATTGGTGCATTGACACCGAGATTCCGCTGGCCCTTTTCACCTGGGGTCACTTATTAATTCTGGAAGCTGCTAGAACCTGGGAACTCAGGTTTGCCCCTGAGCCTGCTGCTGGAGGACAGTGAGCTTATGATATTTATGAGAAACTTGGGTGACAATTAAAGACTAGAGGGACCTCAAACAGATGGCTGGGCTCCCTCTCAAGACATACTAAATTTTGAATCTGTATGAGATGTGCTGCTAAAAAGCTGAGCTGAAAACCTCTGAATGGCAGAACTGAATCTCCTGTGGTCTTTCAGGGTTAAGGAGACGAGACCTGCCAGGCTCTAATTGAAGATTCTGCAGAGTTACACCCTAGGAACAGGGGTAAGCTGGAGGTAGACGGAGTCTTACCAAGAGTTGTATGCAAGCCCTGAATCAGCTCAGTCTCTGATGAACAGTCTCCTGCCCAAAGCCTAACAGAGGAAAGGGGGAAGATAATCATCTGGAGCCTTGACAGGTCTTTTATCAAAATGACTGGCATACAATAAAAAGTGACTAAACACGTGAAAAGCGAAATCATATCACAGATAACTAAGTAAAAAAATTAGACAATAGAAGTAAACCCACAGGTGGTCTGGATATTAACAGTTAAGAACTTTTAAATAACTATGATTAATATATTCAAGAACGTAGAGAAAAAATGGACAAAAGAGATGATAAAATAGAGAATTTCACCAGACATTTGGAATAGAATCTATAAAAAGAAGAATCAAATGGATATGCTAGAACTGAAAAATACAATATTGAACAATGAGAACTTAATGAAGGGGTTTAATGGCCGATTGTGAACAATTTACTAACAAGTTGGAAGATAGGTCATTGGAAAATATTCAAAATAAATTATATGGAGGAAAAATATGGAAAAATAAACATTAACAGTGTGACAGGTGGGGTAATTGGAGTCTCAGAAGGAGCAGAGAGAGGAAATGGACAGAAACAATGGTTAAAGAGATCATGACTGAAAAATTTCCCAAACAGATGAAAGACATCATCTCACAGTTTCAGAAAGCTCAGTGAACCCCAAGCAAGAGAAAGAGCAACTTGTGGAGCCCTTTGGTGCTGTTTTTACATCCTGAACTGAGATGATAAGAAATAAGAGCTTAGAGGAATAGAAATATTTATTCAGGGGCGTCAACCACCTTTGGTTAGAACTCTGACATATTTCAGGAAAATCTCTAAGATTACTCCCCGTTTCCGAAGGACTTTGTACATAGAGACTTCCCTGCTTTGCTCCTGCTTTTCCCTCTGCTGGGAATGCTCCCTCTCATCTCCATGTTGAATCAGCTCACCCTTCAAGACCTGTCGGCACGTGATGCTTATCACTGCTCCCCGTGTTTGGTAGAGGAGAGGGTACTGCTGCTGTATTCACCAGGAGGGAATAGCATTGCAGAAACACCTCTGGTCCCTCTCTCTTCCTTTTGGCTCTATCTCCTTGTGGAAAGAGGCATCATTTATTTGACAGGAGAGTTAGAGAAGTCTGACACTCTCCCCCACATTTATGTTTCTCTATTCAGTGAGGCTAACATGTTAAAATGTCTCCCACACGTGGCCTTCCTCTCTCTTCTGTATTCGGCCTGCGTGAGGCAGTTACAATCCAGCCTGTCACTGGCTCAGAGTCGGCCCTGCTCACCCGGTTTTCTCATGAACTCTGTGTGTGCAGTTCCTAAGGTCTAGACTATGAGAGAAATGTGAGGAAGAGCTTTTTCCTCTGTAGGCCCAAGCCTCCGTCTCTAATTCAGTTTTTCATGCAATATTTTATTCCGTATTCTATCTCTTAATTGGTTCAAACTCCAAGGGGATGAGTGAGGTTTATGATCACCCTTGAAACCCCAATAAAACACATCTCAGAAGTTACATCTTCTCTTCAGTCTTTCTCACCCCTCCCAAGCAGAATAAACTGCCCCCTTTCTGGCTCTGAAGCTCTGGATTAGAGCACCACATTGTGTGGTAATTATTTCTTCATTTAGATGTCTTCCTCACCAGGCCCAGGCTCTCTGCCGCAGGTACCATATCTGATTTGTTTTGATGTCCTCACACCACTAACACAGCATCCTGCACATCCCAGGTATTCACTATTTGTTTAAGAAAGGGACTCTGGAAGTTCACCAAAGATCGCTCTGTGAGAATCACTAATGTTAGCAAGCAATTCTTTGCTCTGCAGCCGTTTTCAATATTAGAGTCACCTTTATTAATTCAGAATAACCAGGAATGGGCTGTTTAAAAAGGTTAACGCTTACATAACAAAATTTTCTTTTCTAAGTGCCAATGTTTAAAGAATTTTTTCCTTTCTGAATGAAACTTTTCCATACATATGTGAACACATAACTTTATGACATCTATTTCTCTGCTCTTTGAAATCGACTATCTTGAGCATAGTGTAATCTTTCAAAGTCTCAGGACCAGGAGCCCCCAAATGGCTATTGAGACATGAGTTTCTTTGTGCCTGCCTTCCGTGACTGTTGTGGTTTTCGAGTTCAGGGTTTTCTATTTTTTCCCTTTCTGATATTTGACACTCATCGCCTCTGACAGAGGCTTACCTCCAACAACCAGTTAGATACTTCTAGTCTTGCGGTGGCTAGGAAATCAGGTCACTAAGACTGTCATAACTATGTGTTAAGAGTAAAGAGATTCCGAGGGAGAAGCTCTTTTAAAGAATCGAGAGCCTGGCTTAGTGCACAGACATCACGACAGCCTCAGTGATGGTCTGCTCTGCTGGGCAGTGTCTGAGTCTGGATCAGGTGCTGGGGGGTGGGGAGCTAAAGCAAGGAGCACAAGAGAAAGTGGACATCTTGGCTTCGGAGGGGGTCCAATTTCTTAAAGAGATAATAAACATGGAGGAGGGGGACCAGGGGGGTGAAAAGACACTGTTGAAACCACTTATAGGAGGAAAAAATGGCTTTTTTTGTGCTGTATTTATTGATGAGCTCACTCTTAGCAGCGACACTGAATTAATTTACTTTAAACATATTATATACAGCACAACAATATAGTCCAGCACCATAGGCTGAGCAATCAGCCTTCCCAGACTGAGCTGGCTTAGCAATTGAAATCGAGTCCTCCAGGGAGTTTAACACAGAAGGAATTTGGTTTATTTTGTAAAGCAACGCAATTTTTAGTGGTGTTCCTTACTAATTACTAGGGAAATGAAATAGCAGCTTCGGAATCACTTAGGTAGTTTTAGCCAACATCAAATTTATCCAGATGTTGACTCCACTCCCAAATTGGGTTATACGTATTTCCGGAAAGATCCATGCAAGCAGTTCCTATTAACAGTGTTATTCACAAAGCAGGAAGAGTAAAGGAATTATGTATAAGACTTTATTTCTCCCTTGCATTTATATTAAAAAGATTGCCTGTTTCATATAAAACTGTTATTGTAGTTTTCTTTGGATTTTTTTTTCCCGCAATTTATTGACAAGTGTAGCTTGGTGTGTTTTTATTTGAGAGAAATTGTTCTCTGGGTCCTACGAAGGGTCTCTTGTGAGTCCCTCTTAGTTATGTAAATATGAAGAAGGTTGGCCTCATTAGTCTAGAATTAGGGTTAACAAGATTCTAGAGTTTTTCAAGGGTCCTAGAAAAAGCTACCCTATCCCATGGTACGCAGAGTTGATTTCCAAGGAGGAAATTAACTGATGAGTAGCACCTGCATTTGCCTCTTTATTTTGTTTTTAAAAACAGCTTTATTGAGATATAATTCATATACCATATGTCTTAGTCTGCTCAGGCTGCCATATCAATATAAACGGTGGTTGAAACAACAGATATTTATTTCTTACAGATCTATAGTCTGGGAAGCCCAAGATCATGGTGCTGGCAGATTCTGTTCCTGGTGGGGAGCTCTTCCTGGCTTACAGACAGTACCTTCTTGCTGTGTGCATGTGCGTGGAGAAAGAATCTCTTCCTTATGAGGGCACTAATCTCATCATAAGGGGTCCTACCCTCATGACCTAATCTAAACCTAGTTATCTCCCAAAGGCCCTGCCTCCAAATACCATTATGTTGGGGTTTAGAGCTTCAACATATGAATTTAGGGGGGGACACAAACATTTAGCCCATAACTCCATATAATTCATCCATCTAAAGTGTACAATTCAATGAATTTTAGTATACTCACGGGTGTGTGCAACCATCACCACAGTCAACTTTAGAACATTTTCCTCTCCTCAAAAAGAAACTCCATACTCTTTAGCTATCATCCCATTCCCCTGCTAGCCCCTGACACTAAACAACCACTAATCTGCTTTCTATCTCTATAGACGTGACTGTTCTGTACATTTCCTATGAATGGAATCATATAATATGTGGTCATTGCCAAAAAAGTTCTCACATAGGTTCATAAGGAGACATGCTTACTTATGAGGATGTTTATTAGAGCATTATTTATGGTGCTAAGGAGTCGGAGGCTCTCTGAAGGTCCACAACTAAGAGAGTGGACAAATACCCTCCTTAGAACATGCACCACGTTTATGGATCAGAAAACTTAATGTTACTAAGATGACAATACTCACCTAATTGAAGTACAGACTCAACACAATCCCCGTTAAAATCCTGGCTGCCTTTTCTGCAGAAATTGACAAACTGATCCTAAAATTCAAATAGTAATGCAAAGGACCTGGAATAACCAATTGCACTGGACATGGGACTTTTGGCACAGCGGAATGAGAAGCTTGGCAAATCCAACAGATAACACCTTACTCAATGGTGAAAGACTGGATGCTTTTCCCTCAAGATGAGGAACAAACCAAGGATGTCCTATCTTCCCACTTCTATTCAACATTATGTCAGAGGTCCCAGCCAGAGCAATTAGGCAAGAAAAAGAAAGACACAGCCTCCAGAATATAAAGAAAGAAGTAAAACTATCTCTATGGGCAGATGGCATGCTCCTGTATATAGAAAATCCTAAATAATTCATTTAAAAAATCATTTGAATTAATAAATGAGTTTGGCAAGGTTGCAGGATATAAGATTAATATACAAAGGTCAATTATATTTCTATACACTTGTGCTGAACAATCCAAAAATTAAATTAAGAATGCAATTCCGTTCACAATGGCATCAAAAAGAATAAAATATTTAGGAATAAATTTCACAAAAGGAGTGTAAAACTGTGAAAACTACAAAACATTGTTGAAAAAAATGAAAAGAAGACCTAAGTAAGTGGAAAGTCATCCCATGTTCACGGATCAGAAGATTTAATATTGTTCAGATGGCAATACTTCCCAAATTTATCTACAGATTCAATGCAATCTCTATCAAAACCCCAGCTGGCTTCTTTGCAGAAATTGACAAGTTGATTCTAAAATTTGTATGGAAATTCAAGGGACACAGAAATAGCAAACAATATTAAAAAAGAAGGGCAAAGTTTGACAGTTCTTCACTTCAAAATTTACTACAAAGCTATAATAAGACTGAAGTACTGATAAAGATAGACATAGTGGTCAACAGACTGGAAACGAGAGATAAACTGTCACATTTATAGTCAGCTGACTTTTCACAAGGATATTAAGACAATTCAGAGTAAAGAATAATCTTTTCAATCAATGGTATTGGGACAACTTACATGTGGGATATCCACATGTAAAATAATCAATCTGGACCCCTAGCTCACACAGTACACAAAAATTAACTCCAAATTGAACAAGACCTAAAGGAAAAGCTAAAACTATATTCTTAGAGAAAAACATAGGCATAAATCTTCAAGACTTTTGATTAGGCAATGGCTTTTTAGCTATGACACAAAGGCACAAGTAATAAGAGAAAAGATAATATAGCGGACATCATCAGAATTATAAACTTTTGTCTAGCAAAGGACACCATTAAGAAAGTGAAAAGAGAACCGATAAAATGAGAGAAAACTTTCAGAAATTGTATATCTGATAAGGGACTTATATCTAGAATATAGAAATAACTCTTGCAACTCAATAATAACCCAATGAAAAAATGGGCAAAGGATCTGAACAGATATGTCTCCAAAGAAGAAATCAAACGGCCAATAAGCACATGAAAAGACGCTCATTGGCCATCAGAGTAATGCAAACTAAAACTGCAATGAGATAGCCAGACAATAACAAGTATTGGTGAGGATGTGGAGAAATTTGAACGCTAATACATTGCAAGTGGGGATGTAAAATGGTACAGCCATTTTGGAAAACAGTTTGGCAATTTCTTAAAAAGTTAAGCATAAACTTTCCATATAACCCATCAATTCCATTCCTAGGTATTTACTCAAGAGAAATGAAAGCATTGTGTCCACACAAAGTCTTGTAAGGCTACTCTGTAGAGGTAGCAAATAGATCAGTGTTTGCCTGGGGCTGGTGGTGGGAATAGGTATTGACTGCAAGTGGAACAAATGAGCTTTTGTGGTGGTGGAGACATTTTAAAATTGGATTTTCATGATGGTTACACAGACCTATAACTTATACACTTAAAATGGGTGAATTTTATGGTATGGAAATTATACTTCAATAAAACTGTTAAAAATAAAATAACCAGCAAGCGGTAGGAGGTGTGGTGGTCTGGACAAATAAAGATTGGCAATACATTGAAAATTGTTGAAGCTGAGTGTTGGTAATGGGGGTTCACTATACCATTCCTTCTACTTTTGTGTATACTTGAAAATTTCCATAATACAAAGTTAAAAAACAAACCAGTAGTATTCTAGGAAAATTTTGTAGCCAAAAAAATCCATGTGATGGGAAAGGTCTATTGGATGGTAAGACTATTCAGCAAGAAATTGCCCATTGTGACTAATTGCGCACATCTCTAATTGTAAATTCAAACTAAGCATTTCAGTGGTCTTTATTCAGCCACCATTAAAAAAAGAAATAAATATAAAAAGTCTGTATCACAGTCCCACAGGTCTGTATCCTCAAAAACACAATGTTGCTGGTGCTCAGCACCCCAAGATTGGGATGCTAGTGCTCAACAAACAAGACCGCCCACTGGATGACCCCAGGTGCTCTCTGCAGATGGCCTGGCACCAAGCCATCCGGGATCAGTTAAGGGACTGCACACAGTCTTGACTTCCCATAAGGTATTCAGGTGCTATTAGCACTCTTGTTTGTAATCCCCCCGGACAGCTGGAGCTTATGCTCAGGCTATTTTCTCCTGTTTGTGAGGCTACTCTCCGGCCACCCTAAAAAGACGCGGCACAACAGAAGAAAAGTTTCCAGATGGAGCACATGGCAAGGGGTATCCAGCTGTGTCCTGACCCCTGACCTCTGCTTGGGATAATGAGAGCTGGGGGGAACCCATATCTCTTCTTGTTGACTCTGTTTGTAAGTTTACCCAAAAAGTCTGCTTTGTGTCTACACCATACCACATGTAGGGTGTTCCTTCATCACATTCCACAGGTGATGCCCGACATGGAGCACCTATAGCTTGTTCTGCTTATAGCCCTTTTGAAACAGTCGAAGGGGTCAGTTAGGTCATTCTGAGTGTGGAAGACATGGCTCCTGGGGGCAATGGCAGACCACCTGGCTGAGCTGGGATTGTCAGTGACCATGTGGTCAGAGATTTATGCCCATGGACTGCAGGAGCCATAGAGTAGTGGTTCTAACCTAAAGGAGAGGTTACAGAAGACAAAGCTGCCCATAATTCCATTCTTTTGCTTTTCTGGAAATTCTTTTGAGCTATAAGGCCAAGAAGGAAGAGACACAAGAGACCTCTTCTAAGCCACCATCAGAGTGGCTGGGTCTCTTAACCACTTAGATCTGAAATCCGTGAATATGCAATATAGCAACCAGAGTCATTTCACGGAGAATCAACAACAGAAGTGTATCATTACACTTATGGCCATTACCACCAAGGGCCAGAGGAGTCCTGAGAAGTGTGTTCATTTACAGGACATGAAGGGGCTGTGTTAGGGAACTAAGGTTAAGGGAAACCAAGAGGCAGGTAATGGAGTGGGTGGTTAGTGCAAGATCCCCTGCTGCTAAATGAATTATCTAGAACCCGTCCATTCTTGAATTGAGTGCCGGGGGAATCACGTCCACGTACCTGCACAAAAGAGACATCTCTGAGACCTTGAATGCATGTGGAATTCTACTGATGTTGTCGTGGCCATTTGGGACAGCTTTTGTTACCATTATGTGATAATCTTGGTCATCATGAGGAACTCTCAACAATACTCCCTTGTCCCAGAGTCTGCTGGATGAGTAACAAGGACAGAAAATTCCAAGTGGAAGACATACCTAACCTTGTTCCATGTGTGAATGGGGGTGGGGTGGGAAGTACCATGAGAGGTGGGATAATAATTTTAACTGATATATACCATGCCTCTAGAGAAAAGACGGAGATAAGGGGCCAAATAGGGGCCTAAATGTCTGGCCGTGGTGGAAAGAAAGGGAGGGGGTATAGGAGATGAGCAAATAGAGGGGAAGACCTAGGGGCTAGACTCCTATAAGACAATGTGAAAATATGGCTGTTGACCAGAGGGGTTGTTCCCGAGGAAGCAGACAGACGGGCCATGCAATCCTAATCTGTGAAAAAGAGAGACAGGCAGATTGCTGAAGTCTCGGCTACTGTGGGCTCTGGGATCTCCTTTCTCCCTGCGTCAGGTGGCTGGGAGTTTCCTGAGGGCTGCATTAGTCTCAGTGCTGATCCTGGAACAAGTGACCCTGGTTCCAGGAGGCCTCTCTTGGCTGATCCTGGGCCCTGCCTACAGGGACAGAGAACACAGGCCATGGGAACAGTTGTGGGGGTACGGGAGGTGACCAGTGAGACATCCTGACCCCCTTCCCCGTATGTCGCAAGCAGGGTTTTTGAGGGATACAGCCTTGGGTCTGGGGGTCATCTAGGGGCTTCCAGTTTCTTGAGCTCATGTCTCGCTTCTTTCCTCTCCTTGTCCCAGGACACCTGTCACAGCTGGAGTGGTCTCCATGATGCACAGTTCTGGTTTACGCTGGGGAATGTGTGATGCCCACATGGGCTTTGTTAAGTTGGGAAATGACAACAACAATGATGACAACAATAATAGCCAACCCAGACTGGGTGCCTTGTAGATATGAGGCCCTGTCCTAAGGGCTTTACATATATTAACTCATTAATCTTCACAGTCACTGCAAGAGGTCGATTATCTCTGCTTTACAGATGAGGAAACTGAGGCACAGAGAAGTTAAGTAACTAGTCCAGGGCAAGGCAGCCAGTGAGAAGAAGTAGGTGTTCAGAAGGAAATTCTGGTCATGTGGATGGACGTGGGAAGGACACACGGACTGTCACACAGACTACAGATTACATACACGTGCTGCTTCCCTACCTCACCTCTGCTGGTTTTCAGAAAGGCGGGGCAGTGAGCAGTGTGGTGTGGGGTTAATGAAAGTAAACTATGGAGTCAGATGGCCTGAGTTAGAATTCTGACTCTACCACTCATGAGTTGGTCCACAGCAAGTTTTTTAGGCTCTCTAGGCCTCAGCTTCCTTATCCTTAAAAAGTGGATGTTATACTAGTATCTACCTCATAGGTCATTATCAGTATTAAATGAGATAATGTGTTAATTCTAGACACAGGGCTGGGTATGTAGGAAGCCCTCAGCAGATGGTGGCCATTATCATTGCTCACGCTGCTGAAGCTACAACTGGTACATTGTGTGACTATATTCTATCCCTCTACCCATATATATCCAGGCAGCAGGAAGGAGGGAGGTGGCAAGGACAGAAAAGTGCCCTCTCTGTTTATAGGAGCCCTCCGGGAAGTCCTACAACTTTCCTGCTTGCATCTCATAGGCCAGGACTTAGGCCCATGGCCACTCCAGGCACAAAGGAGGCTGAGAAATACTCGATGGCCCTGAATCCTAGGTTCTGAGTCCAAGGAAGAGAAGATCACGGATGATGAGGTAGACAGCTAGCAATCTCTGCTACACTTCGCCAGACACATGGAGGTTTTCAGAAGGAAATTAATGGAGGCGGGTGATGTATTTAGTTCTACATTTGCAGCAGAAACTTTCAGTTGCTTACTGAATCAATATCCATTCTCCCTGTCTGCCTTTCTAGCAGAATCCTCATTTTTTTGGAGGGGGATGCAATTTTGAGAAAAAAAAAAAAAGCTGTTTTCTTCACTTCCCTTGTATAAAGAGGAGCCATGTGATCCACTACTGTTCTATGAGGCATAAACCAACGTCTGCTCGCATCTGGGAAACCCTTTGCTTCCCAGATAGAGGCCCTTTCTGCAGTTCCCCTTCCTTCTTCTTCCTGCTGAGAACGTGGACTTGATGGCTAAAGCTGAAGCACTACCTTGAGACCAAAAGGGACAGGCCAAGTGCATAGAGGAGACTTTACTCGTAAAATCCGGGAACCTCTCAATTAATGTTGGCGACCACACACTTGGCATTCTTGTGTAAGAAAAAAACTCACCTAGGTGTTTAAGCCGTTACTGGTCGGCTTTCTACTCTAGGCAGATCATAATACCCTCACAGATACACCGCACAGATACACATTGTCTAGGAAAGAGCCAGTCATTGTCCACCCCATCCAGGGGACCACAACCCTTGCCAGTGGACACCAAGCCACAAATCCATTCCAGCTGCTGCTGCCCTGACCTTACTGGGTGGAGAGAAAAAAATAAGCCTGAGGTGCAAAACTTTGCAAGGCACAGAAGGGGTTGATGAGATTAAAATGTCTTATTTCGGTAGGGAGGGCTTGATTCCTGGGAGAAAAAGGGAAAAGGCGGGGGATGACGGCAGCGCAGGGAGAGGCACCATAGGGAGAGGGGCTCTCTCTCTCTCTTCCACCTCCCTTTCTTTCTTTCTCCCCACTCTCTTGCAATATCTATCTCACACCCCCCTTCCTCTCTAGCTGCCACTCTCGCAGTACAAAATTCCTGTAATGTTTTCATTCTCCATCCCTCACCCCACTTTTACAAACTGATTAAATTGCTGTAATACACAAAGGGCCAAACACTGCAGGTCTCCAATCGTGTTTAGACAACAAACTGATAAAAATCCTGAAATTATAGTAATGATATTAGTTCTCATTACTTACGTTAATATGTTTCCATAGAAAAAAACTGAATGAAAATACACTAAAATGTGAATGATGTAAATACCAGAACATTAGAAAACACGCTGAAAGAAAAGATCTCAATTATAATAGAACAAAAGAGATAAAGTGTGTTATGGACTGAATGTGTCTCCCCCAAATTCCTATGCTGAAGCCCTAACCCCCAACATGACGGTATTAGGAGGGCGGGCCTTTGGCAGGTAATCAGATTTAGAGGAGGTCGTGAGCATGAGGGTCTCATGATGGTGCTCTTACAGAAGAGACCAGAGAGCTTGTTCTCTTTCCTCCATGTGAGGACATAGCAAGAAGATGGTCGTCTCCAAGCCAAGAAGACGGTCCTCACCAAAAGTCAACCATGCTGGCCTCCTGATCTCAGACTTCTAGCCTCTAGAACTGTGAGAAATAAATGTCTGTTATTTAAACCTCCCGCTTACGGTATTTTGTTATAGCTGCCCAAGCTGATTGAGACAAAGTGCATAGGAATAAACTGGAGAAACTTTAAAATTACATATACAAGACTTGAACGAATGGAAAAGACGAAATGTTTCTCTCTAAGAAAATTCAAATATTAAAGATGTCAATTTCACCTAAGATAATTTATGCCATGATCCTGGATTAAAAAAGAAAAAAGATTAATTGGATGTTATTGAGCAGTGGGGCGAACTGGTAATAAAGTTCATATGGAAAAATAAATGGGTGATGGAGCCAAGCTGTCTCTATCCCATTCCCCTAGTTGAAATGGAAGAAAGCAAGCGAACAATCAAAAAGGTTTTTGTAAGGCGTGGCCTGTAAGTGACTCACATCCTCTGTACTTCATTCAGTTGGCAAGAAGAGGTCACCTGGCCACACCTTGATGCTGGGAACACAGCAGCCTCCCAGCAGCAACACTGCTCTATGGAAGGGGAATACACTGCCTTACTTATTTCCTACAATCACTGACAGGAGGCTTATTATGATGACTATTTTAGAGAGCTCCCCAAGCCTTAGGGAGGTTAAGTAACTTTCCCAAATTCATAATTAGTAGTTGTCAAAGCTGGGCACCAAACTGGGTTTGTCTTGAAACAATGAATCCCAAGTCTAAACTCTTTTCTCCACAGCAGGTTAAGTTTTAGAGCTGGAAGGGAACTTCGAGCTCTAGTGTATAACCTAGTTATACCCTAGAATATAAAGTCCCCCTGGCTTCTCCTGGAGCCAGCCCAGAGTATCTGCTCAATTACATGTGTGGCCTGCCTGACTAAGGGACTGGCTGATTCTCCTCCAGATGAGCAAACTGAGGTCCCAGGCCTTTGAACGACTGCCTGAGGTCCTCTGCTAGACAAAGGCAGAACTGGCACGAGGCCCTGTATCAGCATGTCACTCTCTCTCCTAGGTCACACTGCCTTGATTCCCGTCTCTCCTTCATAGGCACTCATTCCAATCTGGCGAACCCCTCCCGTCAGAGGGCACGTCCTTTATTCTTCACGACGAGGATTGAAAGTGACTCATGGGCTGGCATTGTGCAGTTTTACACGTAGTGATAACGTTGCAGAAAAGTCTGGCTTCTCATCTTCAGTCCTTCACCTCACTTCTGACGCTTGAGCAGCTACACTTCCTTCTTGATGACCCTAGATCTAGACAAGAACAAAGTTCTTTCCGGCTTTCCTCTCTCCTTGAGTTCAGTTTGGAAATTGCCCCTTCCCCCCAAACTCTTTGCACCTGGAGTAGTTTCACTCTCACCTGCCTCTGGCCACCTCTGGACTCCCTCATATCGTCCTTCCCTTGCGCTTCTAATCTGAGGCCAGATCCACCTTTGGATGAATTCCAAATACCTCCTGCCTAATGATGAACTCTTGCTCTCCCTGGCAGTCACAGGGAAGAATCTGGCATTGGTCCAACTCGGTCCCAAGATGTCCACCTTGGGCCGCACCTGCTCCAGTCTGTAGGGAGCACACCACACTTGTACTTTCCTGCACTGTTTAGTTTCCCACCAGTAAACTTCTCACCTATTGCTAATTTGCAGTTGCAGGACATACACACACCTTACAGACACACACACCCTTGCTATTTACGTGGAGTTGTTCCTACCTGCACCAGAAGACAGATGCATTTTCTACACCCCAGAACCAGAGGGTTATTCATCACAGCAGACAAGAAACCCAGACCTGCCGTTACAGCTGACTTCACTTTGCCTGCTGGGAATGAGTCTCTGGGTGACAGGAGGGAGTAGGTTGATATTCATCATTTGGATGCAAGAACTAAACCAAACCAAACCAAAGCAAACCAAGATAAGTCATAACCTGAGGCAACGGAGAACTCTAATTAAAGCCTCTTTACAGAGAATTTTGCGAGGCAATGGTTATTTTGCTAAGTAACCCCTATTTAAGGTGTCCTCCTGAGTAGGAAAATTTTTGTGTGAATAGACCATCTTTTAAATTTCATATGGATGAAAACAATGTCATAACATAAAAGACAAATGAATAAAAGTGGTTCCTCCCATTTGTATATTTATTTGACGCTGAAAATAATAGCTTTCATTACAAGTAATATTATATGTCTTGAGCCTAGGGAGTTGGACATTTGATTATATAATTATCAGTTTATCTGCATTCACCTTTGTGTATTCATTTCCAGTATTGTATTCTTCATTTCTGATTGGTTCTTTTTATATTTTCCAGTTCTTTGCTGATGAGCTCACTGTGTTGATCCAGTCTTCTCCCAGTATCTGTGAGCATCCTTATGAGATTTTTGTTTGAACTCTTCAACGGTACAACCCCCGTCTCAGTTGGGTTGAGTCTGAAGGATGCTTATAGCAGTATCATCCCCGCTACGGACCTCACTCCTCCAGGGAGGGATGGGTACCTTAGGGTGACTCCCGCCTGGCCAGCTGAGAAGCTCTGCTGCTCCCAAAGGTGGCTTTTTCCTCTCCAGCAGGAATTTCTGCCTCTTCTGCCTTAGTCAGAACTGACCCTTGTTGTGGGGGTTCTTTTTATCCAGTTTTCAGTTTTCTATCCAGGATAATTTTTCCAAAAATAGTTGTAACGTGGTTGTGTTCATGGGAGAAGATGAGTTCAGAGTCTGCTTACGCCGCCATCTTGACGAGATCTCCCTCCACCTTTGTGTGTTCAAATCCTATTTTAGAGAAACATATATCCAAACAATCACAATTAAGTCATAAAGAATTCTTTATAAACTAACAAGAAACACTATAATGCCTACTCTCCAGGCTCACATCTTTCAGCTAAGTCCTGAGAACATAGGGCAGGACCGAAAGGACCAAGCCCTGTCAAAGACTTGAGCTCTCTTCCTCCCTAAGGAAAAATTGGGGGCCACATAGTATCCTCGAAGCCAAATCACACATCTTTGAATTTCTTCCTGTTCGTGTCCTGAGTCTCCTGATTATTCCTCATCCCAGGAAGGAAAGGGAAGTCAGACGTTCTCCTTGAAAGGAAGCTGGAGTGTGAAATTCATCCAAAGCGAGCTGCGAGGGAGGAGGGTGTGTGGTGAGGAGAGAAGATGGGGAGGAGGAAATCAAAGGGCGTTTGGGGCCGGGACCAGGTCAGGCGGTTGTGCCAACAACCTCTCACTGTCTGGAGGCCAACTTATGGCTGTGGCTCAGGGTACAAAGGACCAAGGAGAAGAGGTGGAGAAGCAGGACACAAGAGGGGTCTAGCACGTGGCTTGGGAACAGCAGCTGAGGAGCGAAAGACCACTGTGTGGGGTCAGCTTCGAACACAGCAGCTCAGACCTCAGAGAGCACAATGAAGATGCGCTCGACTGGGTGTCGTGGAGAGAGATGCGGAAGCGGAGGCAGAGCAAATGCTGGCAGCAGGGAGAAACGTCCTAGGCACAATAAGATCATGGGTGGAGAGCCCTATAAAAGAGCAGTGTAGTTATTTTCTTGGATTTCCAGACGTTCTCTGGACAAGCAAGTGCAGTGGAGTGATTTTTTCATTCCTGTGACTCCTCTTGTCCCTACCCTTCTGCTAGCATCGGTCAGACTTTGTTCTCAGGGGACAGTTGTCGGAGCGAAGTGGGGCAAAGTAAAAACCTACACATCTTGGGTTTTGAATTTCCAAATGAACTTTTACAGTTCCACTTGGGAGAAAAGCCAACTTTTGAGTCCCAACGTCTGTGCCATACATGATAGGCCTGGGAAGGAAGCTGGATGCTGGAATGGCCGGATCTCCTGACTGAAGCTTCTTTAAGGCTCTGCTGGCTGAGCAGAGTCAGGGAGGAAGATGAGAGGCATGGTGCTGGCGTGTGGCCCTGTGTCCTTGCCCCATCCTAAGTCTCTGGGGGCTGAGTCTGGGGCATAGACCCCCTTTACACTTAGGAATCTAGGAGGAGAGAGGACATGTGTCTTGCTATCCATTTGGCATCCTGAAGGTTTCACAGATGCGTGGGTGGGGGCAGGTAAGGCTGGGATGGTGGCAGGGTAGGGAGGACTTGATGCCAGCCAGCGGGGACAACACTTCAGCCCACAGAGACAATGGCAGACAGGTCACAAGTGCGTGTTCTTGCGTGGGAGAGGGAGCAGTGGCTCACAGCTAGCAACATGGATGGGCATGGAAAGATCTCCAAGGTTGTTAATCTAGGCAGGAGTCTGCGCGTGGGGACAAAAGATGAAAACCCTTTTGGGATTTATGGTTTTCAGCCTGCCTCTCCTCCTGGGATCAGAAATTCTACAGGTTTATCTCTTTAGTAGTTTGCTTGGTTATTATTTCAATCATTCGTTTGTTTTCATTGTTTTCAGCACTACTATATTCTAGAGTTTAAATCTTGTACTAGCTACCAATTTGCAGCTTTAAGAAATGTTCTCTCGTCCCATTCTGGAAGGGGATGGCCAGATCTGAGTCGCCCGGCCCAGCGTCTTCATCGTTTCGGATTCTCTGTTCATATTCACTTTCAGCTGGAAAGGTAAAGTTTAGAAATCTTAAGCCATGGAACCTGAACCTTTGTGTGGACATTCTGCAGAGAAGGGAAACACATACTATCTCTCTTGAGAGTTTTCTACAGCTGTGGAGTTATTTCACTTATGAAAGATGCGAAGGAGCACCTAATTTTCAGGAGCTGAAGACGTTTAAACTCTCACCTTTTGGGAGAGTGAATGTTTCACTTCTTTGTGGATCTCAAGGTCACAAAAGGTCAGAGAAAAGTTCCAACTTCCTCTTAACTTCAGGCCCCTTGACTTATTATTCTTCTTGGTCCTGAGCCTCTTGAGCAAATAAGGTGATGGCTACGTTCCAAGTATTTCAGAGGGATAAAGACTCCATAAATGTTGGAAACTCAGTAAGTAGGCCATAGAAATTTAAGTGATCTGGGAACAAAAGCGTAACCATTCCTGGAGGCTGTCAAGGGCTGCTTTCTTCAAGCTCCTTTTATTCTTAGGCTTCTCTGGGGGAAGCATGGGTGGTGAGCAGATTTATGGACCATACCTTGGGTGGATAATCAATCTTGACATTTCCAGAAGAATCCATTAACATAGCAGTAGCCACTGCAGACATCCTGTCTCTGTGGATAGAATACAATACAAGGTTATTTTCTATACATTTCCAAAGGGGAGTATGTATTTTTCAATACCTATTTGCTTACTGTAAAGAAAAAGAGCAGCGATTGAAAGAGCATGGATGTCTGGGCGGGTCACTGTAGTGACTGGAGCAACAGTAATGAAGCCAGGGGTTTAGTCCATACTTAAATCTGTTAGCTTCAATGTCTGACCACAAACTGTCCTCCTAATGTGCCTTGCAAATGCCTAGCATTGGTCATGAAAACTGATTGAGAAGTGCAGATGGCTCAGCTCATATCCATCACCCCCAGTGGGGACGTAATGCCAAGTGCATGCTGATAGCTCATTCTGGGCTTCCTCTCTGCTTGTGTTGAAAGCCGAAGGTTTTTCTTATTATAAAAAGATGCTATTGAAATTCTTGTTTGCTTTTGCTCTGATGTGAGAAGGGGAAAAAAAAGTGTGGATTGCAAAGACCCTTTTCCTGCTGAGATGTAACTGAGAAGGCTGGGCTGCAAGCGGAGAGGGCATCTGTGGCCTCCGTTTGGCCCTGGATCCTGGGGTAGCAGAAAGACACCTTCATCCCATTATAGGGATGACACAGACTCAGAGAGAAAGTGCAAAAGTCTCCAAGGTCACGGGCTTTCTCTGAGAGGAAAGAAAAGCTAATGAAGAAAGCCACAAAGAGATGGTAAGAAAACCAAGAAGGGATGAGTCTGTCAATAGCAATTTTCCATCGGCTTTTGTTATGCACAAGAAAATGAGATGACATCTAAGGCTGAGCGCTTCAAGGGCAGTCATAAACGAACAGAGCTTTTTCTAGCATCTGCAGTAGGTTCACAGATTAACTGGGTCAGTGTCTCATTTGCAACTCAGCTGGTGAATGATGTCCCTGCCCTTCAGAAATCATTTGGCAGATTGTTCTCTGGGCTTTGAGAAATTCATGAAGATAATTGGTAAGTTGAATAGTAATGTTCACAGAATAGTTGACGTCAGCTGAAGCAAAACCTCTCTGAGGAACCTGAGGTTTACCCTCAGCAAGTCAGTACATTTGGTTTTTGTTTGCGTGTTCAGAGCCAGTGCCCAAGGGACTGACTCACACTAACCAAACCCATAAGAGGCAGATGCAAAAGCCTGAGTGACAATTCATTAATTTGCAGCAAGAAACATAAGAGTTGGCATACTGTGCCAGCTGGTCAGCATGTTGGCTCCCCAGAGCGATGGCAAACTCCACTGCTGATGAGGCCAGGCAGGTAAAGAAATGGATTGACCAAGTGTGAAGTGAGAGGGAGTCATGGGGATTGTGCTGAACAGGGACCCAATTCTCCTTCTATAATACGCAACCAGTATGCTCTCCATCCAGTTGTTGCTGTTCAGGGTTTGCTGCACCCAGAGCTGCTGATTTTTCAGAAGCTGGAGATCCAGATTTATATGAAAAATTTCCTGATTTATAAATATTAGCAATTAATTTGAAAAAGTTTGAAAAATCACTGAGCAAGCCAAACATAATACACTTCTCATTTGCAACTGCCAGTTAAATTATAACTAGAAGGCTGCTTCGAGAGCCAGTTTCAGGAAAAAGGAGTTAGTTGGTTGACCTCGATGGTTAGTGTCATCAAACTATGAAAGGCTGATGCATCTGTTTCTATCCTGCAGGCACCCATCACCAGGAACGGTTGAAGTCTCCTCTGGTCCAGATACACAGTCACATTTGCCTCAACTTCTCAGGTTTCATTAGAACCACCAGACCCCTGCTAGCAACACTTTCTTCATTCACATTGTGTTGTTTGCCAATGGAAGCTCCACCTTTCCATCCATCCTCTGGGACTGCATTTTCACTCTCTAGTTGGATTTTACCAATCCCCTGCTTCTGCCTAAGGATTCAGGAACATTTAATCCAGGCAGATACACAATATTGTCCATTGTAAATTGATTTTTCTTGTTTAATTTTCCAAAGGTGACAATGACAACATTAATAATATTCATTCCTTCAGCAAGTGTTTATGTTTATTGAGCTCCTCCATTGACCCAAGCAGTGAGCTGGGCACTGGGGATGCATCAGAAAACAAGACAGGGGCTGGCCCAGTGGCATAGTGGTTAAGTTCACAGGTTCTGCTTTGGAGGCCTGAGGTTCACAGGTTCAGATCCCGGGTGCAGACCTAGCACTGCTTATCAAGCCACGCTGTGACAGCATCCCACATAAAATAGAGGAAGATTGGCACAGATGTTAGCTCAGGGCCAGTCTTTCTCAAAAAAAGAAAAAAAGAAAGAAAGAAAAAAACATGACAGAAGTCAAGGAGCTTACATTCTAACCATCACCAACAGCTACCAAGCTCTTTCGATGTACCAGGCTCTGTAGGAGACATTTTATGTAATCATCTCATTTAATCTTCAGGCCAACTCTACGAAGCAATATTAATATTATCTCTGTTTTATAATTAAGAAAAGTGGATAGTCAAGATCAGATGACCCCACCTCCACGCTCCAGAGAAGCACCATGGGTCCCCGTCTGTCAAACTTATTGTCTAACTTGGTACCAATGACCCAACTCCTTCCACACAATGCTGTCTTGGTGATAAGCAGGCTGGTTTTTCTGATGGAAATTCCACATATGTGTTGAAAGTCTTTCAAATTCAAGAGCTATTAATAATAATTATGAAAAGAGATGTCATTTCCCGAATGCTTACTTCCTGCTAGGCTCCATGCTAAGTACTTTGCATACATTATCTAATTACATCCTCAAAGCTATCATGTGAAGTAGGTATTTTTGCCCCTTTTTACAGATGAAGGAACTGGAGCTCAGAGAAGTCAAGAACTTGTCCAAGGTTACACAGAGGGTCATTGCCCATCCTAGGGGGCCACTGACATTGCAGACCACGGAGTTAGGTGGTATGCCATCTATTCAGTTGTTCACAGATTTGATATGTGGTTGTGCTCAGAACTGACCCAGAGGAAATCAACGAGATTGGAACACAGGTGAAGGGACTGGTGGAGGCAAAAACAAATGCCAAGAAAGGATTGAGAGGAACCCCCATAGGAAGTGGGAGATGCCACCAGCACAATGAAACGACCTCTCCAACATCAAATTTTGCCCATGGTCAGTCCTTCCCATTGGAAGAACTGACTAGGCTAATAACCAGCCAAAAAGATAAGCAACTGGTTGCTTTACCTATAAGATAGTCAGAGTCTCATTTAACTGTTTGACTCCTTCGTCCTCTTTGATCTGACTGATTTGGAAATGGCATTGACTTCCCAGGCCAAGTATTTTGACATCTTGTGGACAAAGTGGAATAAACAATCAACAATAAGATCCAAAAAGTCCAGGTCAAGATATGTCACTTTTCTTGATCTTGCAGGGGTTAAGAAAAGTCAGACTGTTTTGTAGATCATGGAGCTTTCCCTGTTTATGGTTCGTCCTATTGTCCTAGCTGGGTTTGAGGAAGGAAATATTTTCCTCAGGCTTAAAAATAAACAAGTAAGCAGGATGCTATCAAAAAGCCATCAACGAAGAGCCCCTGGGGAATAGCCAAATGGGATCGTTATCAAGGGGTGGCAGCCTTCCCGAGCAACCCCTCTCATCCTGAGCGTGTCACAACCGGTTGCAAGTGCAACAAGTAGTCTTGGAATTCTAGAATGTTTATCGGGAAGGGGCTTTAGGGACCAGCTAGGCCATCTCCCTCATTTTATAAGTGGGGAAAACACTCAAGGACTAGAGAGATAGAGTGACTTACCCAAGGTCACATGGCTAATAAGGGTAGAACATTAGGACAAAGTCTTCCTGAAACTACTGCACTGTGCCCCAGCCACATTTCTGCCGTCCTCGAGGGCTATTTGGGGCTCTCTAGAGGTTTTAAAAGAAATAGTTGATTTATTAGTGCTACAAATTCGAAAACCTAGTTTTTCCCTAAACTTTTACATTCAAGTTATGTCTTATATTTTTATTTATCAAACAGCCCTATTTAACCCGGTTAATAAAATTCTTTTAAATCATTTAAACATTATTTATAAAGATAATATATTCTCTTTCCGTTTGTAAGGGTTTTTACATGTCTGACCTAAAACTCAACTTTCCCAAGTGCTTAAACAACACTAACAAATCTAATACATCTAGCAGACTTATCAGTGACTGTCAATCTTAAACGCTCCAGTAAAGTTGTAAAAAATTATCTGAACATCTACGAACTTAAAAATGACAATCTAAAATTAACTATTCAATCTTACTTTTTAAATTGGAATCACAAGGCAATGTTTTGTTCTCTAATATACCAAATTGTCTTCAACATTTTACACACTTTAATCATCAAATAGACACAGATTTTTCCCAATGTTCACAAAATCTGTTCTTAAGCGTAATAGAAAAGTACTAATTCTATGGAATTGGTATACTTCATCATCCCCTTAAGTCTAAATCGTCCGCAGGGGTAAAGGAAGCCATTACTCCTCCCCCGAGTCGAGGTTATCATCTCAATGATCCGAGGTCACTAAGGGTGGACCATGAAGGATTTGGCTGTGATGAGCAGTCTGGAGCTGCAGGCACAGGGGGAGGTTGTCCAGGATGTGCACTACATCTTAAACCACTTTAAATTTGCTGCTCTAATAGGGTGATCTTGCAGCCCAGTGTCTCTGGTTTGAAATTATGCATTCTTTGTTTTGATTGACATCTTCATTCCTTTCCTACTCTGCTAAGTGTGCTTTGCAACTTGATCGGATTCTGCTAATCTATTTGCATCCTTATTATGTTTTGAAGATTTTCCCCTCGTTCCTGTTGCCCAGGCCATAACTCTTATAGGTATTTAAATAACATCTGTTTGGATTCTGTATGAATATTTCAGAGCTTTTTCCGGTTCTGTGGTCACTTAATCCAATGACACCCCAGAGGTCTTTCCATCACACAGACTTCCCCTTCGACAGGGTGGTCCAGCCTCCGTGCAGGACCTGGGAGTGGCTGGCGACGGCAGCCCGCCTCTCCCTCTCTTCCAGGAAAAATACTTCTCAGATACTGATTGCCTTACAGACTTCTGAGGGGGCACGCAGTTCTCCCCAGGGAACTAGGACCCCAGTTGCATTCAGCCAGCCTTATTCTGGTAGTCTTCTTACATGGAAGAGATTTCAATAACAAGTTTTTTAAGATAAAGAGATTTCTGGTGTCTCTTAACTCAGGTAAATATAAAATTTGGAGGGTATGTTTGGGTGGTCTCGAAATAAAATAAAAGTTATGTGATGTGCCCAAATTTTACTTTAGAGGGTCCTGGGAGTGGGACCCTCTAAAGTGATTGGGATTCACACATCAGAGAAACAGAAACACATATAATGGGAAGCCCAAATAGCTTCTGGCCAGGAGTAATCCACTCTAAGTATTAAGATGCTGTGAACAGAGCAAACAAGCAATGGTTTCAAATACATCCCAAATCAAAACTCAGCCTTGAACTACAGGTGTCGATTTGCAATTGAGCTGCTTCTCTCATGAGCATCCTCCTGGGTCCAGGTGGCTGGGGATGGATGACTGAACAGGCTTAGTGACTCTCCTGCACGATACTGGGTTAACCTGAACTTACTGTATGGATGTTCGATGTGTGGATATATGTGTATGCATATATATACATGTGTACATCTTTCAAATTAAAAAAAGAATTAAATAGAAGTCTCTTTAGTTACCTTATTTATTTACAAAAATATTTAGCTGAGCTTAACAAAATTTCCGAGTGTGTGCAGCAGGTGTTCCATGCTTGTGTCACTCTGATAAAATCCAGCCTGTAGATGGGGTTAGTTTAGTCCATCAGTTTTGGCCCATATGGTGTTTAAAAAAAAAAAAAAAAAAAAAAAAAAAACCCAGCATATAGGAGTAGAAAGGTAGCACATGAATATCTGGATTTCTCGACAATAGGAACATCTGGGTATACAACCAGGGTTCCATGCGGTGACAATGCTGTCCCCACTAGATGGGGCTTGTACTCTCCAGTCCTGCACGGTCCCTGTTATTCCCTATTTCTGCAATTCAGTGTCAGTTGCTGCTTATCATCACACTCACCCTGCCGTTTTTCTTATAGCAGCATCAAGAAGAAGTAGTATAATTCTATCAAAAATGGAAAAAGACCAAGAGAGTTGTGTTTCAAGAAACAAAGGAAAGAGCATATCTCTATGTGGAAGAAAAGGCTGTTCCTACGTTTGTGACATGCGGAGTTTCCTTAGATCCAGACAGTGTTATACGTGGACTTGGCCTCAGGGGGTCCTGTTGGCATGTGAAGGTGCGACCCCTGGGTAGACTGTGCTTAGAAATAGATCTTTACCTTTGGCTTCCTGACAATAATGAGCGTCAACAACTGTAAGCTACTGAAACACTCATGGCATGGAAGGTGGGTGAACTTCACAAACTTCAGCGGCCTGCCCTTTTTAGTTCCTATTTCTTATACTCCCTAAGGTCTTAGAGTAAGCCCTCCTTTCTCAAGAGACTTTCGAGCCTGTCGCACTAACTCCACTTCACACTAACATAATTGTCTCACTGGTACCTTTTCCTTTTCCAATCTCCCTTGAAATAATTGCGTTATTGCACGGGAAGAGTTCCTGGCGATGAGAGACTTAAAAGCTAATAGAGATATGTACCGCAGAAGACTCGGCATTCCCTCAGGAAATTACTATGGCATACAGTTGAAAGGGGAAGATATTAAAACCAAGATAATGCTGAATGAGATTGAAAAGGAAACACTGTAATTAGGGAAGGGGAATAGAAAGCAGTTGGAGGGATTTCTTGATTTTAAAATTTATTCTATTAAAAAGACATTGTCAGTTTAGAATAGCCTCTACTCTTAGCTTTTGATTAAAAGGTTGGAAGGAGAAATGAATATTTCAAACTTCAGCAGAAACAGAAATAGCATTATGGATCACTCGTTTTAAAGGGGAAAGAAGAGTAAATGCTTTCTTGCAGCGGTGGAAATATTGCTGAAAAAGAGGCACATCTTTCAGACAATGAATCTGATCCATTTAAATTCAGGGTCCAGGAAAGCAAGAAAACATAAAAGTGCTAGAAAGTCATTAACAGCATGTCCTCTGTTTCATATACGGGACGTCTTGTTTTATTTTGTTTTTTGTTTTTTTTTTTTGAGGAAGTTTAGCCCTGAGCTAACATTTGCTGCCAATCCTTCTCTTTTTGCTGAGGAAGCCTGGCCCTGAGCTAACATCCGTGCCCATCTTCCTCTACTTTATATGTGGGACGCCTGCCACAGCATGGCTTGACAAGCGGTGCATAGATCCGCACCCAGGATCCGAACCAGTGAACCCCGGGCCGCAGAAGCAGAACGTGCGAACTTAACCACTGCACCCCCAGGCTGGCCCCAGGGGACTTCTTTATGGAGTGGTGACTTTCCATAACCAATGCAATGAACATAAAGAATTGACTTCTAAGATACAGCCCCAAACAACCTTATTGGTGTCGCCCCCCCCAGGTCCTGGCTCAGATCTGTTCTGTGCAGCTCCTTTTCCCAGCTCTCAGATGAGATCTAGGGCAGGCCTCAGGTTTTCTGGGTCGCTCTGAGATAAGGAAAAATCTTCTGGTCGCCCCAAGTCACAAAATCAGTCTCATCTCAGTAATTAGGATGTCCGGTTCCATGAAAGGATCAAAACTCCAACTTCATGTAGAGTTAGAGGTTCCTTCCCCACTTAGCTCACACCTGCCCCAGGAAAAGGGGCCTCACTGGATTCTTCGAGATTTCTCGACCTAGCAGTTACACCAATGTTCCCCCTGCTCTTCCTCAGTTTGCTACCCACAGTTCCTGATCATTCCAGGGTGAAGTAGGGCAGAGGGAGGAGAGGTAAGGTGTCAGGAGAGGTCTTACCTGACAGGTAGGGACACCGCAGGCATCAGGATTGGGTTTAGGACATAAAATTTAAAGGGCTCCCCAAGTTAGCAATCGAGGTAAATAATATTTTCATGCAAAACTTTAAAGAACCAAGACTAATGCAAAAATCCATGATGAACAAAATGTCAAAATTTTAAATAAAGACAGGATAAGTAAGCTGAAATTAATTTAAAAATTATTTCAGATGGTCACTTAGTCAAGAGAAATTGTCAAACACAGCAATTCTCTCAATTGAAAATGAGATAAGCAAAGAAGTTGATGTTGAAGATATTGATGAATTTGTGTCCCTTAAACCCAGGAAATTAAAATGACAATAAATCTGGGGTATAAATAAAATATTTGAATTTAAAGTAATGTGGTTTCAATACACTTTTCAATTCAATATTTTTTCAACTACGTTTCTGTTCTGGAAAAAAATTAAACCATTAAAAATTTACATTGAAAATGTAGATAGAGGACATACGTCTTTCCTTTCACCTCAGGCTCCAACACGGCTTGGTGCAGCACCGTTACTGACCCTGCCTCTGTTTAAAACTTTAATACTTTGCTCATCGTGGATGTTTTAGCCTTAATTTTGACTTTTAAAAAATATGGTATCCGAATATGATTTATCTTGATTCCCGAGGTTTTTTTGTATTCCCTTAAATTTTGTGCCCACCCCAAGTGCCTCACCTCCCTGGCCGTAATCTCAGCCCTGGCTGACGCTGTGTGAAGGTGGGCTCTCCGGTGTTTACAGCTGACGCCCACCCGGGAGGCCTCGTTGCTGCAGGTGCATGTTAGCCTGCCTCTGCAGGGTCTCTACATGAGTCCTCCCTCAGCCTGTGGGCATCCCACTGGACACTTCCACCCCGCCGTGCAGCTCTTGGCAAGGTCTAAGCCGCCCCTAAGACACTGTCCTGTGCCCACAACATTTCCTGGAAGGCAGGTAACTTTGGTCTCACTGTTGATGAGGTGTAGTTACATCCCAGCCACAGCCCTCTCTTGCTGCCCCCAGCCTCTCTCTGTCTAGATTTTTCAGGCGTATGTCATTGTAAGCCTCAGGGATTCATATCAAGCTTCTGAAGTGGCCTCCTTGAAGCCCCTGTCACTAATCGTTTTTTGTTTTTTTTAAAAGATTTTATTTTTCCTTTTTCTCCCCAAAACCCCCCGGTACACAGTTGTATATTTTTAGTTGTGGATCCTTCTAGTTGTGGCATGTGGGACGCTGCCTCAGCATGGCCTGATGGGCAGTGCCATGTCCGCGCCCAGGATCTGAACTGGTGAAACCCTGGGCCCCCTAAGTAGAGTGCACAAACTTAACCACTCGGCCCGGGGCCGGCCCCCCCCCCCCCCCCCCCCCCCCGTCACTAATCTTGAAGAGGAGGAAAGGCAGGCCCATCTAACCCCCACGGGAGAAATTCTCTCCTCGGATCGTCTCTTCAGTCTCCAACGACTTTCTCGGTCTCTCCAGATTCTTATAGACTAGAATGTGGTTGTCAGCTAAGGGTTGCAAAACTTTTTTTAAAATAACAGCTTTATTGAGATATAATTTGCATAAAGCATCCATCACTCATTTAAAGTGTACAATTCAATGCTTTTTAGTGTATTCATAGAGTTGTATAACCATCACCACAATCAATTTTAGAGCATTTTTATCAGCCCCAAAAGACATCCCATATCCCATATCCGTTAGCAGTCACTCCCCATGCCCCCACATCACACAGCCCTAGACAAGCAGTTATCTACCTTCTGTCTCTATGGATTTGCCTGTTCTGGATATTTCACGTAAACGGAATCACTAATATGAATTCTTTTGTGACTGCTTTCTTATAATTAGCATAATGTTTTCAAGTTCATCCATGTTGTCGCATGAATCAGAACTCCACTCCTTTTTACTGCCAAATGATATTCCTTTGTATGACGAAGTGTCTACATATTCTTTACTCATATTAAGTTATTTATCCATTTACTACAGTTGTATGTAAGAGTTCTTTCTATATTCTGGATAAAAGCCCCTTATCAGATACACAATTTGTAAAAATTTCTCCCATTCTGTGGGTTGTCTTTTCTCTTTCTTGGTGGTGTCTTTGACGCACAAGTTTTGAATTTTGATGACGCCCAATTTATCTATTTTTTCTTTTGTTGGTGGTGCTTTTGGTGTTGTATCCAAGAAGGCTTCACATAAGCCAAAGTCACATAGGATTTTGCCCTATGTTTTCTTCTAAGAATTTTGTAGTTTTAGCTGTTATATTTAGGTCTTTAATTCATTTTGAGTTAATTTTTATGTATAAGGAAGGGGTTCAGCTTCAATCTTTTGTATATGGATATTCAGTTGTTTCCGGATCATTTGTTTATTATCAAGATATAATTCACATACCATAATGCTCATCCTTATAAAGTGTATAACTCATAGTTTTTAGTATATTCACAAAGTTGTGCAACCATTATTCCTATCTAATTCCACAACATTTTCATCACCCCATAAAGAAACTCCATAGCCATTAGCAGTCATTCTGTATTCCCTCAACCCCATCCCCTGGCAACCACTAACCTAGTCTCTGCCTCTATAGATTTGCCTCTTCTGGACATTGCGTATAATAGGAATCAGACAATACATGACCTTTTGCGTTTGTCTTTTTTTAACTTAGCCTAATGTTTCCAAGGTTCATCCATGTTGTAGCATATAGCAGTGCTTAATTTCTTTTCTTTCTTTCTTATTTTTTGGTGTGGAAGATTGGCCCTGAGCTAACATCCACTGCCAATCTTCCTCCCTTTGCTTGAGGAAGATTGGCCCTGAGCTAACGTCTGTGCTAATCTTCCTCTATTTTGCATGTGGGATGCTGCCACAGCATAGCTTGATGAGTGGTGTGTAGGTCTGCACCTGGGATCCAAACCCATGATCTTGGGGCTGCCGAAGCAGAGCATGTGAATTTAACCACTATGCCATCCTCTTAATTTCTTTTTATGGCCAAACAATATTCCATTTTATGGATAAACCACATTTTGTTTATTCATTCATTAGTTGATGGGTATTCATTAGAGTTGTTTTCACTTTCTGGCTATCATGAATAATGCTGCTATTAATAACTGTGTACAAATTTTTCATGAACATATATTTTCTTTTCTCTTGCATGTATACTTAGGAGTGAAATTGCTGGGTCATGTATTAATTCTATGTTTACGTGTCTGAGGAACTACCAAACTGGTTTTCACAGCGGGTGCACCATTTTATATTCCTACCAGCCATACCTGAGAGTTCTGAGTTCTTCACATTCTCACCAACAATTGCTATTATCTGACTTTTGACTATAGCCATCCTAGTGGGTGTGAAATATTATTTCACTGTAGTTTTGATTTGAAATTCCTTCATGACTAATGATGTTGAACATTTGTCATGTGCTTGTTGGCCATCTGTTTATCCTCCTTGGAGAAGCATCTATTTGGATCTTTTGCTCATTTTCTAACTGGGTTACTATTGAGTTGTAAGAGTTCTTTCTATATTCTGGATACAAGTCCCTTATCAGACATACAATTTCCAAAAATTTTATCCCATTCTGCAGGTTGTCTTCTCACTTTTTTTTTAAAAAGATTTTATTTTTTCCTTTTTCTCCCCAAAGCCCCCGGTACATAGTTGCATATTCTTCATTGTTGGTCCTTCTACTTGTGGCATGTGGGACGCCGCCTCAGCATGGTTTGATGAGCAGTGCCATGTCCACGCCCAGGATTCGAACCAACGAAACACTGGGCCACCTGAAGTGGAGCGCGCGAACTTAACCACTCGGCCATGGGGCCAGCCCCTCTTCTCACTTTTCTTAATTGTGTCTTTTAATGCACAAAAGTTTTTAATCTTGGTGATTTCCAGTATATTTTTGTTGCTGTTGTTGTTGTTATTTGTGCCTTTGGTGTCATATCTGAGGAGCCATTGCCTAATCGAAGGTCATGAGGATTTATGCCTATATTTTCTTCTAACAATTTTATAGTTTTAGATCTCTCACTGAGGTAATTGTTGCAGTTGGAGTTAATTTTTCTATATGGAGTGAAGTAGGGTTCCAACTTATTTATTTTGAATGTCGATATCCAGCTGTCCCAGTACCCTTTATTGAAAAGATTATTCTTTTCTCATTGAATTGTCTTGGTACCCTCATTTAAAACCAATTGACTATAAATGTAATGGTTTATTTCTCAGTTCTATTCTATTGACTTTATATGTTTATTTTATGCTAGTACCTCACTGTCTTCATTACTGTATCTTCATCGTAAATTTTCAGATCAGGAGCTGTCCAAATTTGTTTTTCTTTATCAAGATCATTTTGACTGTTCTGCATCCCTTGAATTTCCATGTAAATTTTAGGATCGGTTTGTCAATTTTTGCAAAGAAACCAGCTGGGATTTTGATAGGGGTTGCACTGAATCTGTAGATAAATTTGGGGAGTATTGCCATCTGAACATACAAAATATTCTGATCCATGGACACAAAATGTTTCCTTTTAATAGGTCTTCTTTTAATTTCTTTCAATAATGTTTTGTAGTTTTCAGAGTATAAGTTTTGCACTACTTTTGTGAAATTTATTCCTAGGTATTGGTATTTTATTCTTTTTTGATGCTATTGTAAATGGAATTGTACTCAATTTTATTTTTGGATGGTTTAATGCAAGTGTGTAGAATTATAATTGATTTTTGTATATTGATCTTGTCTTCAAGCTTGCTGAACTCATTTATTAATTCTAATAGTTTTTTAGTGGATTCTTTAGGGTTTTATGTATACCAGATCATGTCATCTGCAAATAAAGATAGTTTTACTTCTTGCTTTCCAACTTGGATGCCTTTTATTTATCTATTTTTGCCTAATTGCTCTGGCTAGAACCTCTGGTACAATATTGAATAGAAGTAACAAGACAGGACATCCTTGTTTTGTTCCTTATCTTAGGGGAAAAGCATTCAATCTTTCACCCGTAAGTAAGATGTTAGCAGTGGGTTTTTCATAGATGCCATTTTTCAGGTTAAGAAAGTTCTCTTCTTGCCCTAGTTTGTTGAGTGTGTTTATCATGACAGGTTTTAAAATTTATTCAAATTTTTATTGTGCATCTACTGAGATGATTACGTGGTTTTTACCATTATTCCACTGATATACTACACCATATCAATTGATTTTGGGGTATTAAATCAACCTTGTGTTCCTATGATAAATCACACTTGGTCATGGTGTTTAATGTCTTTTATATGTTGCTGGATTTGGCTTGGTGGTATTTTCTTGAGGATTTTTGTACCACTGTTTATAAGATATTAGTCTATATTTTCTTCTGATGCGTTTGTCTGGTTTTGATGTTCAGTAATATTGGCCTCATAGCATGGATTGGGAAGCAGTTTCTACTCTTCTATATTCTGGAAAAGTTTGAGAAAGATTGGTATTAATTCTTCTTTAAATGTCAGGTAGAATTCAGCAGTGCAGTCATTCGGGCCTGGGCTTTTCCTTGTGGATAGCTTTTTGCTTAGTAATTCAATCTCTTTACTTGTATAGGTCTTTCAGGTTTTCTGTTTCTTCTTAGGTGAGTTTTGGTAGTTTGTGTCTGTCTAGAAAGTTTTCCATTTCATCTAGGTTATCTAATTTGTTTCTGTACAGTTGATAACATTTTCTCATAATCCTTTTTACTTCTGTAAGGTTGGCAGTAATATTCCCTCTTCATTCTGATTTAGTAATTTTAGTCTTCTCTCTTTTTTTCTATGCCAGTCTAGTTAAAGGTTTGCTACTCTGTTGATCTTTTCAAAGACCCAAGTTTTGCGTTTGTTAAATTTTCTCCATTGTTTTTCTATTCTCTCGTTCATTTATTTCTGTGCTAATCTTTATTATGTCTTTCCTTCTGCGTACTTTACATTTAGTTTGCTCTTCTTTTTTCATTTCCCTAAGGTGGAAGGTTAGGTTATTGATTTGAGTTTTCATTTTTTAAAATAAACTTTATCAACCAGAGGGGACGGAGCAAAATGGCAGGGTGAGCTGACCCAGGATTCTCTCCCTGCCAAAATACAACAAAGGATTAGAAAAACTGAATTTCAGAGAATAAATCTAATGCCAACACGTTAGAGACCTACAATACCAAGAAGGTGAGAACATAGACCTTGCTGACAGCCTCGGAGGAGCTGGAACAGGTAGGAGAGAACGTCACTCCCTCCCCTAGAGTCTGCGATCCCTGCTGTGTGGGTCTGGGAAGGAACGCGGGAGGGGCCGCACTAGGGGGGATCATCCAGGACTCCTGCCGCTGGTTCAGTGGAAACCCGCTGATGGGGGAAAGTTTCCGTGCGCGGCGACCTCATAAACCCAGGGCCTCGGGACACCACAGAACAGAACTGATCCAAATCCAGATCTGGGCGTGAGAATAGCAGCCCCTCCCTCACGGAAAAGCGCACTGGGCGCAGCCATCTTGCCCAAAGGCGGAGAGCTCAGAACATGCAGCTCTCGACCCCCATCTAGTGGCGACAGGCTGTAACTGCAACCGAATTCTACCACCATGTGAAAAAACCACTCCTCTACCATCCAGCAATTTATAAAAGCCCCAGACCAGAAGGAAAACAATAAAAACGAAGAATTAAGTCCTGAGGACTTGGAATTAGGTAAACTAAGTGATAATGAGTTCAAAGCAGCTATAATCAAAAAGTTCAATGAGATAGAGAGAAAGATAGAGAAACAAGCCAATGAGTTCTGGAGTTACTTCACAAAAGAGATTGAAATTATAAAGAAGAATCAAACAGAATTACTAGAGATGAAAAACACAATGGACCAGATAAAACAGAATACGGATTCCCTGAATGCCCGTGTAGACACCATAGAAGAGCAAATTAACATAATTGAAGATAGACAGGCTGAATGGCTCCAGACAGAGGAAGAAAGAGAACTAAGAATTTAAAAAAACGAGGAAAATCTCCAAGAGATAGTGGATTCAATGAGGAGTAACAATTTAAGGATCATAGGAATTCCCGAGAACGTGGTAAAGGAAAATGGAGCAGAAAGTGTGCTTAATGAAATTATAGAAGAGAACTTCCCAAATCTAGGGATTGATGGAGAAATGTGTGTAGAGGAAGCTTTCAGATCTCCTAGATTTGTCAATGTAAAAAGACCTACTGCAAGGCACATAGTAGTACAAATGGCAAGAAGGAAAGATAAGGAAAGAATACTCAGGGAAGTAAGAAAAAAGAAGAGAATAACCTACAAAGGAGCTCCTATCAGACTTTCAGCGGATTTCTCTACAGAAACCTTACAAGCTAGGAGAGAATGGAGTGACATATTCAAAGCTTTAAAGGATAAAAATCTTCAGCCAAGAATACTCTGTCCAGCAAGAATTTCCTTCAGATATGAGGGAGAAATTAAATCTTTTCCAGACAAACAAAAGTTAAGGGAATTTGTAAGTAAAAGCCCTCCACTACAAGAAATCCTCAAGAAGGCTCTCATACTTGAAAAAAGAAAAAAGGGAGAAAGGGGTCACAAACCATAGACCAGGGAGACCGATGGATAGAACCAGAATAGGATAGCAAATATTCAACTATAGCATTAGGGTAAAGGTAAGGAAACTACCAAAGCAAGGACGATCTTATCACTCTAACTACAAATTCATAACACGAGTTGGAATAAGAAATGAAAACAATTATTTAGGAGGGGAAGAGCAAAGGGTCTAAATCAGTATAAGCCAAGTCAGTAAGAGACCACCAGAGAATAGACAATATTATACACAAGATTCTAAATACATACTTCAGGGTAGCCAGTAAACTAAAAAACAGAACAGAGTCACAAAACATAAAATATGCTTTACCTCTAGAACTGTTTTAGATTTACAGAAAAATTGAGCAGATAATACAAAGGATTCTCAAATACCTCTACCCTAGTTTTCCCTATTATTAACATCTTACATTACTATGGCACATTTGCTATGATTAATGACCCAATACTGATACATGATTATTAACTAAGTTTTATAGTTTATTCAGATTTTCTTAATTTTTACCTAATACCCTTCTTTTAATTAAAATTTTTTTTAACAGACTTCGTCTTTTTAGAGCAATTCTAAAGAGAGTTTTGGGTTCACAGCAAAATTAAGAGGAAGATACAGAGATTTCTCATATAGCCCCTGCTCCCACACCTGTGTAGCCTCCCCCATTATCAACATCCCCCTCCAGAGTGGTGCATTTGTTACAGCTGATGAACCTACACTGAAACATCATCATAATCTAAAGTCCGTAGTTTACCTAAGAGCTCACTCTTGGTGGCGTACATTCTATAGGCTTGGACAAATGCATAATGATACGTATCCATCATTATAGTACTGTACAGAATAATTTCACTACCCTACAAATCCTCTGTGCTCCACCTACTCATCCCTCCCTCCCCAGCACACCTTGATCTTTTTACCGTCTCCACAGTTTTGCCTTGTCAGATGTCATATAGTTGGACTTGTATAGTACATAGCCTTTTCAGATTGGCTTCTTTCACTTAGTAATATGCATTAAGTTTCCCCCATGTCTTTTCATGGCTTGATAGGTCATTTCTTTTCAGTGCTGAATAATATCTCATCATCTGAATGTACTATATTTTATTTATCCATTCACCTACTGAAGCACATCTTAGTTGCTTCCAAGTTTTGGCAATTATGAATAAAATTGCTACAAACATCTGTAAAGTTTTTCTGTGGACATAAGTTTTTATCTCCTTTGGGTAAATACAAAGGAGCGTGACTGCCAGATAATATGGTAAGACTATGTCTAGTTTTGTAAGAAACAGCCAAACTGTCTTCCAAAGTGGCTGCACCATTTTGCATTCCTCCCAACAATGAATGAGAGTTCCTGGTGCTCCACACCCTTGTCAGCATTTGGTGTCATCAGTGTTCCAGATTTTGGCCATTCTATTAGGTGTGTGGTGGTATCCACTGTTGTTTCAATTCACATTTTTCTGATGACACATGAGGTGGAGCATCTTTTTATACGCTCATTTGCCATCCAAATATCTTCTTCCATGAGGTATCTGTTAAAGTCTCTGGCCCACTTTTTATTGGGTAGTTTGTTTTCTTGTTGTTGAGTTTTAAGAGCTCTTTGTATATTTTGGATAACAGTCCTTTATCACATGTGTCTTTTGCAAGTCTTTTCCTCAGTTTGTAGCTTTTCTTCTCATTCTCTTGACCTAACGTGTTTTTCATGTTTTAGGATCCCATCTAGGATACTACATTATATTTGTTATGTCTCCTTAGGATCCTCTTGGCTATGACAGTTTCTCAAAGACTTTCCTTGTTTCTGATGATCCTGACAGTTTTGAGGAGTACTGCTCAGGTGTGTAGGATGTCCCTCTAGTGGAATTTGTCTGATGTTTTTCGCATGATTACACTGGGGCCACGGGTTTTTAGGAGGGAAATCACAGAGGTAAAGTGTTATTTTATCCCTATAGACTGTCAACGTGATTTGTGACTATTGATGTTGATCTTGATCACTTCACTGAAATAGCGTTTGTCAGGTTTCTCGACTGTAAGGTGACTCTTGTTTATCCCTTCCCTACTGTCCTGTTTGGAAGGCAGTCACTATATGCAGCTCACACTTAAGGAATGAGGAGTTATGAGCCCTCTCCTTTAGAGTAGAGTCTACGAAATTTATTTGTAATTTTTCTACATAGGAGATTTGTCATTTATTAGTTTCTTCAATAATTTATTTGTATCAGTAGGACTCATGTATATTTATTTTATTCTTCTTTTTTAATGTAGGTGTTTACAGCTGTGAAATTCCCTCTAAGCACTACTTAGCTGCATTCCGTAAGTATAAAACTGGTTTTTAAGCAACTCCTGAGCAAGTCCTTTAGATTTGCTAGCTATGTCTTGGGGCTGAGCCAAAACTTAGACTGAGTGCCATTTTAGCATCCTCTTACGCTTATAACGAGGTTCTTTGGCTCTTTACCCTCAAAATCCTCTTTTAAGAGGTCCACATTAGATTTGCATTTATTTCACATTTTATGATATTAAGCAAAGTCCCAGGCAAGAAGCATCATGAGGTTGGGGACTGCCAAAGCAGGAAGTTAAATTTCTAATGTTCACAATGGTTATTTTTAGTTTCACTTAGGCCAGTTGCACAGCTGCAATTATAAGTTAAGCAGGGTAAACAGACATAGCTCTTCTAGGTTATCCGGCTAACTTAGACAAGCATGTGTGTTTATATGTGGAGGAAGTGTGGAGAGAGGGATGGGAAGTGAGGAGATGGAGGTAGTAAATATTTGCAATGGTTGAGGTCTGGTTCATAATCCAGAAGGAGCCCAGACAACAACCAGAGGGCAAAGCTCTCAGGAAGTCACAGTGACCTCAGGAGTGTGACAGTTTGAAAATTCTTATTGGTATAAACCTCAAAAAGTAGCTTATTTGAAATAGGTTGTGTCCTGGCCCACTTCCTTGTTTCTTGGCTCTGAAATAAACTGAAGTTGGCCTTTGGCTCTTGGAAGACTACCTCCCAAGGACAGACGCCTGGGGAAGCTGGGATCCACTGAGGGGGAGATAGTGCCTTTTTTTTTTTTTTTTTTAAAGATTTTGTTTTTCCTTTTTCTCCCCAAAGCACTCATGGTACATAGTTGTATATTTTTTTTTCCCTTTTTCTTTTTTTTGTTTTTGAGGAAGATTACCCTGAGCTAACTGCTGCCAATCCTCCTCTTTTTGCTGAGGAAGACTGGCCCTGAGCTAACATCCGTGCCCATCTTCCTCTACTTTATACACGGGACACCTGCCACAGCATGGCTTGCCAAGCGGTGCCACATCTGTACCCAGGATCCAAACCAGCTAACACTGGGCCGCCAAAGTAGAACATGCGGACTTAACTGCTGCGCCACCAGGCCGGTCCCAGATATTGCCTTTGATGCTTCCCAGGGCCATGAAAATTTTTTTAAACTAGCTTATAGGAGAGTCTAAAAATACTGTCACACAAGTCCTGGTTGCTCCATAATTTGTTCTGTGATCTTGGGCAAGCCCCTTGACCTCTCTGACCCCCACCTTCCTTATCTAGAAATTGAGACTGAAATGGACTGAGTAAACGATCTCTAGGGTCCCTTCCAGCCCTAACCTTCTACATTAGATTTCCTGGCTTGTTTTAGCCCGTCTTCCATTATCAAATGACTCCAAGAGAAGCATGGAGTTCTAGTCTGGTATTTTCCACCTCTCCTTTTTTTTTTTCCTCTCTTCATCCTTGCCCACGCTACTCTTCTCTGTATTTATCCAAATACCAAAATCTCTCCTAAACTTTAAACTGGGATAGAATTGAAAAAGACACAATGCTTCCCATATGTGTTTAATAAGGCAGAAGGACTGTTTTAATTAGTGAGGGAAGACCTCTGCAAGCCCAGAACAAGACATGCAGTTCCTGAGAGCATGCCTTGATTATATTTTCATCCAGGGCATTTTCAGTTAACAAAACATAGTTAACAACGAAATAGAAGCAAAGCAAATCCGTTTGTACCCATTTGCATTCTCTTCGCAGGGCAAGGCGTAATTCTGGAAGTGATGGTAAAAAGTTCCAAGAACTCTGTTGTGATTCAGTTGGTAAACAGCACCCTCCAGGTCTCCACAATATGCAAAAGGCTGGGGAAGGGGTCAAACATTATTAGATTGCAAGAGCCTCGTTTGGCAAAAGCTCAGTGAATTTTTCATCTGTGTTGGACTTGGGCCTCCTGAAACCCACTGAAATATCTTTTCTGCTAAAAATATTTCAGAGAATGTTTTGAGGGCACAGAATAGGAGGAAGGGCAAAAGAGAAAGGATGTCAGGGACAGGTCCAGCAATCTAGTTTACGCCTGAGAAGGCCTAGAGTTAGATGTTCCCCAAGGATGACAATATAGTATAATGAGAAGAGTGCTGGACTTGAAGTCAATGACCTGGGTTCCCAACCTGACTGCACCCCCAGGACCTGGGCCCGCTCAACCGTAGCACAGAGCTGCAACCAATACCTGCCTCTCACAATTGTTGTGAAGGCCAAAAAAAGATTTGTTAAAGTGCTTTGAAAACAGCAGCAACTCATGTTGGCCATTGTCACGAACAGGCCATGCTCCTTGGAAACAGAAATGCATTTCAAACAAAGCATTATAGTGGATATATATATTATATGGATATTATATATTATATAGTGGATGTATATATTATAGGATTACAGTGAGGAGTGCTGTGTTTGGGGATGGAGACGGCTTGGGGGAGTCGTACCCCACCCTTCTCACAGGTGTCTCTTCCCGTAGAGGCAGACTCATACCCAGTGAGGCAGGGCCCCACGGGGAATTAAGCAGGGTGATCAGGGGACCAGCCTTGGAGACTCAGGCTGGGGAGTTATCTGAGGACCTTGTGATGCTCGAAGGAAGGGCTAGCACACTGCAGTGGCTCAGGGAATGGCCACAGCCTGTCTGCTGAGGACAGCACAACCTCCTTCCCAGCCAGAACACGTGTTGAACTTAGATGCGGGATTAAGCCTTTCCTCTCTGAAGGGTTCAAATAAACATCCCAAAGAACTACAGAGCCAGAGGTCTAGGAGTTGTTATTCCTCTCAGTTAACTCATTTTCTTCTAGTGTCCCATGGTCTTGTTCTTTAGGCTTTCAGAGTGGCTAACTCTTCCCAGCTTCATTGCCCTCTATCTTCCTCCTGCTTCAGGTCTTTCTTTTGGCTTTCCACATGCACACATACACACACCTGCCCCACTGCCATCCCCCAACCTTCTCTCCCTGGCAGTCTTTGAGCCCTCCTAGAGCTCTTCATTCTTTCCTACATAATAAAGATGTCCTGACCCCATATTGTTCTTTTTTTTTGAGGAAGATCAGCCCTGAGCTAACATCTGCTGCCAATCATCCTCTTTTTTGCTGAGGAAGACATAGCCCTGAGCTAACAACCGTGCCCATCTTCCTCTACTTTATATGTGGGATGCCTGCCACAGCATGGCTTGCCAAGCGGTGCCATGTCCCCACCCGGGATCCGAACTGGTGAACCCTGGGCCGGCGAAGCAGGACGTGTGCACTTAACCACTGAGCCACCAGGCCGGCCCCCTGACCCCATATTCTTGTTTTGCAAACTCTGGCTACTTGAGTTTCAGTAGGATGTTAATTGAGGTCTTCCTTTGCTGACTCTAAATGGTATGTGGTAGGTGGGAGCAGCAGAGAAGTAAACTGGTTACGGAAGGAAAATGTAGTTGTGGAATATGCTGTGGTTTTCTAATCCAGTTCAGGTTAGGTGCTCCACCAGCCAAAGGTGGGTTGAGTTTCATCCAAAGTTAACCTACAGGGGGCTGGCCCCATGGCTGAGTGGGTAAGTTTGTGTGCTCTGCTTCGGTGGCCCAGGGTTCGGATCCTGGGTGCAGACATGGCACTGCTCATCAGGCCATGTTGAGGTGGTGTCTCACATGCCACAACTAGAGGGACCCACAACTAGAATATACAACTATGGGGGGACTTGGGGAGAAAAAAGCAGGAAAAAAAAGAAGATTGACAACAGTTGTTAGCTCAGGTGCCAATCTTTAAAAAACAAACAAATAAAAACCAAAATTAACCTACAAAGAAACAAATCAGGTGTGACAAAAGTATGGAGAATTCTGCGTGTGCATGTGTGTGTGTGTATGAGAGACAGAGAGAGATGGTAACATCATTCTTTATTTTTTCCCTGAGGAAGATTTGCCCTGAGCTAACATCTGTTGCCCATCTTCCTCTTTTTTTGCTTGAGGACGATTAGCCCTGAGCTAAGGTCTGTGCCAATCTTCCTCCACTTTGTATGTGGGTCACCGCCATAGCATGACTCATGAGTGATGTAGGTCCTTGCCCAGGAACTGAACCTATGAACCCAGGCAGCTGAAGTGGAGCATGCTGAAATTAACCACTAGGCCATGGGGCCAGCTCCATTATCATTCTATTTCTAAGCAGGATAATCTTAAAATTTAGTTTTTAAATTTTCAACCAGGAGCATGGATAGATGATTAGAAACCATTTAAAGTGTAAGCTTTAATGTCCACATGATAATGAAGAATATTCAGAACAAACTGAAATAAATGATAATCATAGCAGCCCTCGTGTGGTCTTGAGGCTCCGTAACGAATCTCTACAATGAATAGCAAAGACAGCACTACCAAATCCATAACAAGTGGATCAAATATCTCATCAAAAATTTCTTTAATTTGACCAAAAGGAGTTTGCAAATCAACACATTTTCAGCTAACATCATTTAAAATGGAGCAAAGCAAGCACAATAAACTATCAAATTCATTAACGAGTTTAGTCTGATCATAAGTAAAAATGGGATTGACTTTAGTCTCTCAGAGTTCAGATATGTCTTTTGAACACGTAAAAATGCACCATTTCAGCTTGGCTGTCTCTTCTTGAGCCTAAACACATTCATGCAATCCGTGACATAGGTCTCCACCAAGTTTTCTCCGATTAAGTGATTCTGAAACAAACTTTGAAAGAAGCTTCAAGCAATTTTTATTTGTATTCCGTTGTATTATTTCTCGCCCAGACATCCTTCCTGTTAGCCACAAGAACTCTTGAGACTCATTCAAAATTTTTTAAATGTCACTGCAATAATAGTTCTTCACTGATCAGTTTTACCACACAAGAATTTTATCGTATAAAAGTATATGCTCATTTGCGTCTCCACAATTGTAAGGCACAGCTTTTTAAAATAAGCATCGAGGGACATCCTATACTTTTTAAATTGCCCACAGCTTACTTCTTATGGCTTTGGGAGTACCGTCTTCTTTTTTATATGATTGTAACTAAGAGGTTGTGAGCATGCATTCAACTAGCATAACCGTGTGCTCATGTACACCTGTGGGCAGCACTCAGGAGAAGCAGCCCACACCCAAGCCAGGGCCATGGCCATGGCCATGGCCATGCACCAACAGCCACGCTGCAATTACTTAGATTATTTTACCCCAAAGGGTCTGTATTAGTCAGGGTTCTCCAGAGAAACAGAACCAATGGGATATATAAAGATACATAGAAAGAGATTTATTATTAGGAATTGACTCAGGCAATTATGGAGGCTGAGAAGTCTCATAATCTGCTGTCTGCAAGCTGAAGGCCCAGGAAAGCCGGTGGTGTAGTTCCAGTCCAAACCCAAAGGCCTGAGAACCAGGGGAGCTGGTAGTCTTACGTGCCCATTCAAGTTTGAAGGCCTGAGAACCAGGACCACTGATGTCTGAGGGCAGGAGGAGATGGATGTCCCAGCTGAAGCAGAGAGCAAATCCCCCTTTCTCTGCCTTTTTGTTCCATTCAGGCTCTCAAAGGATTGGATGAGGCCCACCTGCCTTGGTGAGGACGCTCTTCTTTACTCAGTCTGCTGATTCAAATGCTAGTCTCTTCCAGAAACATCCTCACAGCCATACCCAGAAACAACATTTTACCACTTATCTGGGCATCCCTTAGCCCAGTCAAGTTGACACATAAAATTAACCATCACAGGGTGTGATTCTTGATGTTCTCAAGGGGCCTGAGTGCTCTCAGTTTGCCCACTAGTAAAAATAGTACATAAACTGTGTAAAGACAGCAGTTTGAATGCTGGCCTTTTAGACAAAGTTGAAAGCTTGTGCCAGCATGCGGCTGGATGCGATCTCAGCTGGGAGAAGGTGCTCATTACAATTTTCAGGCAAAGAATTAAGAGAAAATTTAAGACTTGTGGCAAAGGTAAATGCGTGACTGGGTGAAGGATTTCATTGCTGAGCTTGATGATAAAAAGCGACTCACAAAGTTGCCTTCTGCAGTGGATACTCTTTTCAAGACTGAACATTCTCACTCAACACAAAGGCAAAAATACATTTTTTTAGTTGCATTGATTTGCTCACAAACAAAAATGAAGCCTGAGAGCTGGATGAAGGCAGCTGATTGTGAGGACTGTGAGTCATTGAATTAATCCCTAATTACCTGCAGCCAAATTACAGCACTGTGGATAAAACAAAGAACACCATGGGCGGTCATCTTGTATCGTGGAAAAAGCCACTTAATGAATATTCTCTGAGATAGTTAAAGAGCCCAACAGAAGCACCTTCAGAACAACTTGTGACATGAGCAACTTGACCTCTTAACAAAGACACTTTTGTTGAGTTTATATCCACGGAGTTTCAGTAGCCTGAAAACATTGTGCTACATACCCCGTAGGTGTAACTCTAGCGTCTCTCCTCAGTAGCTACCGGGATGTTTGTCTAAGCTGTTAAAAAAAAAGTTGTAGCCATTATACATATGTAAGTCCGGTTTATAAATATTATGACGCAAAGACAGACAAGAGAAATTGCTTCGATGGTGAATGTGCTGTGTGTCGCCTTCCGCGGAGAAGCTCGGAGACACGGTCCTCTGTCCTGCTGACGGAGCCCGTGTTTCCACACTCAGTTCCATTTGCCCTGCTGCTTCCTCTCCCTGTTTCAAGCTTGGGTAAGCAGCTCGCAGGATGGTCACTTCCTCTTTGTGCTGTAGTGAAAGGAGTTCTTATTGACCCAGGAGTTCTTGGCAAAGTGCTCTTTCAAGTCTTTTGGCCCAATTCCCAGTTGTATGGTAGGTACTTGATAAACTCACTGTTGAACGTTATTCAGCTGCTGTGTTTTGTGGGCTCTCCCACTTGGGTACTTGGGCTCTCCTGCCAGTGTTTGAAAAGCACTCTTTTCATTGTGGTGCTCTCTCTGACTTTGCTGGTTTTGAGTGCCTGGTGTTTTTGGTGTCTGGCACATTCTTTTTCCCGGGTTTCCAATAAGTGGCCTTTTAAATAGTCTCTAGGCTTCCTGTGGGTTTGTTTGCTTGTTTTTTAAAATCTTGTCTTGTAACTTTTCCTTTACACATTTTTCCCTAACTAGTGTCCACATAGTGTCAAATTTCCCGTTTCTAACATCGAACATCTATGCAATGGAGATCTTCGGTTTTGTCTCTCCCTATGGGTAGTGGGGGAGCGGGAGTGTTGGAGTTGAAAGGCGAGAACTAACATTTATTATATACACAGTATAGACTTTACGTGTAATTTTATTTATTACTCACAAATGCTTATGCCCAAGATTATTTATAATAGCCAATATGTATTGAGCATTTATCACTTTACTGAAGACCCGGTTTTTGCTAAGGGATTTGTGTACTATCTCATTTGACATTCATGGCAACTCTGTGGGGTAGATTATATTATTCCTACCATTTTCAAATGTCAGGATGCTGAGGTTCAGTGAAGCCAAGTGACCTACCTAAGGTCACACAGCTGGTAAGTGACAGAAGTGGGCTTCACACTCAGTTCAAAGCTTTGGCCACTACACCCTCGAGCATCCTGTTAACAGGTGCTGTAGCCGGCGTTCATAGCCAGGTCAACCTGGCTGCCGTGGCCACGCTTCTGCCACTACAGCACCCCTGCCTCCTTCATCATCACGTTATTAAATTCAGCTGCAGAGTGTGTAATTTAATAGTCTTATGATTATTGGCCCATGGTGAAAAGGTAATGTCCTTCCATTGCCTCAAAGACGTTTAAAGCCATGATATGGCTGAACAACTGCAGGCATAAATGAGTATTAGAAAAGATAGTCTTATGATCTTGTTTATATTGAATTTTGAATAATTTGCAACATGTTAGATGCTATCGAGAGGCTATTTTCATACGGGAAGCAAAAGATTCACCAGCCCTGTTTTAGCTTGACCCCATTGCCATTGGCCCATATTAGCCACATTTGTGAAACAGAGACATTGAGTTTGTAAAGGACTCCAATTAATTCATTCACGTATTCATTCATTCCCTCATTCATTCATCCAACAAATATTGTATTTACTAAGTTCCATCAATGTGCCAGGCACTGCTGTAGGTAACGTGGTTATAAACTGAACGAGACAGATGAAACCTCACTGGATTGTATTCTAAGGGTGAGGAGACCCATCGGAAGGTTTAAGCAGGAGCTCATGAACTGTTCTAATGTGTATTTTAAAAGGATCGCTCTGGCTGCTGGAGGGCAAGAGTGGAAGGAGGTAGAACAGATGGAAGGATTTTGTAGTGGTCTCGGCAAGAAATCATGGTGGTTTGGATGATTGTGAGTGATGGAGGTGGAAGGGATGAGAGGAGGCTGAGGTCAGGATACGTTTTGAAGGCACAGCCAATGGGATTTTGCCAACAGATGAGCTGTGGGGAGTGAAAGAGAGAGAGAGTCAAAGATGGTTCCCAGTTTTGGGACTGGACACCTGGATGAATGGAAATACCATCTATTGTCGACGGGAACCCTGTGGGAGCAGCAGGTTTGGGAGTTCTGTTTTGACTACTTCAGCTTTGACATGTCCCTCACCTGCATTTCTGGGTGCCATGTCAGGGAGGTGGAGGATGTGTGAGTCTAGAGCTCAGGGGGAAAGTCAGGTACTCTCTGTGGTTGACTTCCCCACCCCATCCCAGGTCATTCAGAGGTAGATAAACTGGGACCAGAGCTAAAGTTTCCTGCATCTTCCATTTGGCAGTGATTGGCCCCAGCTCACACGGACCTGGAGGAAACACATGTGGTTTCCCCAGCACGCCCTCCTCAGAGGCACCTGACCTCCCAGTGCTCCTCACATTTCCATAGAAGAAATTCCCAAGGCTCCAGAAGGGGGCGCCCAATGGCCAGCTGGAAGAGATTTTAATCAACTGACAACATGCAAGATTACTTAACTCCTCTACATCCACTCTGCCTGCCTGAATCTGTGGTATAATAATATTAATAATCAGTACTTTATGATGTTCACAGGAGCCAGGCAGTGTTCTAAGCACTTTAATATAGCGCCTCGTTGATACTCACGACAATCCCACATGGAAGGCACTCATTATCCCCATTTGACAGACAGCACACTGAGGCACAGAGAGGGTACGGAACATGACACCACCGGACTGGCCTGGTCTGCCCTCCGTCCTGCTGGTCCTGATGAGGTCCCCTCTCCTCACGTCTTCTGTCACCCTAGCCCCCTTCACCTGCCTTGCTGAAGCCTGGCACAGGTGGTGGGCTTTCTGCTTCGTGCTCAGGGCCTGGTTACTCTCTTTCACTCCTGGAGAGCTGAAGGAACCTCAGCCCGACCCTCTGCTGTGGGGTCTACAGTCACATTTTAGCCTAGATAAGGCGAGGGCCACTTCTCTGGTTGACCTCTGGAGCGCCTCAAGCAAGCCCCAGAGAGTTTACTAAACAAGCTATGACTAAGATCCCAATCCTGGGAGGAGAAAGCCCCACAGTTCTTTCTGCTTACAGCACATTGCCTGGATGGGTCAGTGTGAAAGCTTCTCAGCTGACTCACTCGTTTCTCCTGGATCACGTCTCCTTTGGGATCTTCTAGTAGTGTTTAAACATATTCTTCGTATATCCGTGTACACTTTCTGTTAAGCTTATTGCTAGGTATTTTATATGTTTTCATTTTTACTTAAATAAATAAAAAAAATTTCCACCATATCTAACTAGTTGCAGTATATATATATGTATATACACATATATAACTAGTATATTTACATACATATATATGTATATATATGAAAACTACTGATTTTGTATGTTTAATTTGTATCCCACTAGGGTACTGAACTCTTACTGTTAGCAATGAATTTTCAGTTGATTTTCTTGGGTTTTATAGATATATAGTAATATCTTCAAATCACGATAATTTTAGCCTCTTCTTTTTAATTTTTTTATGCTTTAATTTCTTACTCTTTTCTGACTGCGTTGGCTAGTGCCTCCAGGATAATATTAAATAACGGCGGTGGTAGCCAGCAAACTTGCTTCTGCGTGACTTTAGTGGACTGCCTCTCATAGCTCCCTATTTACTTCAGGCACGAAATAGCTGTATCATGTTGAGGAGCATCCATATATTCTTACTTTATTGTATGTTTTGATCAAGTTGGTATATTGAGTTTGTCAAATGTTGTTTCAGTGTCTGTGAACATAATTACATGATTTTCTCTTTAGAGCTATTAATATAAATAATATATAATAATTTACTATATCTAATATAGTTAATAAATTATATTAATAGTTTTCCTAATGGTGAATCATCTGGGCATTCCAGGAATAAACTCCACTTGGTCATGGTGTGTTAGTTTTAAATGAGCTGTTGAATTTAGAATTGATATCCATACATGAGACGGATCTATAGTTGGTTTGTTTTGTACAAGCTTTGACAGATTTTGTTATTGTTATCATATGGGTTTCATGCAAGGAATTTGAACATTTTCATTCTTTTTCCATGCTCTGAAACAGTTTGCATTAGAATTATCTGTTCCTGGAGCGTTTGGTACAATTTCTCTATGGAACTCCCTGATGCCATCTTGGGGGCCAGCTCTCTGACAACTTTCTCTCCTTTTCCGAAAGAATAGGCCTGTTTCGATATTCTCTTTCTTCTGGGTTAGTTTTATTAAGTTACATTTTCCTAGAGAATTGCCCATTTCATTCATATTAACATGTTGCAATTCTCTTAATTTCCTCTGTATCTATGGCTACTGTCCTCTTATCATTTATTATTCCGTGTCTGGGTACATTTGCCCTTTCTCACCTGGCTGGACTAGCTACTGGTTTGTTGGGAGCTGGGTTCCCAGGGGAGTGGCCCATGAGGTGGAGTTGCGTATACAAGATGTTTATTAGGGAAGGCTGCTGGAATCTATGCCTGTGGAATGGAGGGAAGGGAAGCAGGAACAGGCAGAAGGATAAGTGATGCATGTCCAATGACAAACTCTGGTGACTTCTTGGGCAGCTCTAAGCTAGAATATCCCTTCAGAGTTGTCCCTGACTGGGCTGGATGACCAAGCCTCTATTCCTGCTTCAAAAAGGTAGTGGATATGGACCATTCCAGAAGGACTGTGAGCTTGAGTGACATGGCTCTCTGCAGCTAAGTCAATCCCGGAAGATGCTGACAACTGAAGGCTTTCTGTTGGCAGCACTTCCAGCAGCTGGACCAACAGGTCCAGGGAGGATTGCGATGGCCCATTTCAGGGTCCTCCACGTGGTTTATCAATTTTTTACTTCTTGAAGATTCTACTTTTTGACTTATTTATTGCTGCTGCTGTTTTTTTTCTAACATATTAATTTCTGCTTTTATCTGTATTAATTTCTTCTTCTTTCCATTTATTTTGTTCATTTCCTAACTTTTTGAGTCAGAGGCCTAATTTATGTGTTTTTCTATCATGTTTATTTTTATAAATATCTTTAGGGTTAAATATTTTCCTCTGAGAACGACTTTAGCTATATTTGGATACATCTTTGTTATTTTTTTTTCCTCTCTCTAGGAAGACTGCAATTCTGTATTTCCTTTTAGACGTTAAAGTTGTTTAAGAGTTTTTAAAATTTGCGGACGGAAGGAACTGTTTGTTTTCTGATTGTTATAAATTTCTAATTTTATTGCCTTTGGCCAGAAAATGTTGTCTATACTATTTCTACAATTTGGAATTTATTAAGATTTTCTTTGTGGGTTTGGTATATGGTCAATTTTTGTGAAAGTTCCACAGGCACTTGAAAAGAAGACATATTTTTAAGCTACATAGTTTGACATTTATCAGTTCAGATATACTTTATTCATTATTTAAGTACACTATAGCTTATTTATTCTTTGTTCCACTTACTGCTTTTTGGCCTGAATTCCGGCTGACCTTGTATTTAAGACTGTGGCCTCAGCTTTTTTTGTTTCATTGCATTTGCTTAGTATGCCTTGGCACAAACTTCTATTTCCAACCTTGCTGTATAACTTAATTTTTTTCCAGATGTGTATTTTTGTATGCTGAACAGAGAGTTTTTGCTTTGTGGTCCAATCTGAAAATCTTTTTATTTTAGTAGATAAGTTAAGCCATTTATATTAATTGATGTGACAGACATGTTTGGTTTTAGTTCTATTGTTTTAATTTACATTATGTTTTCTGAATTTAGATTTTTTTTTTTTTTTACCATGTGGTCTTTTTGCTTTGTGTTGGTTCTCTGGGCAGTACTTCTGATGTTTAGAAAGGTACCTATTTTTGTTTAGTTAGTAAATAATAATTTATAATGTTATTTCATTTAATGCCCTTAGTCCTTTGCTTCTTTAGAAAATACCTATTAATTTTTTAATGAGAAGTGATAAAGTTACCACGCTCCTTTTTAACTTCTCCTCTTCTTTTCCTCCATCAGCTGATTTTTGTCAATGTTATCTTTCTTAGCATTTCTTTTGAACTGTTACATGTACTTGTACTTCCATTACTTTCCAATTTAAGTTTCAAATGATATCGTTGGCTTCCATTTTTACAGATGACCCCGTCTGTGAACTTATTTTAGCCCCTCACTTCTTTCTCTCTCCCTTTCTTTCCCTGTTTTTATGGTATAATTTTTATTATCAAGAATAACATCTTCCCTGATATAGGATGTGCCATTTCAATATGCAAATTTAAGGTTCAGGAAAGACTTGTGAATTTTTACCTTTAAATCTTCTTCTCTTTCATTGTCTTGGTTTTCTTCCTTCTTCCAATTAAAAGTGTATTTGTTCTCTATTCTATCACTATTTCCTCTAATTCCTTTTAGTTATTCTTTTGTTCTCATTTCATTTTAGTCTTTTTATTTCTATTCTCTGTGTCCCTTCTTATGTTGTTCTGAAATGCCTGTGTTCCCTGTGCACCTTCCAAATTTTGCTTTTTTTCCCCTATGATATTTGCAAGAGTTTTACTGGCTCAAGTTTTCTCTCCTCCTGAAGTCTTGCCGTCTTTAATTGATTTCTTACAATTATGCTTTGTGGGTTTTCCTTTGTAGAAGCAATTTCTTCATTAGATTATTTTAATTCTTAGCAAAACATTTGCTCAGGATTTCCATCCATTTCATTGTAACATTTTTCTGATAGCAATTATGTCCGTTGGTAAGTTTTACTGCTCTTCCCCGCCTTTTCTTGGTCTGGTGTCTTTTTATCAATATTGTGCCAGTTTACTATGACTCATCTTTGAGTGAGATGCATTTCTGTGGAAGCTATTAGTAGGACATTCCTTTGGGACAGGGCAGAAAGCAACTTTTCAGGCTTCATAATTCAGAAGCTCTCTGCTGCCTGCTGCCTCAGAGACAGGCTGCTTTCTGCAAATAAGGCTCATCCAGAGATTCTTTGTATAGTCCGTCCCCACTGCTTCTGTGACACGAGCTAGACTCAAGAGGTCACCTCTTACCAGCCCTGCTCATCCCAGTTTCCACACTTGTGTTGTAAATAAGAGACAAGTTTTGCTCTTTGGGTGAGCCCATCAGTTTCAGGATGAGTACTTTATGGCGCTTTCTTAGACGTGACTCCACCGAATCCTCTTTCAATTCTCTGTTTTCTCGTCTTTACTTTCTACCCTATTTTAGCTTCTTTGGGGCACCTTTTGGTGTATTTTGAAGACTGTGAGTTATATATGTGTCCCAGTATAGGTGAAATTGAGTTGTGGGTTTTCTTTTTCATTCTCTTTATTGCTTCCGTATAATTTCCAGGAGAAGGGAAAAGATGCCGATCTGTATAACTTTGTTTATATCAGAGGTTCTGAAGAGTGACCTTCTTAAAATAAAAACTGGATCCTGTCATTCCCAGCTTAAAATCTTTTAGTGGCTTCGCATGTCGTATAGAATAAAATCCAAATGCCTTCGTACTAAGTCTTGTGTGATGGTCTAGTCTCTGTCCAGCTCTCCAGCCTCACCTGAAATCTCTCGAACGCCATGCCTCAGCCACATCGGTCGTCTTGGGCCTGTTAGAACATGCCAGGCTCTTGCTCACTTAAGAGTCTTTGTCTGTTAAACACTCCCTTTGCCCTGCCCCGTCTGGCCTCAGCATTCTTTCTATTACAAGTCCTTCTCATTTTATGGGTCTGAGCTTAAAGAACACATGTTGAGAGATGCCTTCCCTGACCGTCCTATTCCAGGCCCTTGCTTGTGAAGGGTAGCAGAACGTGCCACTCAAAATGTGCCACACTGGCATATTGATTATTTTGAGCTGTAGACACTTGAAAACCAGCAAATGCAAGGAGAGGTTTCTCTGAACTCCCCTCATCTGCCTGAAGACACATCCTCCAAAAGGAGCCCAGTCGTCATGAATGCCCTCCTGGGAGTTTCATCACCAGAGGGGACTGACTCTGATCTCAGCACAGGAGACTAGAAGTCGACGCCACGCCCAGACACACTTTGTCACAAACTATCATACTTCCCATCCATTCTTCTAAGGGCCCGGTCATCTTTCCTAAAAACCACTTCGTCTTCCCTAAGAGGCCTAACTCCCTCTCCCCTCCCCCTATTAAGAAGGTGTTTAATCCTGAGTTGTAAGCCACCTCCGGGAGTTACTCAGTTTTCCCTGGGTATCTCCCATGCCGACATGAAGTATACATGATAATAAACTTCTGTTTGTTTCTGTCTTGTTAATCTGTCTTTTATTATGGAGATCTCAGCTAAGAACTCAAAAGAGTAGAGGAAAAATTATTTTTTCCTCCCCTACACATTGTAGTACTTCATACATTTTGTAATTATTTGTCTTTTCCCTTCTTCCCTTCTCTCTCTTCTTTTCTTCTTTCTTCATTTTCCCTATTCCTCTCTCCTTCTGTCCCATTCTCTCTCTCTCTTTCTTTCTATAAGCTTTAGGAGGACAGTAAAGAACTGTGATTATCTTGTTTTTTTTTCCAACACCTAACACAGTGGCTGTCATTAACATGTGCCCAGTAGTCATTTATTAAGAGAATATATTAATAAATGAAGATTGTTTTCACATGTGAGTGTCATATTTCCACAGGGAAATTGAATGGGTCTGTTGTTTGCATTTGAGAACAAAGAAGTTAGAGGGCAGTCTGGAGACCCTTTCTTGGAAGGGTTGGTTATAAGAACAAAGGACATTTCCTTTTGGAAAAAAGAGAAGTTTGGAGATAGATATTTGGACCCTTCAAATATAGGAAGTTTAATCTTGTAGAAAACTGTTTTTCCTCAGAAGAATCACCTGAGAAACTTGTTAAAAATATGAAATCCCAGGCTCTTCTCTGATCTTTGATACATTGGGTGTGGGGTAGGACTAGAGAATCTGGTTTTTTTGTTGTTTATTTCTTTTGTTTTTTAACAAGCCCCTCTGGTAGTTCTTTATATCAGAAAACGTTGGGGAAATGCCATTTTATAAGAAACAGTATTGTTACTGTGGGAAAAACTAGGACTTATGGGCTGAAGTTGCAGAAAAGCAGACTTTGACTCAACAGGAGGAAATTGTTTCAAACTAGGAGGGGGTCCAAGTGGACGAGGCTGCCTCCCCTGATGGATCCCAGCGGAGCCCGTCGACCCTCCAGGGGCTAATCTTGCAGTGGATCTCGCAGGGGGTAAATGAGATCCACGCTAACGTGGCTGAAATCTTGGGTTCAAGGAAACGCAAAGTCCTTTAAATGCTTGGGCTAACAGTTACTGTGAGAGTGGGAAAAGCAGGAAAAAGCAATAACAACAAACAAAAAACCCACAAAAACCGAAACAAAAACCATGAGAGGTCGCAGGGAGGGAAAAAGGCAGAAAACAGTGGATATAATTAAACCCGCAAAGGTCTTGAAGACCAGAGGAAATCTGACATTTTTCATATACGTAGAGCCACAGGACAAACAAGAAGAATGGTGAACTGAACTGCAGTTACAGTTATTTACCAGATTGTCTTAAAGTGCAAGGGCCTCAGCAATTAACATGCAGAATCATCTTGCATTTGCAAATAAAAAATTAGGAGGAAATGGACTGTGAAGGGGTGGTTTCAGGGCCGCAGGAAGATGAGCTTGCCAGAAACTGTTCATCTGTGCTCAGTGATTCCCCAGGCAGCCCTGGAGGAGGAAGGCGGGTGGCCACTCTGACTTCCAGACAGTGACAAGTCAGAAGCAAAAGGTCTGGTTTGTTTCTGGATCGCGGTGGGGGCTGCTAGAGAAACGGAGGCTGGTTCTAGAAACTCACACTACACTGGCCTGAGGGAGGTTCAGAAAGGTGGGGGTGATCATCATCACTGTTTCTTAATGTGTATTAAGTTACTCATAATTACATATTATTTAATTCTCATAAAAATCCTGAATGATAGATGTAACCATCCCCATTTTACAGCGATGAAACTAAGCCCCTGAGAGGTTGTATAACTTGCCCAAAGGACCATTGCTATTCCCTTAACAAAAGCCTATTGAGTATTTTCTAGGGGCTAGCAAGTGAAGGAGATTCCAGATTTGAACTCATATCTAACTTCAAAGGCTACATTTTTTTCCCCTTTTTAACAAAGGGCCAATTTCAACAATAAATAAAGTGCTATCACAAATTGTAAGAAAAATCTCAATCATCTAAAAGAAAAATTGGCAAAGGGCATGAACAGGCAGGTCACTAAAAAATTAATATAAGTAAATTTAAAGGACATAAATGGGTGTAAAATTTTAAGGACATCACAATAAAAGGAATGCAGGGCACAAGCAATGGCGTACTTGCTGGGGAACATGTGAACCACTGCCACTGCTTTGGAGGACATCTTGGTGAGAGCTATGTGGATCTTCAAGGCACATTCCCTTTGGTCCAGAAATTCCATGCTAGGATTTTATCATGTATATGATGACATATTTACATATATATGATAATATGTATATACTACATATAAAAATATATATAAACACACACACACGTAAGCAAGGATGTATCTGAAGATACTCACTTTAGTGTTGTTTGTAAGAGCAATAGAGACAACACAAATGACCTTCAATTGGGAACTTATTAAATAAATCATGGTAAAATATAAAATGAAAAGAAATTTACAAAGCCCACACTAAGTTCCTGGGTGATTCCGCCCCTCAGCAGTGATGAGGAGACCCAGCAATAGTCACGACACCTTCTAGACAGATGTTGAATTTTGTACTACTCATAGATCACTTGCAAACAGACTTTATTTTGAGCCTTTCAGTAACCCCAGGAAGCAGACAGAGCAGGTGTTACTCCATCCTGTGGACGGACAAGGAAACAGAGGCTCTGTGAAGTTAAGTTGTTCAATATAATGGTGAGAAATGACCGAGGCCTGGAATGCAGCTTTTTGGACTCTTTGCCCAGTGCTCATCATGACATCCAGTATTTAGAAAATAGGCATTTGTGACACCTTCCTCTGGGATAAGGGACAAGATCGAGGGGTGATTTTTTAGGTTGATATGGAGAGGGCCCCCTTGGGATCAAGTCTTGTCTTGCTCTGCTGGCAGCATGGTTTCTCCTGCTCCTGGTGAGGCCTGCCCTCCTCTCCCATCAAGGGGAGCAGACAGCTCTGGACACTCTCACCACTGGTACTGAATGTCCAAGACAAAGGCAATTTTTTTTGACAGATACCCTCTAATGTGGAACTTGCCTCTTTGGATATCCTTAGAAGCTTAAGCCTGACTGTTATAGCTTAAGACCGAACAGAAGAAAAGGAGAGTAAAGCTGAACCAATCTGGTAGTTGAGGAAGCCATGTGGATCACCCTTAGAGTAACAAAATCATGTCCCATTTTCCTCTATGATAAGGTTTCCAATCCTGGTTGTCCATTGGACCCACCTGGGAGAAGTGATGTTTTGGAGTGGTACATACTAGTTCATGAAAACCAATTCTGAAATTTTCAGAAATTTTGTGAACCAGTGGTCAAATATACCCATTATTAAAAATTAATTATGTAACCATATAATTAAATTATAGTAGAGACGAAAGTAATAAATACTCAAAACTCATCAATTCTTAATTATTTTACTCCTATCTATGCTCTTGAGGTTATTTACATCTATCGTATTTGTATGACAGAAATACTATAATGGTATACAACTGCTCATCTTTTCCCAAGACATGTGCTCAGTGACGTCATGTTGTTAGCTTAAAATTGACCATGATATACCACCACAATTGGCACATCTGCATCCCAGACCCCAGAGCCATGGTGCTCTACACACACACACTCAGGACACTGGCTCCGTGGCCACTTTGTGAGTGCCTGCTCCTAGGACACTGCAGCAGGAGTGCCCTTACCCAGGGTCAACTACCGCTCTGCATGTGCCTGCGCTCCAGACCCCAGCTCTATGGCTGCCCCACGGGTGCCTGCACATAAGATACTGGTGCCACTGCCACTGGGAGCACAGCTGAAAGCCAGAACCAGTGCTAAGAGAGATTCTGTTGGCCATAACTTCCCCCATGGGAGAAAAAGCAATCAGGAAGAGCCTAGAAGCCTTTTTCACCAAACACCCCAATAGCCCTTGGTGCTGCTGTGGTCACCTACAGCCTTGGCCACTGAGGACACGGGCAAACTTTGCCAGTACTGACTTCAGCAGATAGGGAAGCACAGTGTCCTAAGCAGGAACTGCCATACCCTACCCAGCTACACCCTCACACACACCCATAGGTGAAGGTCCTTCCCCACCAAAACCAGTCTGGAAGAGATAACTGCTACATCAAATGCACAGACATCAACACAAGGCTCTAAGAAACAGGGAAAATCAAGGAAACTGGACACCACCAAAGGAACATAGTAATTTTCCAGTAACTAACCCCAAAGAAATGGAGATCTACAAATTACTGGACAAATAACTCAAAATAATTGTTTTAAGGAAGCTCAGCAAGCTACAAGACAACTCAGACAGACAACTAAATGAAATCAGGAAAACAACACATGAGTAAAACAAGAAGTTCAGCAAAGAGATAAAAATCATAAAAAAGAAACAAACAGAAATCCTGGAGCTGAAAGATATAATGAGTGAAATAAAAAGAGCAATAGAGAGCATTGACAGCATACTTGATCAAAACAAAGAAAGAATCTGCAAACCAAAAGATAGGTCATTTGAAATTACCCAGTTAGCGCAACAAAAAGACAAAAGAATGAAAAAGAATGAAGAAAGCCCATGGAATTTTGGGGCACCAGTAAAGGAAATAATCATCCAAATGAAAAGACAACTTATGGATGGGAGAAAATATTTGTAAACTACATATCTGATAAGGGATTAATATCCAAAATATATAAGGAACTCATATAACTCAATAGTAAAAAAACTAAATAACCCCCCCAAAAAATGGGCAAAGGACCTAAATAGGCATTTTTTCCAAAGAAGATATACAAATGGCAAACATTCGTGAAAAGATGCTCAATATCACTAATCACCATGGAAATAGAAATCAAAACCACAATGAGATATCACCCCACACTTGTTAGAATGGCTATTATCAAAAAGTCAATAGATAACAAGTGTTGTCGAGGATGTGCAGAAAAGGAACCCTTGTGCACTATTGGTGGGAATGTAAATTGGTGCAGCCACTAAGGAAAACAGTATGGAGGTTCCTCAAAAAATTGAAAGTAGAAGACCGGCCCAGTGGCGCAGCGGTGAAGTGTGCATGTTCCGCTTCGGTGGTCCAGGATTTACCATTTCGAATCCCGGGTGCGAACATGGCACCGCTTGGCAAGCCATGCTGTGGCAGGTGTCCCACGTATAAAGTAGAGGAAGATGGGCACAGATGTTAGCTCAGGGCCAGGCTTCCTCAGCAAAAAGAGGAGGATTGGCAGCAGATGTTAGCTCAGGGCTAATCTTCCTCAAAAAAAAAAAAAAATTGAAAGTAGAACTGCCATATGATCCAGCAATCCCACTACTGGATATATATCCAAAGGAAATGAAATCACTATCTTGAAGAGATATATGCACTCCCGTGTTCATTGCAGCATACTTCAGAGAAGCCAAGACAATGTGGAAACAAGCTAAGTGTTCATTGACAGATGAATGGATAAGGAAAATATGATATAAAATGGGATACATATATAATATATATATAATGGAAAATTATTTAGCCTAAAAAAGAAGGCCATGTGTGACAACATGGATGAACCTTGAGGACATTATGCTAAATGAAATAAACCAGACACAGAAAGACAAATATTGCGTGACCTCACTTATATGTTGAATCTAAAAAGTAAGTCAAACTCATAGTAACAGAGGGTAGAATGGTGTTACCAGGGGCTGGGGTATGTGAGAAAGGGGAGATATTTGTCAAAAAGTAGAGATTTTCAGCTATAAGATGACTAAGTTCTGGATACCTAGTGTACAGCATAGTGACTATAGTTAACAATAATGTACAGAAATACTTTGGAGATATTGCAGGTTCAGTTGCAGACCATCTCAATATAGCCAATATTGCAATAAAGCAAGTCACATAAACTTCTTGGTTGCCCAGTGCATATAGATGTGTACACTATGCTGTAGTCTATTAAGTGTGCAATAGCATTATGTCTAAGAAAACAATGTATATACCTTAATTAAAAAATACTTTATTGCTAAAAAGTACTAGCCATCATCTGAGCCTTCAGCAAGTTGTAATCTTTTTTCTGGTGGAGGGTCTTGTAAAAAACACAATTATCTGTGAAGAGCAGTAAAGCGAAGTACAATAAAACGAGGTATGCCTGTAAATGATCTATGGCCAGAAAATAGAATAGAACTTATCAACAAAACTAAGAGCTGGTTTTTTTGAAAAAATAAACAAAATTGACTAACCTTTAGCTAGTCTAACTAAGAAAAAAAATGAGAAGACCCAAATAAATAAAATCATAAATGAAAGTGGAAACAACTGATACCACAGAAATACAAAGGCTCACAAGACATTAGTATGAATAATTATATGCCACCAAATTGGATAGCCTAGAAGAAATGGATAAATCCCTGGAAACATACTATGTACCCAGACTACAGCAGTATCTTTGAGGTACACTGGCACTTGAGAGGAGATCTCAAATGTTCTCACTAGAAGAGAAGAAAAGGTAACTATGTGAGGTGATGAACACATTACTTCACTTTTGTGGTAATCATGTCACAAGGTATACGTCTATCATCATGTCGTACACCTTAAATATACATCGCACTGTATATCTTAAGTATATACAACTTTTCATTTGTCAATCACACCTCACTAAAGCTGGAAAAAAATCACTAATACCTGGATCCTGTCCTCAAAGTTTCTGATGTAACAGTTTCTGACGTAACAATTGCATCATCCTCAGGGGATTTTAATGTGCAGCCAGGGTCGGGAACTTGTGCTCCAGAGATTTTCAAAATTGAATTCCTGAAAGTAGGCTGGGCCATTGGACCGAGACCGGCTTAACAGGAGAGGTGGATCTCCTGCCCAGGCACAGATGACCACGAGGAAAGTTTATCCTCTGAGATGCAGCCAGCCCGTCTTCAAGCGGCGACGCCCACGCTTGCTCCCTGCTGCAAAAAGATTCCAGCTGGGGCAGGAAGGGAAGCTGGGTACAAAGGAAACGCAGTGAATAACACAGGGCTTAAAATCTAAGCTCCAGATTATGGGAAGAGGAAGAAAGTGTGAAGATTGATTTGTCACAGGCAACTAGTTGTGTACACGTTGGCAATAGCATACTATAAAAGATCTTGTTCAAGGGGGCCAGAATTAGCTCAGGGCCAGACTTAAAGAGGTTTCATTTCTAAATTAATAAAACATGTTAACTATACACATACACAGAGCACAGGAGAGTGCCAGAGGCAGAAGTATAGGTCTTTTAGAGAGAATGTCTGCCTAAATTAGTAATTTAATCTTTCTTATGTAGAATCTCTTATTTTTTTCCCCTATGGTTTTAAATTATTCTTCATTTACACTGTGTTTTTTTCCTATCAATTCCTTTCTCTGACCTTGTATGACATCTTACTTACTCTTACTGAAAAAGAATCAGAGTAACTCCTTCTTCTTCCCAAGTCTGCTGAGAGCCAGCAGAATGTCTAGAGGTTGGCCAATCACCCCAGCGTGAGGTGCTCGGAAAGGTAGGAAACCAGAGCTGGAGGGTGAAGGGAAATGAAAGGAAAAGAGAGTGGTTAAAGGGCCAGCGTATGCCAACCTCTGCTTCTAATCAAACTCAGGTGGAATCCAAAGCGATTGGATAGAGTGAAGCCTATGGGGGAAGGAGGGGTGGGGGCCGCACAGATAGTCCTCTTCACAGCTGATTCACAAATCTCGGCTGAAGCCCCTCACAGGGTACCGCAGGGAGACTGGAGGTAAAAGCGGGGCAGCCTGGATTGTTCTAAAAATCCTCGGTCTTCTGTAATACATTTAGACCGACTTCGGTTCTGTACACACTTCAGCTATTTTTAAGAGATGAGGATTAGAGCAAGAAATTGGAAAGAGCTAAAACTAGACACTGTGGCAGAGGCTACTACTTATTCCCCATTTATTAATTCTCTTCGTCCTTCTTAATACAGCCTCCATTGCTTAAAAAAATTTTTCCCAGCATTTTATTCTGAAAAATTGCAAACATACAGTTAAGTTGAAAGAATTATACAGTGAACACCCATATATCCACTACCTAGATTCTATCATTGTTAATTTTGCCATATTTGCTTTTCTCTCTCTTTATCACATACCTATCTCTCCACCCTCCGTCCACCTTATTTTTTGATGCATTGCATGGTAGGCTGCAAATACCAGCACACTCTATCCCTTCTCTTATCAGCATACATAATATTAACCAGAGTTCAATATTTGGTTATGTTTTTTTTTTTTTATTAATGTTATGATAGATTACAACCTTGTGAGATTTCAGTTGTACATTTTTGTTAGTCATGTTGTGGGTATACCTCTTCCCCCTTTGTGCCCTCCCCCCACCCCCCCTTTTCCCTGGTAACCACTGATCAGATCTCCTTGTCAATATGGTAACATCCACCTATGAGTGGAGTCATATAGAGTTCGTCTTTCTCTGACTGGCTTATTTCGCTTAACATAATACCCTCGAGGTCCATCCACATTGCTGCGAATGGGCCAATTTTGTCTTTTTTATGGCTGAGTAGTATTCCATTGTGTATATATACCATATCTTCTTTATCCAATCATCAGTTTCTGGGCATGCAGGTTGGTTCCGCGTCTTGGCTATTGTAAATAATGCTGCGATGAACATAGCGGTGCAAGGGACTCTTGGGATTTCTGATTTCAGGTTCTTAGGATAGATACCCAGTAATGGGATGGCTGGGTCATAGGATATTTCTATTTTTAACTTTTTGAGGAATCTCCATACTGTTTTCCATAGTGGCTGTACCAGTTTGCATTCCCACCAACAGTGTATGAGGGTTCCTTTTTCTCCACAACCTCTCCAACATTTGTCGCTCTTGGTTTTGGATGTTTTTGCCAATCTAACGGGTGTAAGGTGATATCTTAGTGTAGTTTTGATTTGCATTTCCCTGATGATTAGCGATGATGAATATCTTTTCATGTGTCTATTGGCCATATTTATATCTTCTTTTGAGAAATGTCTGTTTATGTCCTCTGCCCATTTTTTGATCGGGTTGTTTGTTTTTTTGTTGTTAAGCCTGATTATGTTTTTTAAGGTAAATTACATGTATAGTGAAATGCATAAATCTTAGCAATAACACTTACTGAGTCTAGACAAATGTTTAGCCCAAACCCCAATCAAGATATAGAATATTTTCATTACCCTCAGAAAGTTCCTTCATGCCCCTGCCCAGTCAGTCTCCATCCACGTACCCTAATAGGCAACAACCATTGTGAATTTTTTCTACCACAGATCAATTTTGCCTGTTCTAGATCTTCCTATGAGTGGACTTATACAGGATGTGCTCTGTTTATCTGGCTTCTTTTAATCAGTATGTGAGGCTACTACTTATTCCCCATATATTAATTCTCTTCTTCCTTATTAATACAGCCTCTACTTCTTAACTAGGCAAATGGTTACCTAGAATAAAATCTCCTCTTCAGTTTGTTCATGGTGAAGTTCTGGAAATAGGATATAAGTGGGAAGGTCAGGAGAGATTCTAAGAAGTGTCCTTAAAGAAAAGGGATGCATCCTTTGTCCCTTCCTCCTTCTTGTTGGCTGCAATATAGATGTAAAAACTAGAATGTTGGCAACTGACTTGCACCATTGGGGTTGGTGAAGAGCAAGATGGAAGGAGCCAGAATTCCAGTTCCTGGTAAAATGGAGTAGACGCTGCCCCTTATCTCTCCCGCTGAATGCAGCTATAAAACATGGACAGAATACTTGGAACTGATGTTTGAGGACTCTAAAAAGTAAAGGATAGCAGGAAGATTGGTGAAGAAGCCCAGAGTTCAAAAAGCCACCAAATCAGTGATGAATCCCCCCCCACACTTTTTTCCTCTGTCATCCCCGAGTCTGAACTCAAGGCAGCCTGAAACCAGGAAGTGGGCACCAAGGCGTGGACGCAGAGGCTCCAGGAGAAGCCCTCTAGCCCTGGCTTGAAGAGCGCAAAGGGGCTTCCTAAATGTACTGAGAAATCCTCCACATCTAGGTTTTCTCCACTCTCTTGAACTCCAGCCCCAAGGTCATGCTGTGACAGTGGTGGCAACAGCAGTGACAGTGGCAGCAGTAGGATCTGCAGGTACCTAAACTGAGGGATGGGAACTTTCCTCTCTGATCAGAGGGGCTGTGGTCCTTAAAATATAAGGTAAATCTCTATTTTGTTTTGTCTCTGTCTTCCTGCCACTTGGCCTCTATTATAGATGCAGTTGTGGGAAATATGCAGCAGAGCCAAATAAAAAAGCCCCGGTTTTCTGACCAGAGGACCATAAAGGGAAGCCCCAAGGAACAAGAAACTACCAGAAATATCATAGAGAGGGTAAGAGCTTGGGAAAGAGATCCCATAAAGCTCCTGGGTTCATCCCCAAGTTGTACATACATGGCCCTGAGCCTAAACAGCGTACTGTAGACTTGAGAAATGAAGTACTAGATAGGCCACCACCTAAGTCCCAGACCGGCCACTGGGTGGCACACATGACAGAAAGATATGAATAGCACAGGAAAGGCTTTGAAAACAGAACTGACACTGGAATTACGTTCCATGGAAGGCTGGGCAGAACTTGATGCCTGAACCCAAACAGGTCTGTACACTGGCAAAACAAAAACATCAACATTCTCTATGGGGTTTAAACAAGACTTGGAGACTCATGACGTAATATCCAAAATGTCCATGATATAATCCAAAATAATTTTGACACATTAGCAACCAGAGTAAAACCCTCAGTTTGTACAGAAAAAGACAATCAACAGACAGTGATGCTGAAATGACACAGACATGAAGATTATCTGAAGGACTTTAAAGCAGCTGTTACAAACTGCTTCCAGAAGTAGGGATGAACACTCTTAATGAATAGAAAGATAGAAAGTTTCAGCAAAGAAACAAAATCTGTAAGGAAAAAATAAATGGAAATTTTAGAACTAAAAAACACAAGTGAAATAAAAATTCCGCTGGATGGATTCAACAGCAGAATGGAGATGACAAAGGCAAGAGTCCGTGAACTTGGAGATGGAGCAATAGAAATTACCCACATAAGTGACAGAGAGGAAAAGATTAGGAAAAAAGTTAACAGAGCCCCAGGGACCTATGGGACAACACCAGGAGTCTAACAGTTGTGGCATCAGAGTCCTAGAACATGAGGAGAAAGCACATGGCGCAGAAAAAAATATTTGAAGAAATAGTGGCTGAAAACTTTCCACATTTCTCTGAAGACTTGAATGTGCAGATTCAAGAAGTTCAAACCTCAATAAGATAAACCAAAGGAATCTATGTCCAGATCCATTGTAATCAAACTACTGACGACTAAAGACAAGGAGAAAAAAATCCTAAAAGGCAGCTAAAGAAAACGCCACATTACTAATAGTGGGAAACAATTTAAGTGACTATAGATTTTTCATCAGAAACTTTGGATGAAGAAGTGGAACAGCATTTTTGAGTGCTGAAAGAGAATAAGCATCAACCCAGAATTGCATTCCTCAGATAAACCACACTTATTTATGAGGTAGTCTCATTTTTATACTTTACTGGATTTGGTCTGCTAATATTTTGCTTAATTTCTTTTTCATCTTTGTTTATGAGAGAGCTTGGCTTATAATTTTCCTTTTTTGTATTTTCCTTGTTAGGTTTTGGTTTCAAGATTTTATTAGCCTTATAACACACGTGGGGCAGTGTTTGTTCACTCTTTTTGTATACTTGGTAACAGCTTGCATAGAATTGTTATTTTAATTTGTGTTTAAATTGATTTGGTAGAACTAGTTAGGAAGCCATCTGGGGCTCAAGTTTTCTTTGTGGGGTTTAAAACAATTGATTAGATTTCCTTGATGGTTTTAGGACATTCAGATTTTCTATTTTCTCTTGAGTCAATTTTGGTAAGTTATATTTTTCTAAATATTTACTCATCTAAATTTCCAAGTGTATTGGCATAAAATTGTTCATAAACTACTCATTATCTTTTTAACGACTGCATCATTTGGAGTATTTCTCCCTGTTTATTTCTAATAATGTTTATTTTGCCTTTTATTTCTTTTCTTCGGAGTCTTTCCAGAGATTTTTCAATTTTATCAGTCTTTAAGAAATCAGCTTCTGGCTTTGATTTTCTTTGCTATTTCACCAATTTCTGTTTTTATCTTTAATATTTTCCTCCCATTGCCTTTGAGATTACTTTACTAATATTTTTCTAAATCTTTATCTAATTTTCTAATTATAGCTCAATAATTTCAAGCCTTTTATCTTTTCATACATATACAAGCATGTAAGGTTATAAATATCCCATAAAGTTCTGTTTTACCTTATCCCTTAAGTTTTCATATGTAGTGTTATTTTTATGATCATTCAGCTTTAAATCGTTCTCATTTCCTTTATGATGAGAAACAGCATTTTGATTACAGATGTGGAATCTAAGGCTTTACTGATTGAATCCAGCACTGCCAGCTGTGTGAGCTTGGGTCAATCACTTAACTCCTTGGGGGCACTGATTCCTTTTTTTGCAGAAAAGGGAGAAAATAATGACTATGTCTACCTCAGGTAAATTTTTGTGCAGATTAAAAAGAGCCTGGCACTCAGTAAGAACAATGTAGGTGTAAGCTGTTGTGTGTTAGCTGTTATTTCTTCTTTGATTCATTTGTTGTAATTTCTTAATTTCCAAACATGTTTTTTTCTAGTTATACTTTACAGTTTATTTCCAGTGTTATTGCATTGTGATCAGAGAACATTTTTCATATGATTTCAATTATTGTATGACCCAGTAAGTTGTCAATGCTGGAAATGGTCCACATGTGTTTGAAAACAAAATGTATTCTGCAGTGTTGAGTGCAATGTTCTACTTTATTGTTATATCGGTCAGTATCCTCTCAGAGAAATGGGAACCAATTCTAGGTATTTTGAACAGAGAGAATTTAATATAGGAAATTGGTTACAAATTTGTTTAAAGGGCTAGAAGAGCAAAAAAAAAGGGAGCTTAGTAACTGTAGAAAGCAATTAGCATCTGCCCTTCCTCCAGAAGAAAAAATTCAGCCAGCTTTATCCAAGAGCCCAGGATCCCTGCACATTTGAGGGTGCCAGAGCACCCCTACTGCCATTACAACCATTGCTGTTGCTTCGTGCAAACTAGGAGCCAGCACAGTGACAGATGCTGTGGGAGCCCAGCAACCTGAAGTCACATGGTTTCCTGCTGCTGTTGCTGGAGTTGTCATCAGGAACAGAAAAGAAAAAGAAAAAGGGCTTCTCTTTTCCTTCTGCCTTCTAATCTCTGACCAGTGCCTCCCATTGGCAGAATGTAAACTGAAGCCAACTAACAAAGGAATCTGGAAATGTACTTTGTAGGATTCAAGTCTGTTTTGAGACAAAGTGGTATTCAGAATGTCTGGAATCAAGTGAGGACAGAAACTAAATGACTGACCAACTTAAATGTGTTGTTTAAATCTTCTATATCTTTATTGATTTTTTTTGTTCTGCTTGTTTTGTCAATTATTGAGATAGTGGATCGGTATATTTCTCCTTATAGTTCTGTCAATTTTTTTCTTAAATATTTTGTGGCTGTATTATTAAGATGCATACAAATTTAATATTTTTAGAGCTTCCTGTACAGTACATGAACAGAAACTCAAAAATCCTTAACAAAATATAAAATGGATCCATGAATATATTAAAATGATAATCCACCATAAAGAAGTGGGTTTTAACCCAAAATAGTTTGATTAAATATTCTTAAATCAATATGATTTATTATATTAACAGATTAAAAGAGACAAACATATAGTAATCATCTCACAGATACAGAAAGAAACCATTTGACAAAATTCAACACACATTCATAATAACAACTCTCAGCAAGCCAGGAAAAATGGAAACCTTATAGAGGGCATCTACAAAAAATCTACGGTAATCGTGGTTACACAACAATATGAATGTACTTCATGCCAATGAACTGTACACTTGAAAATGGGTAAACTGGTAAAGTTTGCATCAAAATCCTTGTCTCTGCTCTGCTCTTAGGGAACCCAACCCAAGACAAACTGTAATTTCCCTTTCTTTTAATATCTTTGTCAGTTTTGCTATAGCTATACTGGTCTCATAAAACGATCTGGGAAATATTTCTTCTATTATTGGAGAGAGTTTTTCTAAGATTGGAATTATTTCTTCCATAAATATTTCATATAATTCAGCAGTAAATCCATCTAGGCTTGGAGTTTTCTTTGTGGAAGGATTTTTAATTATAAATTCAGTTTCTTTAATAGGTTTTCTATTTCTTCTTGTATTTTTGGTAACCTGTATTATTGGCATAAAGTTGTCTCCAGTATTCACTTATCCTTTTAACGTATGTAGCATTTATAGTTACATCCTGATACTGGGGTTTAGAGTTTTTTCTCTTTCTTTCTGTTTTTTTTTCTTTATTGAGTCTTGTTAGTGTTTATCAATTTTATTAATTTTTCAGAGAACCAACTTTTGACTTTTTAAACTTTTATTGCTATTTTTCTATTTTCCATTTTTAAAGTACTGTTCTTACCCTTATTATTTCCTTCCTGTTCCTTGTTATGGGTTTAATTTGCTCTTGTCTACCTCTTAATCTTAGACCATTGTTTTAAATCTTCCTTTTTTAAAAAAAGGTCAGCACTTATAATTATAAATTCTCCTCTAAGTAGTCCTTTGGCTGCATCTTACAAATTTGTTGTATTTTCAATAACATTCAGTTTCAAATATTTTCTAGTTTCTTCTGTGATTTGTTCTTTGATCTGTGGGTCATTAAGAAGTATGTCACATAGTGTTTAAAAATGTGGATTTTTTACAGATATCTTGTTATTGATTTCTAATTGAACTCCACCGTGGTCAGAATACACACTCTGTACGATTTCAATGTTTTGAATATTTTTGAGATTATTTTATGTCCCAGCAGGTTGTCTATTTTGAAGGATGTTCCATGTGCATTTGAAAGTATATTATGCTATTTTTGGTCTTATGTTCTATAAATGTCAATTAGGTTGAGTTGGTTGATAGTGTTCACATCTTCTTTATTCTTACTCATTTTTAAAAAACATCTACTTGGTCTATCTATCATTGAAAGAGAAGTGTTAAAATTTCCAGCTATGGTTGCGAATTTGTCTACCTCTCCTTTTAGTTGAATTTACTTCCTGCATTTTGAAACTCTGTTATGAGGTACATAATAATTTAGGATTATTACGTCTTCCTGATCAACTGACACATTTTATCTTTATACAATGTCCCTCTTTGTCTCTGGCCATAGTCCTTGTGATCTTTCTCCCCTCCACTTAGCACCAAGGTTCAAGACAGCTGCTTTTCCTTACAATCTCCTGACTGTGTAGGGCAGGATGGTTCGCCTTTATACCAATGACGTGGTTATCTGGGCTTCTGGTTCTATAAATGCTAGGTGTCTTTTTTTTTTTTGAGATGGAGAAAGCTGAAAGAGGAATAGCCTCTGGGGGATGAACCGGAACTCAGCTGGAGACATGTCACATTTAAGTTTCCTGAGAGCCATACAAATACAAGTGGAGGTGATTTTTTGAGTCTTTTCTTTATGACAAGCACAACCCCAAGTACTTTACTCGTGCTAACAGATTGACTATCTGTAAGGAGGAGGATGACGTCCTTATTCTCTCCTATAAATGAGAAACTGAGGCTCAGAGAGGTTAAATCACTTGCAGAGCTTGTAATAGAGTAGAGAGGCAAAATGGGAGCTCAGGCAGTGATGCTCAGGAGCCCAACTCTGAACCACGATGGACATACGAGGACGCAGTGATTTCAAGTCAACTGTTAGATTCTGAATCTGATATGCACATCTCATCACAATGCTGTCTGCTCCGGTTCTTTTAATGGCTTGTGATGGTTCTTAAGTTAAAGACAAAATTCTTTCCCTGTCCCTGCAAGATTTGGCTCCTGCTCACCTCCAAGCCTCATTTTGAGTTACTTCTCCCTTGGTCTGCCTCATTCATGCTGCTCATCTCTAAGATTTTCAAATATAATATGGTTTCTCTTCTCCAAGAACATGACACATGCTAGACCCGGAGCCTGGCACTCTCTTGGCCTCATTGTCGTTTAAGCTTCAAATATTACCTCCTCCAGGAAGCCTTCTGTAATAGTCCTTGGTTAGATTCTCCAGCTCTACATGCTGACATCAATCTCCAACACTTACCATGCTTGGAACTGCTTGTTGGAGGTATGTCTTCTCTTCTAGACTTTAAGCTCAGTTAGGTAGGAATGGTGATTATCTTATTCATAACTAGGTCCCTGTTGCCTAACAAAGGACTTGACATGACAGCCCTATGGTAAATATTTTGTAACTGTTTGCTTAAGTCCCAGAAGTAAAACTGGCATCTCTGAGACATAGCCCTCTCTCTAGGCCCATGGCCTCTGGGAATTTGGGGTGTCTTTCAAACACATCAGGTACTTTATGGGGCTCACATCCAGGACTTAATTCACCATCTGAAAATTAGGTTAGCGTTCTCCTGGGACCAACCTTTAGGAGATGAGATTTCTGGGACTTTTTGCTTTATAAAAGTTAGAGAAGCATTTCTCCTGCTATTTCATCTCATAGATTCCAGCCCCATCTGGAACCTACAAATGCAAAGTCATGTATATTTATGAGCAAAAAAAAAGGCCAAAGCTGTGAAATCATCCTTTGTTCAGATTCCAGAGAAATTTCTTTTAACCAATGAGAAGAGGGCAGAGAGAATATTTATACAGAAATTAATTTAAAATAGGAAGTGGATGCCAGCAAATCCCCTGTAACTCAAAGTACTTCCTTGATGTTGCTTCAAGTTGTGCTTATAAGGTTTGTTTATTTTGGATGAAAGCAATTGCTTCTTTTACAGTGCAAATATCACCAGGGGTTGAGAGGGACAGAGCTAAAGGAGGTAGCATGATGAGCTGCTTTTAGTGTCCATTTGTTTGATTTTTTTTTCCTCAGAATTTTATGTAAATTAGTAAATCATCTCTTTCCCATACTGACAGGTAAATTGAGAATAGGTTCCATGAGAAAGGAGACAGAGAGAAAGACAAGAGGAGTCACTGCCAGGTGCTCCTCCGTGGGAATGGGAGGGCGAACCCTGGGTGCCGGCTAAGCAGGAATGCCACAGAATGCCAGGAAGGAGGAGGGGGACCCTATGTGGGCAGGAAGAGCTTCATGAAGAAATTGCATCTGTTTACACTGTTCCCCAGGGACAGGTTTGTCTTTTTCATTCAGTTTTGCTTAATGACCTGCACATACCTCTATCCTATCTCTATTAATTTGAAATGAGATTTTTATTTATTTTTTAAATTTTTTTACTTATTTTATTGCAGTAACATTGGATTATAACATTATATAGCTTTCAGATGTACATCATAATATATTTCACATTCTGTGTAGATTACATCATGTTCACCACCCAAAGACTAATTGTAGTCCATCCCCTCACATGTGAGCCTAATCACCCCTTTTGCCCTCCCCCCTCCTGCCTTCCCCTATGGTAACCACCAATCCAATCTCTGCTGCTATGTGTTTGTTTGTCGCTGTTTTTATCTTCTACTTATGAGTGAGATCATATGGTATTTGACTTTCTCCCTCTGACTTATTTCACTCAGCATAATACCCTCAAAGTCCATCCATGTTGTCACAAATGGCCAGATTTCATCATTTTTTATGGCTGAGTAGCATTCCATTGTGTATATATACCACATCTTCTTTATCCATTCATCCCTTGATGGGCACCTAGGTTGCTTCTGAGTCTTGGCTATTGTGAATAATGCTGCAGTGAACATAGGGGTGCATGTATCTTTATGCCTTTGCATTTTCAAGTTCTTTGGATAAATACCCAGAAGTGGGATAGCTGGATCATACGGTAGATTTATTCTTAATTTTCTGAGGATACTCCATACTGCTTTCTATAGTGGCTGCACCAGTTTGCACTCCCACCAGCAGTGTATGAGGGTTCCCTTCTCTCCACATTCTCTCCAACATTTGTTGTTTCCTGTCTTGTTAATTATAGCCATTCTGACTGGAGTGAGGTGATACCTCATTGTAGTTTTGATTTGCATTTCCCTGATAGCTAATGATGTTGAGCGTCTTTTCATATGCCTGTTGGCCATCCATATATCTTCTTTGGAGGAAAATGGGCAAAAGATCTGAAATGAGATTTTTTAAAAAGACAGCTTTATTCAAGTATAATTGTCATACAATAGACCTCACATATTTAAAGTATAGAATTAAATAAGTTTTCATATATGAATACACCTGTGCAATTATCACCACAGTCAAGATAATAAACATATCTGCCAACTCCAGAACTTTCTCTGTGCCTGTTTGTAAATCTTCCTCCTGCCCCTTCCCTCCCTCTCCCTCTAGGCAACTGCTGATCTGCTTTCTATCACTGTGGATGAGTTTGCATTTTCTTGAATTTCATATAAATGGAATCATATTGAATGTACTCCTTTCACTTGGCATAATTCTTTTGGGATTCATCCATGTTGTATGTATTAATAATTCATTACTTTTTTGTTCCATTGTTTGGAGATGCCACCATTTGTTTATTCATTCACCTGTTGATGTACATTTGGGTAGTTTCCAGTTTTTGGCTATTACAAATAAAGCTGCTGGGAACATTCATGTATAAGTCTGTACTAGGCTCTGTGTGGACATATGCTTTTAGTTCTTTGGGTAAATACCAAGGACTGGAATGGCTGGGTCGTGTGGCAGGTGTATTTTAACTTTGTAAGAAACTGCCAAACGGTTTTGTGGCATCTTACATTTCCATCAGCAGTGTACGAACATTCCCGTTTCTCCCTATCCTTGCCAACGTTCAGTATGGTCACCCTTTTTAATGTTAGCCATTCAAATACATGTGCAGTGGTATCTCTTTGTGGTTTTAATTTGTATTTCCCTAATGACTGATGACATTGAGAATCTTTTCATGTGCTTATCTGCCATCTGTTTACCTTCTTTGCAAAGGTATCAAATCTTTTGCCCACTAACAAAAAATTGAATTGTTTTCTTATTTTTGTCTTTTGGGAGTTCTTTATATATTCTGGATATAAGCCCTTTATCAAATGTATACTTTGCAAATATTTTTTCTCAGTCTTTCAGTAGTCTTTTTGTTCTCTTAATTTCTCTCAAAGAGCAGAAGTTTTTAACTTTAATGGAGTGTAATTTGCCAGTTTTTCTTTTATGGACTGTGCTTTTCGTATCTTGTCTAAGAAATCTTTGTCTAACTCAAGGTCACAAAGATTTTCTCTTATGTTTTCTTCTAGAAATTTTATAGTTTTAGTTTTTGTACTTGGTTTATGATCCATTTTGAGTTGAATTTTGTGTATGGTGGAAGGATTGGGTAGAAAATCAATATTTTGGCTTACAGATATCCAATTGTTCCAGCACCATTTGTTGAAAAGACTATCAATACTCCACTGAACGTTCTTTGCAACTTTGTCAAAACGTAGTTGTTCATATATCTGTGAGCCTATTTCTGGACACTATTCTGTGCCATTCATCTACTTTTTTATCTTTATGCCATACCATATTGTCTTGATTATTATCACTTTATAATAAGTCTTGAAATCAAGTAGCATTACCTTCCAACTTAGTCTTTTTCAAAATTATTTTTGTCTGGTATAGGTCCTCTGTGTTTCCATATGAAGTTTAAAATCAGCTTGTGAACTTCTACAAAACCCTTCTGGGATTTGAATAGTGATTGCATTGAATCTATAGAACAAGTTTGGAAGACCTGACATCTTAACAATTTTGAGTCTTTCAACGCATGAACAAGGCATATATCTCTATTCATTTAGGACTTTAATTTTGCTCAGCTATTTTGGTAGCTTTCAATGTAAATGTTTTAAACATCTTTTGTCAGATTTATTCCTAGGTATTTCACATGTTTGAACTATTATAAATAATTTTTTTTAATTTCAATTTTTGGTTGTTCATTGCTAGTAAATAGAAACATTACTGACTTTTCATATTGATCTTATATACTGCAACCTTGCTAAATTCACTTATTAATTCTTGTAGCTTCTTAAAATAGATTCCAACAGATTTTCTGAGTAAACAATCATACCAAATATTGTCTACAAATAAAGAAAATTTTACTTCTTTCTTTCCAATCTGGATGCCTTTTCTTATTCTTCCCTGGCTCCACTGACCAGACCCTCCAGTACAATGTTGAATAGGATTCGTGAGAGCAGACATCCCTGTCTTGTTCTAGACCTTAGGAGAAAAACATCCAGTCTTTTACCATTAAGTATGATGCCAGCAGTAAGTTTTTCTAGATTTACTTTTATTTTATTTCCGGTTAGCTGAGGTTGTTTTTTTTTTAAACAGAAATGGATGTTGGATTTTGTCAATGCTTTTACTGCAGCCATTAAAATGATCATATGGTTTTTCTTTTTAGATAACTTTAAAAAATTGTTAATTGGGTGAATTACATTGATTGATTTTCCAATGTTAAACCACTCTTGCCTCCCTGGGATGAATTCCATCTGGTCATGATGTATTATACTTTTTATGTATTGTTGGATTCAGTTCTTTTATAAACATAGAGCTATTCAGGAGTCTATTTCTTTTTGAGTGGGATTTAGTATCGGTCCATTTCATCTAAATTATCTAATTTATTGTCACAAAGTTGTTCCTAATATTTCCTTATTATTTGTTAATATCTGTAGAATGTATAGTGAAGTAGCCACTCTGCTTCTTGATATTGGTAATTTTGGGGTTTTTTTCTTTTCTTTCTCTGATAGTCTGGCTAGACGTTTATCAATTTTAGTGATCATCTCATAGAATTAGCTTATAGTTTTACTGATTTTCTCTATTGTTTCTGTTGTCTATGTCACTGATTTTTGTTTTTATCTTTATTGTCTCATTTCTTTTGCTCTTTTTTTTTTCTAGTTTAAGGTGAAAACTGAGGTCATTGGTATGATACTTTTCTTCTTTACTAATTTAGGCATTTAAAGCTATAAATTTTCCCCTAAGTGATGCTTTTGCAGCATTCCCCAAATTTGGATATGTTGTGTTTTCATTTTTGTCCAGTTCAAAACACTTTCTAATCTCTCTTATGATTTCTTATCTAACTCACGGATTATTTAGAAGTGTGTCATTTAATTTTCAAATAATTGGAGATTTTCCAGAGATCTTGGTAATTTAATTATATTATTGTCAGATAACATTTTTTATATGACTTGAATCATTTTAAATTGATAAAGGCTTATTTTATGGCCCAAATTTTGGTCTATCATGGTAAATTTTCCTTGTGCACTTGAAAAGAATGTGAATTCTGCTACTGTTGGGTGGAATGTCAATAAGGTCAAATTGGTTGATTGTGTTGTCTATTTTCTATTTTTATCTCTATTTATTCTATTAGTTATTGATAAAAGGGCATGAAAACCTCTGACTATAGTTATGAATTGGTCTATTTCTTCTTGCTGTCCTACCAGTTTTTGTTTAATGTGTTTTGAAGCTCTGTTATCAGATGCATAAACCCTTATAATTGTTATGTTCTCTTGATGAACTGATTCCTTCATCGTTATAAAGTGACTTTCTTTACCACTGGTAATATGCTTTGTTTTGAATATTACTGATATTAATATTGTCACTCCAGCTTTCTTTTGATTAGTGTAGCATTGTGTATATTTTTCTATCCTTTTATTTTTAACCTATTTGTGTCTTTATAGTGAATTTGTGTTTCTTATAGGTATCAGACAGTTGTATCTTGCTTTTTTCATCAGTCTGACAATCTCTACCTTTTGACTTCAATTATATGTTTACTGGGACACTTAAAGTTGTCTCATAACTCATTTTCTAAAATTCATTTTTCTCTATTTCATTTATTAGTTTCTACTGTTACATCCTCAAGTTCACTAATCTTTCTTTATGAAACATCTAATGTGCCATAATTCCAACCTGGTTTTTAAGTTTTGCTTCAGATATTATAGTTTTTATGTATAGAGGTTCAATATGGGTCATTTTTATTTCTTTCATCTGTCTACCTAACTTTTTGAACATGTGAAATGTAATTACAATGACTGTTTTTATGTCCTCATTGGCTAATTCTCACATTTGTGTCAGTTTTGATTAATTGATTATTCTTATTATGGGTCATATTTTCCTGCTTCTTTGGATACCTGGTAATTTTTGATTGGATGCTAGACATTGTAAATTTGACATTGAGTGTGGGATATTTTTGTCTTCCTTAAAATACTATTGAGCTTAGCTTTGAGACACAATGAAGTTACTCAGAAATAGTTTGATCCTTTTAGGCTTGCTTCTAAGATTCTTTAGGTGAGATCAGAGGGTCACAAGACCCTTCTGAGTCGTGTATCCATTTCCTTGTCAATTCTGAGGTTTTTACTCTTTGGTTTAATCCTTCAGAGTTGTTCTTTCCCTGGCCTTGGGTAATTTCCTCAACGAATGTGATGATCAGTACATTGCTGAGTTCTCAAGGCATATCCTCTGCAGATCTCCAGGGTTTATTCTCTCCTTTTTTGGTACTTTGTGCTGCCAGCTCTAATTGCTTTGGTCTCCACCAGACTCTCAGCCACATCTCTTCAAATCAAGAGCCTGGAAGGCTCTGCTTAGGTTCCCCCTCCCTGCACCATGGCTTAGAAACTCTTTCAGGACAGTAAGCTAGGGCAATTGTATGGGCAAATTGGGATGACTACTGTTCATCATTTTCTGATGTACAGTGCCTTGAATATCATTATTTCTTATATTTTTATCCACTTTTTTTGTTGTTTTTTGTCTGGAGGGTTATGCCAGTCTCTGTTACTCCATCTTGTCTGGAAATGAGAGACCAAGGGATTCTTTTTTTACCTATAGAATTAGGTCATCATGCTTGCCTCCTCACTGAGTCCCTGGAGAATAGACTGGTTGCAATCAAATTTAATCATAAGGAGGTCCCTATGTAAAATTACCTCGAGATCTTAACTCCTTCATTATTAACCTTGGATTTCTGATTGAGATTAACATTTAGAGCCACAAAACAGATTTTTCCACAGGGGCAGGGAAATACTTTATTTAAAGGGGATTTTTCAGACTAGATGTCAGGGTTATTCTGCAGATTAAGAATAGGAGTAATTCTTTTTTTTTTTTCCCATTGAAATCTCTTTAATGATGATAGTCAATATGACTCAAGAGTTTCGTAAATATATACTCCAGTTTCTTTTTTTTATAAGACCCAAAAGCTCTTAACATAATGGCAATCAATATGCAAACTAGAATCACAATCAAAGGGTTTTTACCCCCCAATTCTGACCACTGCTTCTGGGCCTGCTCAGTTTCTGGCAGGCTATTATCTCTCTTGTATATATTTTTCTCTTTCCCCCCATTCTCTGTGTTTATCTCTCCCTTTCTCTTTCATTCTTTCTCTCTGTCTTTCAATTTCTCTTTCTCACTGCATTGGAACACAAGACATGTGCATTTTATTCCTAGAATTATTACTATGTCCATGAAACACTGGCTAAGTCACTTCAACACTCATTGACTTTTAACAAAATAATAATAAGAGTTAAACTAGTTGCCACCTCTCTATCTGATGGGAATTCTGGTGCTAGGTAATGGAGCATGTAGCTAAAAGTTTCTCAAGATTAACAGAGTTCATCTGTTCAGTTCTGCCATGTAGGCTTATTAAATGCCTACAGGGGCTTAGAGCTGTGTAAGGTGCTTTAGTGGGAGAGGTTTGGGGATGGGCTGGGAGGAGGGAAAAGCTACCAAGGGAAAGGAGGCCCCAGGTAGTTTACAGTCTTATAATGCTATTCTATTAAACGCAGATCTTGCTTTGGGCTCTTAAGAGAGTTGCTGGGGCCCATTATAATTGGATAGTATTTACTGCAAAGAAGGTGCTTTTGTGTCTTTGTGTATATGTTCAATTAAACTAGCATATTTGGATTTAAACACTAAGAATGCTTTGAATTTTTAGCCCAGTCTCATTGGTAGCCATTTTCACAGAGACAATGACTCAGGCTGCCCCAAACGGGACCAGGAGAAACAGCTTTTGCCTTGCTTTCCATAGCCACCCTTCTCAATCTTTAAAGTGTGGTGGAGTCAGATTACATGGGTTTAATAGTAGTTTAAACTTGTGCAGGACAAGAACCTCTAAGCCTCTGTTTCTTCATCTGAAACTTGAGAACACTCTCCCTCAACATAGGGTTAGTGTGGGAACTAAATGAGATGCTTCATGTAAAGCCTTTACAGTGCCTGGCATGGGGTGAACTCTCAGTTATTGTCAGCTACTATCATCAGTCATCATCTAATAACTACTTATTGAGCACCTACCATGTACAAAGCCCTGGACTGGGTTCTGAGATAGTCTAGTGAAAAGCTATCATCCTTGCCCTACAGTCTAGAGCAAGGACAGCAAACTTTTTCCATGAAGGGCCAGAGGGTAATAGTTTAGGCTTTGTGGGACATATGGTCTCTCTCACAACTACTCAACTTTGCTGTTATAACTCAAAAGCAGCCATATATAAGACATAAACGAAAGGATATGGCTGAGTTCCCAAAGCTCCAGCAGGGTGCCAACCCCTGGTTTAGAGGGAAGACAGATTCTCAAAGAGGCCATGACAACACAGTGTGATAAATGCTATGATAGAGGAAGTGGGGAATAATCCAGTCCTTTGCTACTCAAAGTACAATCCTCAGACCAGCAGCATTGACATAACCACGGAGTTTGTTAGGAACGCAAAATCTCATGCCCTGCCCCAGAACTGATGAATCAGAGCCTGCATTTAATAAGAGAAGCTCTGGTAGGGGGCCACTTCACAGAAGGAAGAACAAGCCGATCTGAAAGCTGAAGGACCGTGGGAGATTTCGAGGAGATGTTATGAGCCTGGGGACATCTTTCAGGCCAAATGAACAGCAAAAGCAAAGGCCTGGAGGTAAGAGAGAGCACGCTTGGACTGAAGAAGGTGGGGACCTCGTTGGCATTAAGATATTAACACTACTCTAGGTTAGAAGAGATTTAAGCAACATAACAGACAAATGCAGACTTGATTTTATTTAGATCCTGTTTTTAAAAAACCAGTTATAAAAAGACATTTTGGAGACAATTGAAAATTTGAAAATAGGGTGGGTGTAAATACCACTGGTTGTGACACTGGTTTTGTGTTTACATAAGAAAATGTCTGTATTTAATAGAGATACATATGGAATGATTTAGGGGTGAAATGACTGATGACAAGATGTGGCTTGAAAAAATATCTACAGAAAAGGAAGACAGATAAAAAGGAATGGAGGAAGCACATGAAGCAAAAAGTGAATGACTGTTGAATCGGGGGATGGGCACATGGGCTCGTTATATTATTCTCTCCCCTGTTGTGTACTTTTGAAAACTTTCATAATAAAAAGTTAATAAAGAATTTTGAACTTCATCAAATCTCTTACCTTTGCTTTTATGTGAAATTCAGTTCATGATTCAACTATCCTAAGAGCTGAGCACAAAGCAATATTTTCCTTCTCTGACGACAATTCAGAAGCCCTTGACGGAAGGTCACTCTGAGCCCAGTAGATCTACCTGCGTTTTCTTTTATTGGAAAGAGCAGAAAAACAATGGCTTTGTGGAAGTTTTACTCCATCTTTTAAACAGATGCATCTGAGTCTGGGGATGGGAGCCCTGCCAGAGGCAGCACAGACCCTCACCGGGAGGACCCCCTGTGGTGCAGGAACAGCCAAGCCTGCAGCTGGGTGGGCAGCAGTCTGCCATGGAACAACAAGAATGCTCCTGGGTTTGGAATCGTGCGTATATCATAGTGGCTTTCGACGGTGAGAATTACAGATTTTTCAATGTGGGATATTTACCACACCTCTGAGAGGCTCAGTAATGAGGCTCCTCTTATTACAAAAAGGGGATGGCTTTAGAGCAGCCATTTATCAACTCTGTAGCCTTGAGAAAGCTACTAGGTCTCTTGAGTTCTCATTTCATCATCTGTAAAATTATTTCATTTACTCAATTGGGTTGCTGTGAAGATTTAATGAGATAATTTGTATAAAGGCTTGGTCTCATTGGGAGCTGTAAGAAGTGATCAATAAATGTTAATGCATTTTTTCTGAGTTGGACTTCTTAAGTATTCTACCCTATTTATAAGGTGGCTTGTAAAGCTTATTTTTGGCCCTCGAATTATACTGTTCCCCCAGTACCCTGTCTTCATCTATAGTGCAAAAAGTGACCCTTTGGCTTGTGCCTCTTAACCTGAATCTTCTTCTTCCTGCCTGGAATGTTGACATGATTCCTAGGGGTGTAGCAGCCATTTTGCGATCATGAAGACTATTCTACAACCTAAAAGTGTCAGGACAGAAACATAGAAGGAGCCTGATTCCTCAATGGCAATGTAGGACTGTGCTAGAGCTGCACTACCCACAGAATCTCACCTTTAAAGAACAAACATTATAGAATTTAAAACTCCAATTGTCTTTAAAATAAGAAAGGAAGAAAATAGGTGTAGGCAAGGAAGTGTGGCAGAATATAGATAAATGATGAATCTGGAGAATGTGTATATGAGTTCACTGTGTTCTTCTCTGTACTTGTGTGTGTGCGTGTGTGTGTGTACACATGTGTGAAAATTTTCATAATAAAAAGTTAAAAGAAATTTGAACTTCCAAAATTTTCCCATCTTGATTCTTATGTGAAGCTCCAGCTCATAATTAAGCTCTTCTGAGAGCAGAGAACAATGGCTTCCTGTTGGCAGTTTTCATTGGCCTCATCCCTGTACCCAGGCCTGCCTCCATATTCCTGCCACGCTGCTGCCCCCTGCTGGCCCCTGCCACGTCGTGTGCTGGAGGTTAAGGGTTCCGCCAGGTCAGGGGGTCCTGGTTGTAAGTTCTCTCTACTGAAGGTTTTCAGGGAGAGAGCTCTCTCGTGATTTCAGATGATGTTTAATAAGCGAATGTCCCTTCTATTCCAAAATTCTTAATGCCTGCTTTTCACCAAGCCCTGTGGGCCCTCAAAAATGGCATGTGGGGAGACACAAGAGACATAAAACCCCACCTTTGAGGTTCATCTTGAGGGGATGAGGATTCATAAATTTCCCCTGGAGCTGATGCCCTCCTTCATTCTCACCCCTCTGATTTCTTCAGTTCTTTACTTGTGGGCACGTTCTGGGATATACTTCTGAAATCTCAGCCTTTCGGTTTTTATTTAATCTTAGGTTTCATGAATGAAATGCTGGTGAAATATTTGAGAACAGAATGACTATTTGAGATGGACCAGGGAGAGAGAAAGGGCTGGGTGCAGGCTGCTTCACCAAGGAGGTTATGGAATCTCTTCCATGATCCCAGATCAGAATAGAAATTGTACCACTAGGCTGACTGGAAAGAGACAGAAGAAGTTGCAATATCTTTTCAAGTTCAGAAAAAATGAATAGATTCACATCCTGCTTTCTTAATATTACCAAGGTTGTGAAAACTGCCTTGTAGGAAGGAACTTTTTGTATGCAATTCCTCAAATCCCCCCACTGCTTCTGGGTAACTAAACACAGGGCTTTGCAAACAGGTTGTATCTTCCATGTCCATTTATTCAGGAGTGGATAAATTGTTTTGTTATTGGCGGCAGGTGGACAGGCAGAAAGCTGTCTCATTCCTGTTTACTCATGGAAATAGGGGCTACATGTTAAAGACAGAGGGGAACTTTCAGAGATGATCTAATTCACTCTTCTCATTTTATGGACATGGAATCTAAGGGCCATGCCAGATGGGGTGGTCTACCAGATGTCCCACTGCTTAGTCAGTGGTAGGCAGGCTCTGGAGCTCAGATATCTTTCCAAGCACACTTGGAATATTTGCCAAGATAGACTATATCCTGGATCATAAAAGAACCTTAACAAATTTAAGAGAATTGAAATCATACAAGTATGATCTCTAATCATAATGGTATTAAATTAAAAATCAACAACAAAAAGATAAGAGGAAAATCCCCAAACACTTGAAAAATCAAACAACACACTTCTAAATTATCCATGCATCAAGGAAAAAGTCTCAAAGTAGAAAATATTTTGAACTGAATGAAAATGAAAATATAAAGTATTAAGATTTGCAGAATGCCACTAAAGCAGCGCCTAGAGGGAAATTTGTAGCATTAAAGGCTGATATTAGAAAATGAATGTTTCAAATTAATAATCCCACCTTCCACCTTAAGGAACTAGAAAAAGAAGAGCAAAATAAACCCAAAGCAAGCATAACGAAAGACATAAAAATAAAAGTAGAGATTAATGGAACTGAAAACTGGGAAAAAAATAGGAAAAAATCAATACGATCAAAAGCTGGTTCTTGGAAAAGACCAATAACGTAGATAAACTTCCAACAAGACTGCCAAAGGAAATCAAAGAAGAGAGTAACCAACTCATTCTGGTTTGCCTGGGACTTTCCAGTTTTAGCATGGAAAGTCCTGCATCCCAGGAAATCCCCTAGTCCTGAGCAATCTGGGTTGGCTGGTCACCCTGCAACAAACTACCCAGGGATGAAAACAGAGATTTCAACACAGACTCTGCAAAGGATAAGAAGGAAACACTAAAAACAACTTTATACACATAAACTCAACCAACTCAGATGAAATGGACTAGTTCCGCGAAAACCACAAATTCCCAAAACTCATCCAAGGTGAAATAGACAACCCAGATAGCCTTATAAATACTAAAGCAATTGAATTCATAGTTAACAACCCTCTGTAAAAGAAATCTCCTGGCCCAGATGGTTTCATTGGCAAACTCTACCAATCATTTAAAGAGGGAATAGCACCAGTTCTACACAATGTCTTCCAGAAAATAGAATAGGAAGAAACAATGCCCTGCTTGTTGTATGGTTACTTAATTATTATGATACCAAAACCAGAAAAGAGATTACAAGAAAAGAAAGCCAGAGACCAATATCCTTCATGAATTTAGGTACAAAAATTCCCAATAAGATATTAGCAAATTGAATCCAGCACTTTCTCTCCAACCACCCATCCATCCATCCAACCATCCATCCATCCACCTATCTCACCATGACCAAGTGGGTTTTTATCCTGGGAATGCAAGAAGACTGGCTCAATTTTCAGATATCAATGTAATCCACCATATTAACAATCTAAAGAAGAAAAACCACATGATCATACCAACTGGTACAGAAAAAACTTCTGAGAAAATTCAACATTCAATCATGATAAAAATTTGGGGGAACTAGAAACAGAAAGTAACTTTCTCAACCTGGTAAAAAGCATCTACCAAAAATGTATAGCTAACATCATACTTAATGGTGAAAGAATGAATGTTTTTCTTCTAAGATCGGGAACAAGACTGGGATGTCCACTCTTCTCACTCCTATTCAACACGGTACTGAAGTCCTAACTAGTGCAGTAAGGCAAGGGAAAAAGAAGGATACATATTGGAAAGAAAGAAAATAAACCATCCCTATTCACAGATGACATGATTAAGAAAATCAAAAGGAGGGGCCAGCCCGGGTGGCCTAATGGTTAAGTTCAGTGTGCTCTGCTTCAGCAGCCTGGTTTGGTTCCCAGGTGCAGACCTACCCCACTCATCAGTGGCCATGCTGTTGTGTCTCACATACAAAATAGAGGAAGATTGGCAATAGGTATTGGCTCAGGGAGAATCTTCCTCAGAAAAAAAAAATCCCAAGGAACAAAACACAAACCCTCCTAGAACTAACAAATGAGCTCAGCAACACAGCAGGATGCAAGGGCAATTCACGATATAAGATGTATTTTTATATACTAGCAGTGAACAACTGGAACTCAAAATTTAATACAAATACAGTAGCCTTCAAAAGACAGAAGGAAAGAAATACTGACATGTATAGGTTCTGTATGCTGAAAACTACAAAACTCATGAAAGAAATCAAAGGAAACCCCAAAAAATATAGATACAGGGGCCGGCTCCGTAGTGCAGTGGTTAAGTTCGCATGTTCCACTTTGGCAGCCCAGGGTTTACCAGTTCAGATCCTGGGTGCGGACCTATGCACCACTTGTCAGGCCATGCTGTGGCAGGTGTCCCATATATAAAGTAGACGAAGATGGGCATGGATATTAGCTCAGGTCCAGACTTCCTCAGCAAAAAGAAGAGGATTGCTGGCTGATTTAGCTCAGGGCTAATCTGCCTCAAACAAACAAACAAACAAAAATAGACAGATATATACCTTGTTCATGACTCGGAAGTCTCAACATAGTAAAAATGTCAGGTCTTCCCAAATTGATCTACAAATTTAATATAATTCCAACAGAAATTCTGGAAGAACTTTTTGTAGATGTGGATAAGCCTGTTCTAAAACTTATATGGAATGACAAAGGAACTAGAACAGCTAAAAAATTTTGCAAAAAAATTAAGTTTGAGGAGTCACACTATATAATTTTAAGACTTATTATGCAGCTACAGAAATCAAGACAGTGTGGTATTGGTGAAGGGACAAACAATAGGTCAACGAGCCAGAATAGACAGATCAGAAATAGACCTACACAAATATGACCAATTGAGTTTTCGGAGTTTTACTTATCATTGAAACAGTCATTTTCTTTAATGTGTGAGGCAAGAAGATAGGTGGAAAAGAGTAAGGAGTCATTCCAACCTGATTAGAACGTATTTGCATCTCAGTCAGGAACTGTTTTGACCACAGTGGCTTAAAAACAATAGGGAACCAACCTTCTATTTTTCTGCTCCTCCATCTTTAGCCTATAGCCTGCATCCTCATGGGCCATGGCTGATGGATCTCCAACCATTATGCTTACTTTCCAAGGGAATAAGAAAGATGAAGGAGAGGATTTTCAAAAGGATGCACTTTCCAGCTGAGTCAAGTTCTTTTAAGGAGTTTTCTTTGGCATTCCATGTATGCTTCCTCACATTGGCCAGATCTTAGTCACGTGGCTATACCAATCTGCAAGGGAGGTTGGGAAATGTAGTCTTTTAGCTGGGCCCATTGCAGCTCAGGATAAAATCAAGGTTTAGTTACTAAGGAAGGAGGGGAAATAGATGTTGGACATTCAACCAGTAGTCTCTGCTCCACTGTGGCAATAGCTTCTCCCATGAGAGAGAGGGTTAATTTGATTTCATGAGGAAAAATGGACAGAAAGGCAGTTTGCAATAGTGCAGAGAAGAATTTGTCTTTCAGGGGGATTATCTGGTTGAACAAGCTGTGGAGAACAATTCAGCCTCAGTCAAAACGCCTTTACCAGGAGGACTGTCAGTCTGACGAAGAGAAGATCCTCTCCAATTTGTCAGGATTTTAGAATAAAAAGGATCTCCTATTCCTGGAAGCTTTCAGAAAGAATTATAAGTTATAGTCCCACGTTGACTCTGTCTCACTTGAGCTGCGGGCCAGTGCGGTAGCCTTCAGCCTAGCAGACGCGGTAGGACTGCTCGGTGGTTGGGGATACAGGCTGGGTTGTTATTAGGGGTTTGCACACACTGAGGCGAGCATAGGATTCAACAGCTCATCCACTGACCCACTTCTGTCTCATTTCCTCTCTCTCATTTTCTCTCCACTATGGAAATTTGGCTGGCCTTAGATGGGGGCTGGGGGGTGGGGGGTAGGGACGACAACAAATGCAAAGTTTGGTTTCAAATTTCCCATGTCAGCACCATCCTTTGCTCCCTTCAAGGACTCCCTCCTCAGGTGTCCATTAATGCTATTTCCTGGAAAAAAATGTTTCGTACTCTTTCTCTTTTCTCTTCCCCAGTTATGCCTCTCCTTTCCAGTTGTGTCTTTAGTTCCAGTCTTTTCCCTTCCACTCTATTCCTGTGATGGCCCATATGTGGTTGTAAGTAAAATATGGAAATATATCTGTGTATTAGTAAGGGTTCTCGAGAGAAACAGAACCAATAGGAGATACGCACATATATAAAATAGGAATTGACTCACGTGATTATGGAGGCTGAGAAGTCCCATGATCCGCCACCTGCAAGCTGGAGAACAAGGAAAGCCCGTGGTGCAGTTCAGTCCAAGTCTGAAGGCCTGAGAACCAGAAGTGCTGATGGTGTTGGTCCCAGTCTGAGTTCAAAGGCCTGAGAACCAGGAGCGCTGACGTCTGAAGGCGAGAGAAGATGGATGTCCCAGCTCAGGCAGAGAACAGTTTCACCCTTCCTCCACCCTTTTCTTCTATTCTGGCCCTCAATGGATTTGATGATGCCCACCTGCACTGGTGAAGGCGTTCTTCTTTACTTAGTCAACCAATTCAAATGCTAATCTCTTCCAGAAACATCCTCATAGCCATACCCAGAAATAATGTTGTACCAGCTATCTGGGCATCCCTTAGCCCAGTCAAGATGACACATAAAATGAGTCATCACTACCTACATTTATTTGGCTTTTGAGCACAGCAATGGAGGCACTGAGAAGCCAGAGAGCTCACAGTGAATTTGGGGGTCTCTAAAGTGATAAAATACAGTAGCAATAATAATGATAATGAAACGCAGACTTTCAGCCATCTATGAACGTTACCACCTAGATCCTACAGCAGTCACTGTGCATTTCCGGCCCCTCTTCCCCTCACTCTTACCACATAAGTGTGCACCATCAGACTTCTCATTGGCAGCACTGGCATTTCTTTGCCTGAGGAGCTTCTCTTGCTCGTGGAGCTCACTTTGCTGCTTCCATGCCAGGCCAGAAGTGCCAAAGAATTAATGCTCCCCAGGAGCAGCCCTAAACCAATGACTTATGGGAATTGGTGTATAAATACCCCAGTAAACTGCCCCCTTGGGTCAGGTAACTCTAAGGCATGCACTTTACACTGGCAGCCAGCGTCTCCGCAGTGGGGATGAGTGCCACACATCCACAATGGGAGCTGCCTTAATAACACATTCTTACCCCCTGTAAGTGTTCCCTTACCTCCCAAAGAAACTATCCTAGAGACCTTGTCTCAGGGTCTGCTTCTGAGGGAACCCAAACTAAGACAGGTCCCAACTGAGAACACCACGAAAAACACATACAAGCAGACAAGAGACTTGACTAATTTCATGCACTTTTTTTTTTTTTTTGAGGAGCGCCGCTGCATCATGCACTAATGACTTAGCTATGATTGCTTCATATGAATTCTAACAAACTTAGATCTCTATTTTCTAAACCCAGAACAAATTAGAAGGAAAAAATTAAAAGAAAGTACTTTTATGCTACAGGCAGGCATAGAAAGAACTAAAAACTGAATGCAAAAGAAGAGCCAAAACATGGTTAAAAAAATAAGCAGTCATGATTATTGGTATCTCCAGCAGATGGGGGCCAGGTAGCTCTACACACTTCAGGTGGCCCCAGTGGATCCGTGTTCATAGAATTACGGATGAAACAGTTCACATTTCCAAATCCTTGCTCTTCACCTGATAGAATAATCCACAGCTCACTGCTGTTGCCCAGGTGGCAACTCTTCTTTCTTGCTTGGATCATTGCAGCAGCCACCTCCCTGGTCTGTGGCTTCAGGCTCACCTCTCCTTAACTCATCGTCGCTGTTGTTGCCAGAGAGATCATTTTAAAATGCAAACTGAATAATGCTTAAAATCCTTCAGTAGCATTATTTCCCAACCACGGAACGTCTCAAATGTTCTAGGGAGTTTATGCCTTTAATGTTTTCGCCTGTTTCTTGTTTCAGTTTCTATTTTTCTGAATTTGAAATATGAATTTTAGAACTATTTAATTAACTATTCCCACCTGTTAAAGCCAAAGCATTTGACCCCCTCCGAGTGGGTGTGCATAGTGGTTAATGGGATGGGGAGAAGGAGAGATTTCTTCCTACTCATCCCGAGTAAGGATGCACTAACTCACCTGGGGTATGGGGACCACTGATATGCACGGTGGGAGTTTTAGCTGTTATACTATTTTAGGTTGTTTGTATTTTGGGTCATATATTTTAAAATGTATACCCATAATGGACTAATGACTAAAGATGGGACACATTTAGGTCCTCATGTCGAAATGCAACAAACTAATGAAAACATAAGAAAGAACATTCTCTAAATCTCTTCAAGATGATGTCATCAGATCTAGAAGTTGCAGTTATAATAATAAATCTTCTTCTATTGTATATCAAGGTATGTCTGATACTTCAAAAAATAGTGACTGTTACATGCAATTGTGTGCCTGGCTTATTGAGTATAAAGATCATGAATACCTGTGGTGTGTTCTTTGCTAGGACAAGCTGGGAAAGAGCAGCCTGGAGCCCTTTTCTAATTTCATCATTTGGAAACAAACATGAGTGTTTCAAAAATAAACCAGTTGGTATTTTTTTCATAGCAAAGGCAAGTATTCCAACATTAGGTCACGCAAGCAGTTTTAACCTATTTTTGCTACTGTAAAATTTAGTCAAAATCACTCTATATTAGGTGTGTTCAATCTCAAAAAACACCCACAACACAAGATGTTAATCTTAAATGTATTGCTCAGGAGACTATGCCTTTCTTACATAATTAATAAGGTAAATTAAGGTGTATGTGTTGTTTATTAGTGGAACAAAGAAGAAATGTCTTTTAAAATAAATATTATTAAGGATTATATTAAAAAGTGACACATAATTTAATTTGTAATATACTGATCTGAAAATATTTTTGACTCAAAAATATTTGTTTATCATATACCACATATAAACCACATTAGATTTTTTAAATCTCCAAAGAGTGTCACAAGCTTATCTATTATCTCTCGTGAAAGGAATTCTGAGACTTGGTCCCCATTCCTGCCATTCACCAATGCACACTACCTGCTGGCTATCCCAAACTATTGGGAGTTCCCCTAAACGTATCCTCAAACTCGGGGTTTTTGCACATGCTTCTTTCTGCCTGGAATGTCCTTCCATCATCCTCACTACTTGGAACTGAAGCCTTCCTTAATCCTCGACATCGAGTTCTCTCTCAAAATTTCCTTTTCTGAAAGTCAGGGAGAATTAGATGTTACTTTCTGAGTTCTCAAACCATCCTTTTTCACAATTCCTTTCATTATCAGAAGTTGTGTAACTGGTGATTAGTCGTTTGTGTCTCCCACTAGACTGGGACTTCTTTGCCTTGGAGTTTTTGTCTTATGCATGTTTGTATCCCTTTGGCATAGTGCCTGGAACAAAGACTGGATCCCAAGAAATGTTTAAAATGATGTTCTATAAGGTGACTCCCATCCAAGAAAAGGCTTAATTATATCGTACATATTTTGTTTAAAAAGCCAGAAAGTATAAAACGTATTTTGAAAAAGATTGCCATCTCAAATGACTAAGGCAGAAACAAAAATGTTGAAGCTTAAAAGGGAAGATCTTCATGGCACTGAGCCCTCTGCAGATCTAGTCCCTAAGGGCTCCTGGGTAGATGGCTCTGCTGGGCTCAGAAGTGTTTCCCCTTAGCTCTGCTGGGCCACCTGATGGATGTGATGCAGGTTGGTCCCTTTATCCCCAACACTGACTTCTGGTTACCTTTGGAGAGGGCCCTAGGGCTGGAGTTAATGAAGTAAAGGCAGAAATGGACAAAGGAGCCAGGCTGGTGCCGTGATGCTGTTCTAGTGCCTCCCAAGGAAAGAGCCCCTTCGAGAAATAAACCGTGCACATGAGCACGAGAGGTTACATTTAATTTCACTTCAGAGAAATCCTGAGAAAAGCTGAAGGAAAGCGGCGGTTCATTCTCTTTTTCTGGCATAGCAATCAAAAGGCGTGAAGCTCAAAGCCTCGTTTCTAATAAATCAGGGCTGGGTGGGTCTGCTGGGCGTCTTCTCTTTATATCTGAGTAATGTCAAAAATCTTAATTAAATATTCTGAAGAAGTGATCTAAACCTTTTGAAACCTCGTTTGAGCAAAACTCAAGGGATGGGGAAATAAAAAGATGGGTCTTAAAAGTCTACCATCTCTTTTCCGATTGGAAGGGCAATAGCACTTTCTACCAATTTCACCCTAAATCTTCCCTAAAGAAAAGGATGCAGGTTAAGTGGGTCACCCTTAATGTCTTCCAAGAGAGCTTAATCATTTAACTCAGCTCCAGGTGATTTGGCTGAAAGCAGTTTGAACAAAAGGAATTTGGTCGAACATAAGTTGCTGATAAGGTAATTTTGGCCTTATGATCAAAATTTTGGTATTATGAAAAATCAATGCTTCTTGGTCATTGATTTTTCACGTAGTCATCATTTTGGCAGACTGTGGGGTAGTTTTTCTAACTGTTAATGCATTTGTTTGGCATTTTTTGTCTCCCCTCCCCTGCCTTTTTTAAGTGCAGTGATTTTTTTTCCTTATTCTTTTGACATTTTAAATTTGGAATTAATTTTTGGACAATTATTTCAACTCTGCACTGTGTATGATAATGAAAAATTGGAAACATCCTAAATTTTTAGCAAAAGAAAATTACTTGAAATAACCTCCATGTCCAATAATAGGTGAATTGCTTAAATAAGTGACAGTATCTCTTAAAGGAGCATGAAAATCCTCAGCTCTCTCCCCAAATTAGTTATTTATCCAGACTCAGACCTGAGGGTTATAGAGTGTAACCCATTCTTGTAGAAAAGACATAGATGCACACAAAAAATCTGGACGATACACACCTCGGCAGTTGTTTCCGATGAGTGGATCCATATGGGGGTTCTTCATGGTTGCCTTTGGTTTGTCTATTTTTTGCCTTTTAACAAACATCCATTGCTTTTTTAATAAGAAAAATAATTTGAAAATGTTTCTTAATAAAATAAACTATAAAAGAATGATCTAGAATTTTCATCTTTGGGGATGTGGTGGAGACTTGCCTACATCATCATCATGTTATTGGAGGCAGCAGTGCACTTGGCCAGAGGGCTGCCTTTCCCAGCCTCCCTTGTAGCTGGATGGGCCTGAGGACTGGGTTCTGACCTTAGCAGAGGGGTTATGTGATCTTCCAGAGCAAGTCCTTAAAAGGGGTGGAGAGGGCCCGTGCCTTTTCCATCTTCTGTCATGTTGCCTGGAACTTAGACATGATGGCTGCCACTCCAACAATTAAGGCCAGGAATAATTGATTGAGGATAACTAAACAGTAAAGGAAAAAGCGAACCTCCCTCACCACAACATGAAAATACTAAGAAAAAGAGACAAAATTCGTAGAGGCTGCAAAATCACCCCAAAAGGCACTAGAATTGATAATACTTAAAAAAAAAAAAAAAAAAGTCAGCTACTGGGGATGTTTATGTAATAGGATGAAGATGGGAGCCAAGTGGGAGTTTTTTCTTTTATTGGTTGGAACTGATAGCTAACTTTACGGCTGAAAACAAACCTCGAGTTTCTCCACCTCGTAAATGCAGACAATGGCCAGCTATTGGAGAGGGCAACATCCCAAAATGACTTGCTGAGAGGCAACACTTTCATCAAGTCCCAGACCACTACCACCACCAAGTTCCTAGTACCCTTCTAACCCCATCCTACACTCCCATACCGTCTCCCATCTCCCAATATAGGACTGTGAGGGAGAGAAACGGTCTTTTAAGTAGGAGAATATTGTGAAGAACAGCTCTCTCATCTTTCTTTCGCTGCTCATGGGGATGGGGAGTAAGCTTCAAGACAAGAGGAAAGAGCAGGACCTGGAGAAAATCATTGTACAACTTGGGAGTGTCTTCAGGAGGAACAGGCTGGCATCTCATCTTCTGGTTGGGACTGGAGAAAGAGCCCTGGAAGAGATAATGAGGAGAGATGACCAGGCAAGGCGGGAACAAGGACCATCCCTTTAAATTTTCCATTCCTAGAGGTACAGAAAATAGATTCCACTTGTGCAGGCAGATCCAGGATATGGGCCTTCTAGAATTGAGGAGGTGGGAATAGGGCTCACTGGGGACCACACAGCAAGGAGCAAAGAGCCTAGACCTCCCAGGAGTCCAGCTGAGACTGCCCCTGGGGGTCATTCTGAAGATAGGATCGCTCCTCTTGAGGAACCCCAGACACCTTGGGAAACTGTCTCACATCAGTGAAGCCTGCTGAGAGCATCATCCATCCATATCCAGACCATAGAAAACAGCTAGAAAACTAATTATAAGAAACCATGAAAAGGGTCATGTATCCATTAAGCCATAATGGAGATAATGCCATTTTCCTGCTCTCTCCTCCCATGCCAACACCAGAGGGAAGAGCACAGGAGAGAAGGAGGGAGTGTGTCAGGGAGAGTTGACCATGCCCCCATCACACTCCAATCTAGCCTTGGTGGGGGCTGGGGGCTAGGGAGCTTTGAGTTGAATTTGAAATGGAAATTTTTAAATAAATAGGACGGAAATTTAAGGACTAAAATGAGATGATTAAAAAAATTTTTTTTTTTAAAGATTGGCACCTGAGCTAACATCTGTTGCCAGTCTTTTTTTCTTCTTCTTCTCCCCAAAGCCCCCCAGTACATGGTTGAATATTCTAGTTGTAGGTCCTTCTGGTTGTGCTATGTGGGATGCCACCTCAGCGTGGCCTGATGAGCAGTGCCACATTCATGCCCAGGATCCGAACCGATGAAACCCTGGGCCGCCGAAGCAGAGCATGCAAACCTAACCACTCGGCCATGGGGCCAGCCCCTAAAATGGGATGACTTGATAACTGAAAGTAACTGAAGAACTACGGACTTCGATTGAAAAGCCGTTAAGGAAGCTCACTCTCCCGGTGGGAAAGGGTGTTCCACAGAGCTTAGTAGGGAGCAGGTGCTAGAAAAGTAGCCCCATTTCGTGTTGACACTCCAACATGGGATTTCCCCTGTTAAAGCAATAATATTGTTTTTCAATAAAATTGTCCAGTTGACCATACTATTTCAAACCAAATGGTTTGGGGGCTTGATGATAGAGGGCTTGATAGAACCTTGTAATGAGTGGTCACACAGTGCAGGTATGGAAGAAAGTTCTAGAGAGCCAGTTTCTGGTTTGCTGTTGTGTTAGATACATTTTGTGAACCATTTCAGATCCTCTTTATCTCACTTGTCCCTGGAGCCTTTGCCCATCTGATCTGCTCCAGCAAACACTTCCTCAAGGACTCCAGCCACTCTCTGGAGGACACAATCCACAGCCCCGTGGTCCTTTGCCCTACTGTAGTTCTTCTAGCTCTGGCCTGGAGCATCTCTGTTGGTGGGGGGGCCACGACACTGCTGTGAGATCTGCTGGGGTGCCCAGGCACGACCCAGAAGTGTACGGGTTCAGACCCTGTGGGGTGGCCTCCGACCAATGAGAGGTGGAACCTGTGGATACATTCTCTTTTCCTTCACTGCCGTGATCTGCAGTTTGCAGCACCCCTCGGAAGGCGAGACTTTGAGATTGAGCAGTCAGTCGTGCCTGACACCAAGCCTCCCTCCTTTCCTGCCTCACCCCTCTTCCTCCTCATTCCGACTTCCCTGGGATTGTACTCTTTAATAAGGAGTAGCACAGAAGCCTTTGCCTCGGGCTCTGCTTCTGGGGAACTCAGGCTGGGATGAGTGTGCAAACCTGCGTTGATTTTCAAAGTATTGCTTCTTCAGTTTCTGTGCCGGGTTTGCCTTGAAAATCGACTTGAATGTTGTGTTAGGGCTTAAGATGCTGCCAGCTGGAGGCAAGCAAGCAGGTACTGCCTCTCTGTTATACCAAGTGCCCACTTGTCTGTCAGGAGAAAGGGGAATTGGAAATGCTCTCAGACCCCAACCACAACGTGACTACCAGGACTGGACTACGATTCCAGGGGTCGTCCCCAAGCGAAGGAAGAGAGACTATCCTTCACTTTGCAAATGGAGTTAGCTTAGGTTGGAATGACAGCCATTGGGGAAACAAAACTACTCTCTAGACATTGTTGCTATAGTCACTGCTGAGACTAAAAGTGAACCTGACAAGCTTTCCCAACAAAGGAGAATGACTTATCCTTCAACGCGCTAAATCACAAGTAAAATATCCACTTTGAAGGAGAGAAGACCTGTTCCAGCTATAGAATGCCTGCTAAGGAAATGAGGCAAAATTTTTGGCTAAAAGCCCCCAAACCACTTGATGAGCATATCAAAACTTGACATAGTATAGTTTACCGGAAGAGTAAGCTGCTAAACTCCAGGCTGAAGTCTTCGGGGCGTCACCCAATCAATTCCTTTTGCAAGCACACAAAGGTCAACCCTGTATTATGACACAAGGAAAGCCATCTCTACTGGTCTTTAGCTTTCTTTTTTCATTCAACTATTAGTCCCTTTGCATCTAGGCTAAAGAAAGCTGTGTAGACGCAGGATAACGATGACATGAGTCTGATTCACCTCCAATGTGGGAGGAAAATAGAATGGAAGAATATTCAGTGTTAGGAAGGCGAATTGACATCATTGTGCCCTAGGAGATGCCCAACGCTGTTGGGGGTGGGGAGTGGAGAAGTGTATATGGGGGGGATGTTTGCAGACGGCCCCTGGGCACTATGGGTAACCAAAGAAGTAGTTTAAGGAGTAGTTGCTAAAGAAGTCTGAGTCGTCTGAGGATTCGCCCAGAGTGAGGGGAGTTTGAGTGGGCTTATGCCTTCCTCACTGAGGACTAAGGCCATGTGATACCGGCTTGGTGTCCGGAAAGCACACCAAGGCTGCCAAGAGTCCCCAGAATAAATGATTCCAAAGGCTGTGTGGCTGGGCTGCTGTCACTGTCTGGTTCCCGCAGCCCCTTGGTGGCCCTGGCACAGAACATCTGGTGGGAGGCAACTTGCAGGCAGAGATGCCACCAGCAGCCCAGGGGAGCAGCTGCCAGCATCCTGTCCTCTCCAGTGTGTTCCCAGCGTGCCAGGACTGTCTACTCCGATCACCCAGCTAAGGGCTGCAGTTGAGAAGCGAGCCTTATTAGGTGGCCTGGGGCCTCCCACCCTGAGTCACTCTGTAAGGTAGACGTAGTTTTATGTTTGTACCTGTGGAGATGGTAGAGGTCATATACAGGTCCACCTGGGAGAAGGGTAAAATGACAGTAGTGAAATGGGAGCACTAAAGAAGTCAAATCAGCTGTGTATCAATTCTGCAGAGGCTTTCCCTAGCCCGGGGTGCCAGCAGACTTCTGGATCAGAATGGAACAGCATAGGTAAGGCTTCCTCCACTGAGATCCTGCTCCTCTAGAATGTGCCTCCTCTGGGGTGCGGAGATTCTTGGTGAGCTCAGGGTAATCTGAATGGTTGAACCAGACCCCATGCTCCCAAAACAGTCACTGGAGAAAGGGAATGGAGGGGACAACCTCAAATCAGAGATTTTTCCCCAGAATCTTCCACTCACAAAAATGGAGGCCAACACAGACCATAGTTGTGTGGTTGATAGAAGCCAAACTGCCTCCCAATGACACCCAAATCCTTTTTTGCTAGTCCCTGAACGACTTCCATGTTCTTCCCTCCTGTCTCTGTACTCCATGGCTCTTCTCCCTCCTGCAGAGCATACACTGTGTATTCCCAGGGTTTGGTCTTTAGCTCTTTGCTCTGATGTTTTTCTCTTTTGAGAGTTAATTCCTAAGAAGCCCACTCCCCAAATATCATGTCTCTAGACTCCTCTAAATCCACCTCTAGTCCTGCCTTCCTATGGAGCTTTCTATGTGGACGCTCCTGTGACCTAGGTGTCACTGTGTCCGATATTTTCCCCGTAAGCATCTTTGCCATAGATATCTTTGCCACAGACATCTTTGCCACAAGCATTTTCACTGCATACCTAATTGTCCATAAGGCAATTTTGCTGTAAAAGATAAAATAACTGGTTGACAGTTTGGTTTCAATGAGAAAACACGGCGATAAAACTTAGTGTAAGTGTGAAACAAGAGAGTGTAAAGTCACATTGCATACTATACTAGAAAATAGCATTTAGTTTGCAAATTCTTCAGGGAACACAGGCATCCCTCCCACCCATCAAAATCAAAAGTTTACCAAGCTATGGCAATTATCAAAGAGGCGGCTGGTCATTCACAACAGTCTTCCGGGGCATTCATTATCGACTCTTCAGCTAATTTAGATACAACAACTTGTTCTCTAATGCCGTCTTTACCAAATTCATCATGCAATATGAGAAGCTGGAGGCAAAAGAAGAATCGAGTTTCTCCTAAGCCCTCTCAAAAAAAAAGAAATGGTTACGTGACTCCTCCTGAGTATAAGTTTCTTGAAGATGATGACCTTGTTTTTGCTATTCGATAGTGAAGAATATGATGTGGACAGAATTTTGGTATTTGGCACAGAATTTGGCTGAGATGATTCGGTGAAACGTAGGGACTGGGCACGTGATGGAACATTGAAATGTAGTCCACATATGTACTACGTTTCATTATGTCCTTCTAATAAACGTCCCTCTTTTACTTTCGTCATTTTACCTTTTACTGCAAAATTGCCTTCGGCCACCTAGCTAGGCGGCGACAGCATTTGCGGCAAAGATGTCCACGGCAAAGATGCTTACGGTGGAAGTGTCTAGAACTGTCCCCGCGAACTCTGAACCGTGCTGTGCTCCTTGGACCTGTCTCCTCCCCTCACCACATTCAGATGGCCAGCAAGTTCGGTCGATTTTTCCTTCTTCCCCTTCTTTGTTTGCTGTTCCCATGTCTATCACCCTGACGCAGGTCCTCATCTCACACCTGAGTTTCGGGTCAGGGGATCTAGCTGACAGCATTCTTTTCCTCTCCTCACTGTTGGACAGATCTTCCTTGAGCATCTTTCACTGTGCACGGCCAAACCTCCAGCAACCCTTTCCTGGCGCATCCCGTGTGAGGTGGGGCGGCCGGGGCGGCGAGGAGAGGGCAGGCGGGGCAGCAGCAGGCCGGCGGCCCCTCCCCACAGCTGTGCCGGGAGCAGCCCGTGGGCAGCCGCCCAGCAGGGCTCTGGTTCGGGTTTAGACTGAGGTTTATTCGGTTCTAATTACAAGTGAACACAATCCCACTCCCACTCCTAGCCACTAACTCATGTTACTCTCACTAAGAGGAGCTGAGAAATGAGCAGTTTTCCACACTTCCGCCCACAAGATCGGATAAAAGAAGAATCGATTCGGTGACTCAGGGCTTCCTTCTCCCACGGACAATCCCACCCTCTTGCCCAGGGGCAGGAAACTTCCCAGGGTTAGGTTTGTGTGATCCGGGTGGCACAGCTGGATTCTCTGATCAGGGCCGAGAGGGGAATGCTTCCTTTTCTCTCCAGCTCAGCGAAAGACTTGCTTTTCTGCCTCCAGAGCCTAAACTGGCGTAAGGGGTGCCCCACAGGCTGCTGTGGATCCTGGGGTCTCTAACCATTCCTTTCATGTGGAAGCCCCAGGGACTTCTTGGTTTTAAAGGGAGTTTTTAATCTGATGCTGCAATTGGGTAGAACCTAGCAAATTGATGAGAGATGTGTGAATTTGGAAAATATATTCCCAACCCTAATAGAAATTATTTTTTAAATTCAGCAGTTTGTTTTATCTTTGCCATAGCTCCCTTTCTTCAGGGATATTGACTTAGAATTCTATTAGAGAACCACCAAGCCTTTCCTTCTGTGTCTGGTTTTGGGCCATTTAATCAGACATATTTGGCATATTTGTTTGTTTTCCTGGATGTCGTCCACTTCACGGTCCATGCTCTTTTCCGCCCTGCACAGACCCCTTGTCTGGGTCCTCAACCCTGCGATATGCTGAACTGGAGGCGGATGAGAAGGGAGAAAAAACTCAACGAGACTGGAGCCTCTGAGTTGTGAGTCCTCACAGGGAAAAAGCTCACTGTGGATTTATGGGAGAAAGCGATTTCCATTCCCCCTCTTTGAAAGCACACAACGAAAGAGCTTGGAGAGATAACAGGTAATTCTGAAATTTGCTTTATTCAGAAGTGAAAGATTTGCCTGGAAAGAAGAGGCAGTAGAGAGGAGTGGTTAAGAGCATTGGCAGTGAAGGGAGGCTGAACTGGCTCTGCTGTGTGCCTTAAGGGAACTGACTTAACCTCTCTAAATCTCTGTATTCTCATCTGTAAGGTAAGTGGAATAACTCTTCACGATGTTGTGAAAATTGAATGACCGGTGCTTAGCACAGAGCCTGACACACAGTAGCAGACAGAATCACAAACCCTCAAAACTAAAAGAGAGTCCAACAATTGGACAGCACTTTTTTCTCTTCCTTCTTCCCTCTCTCCTTCTCTCTCTCCCTTCCTACTTCCTTCATCTTTCCTTTTATCGTGGGAAAATATGCATAACATAACATTTACCATTTTAACCATTTTTAAGTGTACAGTTCAGTGGCATTAAGTACATTCACATTGTTGTGCAATCATCACCACCGTCCATCTCCAGAACGTTTCATCATCTCACACAAACTCTGTACCCATTAAACACTAACTCCCCATTCCTTCCTACCCCTAGCCTCTGGTAACCACTGTTGCACTTTCTGTCTCTATGAATTTGACTGCAGTCTTTCACCACATAGCAATGCTTTGGTCAACAACAGACCACATATACGACGCTGGTCCCATAAGATTAGTACCGCACAGCCTAGGTATGTAGTAGATTATACCATCTAGCTTTGTGTAAGTGCACTCTGTGATGTTTGCACAATGACAAAATCGCCTAATGACACATTTCTCAGAACATAACCCTGTCATTAAGCATGACGGTATTCTAAGTACCTTTTGTAAGTGGAATCATGCAGTATTTGTTCTTTTGTGTCTGACTTATTGCAGTTAGTATAATGTCCTCAAGTTTCATCCATGTTGTAGCGTGTATCAGAATTTCCTTCCTTTTTATGGCTAATAGTCCATTGTCTGGATATACTACTTTTGTTTATCCATTCATCTGTCTACCAATGGACATTTGGGTTGTTTCTCCCTTTGGGCTATTGTGAATAGTGCTGCTATGAACATTGGTGTACAAATATCTGTTTGAATCTGTCCTTTCTGGACAGCACTTTTAAAAGATGTGGTTTATTATGAAAAATTATTCAAAAGTTGAAAATCAGCAAAAGAGATCCCTGGATGTCCCTTTCAGTGCTGTGCTGGTTACTCTTTAGCAGGTCCATTCTGCGTGGCGATGATCAGATTGTCTAGGGGTATTTACCTTTCTTTGATTTCCTGTTTATGATTGATTCAGTTCTTTTACGGCTCTGTAAGGGTAGGGGTTAGTGTGCAGAAAACCAGTCGCATTATAAATGATTCTTGTCCAATTGCAATGCAAATGATTTCTGCCCAAGAGGAAAGAAAGTTAATCCAAAGGTTACAGTTAATGCTTTGTAGGATATTTTAGCAGGTTTAATAGAGGCAGTGGAAGAAATAGAAAATCTGTGTAATTTTAATAAGGACAGTTTTTGCTTCTTGGTCTGTCTTGCTCTGCTTCCCAAAGAGTCCACAGCAGTGTTGGTTTTGTGGACTTGCCTATCGCTTCATCTACCAGATTATCTCCCCTAATTTGCCCTTCCTTAGGCTAGGATTGGTCCTGGGCAAAGCAGCAAAGAAACCCTTGTCTGTGTGCTGATGACATATTCAAAAGCTGCTTCTTACACCAGGCTCTTACCTGCTTCTAAGGTAGAAGTTTAATTTTGTTTTTTTGTTTGTTTTGGAGGAAAATAATTGAGGTGTCACTTGAAGGCTGCTGGGTGCAGCTTGAAAAATTCTTGAAAGAAACTCAGGACTTCTGAGGGGGCGTATCCATTAGAGGTTGCTTTTGCCTGCGTGTAATAGAATCCTGACTATGGAAGCTTAGCCAAATTGGGGTTTATTTTTCCTCGTATAAAAACAGACTGGCCAGGCAGTCTAAGGCTGGTGCATGGCTCCCTGATGTTATCAGTGTTTCAGGATCTTTCTCTCCTTCTGCTCTGCCATCCCAACCATCACCCTTTACTATTCAAGGTTGCAAAATGGCTGTTCCACCTTTGGCCTCATATGTGCTTTCCGTTAACTAAGAAGGAAGAGGAAACAACAAGTTGGAAGGGGAGATGCCTTTATTGGGAAATTTAAACCCTCCTTGAAGTCACCATGAGACTTCTTCCAAAACTATGTCATAGGGTCACCCTCAGATGCAAGAAGTTGGGGAACTATAGTTTTTTTTTCACCTTGAGCAAAACCTATGTTGGGGTGGGGGAGGATGACAAATGCTAGGCCATTGCAAAATCAGAATAAATATTGGGTAAACAGTTAGCAGCTAGCAGAGTCTTCCACAGAGGACTTATTTCCTCCCAAATTTGTTCAGAGGGACTGAGCTGGGTTAGTGACTGGGAACTGGAACTTTGTGAGTGACATAGGAGAACACATTTTTAGGATGCTGGAGTTTCAGCAGGCAGTCACAACAGACTGGAGCACCAGCAGCAGAAGCAGTGACATAGCTCAACAATGCATCTCTCAGTTTGGTGACAGCAGCAACCAGGATCTGGTACGTGATATATTAAACAGGGAGCAGGTTAGGCTGCTATAATAAGAGGGACCCCAAAATACAGTGTCTTGAGCAAGATGGAAGTTTATTTCCCTCATATTTAACATTCCAGAGATAAGCTGTCCAGGGCTATTTGAGCAGCTCTGTCATTCTCAACTTGTGTCTTTCATGTCAGGACAAGGAAGCTACTCCAGTTTTCTTCATTTCTCAGCCAGAGTGAAGGAGAAAAGGGCCAGAGATGTATGTACCAGTTCTTTTAAAAGCAAGACCTGGAGGTAGCACACGTGTCGCTAGTCCAGTGTCCCATTGGCCAGAATGTAATCATGTGAATACCCAGATGCAAGAGATGCTGGGAAATGTAGTCTTTAACTAGGCAGTTACGTACCCCACTAAAACTATATTACTACGTAAGATGGATCTTAGCACACAACAACAGTCACTTGTGCTTGTAAAGCCTTCCAGCCTCAGGAAGCTATCCTGATTCCATTAGAGATTCAAGAATGTCCAGGTCTGGCTCTCTGTACATTAGTAAGATTTGGAGTCTATAAGAGAAGGAGGATTCTGGAAATAAAGGCATTCTTTCAGTTAAATAGGCAGATGGGAGCTCAAGTATTGAACTACTGGTTACAACTGGAAAGCTGTTATTTGTACTCCATTCTGTGAAGTAGAACTCCAAGTCTCAATAATAAAATGTGATGATTAATAAAGGAAACTTTCTTAGCCTGAGTACTCTAGAAAATAGAGCCTGAGTCAAGAATTAAGGTGTTAACCCTTTTTCAGGGAAGTGTAAGCCCAAAGCAGGAAGAGTAAGGGAAAAAGAAATTAAGCAAGGAAGACTGGAAATGATGTAATGCAATGTACGACCACACTAGTCACTGTTTCACAATAAGCTACTAAGAGACAAGGGACACACCAGTCTGTTCAACAGATCTGTCCATTCAGCATGCAGAACGTCTCCTGGAGGGTTGTAAGGAAAAACCACACCCTGGAGTAGCTAACAGGAAAAAGAGGAGGGAGAATTTATGTGTCTCGCTCCCACCCATTTCCTGTTTCCCATTGATCAAAGTTCACCCCACAGGAAGCAAATCTCCTTCCAGGATTGTCAGCTGGTCTCTCAACAGCCATCAAGACTGGCCAGATTCCATGTGCTTTAATGGGATGTTTTTAAGTCCGTAAGTGGAGAGGTGACTTGGCAGAGGTGGGATGCCAATCGAGAGAAAAAGAAGGAGGTGGTCAAGGAATTTGAGAAAGTACACAGGTTTCTGTCCTCATTACAAGGACATACAGGCTGTGATGGGACCATAACGGTTCAAGAAGAGCTGTTCTGGTCTAAAGGGTCAGCTGAGCTGCCTCAGTATATCTTCTCCATTTGGCCGCCAAGGAGCTAAAAAATATGTCCTTAGACTTATTCCTGAGAGTGACTGCATTGTTGAAATCAACACCACCACCAACAGCAACAACACTTAAATGTGTTACCTCCCTGGAACGAGTAACAAGTCAGGAGTTTTTGATGTAGATTGTCTCTTGACTGTAGCATTATTGTTGTCTAATACAGGTTAAGTGTGGAGCATGGTGCATCAGAGATGCCACAGATGCATGATCCTGTCACTGCCCCACGTTGAGAAAGAAAAATATAAAACAAATGAATAACATTGCAACATAGTATGTGCTAAGGGCCAAATGTTGTTAGTGCCACTTGTCAATTCTGACTCCTAGTAACCCCCTGGGTACAGCAGAGCGGAACCCTGCTGGGTCTTTTTGAGCCATCCTCTCACCTTCCACACTTATTAGGGAATGCTCCTCTGCTGTTCGTAGGGTTTTCATGGCCACCTTTTTTGGAGGTGGGTGGCCAGGTCCTTCTTCTTACTCTGTTTTAGTCTGAAAGCTCCCTTAAAACCTGTCTATCATGGCTAACCCTGCTGGTATTTGAAATACCAGTGGTATAGCTTTCAGCATTACAGCCATAGGCAGCTGCCACAATATGACGACCGACAGATGGGTGGTGCAGTTCCCTGACTGGAAGCAAACCCAGGCCAGGCAGTAAGAACCCCGAGTCCTAACCACTGAGCTGGCTAATGGCCAAATGAGTGATATAGAATGCAGAGGAGGCATGATCACTAGGTTTGGGGGAGAAGAGAACGCTTCATGGTCAGATTTGACCTGAGCCTTAAAAGAAAGATGGACTTGATTATGTTTGCAGTGGGAGGAGGGCAGTCTGGGTTGGGGGCAAGGCACAGACAAAGATATGGTTTGGGAAAGTACATGGTGAACAACAACAGAAGAAGAAGACACAATGGATATTTGCCTTTGTCTGGAGAAGGAATAGTGAGAAATATAGTTGTAAAGATAGGTTGGATCTTAAATACTAAGATAGGGAGTGTGGCTTTTTTTCCCCAAAGGCAGTGAAGATTCAGCAGAGGGATTTTAGCACTCAGAGGATGGGAAACTGGAGGGTCAACCTGTGGTGGGTGGGGGAGGGAGGTCAGAAAAAGTCCCATTATGGAAATTGTTCCTTAAAAAGGACCCTTAACTAAATAGGTCACATCTGCTTGATCAGAGAGGGGATGGTTAAGTGGGATGGGTAGTGGGGCAGGGTACTTCAGGGGATGTAAGGCACAGAAAGAAAAAGTAAGAAGGCAACAAACATAATTTTTCTGTGTTGTAGTTTTGCTGAGTTTCTGCTCTGAGCAGATCAAAGATTCGGTCAGCTTGATTCGTGTTGAGTCCTTTTAATGCAGTGTGGGAGGCAAAATCAGTGCAGAAGTCTGCCATGATGAACTACAGCGAGTAGTACTAGTCTGATTTAATGGCTCTAAGATAATTTTCCTAGGGAGTATGTGTGTTTGTGTGTGTGCGTGCGTGCGTGTGTGTGTGTGTCTGTTTGAGTGAGAGAGAGAGAGAGAGAGAGCTTGTCTAGAGGCTGAACTAGAGTCTGTCTATACTTCAGGTTTCCGTTCAACCCCTCATAAGTCTATAGCACCCGTCTTCCTGTTAGGCCAACTGTTAGATGTTTTTTGGTGAGCATAACACCTTTATTCTGACCCACTCTATAGAAGATTATTTTCCAGTTTATTCCATTTCTAACCATGTACCTGCTGCTAATCCTCAGTGCAGTTAATTCTAGAGCTTCCTGCAGATTCTGCCAGGGGTGTTTTATAACTGTTACAACTTATTTTTCAAAATCCTATGGGATGTTTTCCCAGGAGTAACTTACCCTTCTAGAAAGTCTCTAGCTGCTGCCCACACACCACATGAGTCACAGCAGAACTTGATTCAGAACTAGTGAAACCTTTAAGAATAAAACTCTTATTAGTGAAAAAGGTTTAGTTCAGGAGCAGCTAAGGAGATTTGTTTCAGCTTGGGCTTAAAAAACAACAAAATACTTTTTAAATACAAATTTGCTCTTTACATCTCAAATCTGTATGTTTTGAGAAAATATTTTACTACTCGGTGGGACTTCTGGTTAAATAAAATGTGAGAAAACAGATTCCAGAGTTAGGGGGGTAGTTTACATCAGTTTTATTTGATGTCTGGAGGAGAGGGGCACTTTTCTAGATCTGGAAAGAAAAGAAAGCTCAGTAGCTGTTGGGACAGTTAGTAGGACCAGCCAACAAGGTCACTTATTTTTTTAAGCTTGCCTAATGCAGTTCACAGAATATTGTAGTTTGTAACGTTCGCACCTAGATCCCCTGTAGGTCAATGACTCAGTCCTTGTTCTGGTTACCATTGCTATAAGACAAGTTATCCCAGGGCCAGAAATTTGGAAGGGCTCAGCCGGGTAGCTCTCACTTGGTGTCTCTCATGTAATTGCAGTCAGATGTGTCCTGGTGCTGCAGTCATCCGAAGGTTCGACTGGGCTGGATGTCCAAGATGGCTCACACATGCCTGGCAGCTGACGCTTCCTGTGGGATGACAAGAGTGTCTACACATGGCCTCTTCTGCAGGGTGGTCTTAGAATGGTCAGACTTCTTACATGGCAGCTCGTTTCCCCCAGAGCAAACACACCAACAAAACCAGGTGGTAGCTAAATGGCTGTTTCCAAACCATGTTGGTTGAAGCAGTCACAAGCCCTCCCACACTCAAGGGGAGGAGGCAGAGCCTTCACTTTTGGTAGGAGGAGTATCAGATAACTTGCAGCCGTTTAAAAAAAACAAGCAGCAAACTGCTATAGTTCTATTCAGCCAACCTTAAGATCTCTTGAGCATCTTTCTAGGGATTCTTATCAAGTTCATGTCCAACTCTGTTAGCATCCTGATGTCCACTTAGTAGACTGTCTTCTGCAGCTTCCTCCCAGGACCTCCTTATTGTGTTTTTCTTCCTTTTCTTTCTGCCTACTTGGACAAATCACCTCAGGTATCTCATCCTTCTTTTTTTTTTAAAGATTTTATTTTTTTTTTCCTTTTTCTCCCCAAAGCCCCCCGGTACATAGTGGCATGTTCTTAGCTGTGGGTCCTTCTAGTTGTGGCATGTGGGACGCTGCCTCTGCGTGGTTTGATGAGCAGTGCCATGTCCGCGCCTAGGATTCGAACTGACGAAACACTGGGCCGCCTGCAGCGGAGCGCACAAACTTAACCGCTCGGCCACGGGGCCAGCCCCATCTCATCCTTCTTTTTAAGCCCTTTCTAGCTGTTTTGGTTCTAATCAGTTAATGGATTCCTAACTTGTAGGTAGAATGTCTGTCATAAAATTTTATTTTAATATTTATTACAAAGCAGAGATTTTAATATAATAGCTCATTCTTTGGATTATCTTTCACATGACTACATTATACATGAATCTTATTATAATACACATCATTTTAGTGAAGGGTGTGTTTTTCATCTTAGCATCTAATTGCCCTTCTATTGCAATCAATACAATGAAATTCCTTGATGGTAAAATACTATGGACAGTCCTTTGGAAACAATGTAGTGGCTTGGGACCATGTGAGAAAAGGAAAGCTTCTGGGAGCTGGTTGAATGCCTGAGAAATTGTATTCCGTCAAACATTTTCAAGCTATTAGCCACCAATAAGCCTCATAAAAATAGATGTTTCTCTGCTTTACAAACTGGATAATTGCTAATAATCTTCAGGGGGACAGCCTTCCTTTAATCACCTTACATTTTGCCTTTTCAGTCTTCCCAGGTCAGCCTGAGAGTTATGCTTGCATTAGCTGCTTAATAATGAATGAACTATGATTGATAGGATGTATCCCCCCGCTTCCCCCTACTTGAATAAGGAGGCAAGAGTGGTTTCTTCTGTGGGAGGAAGTTCTGAAGATGGATGGTACCAGTGAAGGGCAGATGTCACAGTATAACTAAGAGTTTCACACTGAGCACTTCCAAGGGTGTGGACTGGGCTATGAAAACGATTTAAACTGTTATCTGGAGCAACAGGAAGTGGTAAATTTTGCAGGACTAGCATGCTATTGAGATGGCAGTAGGGTTATTCAATAAACTATGAATGCTTTCTTAGAAATTAAATGTAGTTTATATAAGACAATGGGTTATTAGGGACTTACAAATATAATATGGTTTCTATATTACAATGGCATTTTATCATTTTCCTGATGACTTTGTGTTAATGTTTTATATGCAGTTTTGTCTTATAGAAATAGTGTAACAAGATATTAATAACATTCTCCAAATACAGATGAATAAGTGACCCAAGTCAGCCTCATGGAATGGCCGTATTCTGCCCAAGGGTATTTATTTGTTATATTGTTTGTAATTTACTTTAAAACACTTCTGCAGGGACACTGTAAAACCTGTTATTAGTTGGTTTTTATCCATACTTCAGTGGCCGTTAAATTTGAAGTACTCTAATGAGAAATTATACACCAGAGGGATGGTTAGTTAGCATTTGAAAGTTCGAAATAAAGTCTACACTCTAGAGATAGCTGGTAGTAGAGGGACTTCAGCATTCCTTGTCTCTGATCTGCGCTAGAGGCTTTGATTAATATAGTGGATGTTGGATAGAATTTAGTCACTAATGAAATGAGTGGTCCTCAGATGTGTGGATTTGTTAGAAATATTGTTTGGACACTTCCACCTTTATATAAACAGAATATAAGGATGTAGCAGGGCCAATGTCCTCTCTCTAGGATTTTGATTCCAGACTTGCCTTGTGCTCAGATGCTGACTGGGGAATTTTTATGACCTTGCTTTGACTTGGCAGCTGAATCTGCTGCTAGAATATTACATTTGCTTTGAGTGAACTTTTCATGAAAGCTGCCTTCCCAGTACCCTGAAGGACAGAAAGCTGGGACTTCATTGAGCCTATGGAATGAGATGTATGACTTTTTTTGTGATTATATTATTAACGTAACTTCTCAGGCAAATTAATTGCAAGCATATATCAAAGATATTTTTCAAACTTGCCACCAGGGAAGAGGCTTCTGAGCACACTAACTTAAATATTTCTTACTCGATACATATTTTGTAGGAAAAAAAGTTGTTTAGATAATCATTATTAGACCATATTTTGCTTTTTTTAAGAATGTGTAGATAAAGATCATTAGATACTCTGGAAGACTGCTCATAGGTTGCTAAACAGTTCCCGAGGTTGACAGTGGGTATGTTAGTCAAGATTGTGGAAATTAATAAACCTTAACTGATAAAAGAAACTTAACTAAATTGGAGTTGGAAAGGTTTGCAGGGGGAGCTCTCAAGCCCTATCATACATCGTTAATTACACCAACCAGAAAGAGAGGTATCCTAGCATCTTCCACAGGAAGTAAAACTACTTTACTACTGATGGAAGATTTCTCTCCCCACCTGGCAACAGCCCAGTCAATGGGAAACATCGCAGCTCAGCCAATGAGTAGCTTTTACCCCCTGGAACTGCTACTTTTCCCCAATGGACTTCTGTTTAAAACAACCTCTCCCTACTCTCTCTTTTTCTTTATAAAAGCAGCTCCTCTCTGTTCTTTTCTGGATTTCCCTATGGTTTGCCATAGCTTGCACGTCCCAAATTGCAATTCTTTTGGCTCTTCTTGAACAAACTCATTTTGAGATAAAATAACAGGCAAATTTGCTTTTTAAGTTGACAAGGTCTTGGTAGAAAGCAAATGGCTTCAAAATGGGTAATATGAAGACATTTGAATAGAGACTGTTTGTTATGGTGTATGCAGAGTTTGGGAATACTAACAAGGGGTAGTGTGGTCCTCAGAGCTAGCAACAGTGGGAGCCATTATTACTCCTGGTCCTGAAGGGGCAAGGGTGGGGAGCTGCACAGAAGGTCTGTCTGCCAGGAGCACAGGCCTTCAGTAGAGGGGTATAGCCAACCCCATGGCATCTCTGCAGGGAGAGAACCAGGGCGTGTACACCCCCAACCTCACTTTCCTCCTGCCATTTGCCCTCCAGTCCCCTGCTGGTGCTTGTCTCTGGTCAAACCCAACCCAAGCTGGAAGGCCAGGGAGCTCAGGAATGCAGTCCATACAGGCTAGCTTCTGGGGCTCAGGAGGGTGCGGAAAGGTGTGTGGTGGAGCTGGAGGGGCAAACAGAAGTTCCAACACAGTAGTTTTCTAGAAAAGACTCTTGGGCTCATTGAAGTCTATCAGAAAACAGCTTATGGGATTTATCAGGAATGGTGATTACCTGTCCAAAGGAGCAGCTAATCATGTCAGACCACAAAGTTATGTCTCAGTTCAGGGACAGTTTTCTTTCTCGGTATGTGTAGCAGAAATTGGTCTGACCTGGCTTTTATTATAAATCACCACCTGGTAGGAGACTTAAGGGTTCATCTACCTGTGACTAGTGGTGGCTGCTAGGAAGAGATTATCTTCCTGATACCTCATAGCTGTGAAGGGTTAGTTTGATTTAGGTAAACTCGCTGCATCTCTATATTTCACATCCTGTTCTTTTCCCTCATTGTACTTATTGTCACTTATATTTATATATTTATTAGTTTGTTGATTTGTCTACTGTCTCTCTGTCATCCCACTCAGTCATCATAATCCATGAGGGCCAAGGGATGTGACTCTCTACACTGCCTGCCATGGGGCCAGGCACATAGTAGGTGATCAATAATTATTTATTGAATGAAGGAATAAATGAATACTCTGGTCATCTGCCAGCAAGGCAGTATTTGTGAAGTGGAGAGGGTATGGGTTCTGGAATAAGGAAGAACTAGGTTTGAATCTTGGCTCTACTTAGAAGTCTTGAGGCCTTAGCAAATTGCTTAATCTCTCAAAGCTGCAACTTCCTCCTCTATAATACGGTGATTATAAAATTTATTCATCTCATTGTTAAAGTTTGAATCAGATACGTTTAGTGCCTAGCAGGGCTGGGAACATGAAGGAGGACAGTGGGGAAATAGAGTGACACCTGCTGCTGGTCCCGTCCACCTCTTGTTGGGTTTTGTAAAAGAATGTTTACAGCAAGGGAGGACTTCTTTCAAATGAGTAATGCTAGCTTTTAAAAAATAATTTTCTTGAAGGAACAACCAGGGGCTTAGCATACAGTATAAAGGCTTTATCTTTTTGAGGGCTGCTGAAAGTTCTCTTCACATGATCATTGGTCGCTTGTGTTTAGTACAGTCTGGTGTAAATAGATTCGGCCACGCCCACAGGCTTTAGCGTCTGTGAGACAGGGTGTCCAGTGGAATTGGCATGAGGTACGTGCAGTAGAAATGTTCCTAAAAATATGTAGGCACACTTATTAATTGCAACATATTTTAAATGCATTAGGAGCATCCATCCTGTGATGAATTCTCTTCTAAAGTTAAGAATGACTCCAATATTAATTTTTTTAATCCGTTTTCCTTTACATAATACTGATGTGGGAAAACCCATATCTTGGTGATGTCCTCTGGGCTGGCTTTCTATGTACTTGTGAGTAAAGCACCCCTTCCCCCTTTTTTAAAAAGTGGCCTTTAAAAAGAATTAAAAGCCACACAAGTGGATTATACAAAAAATAAGAAATACAAATAAGCAAAAACTATTAAAAAATGTAAAACCCATCCAGAATCCAACTTTTCAAGAGCTAATTTGTACCTACCCTTTCCTCTATAGACTTCACTGAGAAAGTTCTTCAGAGGGCTGCTTTCTCCTCCATGCAATATCAGCAGGGTTTCATCAGTTTCAGTGAGAATTTTTGTAAACTGGTTCCCTTTTGTAAATTTCCCCCACTATCCTACTCCAAGAAACCGCTATTAAGAACCTGTGATTGTCTCTCCAACATTGATTTTATATCCTCCACAATAAGTAGCAACTATGCTGTTTAGGTGGAATTCACATAACCTGTCACTTTAGGGATGGGTGCTACGTAGTACAGGCAATCCAGATAATCCCATTTCCCCTTGCTGAAGTGATTGGTTCAAGAAACCTAGGCTGCAAGCAGTCAATGTGTGCTATTCCTTTAGCCACAGGGATTGACTCACAGGTGATCCAGTCTACTGGTAGCTTGCGACTTTTGCTGGGAATTCTGGGATACACAATTTTCTCTCCTGGTTATGGAAGGTGGATATGAAGTCTGGAACTTCTATAGCCGTTTAGCCACTATTAAGGAAGACAGTTCAGAATCCAATCTTTAACTCCTTGATCACCTTACTGTTGTGTCCATCCTGCTAATCAGCCCATCTACTGAGGGTTTTAAAAAATGTCAACAGTTATATTGATGCCCAAGATATGTAATTAGTTCCTTTCCTGTTCTTGTTTTACAACCATCTGTTTCAGATTCAAGGCTGCAATCCTCTCTCACATCTCAGAGTACATTATTTTCTGACTGTTCTGTTAACTCTATTTCTTCAGGTATATGTTTTTATAGTGTAGCTTATTACCTTTCTTTTGAGGTGCTGGCATTCTCCAAATGTTGGCGGCTCTTTATTCTAAGTACATGTTTGCAGTTGATATTCCCTGCCAGATTGCCTGCTGTCTCTGCTGACACATTCCACCTGGGAAAAGGAGACAAGCAGCTTTGGGGATTTTACACTGCTCTGCTTCCAGGGAGAGTGAGTGATGGGCAGAATGTACTGTCCAGTAGGGTACCTCAGTGCCTTGTCTTCTGAGCTTGAATGTTACCTAGTCCTCTGGGTACCTCCTGGGACTCTCATTCCCCTGTCAGTTCACCTTGGGCCCCTGGGTTCTACCACTTCTGGATGTGGAGCACACCTGGTATCACTTCTGCTGTTTTATCAGTCATAGTAGGCTACGAGCTACTGCACAGATCCTGGGATGCCATTTCCTTGTTGTATTTAATCTGCTGGCTTTTGGTCTTGCAGAGATTCCTTATAGCTTCCAGTCTGTGAGACCTCCCCATCTTGTTTTTGTATGTGACCACATGTTTATCTAAAAATATTCTTCTATAATTGGCTATTTTAGAGCAGGGAGTGACTGTCGTGTGTACTCATTCTGCTATCGTAAAACTAGAATTATGATTATTCTTGGTGTGCTTGTCTGTGTTCTCTTTAGGTGATTCCAAGTTCAATGAGGGCAGTGATGATACTTTATTCATATTTGGTTCCTCTCCTTTCCCCCATCACAGATAGCATGGACAACTGTGCCTATTAGATGCACAATATATATATCTCAGAGTGAGTAGAACTGACAAAGGTGATTTGAGCTAGTCCTGTGGTCCATACATTTCTAAATTCATGGCTTCCTCCAATTAATTCAAGGATTAACTACCTATATCGAGAGTATGGACCTTAGAGTCAGACTGCCTTGATTTCAAGTCCTGACTCTGCCCTAAACCATTTGTGTGAATGTTGGCAGTTACTTGGTTTCTCTTGGCCTAAGTTTTCATCTCTATAATCTATAAATCACGTAGAGCATTTTATATAATTCCAACACATGGTAGGCATGTGATAAGTCTAACACAATTATTAATGTTGTTTCCAATCTGACTGATAGTTAATCTGATCAATAAATCCTTGCCCACATGCCAATAGACATGGGTTATCTATCGGTCTTTCTTCCTCCCAATTAATATATGTGTATTTTAACAAAGACCTTTAAGAGACAGTATACTCAGTTCAGATGCCAAAGGAAGGCCTCCAGTGGTTGAACGCCAGGGCCAACTACAAGTTGAGAGTTGTATGACTCCCTCCAGGCTGCTTGGGTCAATCGTCATTCCCATCCCCACCTCTTTGTTCTTTGGTTGATCTTGGTCACAGAAACTATTGATTGCTCCCACAAAAGCCATGCCTTCTTGCCAATGTAAATCTAGTTTTGTAGAGTTATTGGTCATGTGACTGCCTTAGGGCATTGATTCTTGATAATACCAATTTCTTGCCAGTGATTGGTTTAGAAATGGGTGTGTAATACAATTCTAGCCCATGACATGTGAGGAAAGCTTTTCTGCAGGGCTTCTGGAAAAGAAAACTGTTTCTGAAAAGGAAAATAGAGGTGGAATGTTCTGTCTTCCAGCCTTTGGGTGTTTATATGTGAATAAATGATGCTTGAGGTTGCTGAAACCATCTTTCTATCATAATGTATGAAGCTTGAGATAAGAGTCAACTTTCTGAGAAGAGAACCTGGTTCTTGATGACATTGTTGAGCAGCTGAAAACCGACCTGCCTCAGAACCTCTTGCTGTATGGTAGATGAAATCCCTTTATTCTTTAAGACATTTAGAGTTGACTTGTCTATTACTTACATCAAAAAACATCTAAATGATTCAACTATGGGTCATGAATAACCTATTTTCTCCTCTTAGATAATGTTATTTTTATTCAGAGAGAAGTAGGCTGTGGAAAAACATGAATTCCCCCATTCATTTTGTAGACAAAAAATTACTAAAGTTTCTTTTGGCATCTTACTATTTTCCTAGTCACTTGAAAGACATCAGATCTTATTAGGCTTAAAGAAAAAGCAAAACCTTTTGTTCCTGTTAGATGTGAAGCCTTGGACGCCTCAGAGAGAACTTGGGTGTCTCCTGGGACATTTTACTCCATCAGTACAGTTTAAAAAGTCTGAATGCTCACATGTGGTCGATTTTTGGGGTGTGTTCCTTGGAGAGGCGTAAAACTGTTTAGAAAGATAAGGTTCAGATAGAGAAAAATTCTCTTCTGAGGGATGGAGAGGAAAACCCTTGAACTGCCACTTCTGGTAAAGTTGATAGAGAAATGGAAAGAATAGATGCTGTTTCCGGACTATAGTATGACAAGGGAAATAAATCAAATATATAAACTTATTTGCCTGTTGAAAGTAAAAGATTGTGTGGTATTTATTCAAAGGCAGATCAATTCGTCTCCCAGACCAAATGAGGAAGAGATTAATTGAAATCTTAATGAAACATAAAATTGGGCATTGGCGATATTGCCTGAAACCATGGTAGATTGACAAATAATGCAGCCAGTCTGTTTACCTTACTGGAATGAGCCCTGGGGAGGCAGTGTCTAATTCCTAATCTGGGAATCAAATCTTTACTCCTTAGTTTCTGTTGACAGGCTGATTTCCTGAGTCACTGGATAAACCAAGCACATTTCCAGCCTCCTTCATTTCTACCTATGGAAGATATAATGACATTGGTCTAGGCATGGCAGGGTTAAGTCCAACACTATGTGGAGAAGAACTCCAGGAACCTGGGATGCAAGAAGGCCTGGCTCTGTTAACAGCAGCGTTCCCCTCAAAACTGCAGAAGAGGAATGATGCCTTTTGAAGAAAGCAGGTGATACTGCCCTCCTCTTTTCTCTACGTGTCAGCCATCTTTATAATTACATGACTTCTTTTCCTAACTTGTTGAGCTCCTTCAGGGCAAGGCCCTCCCCTTATGAATCTCTTTATCTCCCTCCTCCTGGCATGGTGTTCTGGACATAGTAGGTCTTTGATAAATCCTAGCTGGCTCACTATTGAGGTCAGCCTGTTTTCCAACCCACATTTTGAAAGGTTGGGTTCATTCTTAGTGAGGCTCTAGGTAAAAATCACTGAGGATTAACAGATTGTACTACTAGTGTCTGACATCCAATTTGCTGGGGTCACAAAGAAGGTAGATCTCCCACTGGGCTGAGGGCATTTCCTGGGAGAGAAGTCCTGGGGTTAGTCAGAGAAGTCATAGCATCAGGTAATGAGTCTACCACTGTACCTTCCATTTGCATGGACCAACGGATTCTTGATTTCTTGCTTAAGCCAATTTGAGTTGGGTTTTCACTCACTTAACAACCAAAATTTGGTAGCTAATCTGCAGCTATTTTCAGTTATGCTAAGCTAACCTTGGTTTTATCTGATGTTTGAATGGAATTTTTCTTGGATTTATAATTTACCTAATATTTATCCTTTATCCTTGGGCTTTTAACAATGATAATGGATTCTGGCTACCATTATCCTTTTGTTTTTTTCCCCCATTGTGATTTTAGCTATCCTAGCACAGTTTTTCCTCAGGCTGCTTTAGAGTCACACGAGATGCTCATTGAAAATGCAGATGCCTGGGCCACAATCTGCATTTTAAAAATGCTCCCAGGTGGTTTGGTTGCACATTAAAGTTTGGAAACCAATTCCCAGCACTAGAACTTCACCTGTGATTGCTTTCTGCTCTTCCCCCCAAACCCTTAGGTCACACTCTGCCCTTGACCAGTTTCTTCTCCCGTCCCGTGGATAGAACGTGAATGAGAAACGTAGAGCTACAGGGACCTCCCCTTGGCCAGTGTGACCCTGAGCTTTCCCTGTCATTCACCTACTGGGAAAATTTTCCCAAATGAACCTTCTCGAATCTCAGCTCTTTGTCCTTTGGAAATCTGCTTACGTTTTCTAACAAAGTACGTCGACATGTAGTCTTCCGTACTCTTTGTTGCTGTAGTTTTTGAAAGGGACGCAGAATTCCTAAAACTCAGCCCTAATCAGAAATTGAAAAATATATAGTTAAATAGAACACAACAAAATATTTCAATGTTTTCCTTTTTCTTCCCCCTTGTCTGAGAGGCCAGAGTCATTGGAGCCTGCCTGCCCCCTCTTCTGCAAGGTGAACTCATTTATCTTGTGGGCTTGTAGGGCAGCACCGCATAGGGGTCTTTCAACAAAGATATCCAATGATTTCCTCAAATCTGACGGGACTGTTGATGGTTGTGATACATGAGGCTGAAGGAAAAGTTATGAAACAGGCATAAAAGCCAGCTTTGAACTGTAAGCCTTTCCCATGACCTGTGCCCCCAAAATAGTAGCTCTATGCCGGCGACCATCTGCAGCCTTGGTCTGACCCTGCCCTGAACTTTTGGCATGTGGAAGCTGGCCCAGCCGTCACAGAGCACGCAGATTAATTTCCCAGTGTTTACAGACTTCTCTTGGACTTCTGCGTATCCTCACAGCAATCGCTGTTTAGAAACACCCTATAAAATTCAAGAATGTGCCAATAATAACTCCGTCATCACAGCCTGGGCTGGATTTTCAAAGTGCCAGATGCTGAATGCTGTTCCTCCAGGAAAGGAAGCGAGCAAGGTGCCAGTGGGGGCTCTGTTGGGGGCACTGTTGTTACCCTGGCCCCCAGGCCCAGCTCCCTCCAAACCACATGACTGGCCCACTGCAGGTCAGGGAGAGAGGGATGTGGGCAGAGTGGGTGAAGAAAGAAAGCTCGCCTTTTACATCAGCTTTTTTTTAGCCTTCCTTTGCCTTGAAGGTCCTGCCACTTGTCTCATCCTTGTGTCTCCCCTACCTTACTCCCACCCCCCATCGAGAGAGATTCCTTAAAGCTTCATGTAGAAACCTTTGAGTTGCCTCCCTTGGCACCATTAATTCTCCCTTTCTGCCCTTCTTTTCCTAAATCTCCTGCACAATACAAATGAGCACCTAAGACTTCGTCTGCATGGAGATGTTAAAAAATGTGTATTTTTAACTTAATGAGGAAAATGATATATGAGGTCTTGCATTTGAATCGAGAAATTTCCAGAGGCAACATGGAGTTTATTTAGAAACCCTTCCTTCAGAAGATCCAGGCAGAAGTCAGACCAGTTGTGCTGAAAAGCAGAATACTAATATATTCCCAATATTGCAGGGAAATTCAGGGGAAAATCCCCCAATCTGTTGTGTACAGAACGTTTCCTTTCAAAAGGACTAAGGTGAGTATGATAAGGGATGGGAAACCAGGGAGTTCGTGGGGCAGGTTGAAGTAAAGAACATGCAGTAGTTAGATGCAGTAACACTTTCTTTTCTCTTGGGAAGAGCCTTTGCAAACAAAGAGAGGTTTGAGTCCCCAAGGGGATTGATATTTATATCCTTCATCAGATATTGAGTGTCCCATATGTGCCACGCACGGCATTGGATATCAAGGATACAATGATGAGCAAACAGATGTGGTTCCTGCCTTCTGGTTGCTGCCTCCTACTGTCTGGAGGAGTAATGCTGGGAATCAACTAATCATTAAATAAATGTGCAAATGGAGCAGCGATAAGGCTGTTAAGGAGAGGTCTATTGGGCTATGAGAGGTAAGATGAGCAGATTTGACCTAGTCTGAGGGGTCAGGAAAAGCTTTCCTGAAAAGGTAATGACTGGGTTGAGATTTGAATGATGAGTAAGAGTTAGTACGTAAAGAAGGAAGAGCAGAGCAGGAGCTGGGGCCCTGTGGGGGCCTGGGGGCAGAAGGCCCTGGAGTAAGGACAGTGGGTTGGAGGAGGGAGAGCAGGATGAGAGAGAAGGGGAGAGAGAATGAGGCTGGAGAGGTTCTAGGGCACAGATCAGGGAGGACCTTGCTTGTAGATCTTGTCAAGGATTCTAGTCTTTATCATACAAACAACGAGAAGCCATTGAACAGTTTTAATTGGTGGTGTTGGTAAGGATGGTAGTGGTGGGGGATATGTTCAGATTTTGTGTTGGAAAAGATTGTTCTGGCTTCAGTGTGGTTGTGTGGGATTGGGTGGAAAGGGCAGATTCAAGGTGGGACGAGCAGGCAGGAGGTTCTTGTAGTGGCCCAGGCCAGAAATGATGTAACTTGGGCTAGGTTGGTGGCATTGATGGGAAGAGAGATTTAAGAGGTGAAACCAACAGGGCTTGGTGTGCACCCCCTCCATCACCTTCAGGCTTCCTCAAGTGTAAATCTGACAGGAGCCTGAAGGTAGCATGCCCACTGGTGCGTGAGAGAGCTGGTCAAAGCTAAGTTACATTTATCTGAACAAACAGCACTGGTGCTGGATCCCAAGGAGCATTTTCCAGCCGTCCTGCATCTTCAGCATGAGCAGGCACTGAAAACGCAGTGCGAGGGAAGGAAGCAGGCTCCCAGGTTATTTTTAGCAAGCTATAGGAAATAGCCAGCATTCTAATTTGAATCCTTCTCATTAAAACCCAGAGCCTAACCCCACACAGTTCTTGTTTCTAATGTCTGCAAACTTCTCTTTTTCCAGATAATTGACAATAGGCCCCCACGGAAGTCTTCTCAGCAGTTCTGCAAAAATTTAGGAAACATTAGGTTTGACACCATCATCATGTTTGCCAAGACAGCAAAAATCCCAGCCGGCAAAACTTCAAGTGTGATGAAGCAGAGCGGCAGGGATAGCAGGGAATGACTGATCGTTTCAGAATGTCTTCTCGAGAGAGTTCCCAGTGTTGGAGTTTTCCACTGTCTGAAGAAGGCGCAGTGCGGAAGGGCTGCTTTGGGGACATGCCGTGGTGATGGAGGCAGGGTTTGTTCCTCTTTCTTTTCCACCTCTTCTCTCTGCACTCAGCTGGTTCCTGGAGTTAAAATTATTTTTTAATGTTTTCATTTAATAACAACAAAAGCATTTTTTTATTCAGTAAGTTGAAATTGTAGAGAATAGTCAGTGTCTGAATTGTTGCCCAGCTGATCTCTTTGTTCCCGTTCCATGCCCTCTGCGTGCCTGACCTGGGGTGTGTTACTGCGCTTCTTTGGGCCGTGATTCCCTGGCCTGAGACACGAAGAGGTGATACTCGAGCTCAGCATTTCTCCAGCTTCAGTCATTGGGGTGTCATCTTCATAGTATTTGCCATGTTGACTTTCACTTATATTATTACTTCCTTAACAATTTTTTTCCTCTAAATTGACTCATTTGTTTACTTAAGTCTTTTTTAAAAAAGCAGTCCTGGCTATAATATATGTGAAATCATGGGACTGATATGATAATGACTTTTTTCCTAATACACGCAAGCACATAATTAAGAAAATTTTTGCATGTATATACTATATAAAATCAAACTACATTTCATCATGATGATATGTAGACCCTACTCCGGGAAACTCTGGGAGAGCTGATTTCTAAGCTCTCTTGCAGTCCTAATATATTATTGTTCACATCTGGCCTTACCTACCCAGCCTTCTTTCCCATGGCTTCCTAAAATAAAACCTCAATTTTGGCCAAATCCTTGTCCCTGTTGCTCCTTGTAGACAGTGTGTGCATGCTGTTCTCTTCATCTAGTAATTTACTAGGGAAAGAGAAACCCTGACCTAAGTAAGAAAGAACAAATTGAGAAAGCACATGATTGAGTGAACAAGCCACCCTTGAGCAGTAGGCCAAGAAAATCCTTAGGGTTGGCAGTGGCTGGGTGAAGGTAGAGTGTAAAGAGCCAAGGGATTGGTCATTCATGGCTATTTTTTTCCTTGAAAAAGAGTGTTACCCATTTATTGGGCAAATTTGCTGGACAAATTTATGAGTACCCCCTGGAGTTCTTCAATCTCATCTAATAGAAAAGAGATCTGGTTTGAAAATTATTGGTGAGTAATCGCCAGTAGATTTGAGTGGAGAAGTAGGAAGAAAGAGGGAATAACCTACATGATTTGTGATGGCCCACAGACTATCACTTTAATTGCTATAGAAATTCATTAATTCCTTTATTTACCATGCATGATGTATTTATCTTATGCTAGGCACTGGATATACAAAGATAATTAAGACATTTCTCTACCCTCTAGGAACTCAAGCTTTGCAAGAGACAGCAAATGAATAAGTGAGCAAGATAAAGCATCACAGGGCCTAAAGCAGAGGTATATCCAGGCACAATGTGGCTACAAGAGAGGGAGTGTCAGTTCTATCGGAGGATCAGGCAAAGCTTCCTAGGGGATGTAACCCTCAAGCTGGGTCTTGATGTATAAGCAGTGCGGGTTAGAGTAGGAGGGAATGCCCTTCCAGGGAGAATAAACAGAGTTGTAAAATTATCTGATGTATTCAGAAAACTGAACACAACTTAGTAAGGGTGCAACGTACAGTTAGCTGTGTGTGAGAGAGAGAGAGAGAGGGAGAGAGAGAGATTGGACTCCAGTCTCTATTCAAGAAGGCGCTGTTCAGAGCTGCATACTGAAAGCTCATTGGAGCAGCTGGGTAGGAGATAATTGTGTTGGGAGGGGTCCCCAAACTACAGGCAAAGAGACTAAAGTACTATTACACGGGTCCAGGTGAGAGATGATGAGGCCAGCAGCAGTGGGTAAAGGGGAGGGGACAGATTTGGGAAATATTAAGAAGGATGTGATGATGAGAGAGTGGGCGATGTCTAGGAAGATGCCAAGATATCTGGCTTTGGTGATCGGGTATGGGTGCTGTTCTTAGAGGGGGAACCCAAGAGGAAAGATGCAATTTGGGGAAACATGAATTTCTTTCGCAACTGTATTCCTTGGGCCTGCGTGGCAAGGTGACAGGGTATGGAGCAAATGACACCTGAGTTCTTTTCCCAGCTCTGTTGGTATGACCTTGTTTGACTTCCCAATGTCTGAGTCTCGTCTGGCTTGATTTGAGGTTTCAAAAAGAAGAAATATGTGAAAGTACTTTGTAAATGTCTTCACAGATGTAAATATTTATGTCTTCAGGGAAGTGCAAGGTGCAAAAAGCAGAGTCATCAGCACATTTAGCTTATAAATAGGCAGAGTATGTGGCTGCTTTACATTGTGACAGAGCTTCCAGCAGAGATTTCTCTGCAAAATTGCGAATATCACTGCTTGTCCTCTGACCAAGATGGCTTTACTTCCTGTGAGACTAAAAGGTATTACTTTGCTCTGTAACATTCCAAGTCAGGAAACATCACACCTCTTTATTTTTTCTACATCTTATTAAATTGCTTTTCCATTCCTGCTTCCCGGGGTGGACAAAACATCCATCTTTAGTCAAAATTGGGATTCCCTCTGGATCACATAAAAAATCCTGTTTTTCATTTGTGAAATGAGTAGCATTCAAGATATGTAGGTAGCCTAGAAATATTACACAGGCAGCCCACAGCTGCATGAATAGGGTATACTAATCGTCCTAGGTGTAGGCAAACTCATAACACCTGTTAGTTCAAACCTGGGTCTTTGAGATCTGTTGCCCATGGGGCTGAGGAGAAGGTGAGCCTGAGGTAGCCACAGCCAAGACATTACCACGACATACTTAAGACAGCTCAGTAGCATTGTCATCCAGACCAAAAAATTTAGGATTTACTTTTGGTTGCTGTTGTGTTCACAGTTTGCTGTAGAATAATCATGTTACTTATAAGTAAAGAGAGTTGTAATGTTGACAATGTATGTGTGTGTGGGGGGGTCAAGATGGAAGGAAACCCCAAAACTGAACAACCAAGGGTGGGGCTTCGTGAGGAGGGCTGGGGATTGAGTGTACATGAAGGAGCTGAGCTCTACTCAAGAGAAAGATGCAGGACATAATGACTTTATCTTAAAAAGAGGCCAGAATAGCGAGAAATAGGACTAAGAAAGCATTTTTGGTTAATTGAAAAGAACTCAAAAATCTTTCTTATGATTCTGTCTTGCAAATGGAGAAAAGATCAACTTGGGGCAATCACCGTTAGACTAAACATTTCTAGTCAGAGTACTTTGAATGCTCACTCCCCTCCTGGGAGGAGAGAAAAGCCCAGCGTTTGAGGCGTGTTTCTGGAGTGGAATACATGTACTGCTGGTGGAGTTCAACATATGAATGTTCTTCTATTTTAACAGTTGCCTATTCATTTTATGACTAGCATTATCTTTGGCGAGTCATTATAGTTTTCTGTTTAAGGTAGTGACATGACATTTTCTTTTAAAATAAATGTTTAAGAAAAAAATGAGCTGATTTAAAGAAACAGTCTTTATTAAAAGAAACAGGTGATAGAGTATAAAAAAATAGAAAGGTGGCATTAGAATGACTCAACTTTGGGCAATATCAAAAATTGTGCTACATTTGGGTGGAGAAATAGGAAGGAGGGAGAAATAACCCACATGGTTGGCAGTGGCCCACAGATGGGTAATTTCTCAGCCAGGTTATGTCATTTTATGAGCTTTTATCTCATCAAGATTATTCTCTAAAAATGCAAATAATCCAAGGAGAGGGTCATATTGTAATGTGTTACAAGTACATTTCTTTTTTTTTTGTAAGGAAATATTTGCCCTGAGCTAACATCTGTTGCCAGTCTTCCTCTTTATTTTTTTTCCCTTCCCAAAACCCTAGTACTTGGTTGTATATCCTTGTTTTAAATCCTTCTATATGAGCCACTGCCACAGCATGGCAACTGACAGATGGGTGGCATGGTTCTGCAACTGAGAAATGAACCCCGGCCGCTGAAGCAGAGAGAGTGCTGAACTTTAACCACTAGGCCGTCAGGGCCAGCTCAAGCACATTTCTTCATGATCTGCTTATGCTCTGACAGGTACATATCTAGAGGGAGAAAGGAGATTCCTGGGTTGCAGTGGGGTAAGGTGGGGTGGACTCCAAGACAGTCACCAACCTCACAATTTTGTCCAAGTCTTGAGAACAGAGAGTCCTCAGTGGTGGCACTTACCTAGTGTGGCGACTGACAGGTGGATTGAATTCAAATGACCTGAAGGTTTAGTTTTAACATGATGATGGCACTCCTTGAGGGCAGACTTGGGGCGTAGTGACTTTTTTGTGTATGTAGACCCTATAGTGCCTAGAACAGTGCTCGCACATATTCAGGTGCTCTATAAATACTTGCTAAATGAAAGACTAAATGGCTGTGAAAATGGCACAGTATTCTACATTTATACTTGAAAATGAGTAGAAAGAGCTCAGGATTGAAATTGTAAAGAGCTGATTTCACATCTCATTTCTGCCCTTTTCTTGCTGTGTAACCTTGAACAAGTTACTTAACCTTTCTGAATCTCATCTATCAAAAGGAGCTAATCAGTGGTGTGCTGGTAAATGTTTTACAACTGGCTTTCCAAAAAGAAAAAAACGCTCTGCTTTGTAGCACTTGCTGATTTCCATGGTCTAAATATTTCCATCAAGCTAACAAGCATTTAACAGCCAGCTTGCAAAATTTCTGAAAATCAGCTCTTGTAAGCTACTGGGTACAGTTCACCGCTGGAGGTAATGATACCGACCTCATGGTGGGGGGGTCAGTCATTCTTGGAGCACTTACTACCTCCTAAGCACTGTGCTTGGCTTATCTTCTTTAGTCCTCCTAACAGTGCTATGAGGTAGATGCTATTATTGTCCCTATTTTAGGGAGAAGGGAGTGTTGGAGAGATGAAGGGACTTGTGTGTGGACACACAGCCAGCGGGTATCCTGTCTGCTAGACTGCCTTCACTGCTCCTTGAAAGGAAGCAAAAAAGGACAAGTACCACAGAGAGCATCTGGCATGTAATAGATAATTAATGTTACTTTCCTTTCCCTCTTTACCATTTCTATGAAAAAAAAAATATTGGTAGGAAATGTCCTGGATGAGATCCCAGATATCCCTGGGAAGATCTATTCATAGAACAAACCCAGAAATAATTGCTTTTTATTTTTGAGAATGCACCTTAGGTACTGGGGAAGGAAAAAAAGAACAACATAAAAAACTGTGAAGACAATAAAATGTGGGTGTAGTTTCAAGGACTTTAAGGATCAGATTGCTGTCTGATGACCCATTGAACAAGCCAAGGACTTTGAACATGGATGGTTCCTCTATGGGAGGGCACATACTGCCTCTGCTAACCTCGTGCCCAGTAAGAGAGCTTCGTAATGATTTACCAGCAAAGTGAGAATTTCTTCTTGCCCTGCTCCCTGCTGTTGACATATCACACGGTGAAAAACTCACAGGTGTCTCTTAGAATTAATATCCAGCTATTCATTAAATATATAATATTTAGAACTAAACTGATATATTATTAGACGTTTTCTGCTAGAAGAGTATGAAGTTCTTTCCTCAGAGAATGTGGCATAACGTGGGTCAGAAGAAATCGGGCCCGGGGGATTTGGTTAAGTGGATGGAGTCTCCCACGCAGCAGTCATTTCCCTCCCACACCCTCCTGCCTGGCAGAGCCAGCTCCAGGTGATGCTGGAAAGGCCGGGTACTTGCTTGAAGGGAAGATGGCCATGTGACCCAGCCAGTTCTGGCCAATGAGACTTAGAGGAAGGCATGCCGAGGGGCTTCTAGGAACAATTTGTTGAAAAAGCAGAGAGATGCAAGAATAATTTTTGCGTCTCCTTACCTGCTTTTTGACATTGTCATCTGAGGATGGCAGATTTGGAGTCTAACTAGGTAGACAGCCTGAAGTGCCTGCCGCTCTATTTCTTGTTAGGCAAGATAAAGGAATATCCTTATTGCTTAAAGCCTGTTAGTCATGTAGTCTGTAATTTGCAGTGCAGAGCATCCTATACCGATAATTAAAATGGATTGTCAAATTTATCTGCTAGAACTTAACTGTTAGAACTCATGTTACCAAAAACTCACTGTGTCCGTAAGAAAGCTTTCTGCAGCAAGTAATTCAAAGCCCTCACTCCAGCTGGCTTCAGCTAGGGCACGTTACGACCTCAAGTAGCAGGAGGCACAGAGTCGGGGCAGGCTTCAGGTGGCACGCATGCCCTGGCTTTGCTTCTCTGAGACTCTCCTATTCTCCTCTCCTCTGTGGGTGGTTTGGCCCTCAGGCCAGCTGACTGCCAAGTTCTAGGCACCATGTCCTTACAAGATAACACCCAGGGAAAGAGGAATGGACAGGGAAGTGAGGAAAGCTTCTTTGTCGGCCCTGGCTCATTTTCCATCCTTTCCAGAGTCAGTCCCTGGCAATGCAGGCAGGGTGGCTATGATCCTCATGGGCAGCATTTAGGGTGGAATGGATTTAGGGGAACCCACACCAGGTGTCACCTGTTTTATCTTTCCTCTTCTTGGAGGTCTTTCATGGGCCCGGGTGGGCTTATTTTCTGCTTAGAATCTCTGGGAGCCCTAATTGATCATATTTTTCCCCTTCCAGCTTGGCTTTGAGCCTTACCTCACTCTGGCCTCTCCTCGCTGACAAGCATTTGTTTCATTTTATCAGCTGGTTTCTCTTAAAAGGATTGGATCCTTTTTGTTTCTGGGTCCCTAATACCCCCTCAAAATTATAAAACAGGTTTTCTTTTTCTACAAAACAATGTGGTACCAATTTCTTCACAGAAAAGAATCTAGATATACACACTACTGTTTTATGATTAAAATGTTTTACTTCTGTTCGTTCTTCCACTTGAGCATATTTTTATGCTCACAAGGAAAATGGGCACCATGACTTTAAGAGTAGGTATCCGTCAGATTTTTTAATTGATACAAAGTTACTTAAGGAATAAGAGCAATTGATGTGAAGCAATTTTTATCTGGGGAAAACATCAAGATTCAACTTGGAGGAGAGGGTTCCTAGAGGAGAGAAATGTGCATCAGATCGACTCTTTCCTCATGGGATGGAAGCGCTGCCCTTTCCATGACTCCTCACGGTGCCTTCACCTGTATCAAGTGTAGCAGACTAACCACCAAAGACTTATTTTGTACCTACTTTCTGCTGCTTTTAGTCAGAGAGGGGCCTGTGAATGCCCTGGGTGAATTTTGAGCCAGCAGTAGCTGTTTCGGCCATTGTTGTAAGACTGCCCTGCATCCCATTCCTCCATCCCCCTTCCTGATTGGACCCAGGGGCTACCCCACCCCGTACAGCCTATGTTGTTTGACTCTGATGCACCCCCAGCTTTAGGGTGAGACTAAGTCAATCAGCATATCCGTTCAGGGGCAGGCACATGACGGGAGTGGTCTTATCAGGATGAATCTCAGGATTATTTTGCTTGGAATGCTATGGATGGCACATCTCTCCTTTTGTGGTATGTGGATGTGGAGCTGGGTGCTGCTTACGCTATGGAAGGCAAAGCACAGAGAGTGAAAACCAAGCAAAAACATTAGATGGGAAAAAAGCTGAATCAAGCCAGGCGTGAGGCCTGACCTGGCTCTGGACCTTCCAGTGACGTGGGCCAAGAAATCTCTTTATTGTTGATTGAGTTTTCCACTAGCAGCAACCGAAAGGGCCCCGCAGACAAATGGCTTATTCCATTTGTGTTTATAGGCCTGAGGAAGAAGCTGCCCTCAAGAAATTTTCGTAAATGGGCCTAGGTGTTTTATATACGTCTAGGTTCCTCGAGGCAAATATGTTTTATTGCCCAAGAAGGGGGGAGAATGAATCCTTTGTGTTTTGAGGTTTGGGAAGAAAATTAGCCTGATTTTAAGCAAAGAGGCACAGGCCTGGGAGACAGCAGTGGTTTAGGAATTCTCTGGAGGCTGAGCCCACACCCATTCTGATGTAGCACCACTGAGGCATGGGGTCTCTGAGGGGACAGGTCCAGGAGGTGGTGCCTGAAAGGACCAGGCAGTTAGAGCATTGAAGGCTGTGGTGAGCCTGGAAGAGTGGCCATGGAGGTACCTGCTGGCCCAGTCAGGACGCTTGTCTGTGTGTTGGTCAGCAGTGCAGCGCAAAGTGGAGGACCAGTGATCCACACTCATGCTGTCTATTAAAGTGCAGATTCCCAGGACTTGAGCCAAAGTCACTGAATCACGACCCCTGGGTGCACAGCCTGGGGACAGGCATTTCAAGAAGCAGCCCAGCTAATTTGTAGGTAAGTACCGTTTGAGAACCCATGTGTTAGAGTGTGCAGAGGGTTAAGATGAAGAGACTCAGTTCAGCTGTCTGCAGCCAGGCAGGAGAATGGCTGAAAACAGGTGGCCAGAGAGTGTGGGTCAGTTTCCAGCAGATCCAGAAATAGGATGCTATAGGTCATCACTTTGGGTCATACACTCATGGGTCAGGCTGCCTTAACATCCTGGGATGGGATGGATCTTAAAATAGTTTAGGGTTAATTACCAATACATCTGTGTTAGGACCACATGTAGTGTTGCCAGTGACCTTACACACTTCTACTAACTCAGTGGATCATCCTGCCAGCTTTGATGGTACGGAGATGTGGGGTGATGGGCACATAGGCCCTGATACTGTCAGAGCTCCCCTGGGCTGTGTCCAGGTCATATGGTCCACATGACAGACCTCATCACAGAGAGGGTGCCGAGTTGATGTCAGGAACCCTCTTCTCATGCCACTGCTTTCAAAAGTATACAGACAGCAGTTTAGCAGGGAAAAGATTTTTGCCACTGTTTACAAATGAAGCCAGAAGCACTGAATTATTAGACTTCCCCAAGGTCAGGCAACAGGGAGTTTAGGAAAACGGGAACCACAGCGGTGTCTACCTGTGACCCTGGGAGCCCTCAAAGTTACTAGAAATCATAGCCTGGGTGGCAGACCCCAAGGGGCCCACCTGCTCCTACTTCTATTATTATTTTAGTCCTAAGTGTTCTTTAGCTAAAAAAGCCACACAAATCAAACCACAGCACAAACTTTGAAAAGCGCCTTTAGGAAGAATGCAGCACTGGAACTGGGAGAACTGAATTCTGTTCCAGCTATAATCCTTCAGCATCCCATGGTTGTCTCTGGGCCTATTTCCTCATCTGCAAAAGAAGCAGCAGAAACTCACTGTGGACATTGTCATCTAGGACTTCTAACCTTAGGGTTTGTGTTTTCTTGTCAATTTAAGTCTCTCTCATATAAGGCCAACTTGGAAAAATGCTTTGATTGTACGCTTTATGTTAGTGGTTCTTAGATATTTCAGCTTGGGTTTATCCTATTTGGACAACACTTCTCTTCTTTACCCACACAGTGAAATTAAAGGGCTAGCTGCGCTCACCATTTACAGGCTGGTTTCTACTTGCTGCATTGAATCAGTGGCTACACTCTGATCCCATGAAAGGATGAGCCAATAGATTCCTTCTCTTAATTTTGCCTAATTTTAGAGGCCTCCCAAGAGAATGAAAATGCGTAGTTTATTGAGATGGGATTTTACTGCTGAAATTCTTTACTTTTTATTTGAAAGGAAAGAGATACAAACAGAGATCTAGTTTACCCCAGAATCATTTTGTGTTCTCATTTGAGTTGATACAGTCTTTAAAAAAAAGCCTCCTACTTAAAAATACTCCCTCAGCATAAATATTTATGTTTGTGTATTTTCTCAAACCTCGATCTTTTTCCATTACGTGACATAGTTTTCATTCTTGGTATGCAATTCTGTTAAACAACCTATTGTCCTCAAAACTCAGCACTCTAATAATTTCCTTGGGGATTAGCTTTTCGTCTTTATTTTAGTCAATTGTTCTATTTTTTAGGGATAATATGATTTTTACTGTATTGTAAGTATTTAAGTGAAAAGCAAATGTAATATATGATAAGCAGTAAGGGAGGTGAGTTACTGTGATAAAGGTTTGTTGAAGCCCACCTGAGGTACAGAACAGCTGTGATGTATAGGCAGCTGCATTTAAAGTATTCAAATTCTTCTCTTCTTGGTTAGAGAATTTTTCTTTTTCCCAAAAAATGATGTTCTCAACCAAATCGTATATGATCCGCCCCAGTGCTGGGGTAAGTAGGAAAGAGACAAGACCCATTTCCTTTGTGGTCATGCACCCGGAGAGGCTTGGGAAACTCCAGATAAAGAGTGGGTTCTGTCGTCTGTTCGTCGTAAATCCTCTTGAGTTTATCCCAACTTCTTCACGGCTTCTCCTACAGTCTCAGCCTCCGAAGGGAGAAAACAAGGGTTGGTCTTTCCCTTGGCTTGTTCAGACTTTTCCAGAGTGAGTGCATGTGGGGTCCAGGGCAGGGGTCCCCTCCTCTTCCTCTCTACAGCAGGAGTCCTCAAACTCGAGGGTGTATCACAACCACCTGAATTATGCGCCCCCCATTGCTGGAGTTTCTCATTCAACAGACCTTTGGAGATGAGGAAGCTGTGTTTTAACCTGCAGGTCAACAAGCCATTAGTTAAGTTTAGTGGACAGATAAGCAGGCAGATAGTTAATATTTGAAATATTCTAGTCAGGAATGCCTGTTCTAAGAGGAGTTAGGGAGTCACAGAGACTCCCACCTAAAACCCGTGTGTGTGGTAGAGGGAGGAGGGGGTTGGGCTTAGTAAAAGCAGCTTAAGTTTTTTCCCATCAACACCAGAGGATTTGTTAATTAGCATGATGCAGTTAGAAATGTTTTTTCATTGGTCAAATGAGTGAGGTTCAAGATATGTAGGTAGGCTAGAAATATTACACAGGCAGCGCACTGTTGCATCAACAGGGTATAGTAATTGTTCTAAGTTTAGGCAAACCCATAATACCTGTTAATTCATACCCAGGTCTTTGAGAGCTGTTACCTTTGAGATCTGAGGAGAAGGTGAGCCTGAGGTGTTGATTAATCTGTGGTTAACAGGTCCAAGACAGCTCAGGAGCATTAATCATCATGACCAAAAATTTTAGAATCTACTTTTGGTTGCTTTTGTGTTCACAGTTTGCTGTAATGTGATCATATTACTTATGAACGTGAAGAGAGTTGTAATGTCAACAGTGTAGGGAGGGTCAAGATGGAAGGAAACCCCAAACCTTAACAACCGAGGGTGGGGGCTAGTGAAGAGGGCTGAGGGTTGAATGTACCTAATGGAGCTCAAGTCTACTGAAGAGAAAGAGGGAGGAAATACTTTATCTGAAAAAGAGGCCAGAATGGAGAGAAATAGGAATAAGAAAGCATTTTGAGTTAATTAAAAGGAACTCATAAACCTTCTTTATAATTCTTGCTTGCAAATGGAGAAAAGATCAACTTGGGGCAACCACCCTTAGAATAGCATTTCTGGTTAGGGTATTTTAAATGCTAATTGCCTACTCATGTATGTATTAAACCTAATGGACGCACTTATAGCTTGCTGAAATGCAGGTTAAAATGCATTAGTTCCTGATGCTCCAGCTGGATGCCTTCATCAGAGGGACTAGAACAGTGACTTTCAGTGGGAGGGGAAGGCTCATGGGCTTGTATCAGAATATCTGTGTGTGTGTGTATGTAATTAACACAAATTATATGCTTGGAGGATTCTCCCAAGCTGTTTGACCTTGTTTTGCTCTCTGTAGTCACTGTCACTGCCAGTGGAAATTCTCTAAGTTCCAAGGCTATCAGTCCCAGCTATTTTATGTCTCTAGCCCTGATCTCTCCCACAACGTACTGAATTGAATGTGCAATTTCCCAACAAACATGTTAAACCTAACATGGCTCCGACCAGTGCTGGTCCCCATCTCACTGTTCTTCACCTTGGTAAATGGAACTATCATTTTTTTCAAGTTTTTAAAGTTGGAATCATCCTTGACTCCTCTCTTTCTCTCGCGATCCCCATCCAATCTATCAACAAGTTTTATTAGCTAAATTATATCCTGAACTCAGCCATTCCTCATTACTTTCACCTCTGTCACTCTAATCCAAGACAAAACACCATCGTCTCTTACCATGCTGGGTGACTACAATAGCCGCCATCTTTGTGCCCCCTCCCCCACAGTCTCTTCTAAACACAGCAGCTAGAGTTTAAATAATAAATATGATTGTGTTATTCTCCTCCTCAAAGCCCCCCAACAGCTCTCCATTGCACTTAAGATAATATCCGAAGTTCTTCATGGACTGCAAGGCCTGGCATGACCTGAACCCCAAGTGTTTCTCTGAATTTATCTCCTTCTACTCTTTCCCCCTTGTGTAGCCTGCTGTTCTTTGAACATGTGAGACTCATTCTCACTTCAGAGGCTTTGCAAAAGCTGTTGCTTCTGTCTTGGAAGGGTTTACCTAGATATTTGCATGGCTTGCTCACCCTCTTCAAGTCTCTGCTCAAATATCACTTTATCAGAAAGGCTTTCTGTCACTTCCTGCTCTAAAATAACATCCTCCAGCTTTGTTTTTCTTTATGACATTTATTATTTGGATGTATTTAGTTGACTCTCTTCTTTCATTTTTGCCCTTCTTCACTACAATATGAGCTCTATGAAGACAGGCTCTCTTTCTGTTTTGTACGTGATATATCCACAGCACCTAAACAGTGCCTAATATATAGTAACTCAATTAATAAACTCTCAAAAGTATAAGAACTCAATTAATAAACTCTCCAAACCATCCTAAGCAGCTGAGCTGACACCCTTTAAGGAAAAAAATCACAAAAACCTTATAACTTTAAAAAATATTTCATGATCTTAAAACCTTAAAAAATTTTTGGAGTAATTTTAGACTTACAGAAAAGTTGCAATGATAGCAACTTTCACCCAGCTTCCCCTAATGTTCACGTCTTACATAGCTGTGGCACATTTGTCAAAGCTAAGAAATTAACACAGGTGCAATACTGTTAAGTGAACTTCAGTCTTCACTAGGCAATCATGAGTTTTTCCGCTAACGTCACTTTTGTGTTCCACATCCAATCCAGGATAGTATATTACATTCAGTCTCCGTGTCTCTTTAGTCTCCTCCAATCTCTGTCAGTTTCTCAGTCTTTGTTTATCATGACCTTGACAGTTTTGAACATCACTGGCCAGATATTTTGTAGAATGTACCATGCTCTTTATTTGTTGGCCACAGAGGTCAATGTGATAGGAAGCCAACAAAGCGAAACCTGAAAGCCCATTGAAAATTTTGCTGGAGCTTACCTGCTATGGGCTCCTATGTGAATGAGTTCCTGATCCCACAATCAGAGATGTGGGGACTAAGGAGATCAGGAGAGCAGGGATTAAGAGCTGAGAAACTCTTTTCCAGAAGCCCCCAGCAGATTTTCCATCAAGTCTCATTGGTCATAACTCTACAACATGGCCACAGAAATGGAGCTACCAAGATTAGCTCAGTTTAATGAAGATCCACTCCGGTGAAAGTGGGACTAGGTCCTCTTCCCGGAGTCATGGCTGCCAGAAGTGGGAGGAGCCAGCAAAGACGAAGGGACTAGAGAGGAGTCGGGATGGAGACTGTATGGGGAATGGGTTTGGTAGACAACAAATAGTGTCTGTTACAGAGTCTATTTATATATTCCGTATACCAGTAAAGTTCAGTTGGGTCTTGGCCTCCTAGGAGACTAGCATATGAGAAGTGTGATACTTATCAAAAGATGGCTAATATGCATAAACAAATTGGGGTATATCCATACAATGAAACACTACTCAGTAATAAAAATGAATGGACTGCTGATACATGCAATGTCATGGATGAATCTCAAAGGCATGCAAAGTAAAAGAAGCCTGACGCAAAGATCATGTATTGTGTGATTTCATTTATAAGACATTCTAGAAAACACAAAACTATAGGGACAGAAAACAGATCAGTGGTGGCCAGGAGATGGGGGTCAAGGAAGGTTATTGTTTACGAAAGGGAATAAGGGAACTTTTTGTGGTGATGAAAATGTTATGCAGGTTGGAGAGAAAACTACTGTGAGGTTTTGGGTGATGGTCTGAAAAGAGACAAAAGGACATGGCAGGAAAGTTCATTTTGAGCAGTTCTGTTGTCTTAAGAAACAGGGTCATCTGCCTGGCTTTGGTTTGGGCAAATGGCACAAATTTGATTTCTATGTTCTTAGGAATACCAGTGAGGAGTTGGCAACCATGAGACTGAAGAGGGCTGAGGATACCCTGTGAGCTGAGCTCTGGTTCTTAAATACCTGCAAACGTCCTTAAATTAATTAAATATGGTTCTCCTAAAGAAGAAAGCTTTGCCATGTTTTACAGCGGGTGTTATTTGTTCAATTTCAGTGTTCTTATTTTTGGGGGCTACCTGTGGTTTTTTGATAGGATTTGTAATCAGCAGATTTTGCCTCAATAAAGGATCTTCTTGTTGAGGTATATCCCTGACTATTAACCGCGGTCCTAACCAAACATGCCTGTAACGGATTATGAAAAACTGTGGGAATCCCAGCACCTAGCAGGAGGGGGACGGGGCGGGCGGGAGTGAGGAACAGATATTTTTGGTTGAGGCCACCTGTCCAACATTTCAAGTCACATCACACAAGCAGCTGCCTATTCTGTGACAATTCTGACCCCAAGCTTCTGGAGAACAGTGCTTAAAGTAGTGCCTAGGAGGTGACCTGATGAAGGAGCTTGGTTCAAACAATTGGCGTGAACAGAATCCTGTGGTTGTTTTGGGGCTGGTATAGGTTTTTAGAAACACTTTATTGTTGATGTAAATTTTCTCCCACGTACATTGGTCATACATATACATATCCCTGCATCCTGATTATTAAGCATGCATTCCACTCTGACATAATGTTCTGTAATGTTTAAAACATTACCATTCTAGCACCATGATATAAACACATCCATTCCCAGACACATGATTTTCAAAACCGCAGATCAAATGCTGAACCGTAATCGTACTGTGGAGAGAAAAAATCCACTCCATGTTGTAATCAGCCTGACTACCATAGACCCCTTGTGAGAAGGAGATCATGCAATTAGCAGTAACAGAAATGCTGGGTGTCCTATGAAGGAAGCACCCCACGGGTTGTGGGCTGGTCATGAGTTGTTGGAGGAGGCCGTAAAGAGGACATGACCATCAGTTGACCTGAGAGCTGGACCCAGGCAATCAGGCTCCTCATCTCCTCCCCTGTCTTTGGAATATACTTCTGCCCACCATTCTGACAGTGGGAGCCGTTCCAAGGACAGCGTTGAGGGAGTAAGGTGGTGTTTAGACCATATGGACTGAATATGTGACTGAAGCCCATTAAGGCCTCTATAGAAACTTTTTAGATACTGGTGGGCAGGTGTGGAAATCTACTTGTCTTGCAGTCACTGGAGACAAGCCTCGTATGTAGGTTCCAATGCATGTTAAAACTGCCACCTGCCAGTCTGGAGTGGCCTGCCTCTTTCTTCGGTCTCTCCTTACCCTCCACGTATGGGGGTCAGTTTTTGAACCAACACAAATTTTTGTTCAAAAGCAGATTCCCAGGTCCCATCACTAGAAATTTCAACTCGACAGGTCTGAGGTGGGGTCAAGAATCTTTATTGCTAAGTTTTATTAAATACCACCCAGGTGATGCAGATGCTGTGCCCTTTGAGCCACCGTTTGAGAAACACTCTTTTCTAAAATATCGAACCGGGAAATTAATTTTCTTCCAGGATTTAACAGGTGGCAAAACTTACCCAGAATCTTTTATCATCAAAGGGCAAAGAAAACAGCCCTTAACTCTCAGAAAAAGAAAAAGACTACACTAAAGAATGAGGAAAGGGAAATGTGGGGGTTTGAGGAAAAGTAGCACCAGCCGTCATGTCACAAATTTGCAGTTCTAGGAAATAGGTCACATGGTACCAAACTCATTATCCTCCCCCAGTCCACTGCCATTACCACATGCGCCAAAAGCATTGACACTCACCATATTTCCTACCTTTGCCTGCCAAGGCAGTTATTGAAACTAAGTTGCCAACTCATTTTCATTCTTCTTTCAATTTCTCACCCTATTTGAGAGCTACACCACAATCAATTCTATTATGTACTTTCCTGCAACTTGTCACTTGATCATGAAGTAATCAAAAGATTCAGGATTTTACCTATAAATGTATTTCATTTTACACTTTAGATGAGTTTTGGGAAAGATCTTTGTATGCAGCATGCCCTTAATAAATAATTGCTGAGTGAATGAATGAGATGTTGGGCTGAATCACATTATTGCATACATCCACAAAGTAGTAAATCAAATCGTATTTTTTAGTACAGCTAACAGTGAGTTGATTCTTAAAAGAAACCCATAGTGAGCACTCTTTAAAAGTAAAAACAATTTTTTGGGGGTAAGGAGAACAACTATACTGTAATGTATCTTTTTTTTTTTTTTTTTTTTTTTTTGCTGAGGAAGATTGGCCCTGAGCAAACATCTGTGCCAATCTTCCTCTGTTTTGTATGTAGATCACTGCCACAGCTTGGCTTGACAAGTGGTGTATGTCCATGCCTGGGAACTGAACCTGGGCCACCAAAGAGGAGCACACTGAACTTAACCACTAGGCCACAGGGCTAGCCCCTTTAATGTATCTTTTTATAAAACCTCTTATTTTGAAATCACTTTAAAGTACAAAAAAGTTGCAAAAGAGCTCCCTTATACCCTTAGAGTTGTTAACATTTCTGAACCATCTGAGAGTAAGTTGCAGAGTGGTGCTCCTCTACCCCTTCATACTTACGTATTTTCTAAAAACAAAGAAACTCTCCTAAATAACCACAGTACAATCTCAACAAAAGGAAAATAACATTGATTCAATTTAATCCAACAGAGTCCATTGAAATTTCACTGATTATGCCGTTAATGTCATTTATAGGTCTTGGATCCCATTCAAGATTACCTGTTACATTTAATTGTCTTGTCTCTTTAGTGTCCTTCAATCTGGAACAATTGTTACTTTCATAGCCTTGACATTTTTGACAAGTACAGGCTAGTTCCTTGAATTTCCCTCAATTTGCATTTGTCTGATGTTCCCTCCTGACATGTATTTATACACAAGAAGTACTGCTGCTCAGTGTATTGTATCAGGAGACAACACAAGGTTGATTTGTCCCAAGACTGTTATTTTTATTTATGCAAACTTTTGCCAGTTGATTAAGATGGTGTCTCCCAAGTATTACAGGTGTAATGTTAATAAATATATTATGCTTGTTAATTAATAGTTAATGATATATTAATGAGAATTCATGAGTATTTTCAAGGATGTATTTTGAGACTGTGTAAATATGCTGTTCTTCATCAAACTTTTACCCATCAATTGTAGCATCCACTGATATTCTGGCCTGAATCAATTATGATGATGGTTGCAAAATGGTGATTTTCTAATTCTATCTTTCCTTCTTCAGCTATTAGTTGCATTCTACTGTAAGTAGAACTTTCCTTTCTTTCTATCAGCGTGGACTCATTGATTCTTATTTTAGTCAAAGGGGTGCAACCTGTTGCTGTCATTATTTATTTTGATGTGCAAATTGCCCTAGATTTGGCCAGTGGGAACTCCTTCAAGCTGGCTCCTATATTTTTTTGACATATCTCCATAATTCTTTAAGAATCTTCTTATTTTCTTGCACAACAAATTATTCCAGTTTCACCCATTACGCCATGGAGCCATAGTTCCTTTTGATGGAGAATGTTATTTAGAAACCAAAGCCTGAGTGTTAGGTGTGTTGGTTGTTACTGGGGTGCTGTTGCTTCTAGGTTCTGTCAATGGGCAGAGCTAGAAAGTACATCAACGTATACACACGTACACTTATATTTTTCTACTTGCCTATCTAAATTAAAAACCATTTCATACCGTCACCTCTAATTTCAAGCCACATTACTGGGTTTATTCTAGTTTTTGCTTTTTCTGTATCTATAATTCCCTTCTTCAACAGTGAGAAACCTGCCTCCAAATATCCTTAATACATTTATTTGTTTGCTCAGTTCGAAGGTATGTAAACCAGTCTCTTGGCCATGCCAGCAAAAAATGTGGCTTGTCTCTATTAAGATAGTTATTTTTATCATTTTATATATATAACTCATATTTATAATATTAAATTATGTATAAATATTTATAAAACTATATATCACTATCAAAATATATATTATGTGTATATACGTTATAATACACATATGTGTAATCAAATATTTTATATAAAGTCAAATATTATGAAATTAAATACTTTCTGAAGGTGTATAAGAAATTACGTATAACATATTAGCAATCTCAAATAATACATAAAATATATCAATATAAGTCAATATGTATAAAAATATCTGATTTCATATATATGATTTTTTTCCCAGCTTTATTGAGATATTATTGACATATAAGATGAAGTTTAAGATGTCCTACATGATAATTTGATATGCATATATATATATATATTGCAAAATGTTTACCATAGGTTACTTAACACTTTCCATCCCTTCACATAATTACCATTTTTTTTTGGTGGACAACATTTAAGATTTACTCTCTTAACTTTCAAGTACGTAATACAGTATTGTTAACTATAGTCACCATGCTGTACATTAGCTCCCCAGAACTTATGCATCTTCTACTTGGTTTGTGCCCTTTGACTGACATCTCCTCATTTCCCCCATCCTCAGTAGAATGGCAGCCACCATTCTATTCTCTATTTCTTTCTCTTTGGCTTTTTTAGATTCCACATATGAGTGAGAATATACAGTATTTGTCTTTCTTTGACTTATTTCACTTAGCATAATGCCCTCAAGGTCCATCTATATTGTCACAAAAGGCAGAATTTCCTTCTTTTTAATGGCTAAATAATATTCCATTTGTATGTGTGTGCATATATATATATATATATATATATATAATATAACATTTCTTCATCCATTCATCTGTCAATGGATACAGGTTTTTTCCATGTCTTGACTATTGTAAATAATGCTGCAATGAAAATGGGGGTGCATATATCTTTTAAAGTTAGTGTTTTCATTTTCTTTGGATATATATCCAGAAGTGGAATTGCTGGATCATATAGCAGTTCTATTTTTAGTTTTTTGAGGAACCTCCATTCCGTTTTCCATAGTGGCTGCACCAATTTGCATTCCCACCAACAGTGCACAAGGGTTCCTTTTCTCTGCTTACTCCTCAGTACTTGTTGTCTCTTGTCCTTTTGATACTAGTCATTCTAACAGGTTGTGAGGTGATATCTTATTGTGGTGTTGATTTGCATTTCCCTGATATTTAGTTATGTTGAGCATTTTTTCGTGTACCTGTTAGCCATTTGGATGTCTTCTTTGGAAAAATATCTATTCAAGTCCTTTGCCCATTTTTTAATTGGATTTTTTGTTTTTTGCTATTGAGTTGTATGAGTTCTTTATGTATTTTGGATATTAACCCCTTATCAGACAGATGGTTTGAAAATATTTTCTCCCATTTGTAGGTTGCCTGCTCATTTTACTGTTCCTTTGCTGTGCAGAAGCTTTTTAGTTTGATGTAGTCTCACTTGTTTATTTTTGCTTTTGTTGCTTGAACTTCTGGTGTCATATCCAAAAAATCATTGCCAAGACCAATGTCAAGGAGATTTTTCCCTATGTTTTCTTCTAGTAGTTTTACAGTTTGGGGTCTTACATTTAAGTCTTTGATCCATTTGGTGTTAATTTTTGTGAGTGGTGTAAGATAGGGGTCCAATTTCATTCTTTTGCATGTAAATATCCAATTTTCTTAACACTATTTATTGAAGAAACTATGCTTTCCCCATTTAGTATTCTTGGCTCCCTTGTCAAATATTAGTTGATCATATATGCGTTTATTTCTGGTTTATTTCTGGCCTCTCAACTCTGTTCCATTGGTCTGTGTGTCTGTTTTTATGCCAATACCATACTGTTTGGATTACTATAGCTTTGTCATATAATTTGAAATCAGGGAGCGTGATGCCTCCAGCTTTGTTCTTCTTGCTCTAGACTGCTTTGGCTATTTGGGGTCTTTTGTGGTTTCATATAAATTTTAGGATTTTTTTTTCTATTTCTGTGAAAAATACCATTGGCATTTTGAATGAGATTGCATAAAATCTATAGGTGGCTTTGGGTATTGTAGACCTTTTAACAATATTAATTATTTCAATCCATGAACATGGGATATCTTTCCATTTATTTGTGTCTTATTTAATTTCCTTCATTAATATCTTGTAATTGTCCATGTACAGATCTTTCAACTTCCTTGGTTAAATTTATTCCTAAGTATTTTATTATTTTTGATGCTATTGTATTAAGAGGAGTACACAGTAAGGCCTTTCTTCAGATGCACCTGGAGCCCATTGTTTATACTTCCACATGGTTGTTCCCTCATGGCTGACCCTCAAGAACCTCCTGGTCTCAGAAATGCAAAGCTCCCCAAAGAGGAAGAGCCCCAAATCACCATCCATCTCTCAGTAAGCAGCCTATTCTCTACGTGTTACAAACAGCCAGTGCCAGCTCCACAGCCACCCTTAAGCCAAACACTAAACCGGGGGAAGGAAGGATTTTTATATTTCAACTTTAATAAATGAAATAACTGGGGCATCTATTGAAATTATATTTTACTCACTAGGGTGGGTGTGGTTTCTTTAGGTTGCATATTTCCCTCCAGGTTTTGGTGGCACCTCCTTCACGGACTTAGCCCACAGTAATACACATATCTGCTTGGGTACCACCTCCTCAGGCTGGGGGCCCGAGGGCTGGAACTGTTCTTTCACCCGTTTCTAGAGCTTAGCAGAGGGTCTAACACAGGGCAGGTGCTTTCTACTGTTTATGGGATGAAAGAATGAATACATCCGTTAATCAGTATAGAACAGTGGGAAAGGAGATGTATGTTGGGAAGGAGACCTTAAATGTCAAACTCTGGACCCACATGGATGACAAGAGTCCAGGTCATCCATCCTTAAAAGCAGTTAGATATTTTATTTCAAGGGTTTTTTTTTTTCCTTTTCTTTTCTTTCTGGTGACATGCACAATTCAAGAATAAATCTTGAATTTATTCTTGATAACACTGACATTGCACATCAATCCCACGGTTACCATCCAGCACCAACAATCTTGTTCTGTTTCCACCTGCAGCTCTCTGAATCTTTAAACCTCAAATCTCAAAGCTCCCGCATCAAAGAACGTCGTCAGTTCGTTACCCTTTCTCATTTTCTGTCTTCAGCTTTTTTCTTCTTTCCCTAAGAATATTTGCAGAGTTCATTTTTCTTGAAAGTTCTTTTGTAGCGTTCCAGATAAGAACAATCCTAAAATACTCCAAATACAGCAAGTGGTGTAAATGTTGAATCAATAAAACGACGAGGTTAGTAACGACTTCCTTGCTGATCGCGGCTGCCCATTTTAATTTACAGGGCGCCGGCTACACGTCAGCGAGAGATTAAAAAGCTACCGGGCAAGCCACTCTGGCCCAGGAATCCCTAAGACAACCCTGACGCCGCTAAAGTTTCCAGACGCCGCCAGCTCTCGGACTCGGCGGAAGGAGCCTGCGCATCGCCGAGCCAGGCTGCCACTCGTCTCGGCGGCAGGGAAAGTGCCGGGAATTTCTAGGTTTTCCCTGCCTCGGGCAAATCCGCGCCTGCATCTCCGCGGCGCGGGGAGCAGGTGAGCCGGCCGGCGGCGCCCTCGGACGCGCTCAGGTGCCTCGGCCCCGCCCCGCGCCGCCCGGTCGGAGCGCAGGTGCCGGCGCCCAGGTGCGCGTGGCGCGGGGCTGCAGCTCCGCTCCACCCCCGACAGCGGGCGCCGCTGCAGCAGCTCGCGAGCGGCGGGGCTGAGCGGCTTCGCGAGTTGGGGCAGCCCCTGCGCTCGGCCCTGCTCCGCGGCGACAGCTCCGCCCGGGAGCCGGCTTCCCGCAGCTGCGGACGCGGGCGGGCGCCGAGGGGGCGGACCCACCTCCGCGGAGCCCGGCGGCCCGGGGCGGGGAGGCGCGGGAGCGCGGAGAGCCGGGCCGACCCCGAGCGCTCTGGAGACACACGAGCGCCCTGCGCCCCGCGCCCTGGCACCATGCGACCCGCCCCGCCTCCTTGCCGGCCCCGGGCGTCGCTCTCCGCTCGCTGAGCCCCCGCGTTCGCCGCCACGGAAACTCGGAAAGACCAGGCGAGACATTGGAGAGCGGCGCAGAGACGGACCCAGACGTCCCCTCCGCCCCCGAGAGGCTGCCGGTCGCTCGTTCCCTGGGCTTCTCTAGCTTTACCATGAACCTGGCGCAAGCTTGGCTTTAGGAGAATTTCAGAAGCCGGAGGGGAAGTCACGGCAATTTTTTGGTTGCTAAGGTAATTGCAGTTGTGGCAAGGATGGGCAAGAAACAAATGGGGGAAAAGATGTTTTAAAACGGTATGCCCTCTTCTTCTCCCCAATTCATATATGTTGATTTCATTTCATCTCCTGGGTGTGGATGCTTGTCCATTTCAGATGCGTGACAGGTGCCGAGGTGTGTGTGCGTGCGTGTGCAGTTTAGGACTATATAGGCACGAGCTTACATAAGTGGGTAGGCAAGCTGGTGTGTGGACTTGTGTGGGATGGGTGCAGGTCTGCATGGAAATCATGTTCCTGAGTTTCTGGGTGTGAAGCGTTCACCGACGGGGACGAGCGGGCAGAGGGTACGTGCTTTTAGGTACTTCCAGTTTTGCGATGTTGTGAAAATTTTGCGATGTGTAAAGAGAGCAGCTTTACCTCAAAAGGAGACATTCATTAACTTTTTCTCGGAATAAGCTCGCCCATTTGTGGTTTGGAAGAAAAGCAAGCGGGTGGTGAGGAGTGGAGGGTAGGGGTGGGTGGTGAGGTCTGTTGGGAACTGCGGCAGGAAAGAGAGCAACTGAACTGGTTGCGTGAAGAGAACGTGTTTACAGTCACTGTCAGGCTGCGTAAAAGTGGCCCAGGGAGACAGAGAAAGTAACCCAGAAAATTTAATTTTGTTCAGAATGAAAGATGCTGTATTTTATATATTTTTTAATTTGATGGAGTAGGAACGTAGTTGCTTTCTCTGCTTGAGAGGAGTGGCATGTCCCTGCTACAAACTGAGGATATTTGGGGTCGTTTTATTGGCTTGGAATGGTTCCCTCAGCATTTGTCAGTGCTTAGGGGCTGGATCTGCAGGTAGTTTCTCATCAATACCCTTTAGCAGCCCCAAAGTAAAACTGCAAAAAATAAACAGTATTAGATAAAACCTAACGTTGGACTCTTTTCTCAGCAGAGGGGGATGAGAGATGGAAGAACAAGAACAGGCCTTGTAAGTGTCCGAATGGAGTTAAGACTGAGCCGCAAGTTTGTGTGTGTTCTGTCAAAAAGTGTTGGACTGAAAGGAAGCTGTTAGGTTTAGCTTAATATGTTAGCAACAAGGCTTTTATAGATCCGTTTTCATAGGCAGACGGGTAATTATATGGACTGGGCACTGGGGGTTGGTGAGAAACTTTCTGTGAGTTGTATATTCTTTATTCTTTTTCCTATTAATTTATTAATTTTGCAATAGTGGGGACTGCCCTGTGAAAGAAAGTAAGTAGAGGACTTTGAGGGAAATTTGAGATCTTTGGAGATACATCTTTGTAAGCGAAAGCGTGTATGCTGAACAGCAAAAAACCAAGATGATAAATTCTGAGTTCTTTGATACTGTCAAGCTAAATTGTTGTGTAGATATGGTGATCTTATGTCCTATAAACGTTGGAGTATACCATATATATATATATGTATATATATTTCCCCCATAACCCATCCTTTCCTAAAATTCTAGAAATGTGAGCTGTTGTGAGGTATTTTGGTAAAGTAGGTAGCCACTGGTGTTTCCTTTTTTGTATTCATTACATTGGTTTTTAACTTTACTTCCCTATCTCCTTTAAGAAACTTTAATTAACATTCCCTGAGCTTACGTTGCTGAGTTTTCAGTAGAACAATGCTGGTTTTCCTTCAAGCAACAAATTTGTCTTATTAAGTGAAACATTACAACAATGCTTTTGTGGCAGAAATGTCTCTTTAGATGACAGTCAGTTTATTTATTTATTTATTTATGATTTGTGGAATAAGAGCCAACATAGATATTTTTTAAATGAGCAACCATTTCTTGAGAAAGAAAAAAAAATTTTAAAGGATATATAGGACAATGAAATTTGCCAGTAATTTTGGCTGTCTTCTTGTCCACAGGGACAGATTGTATGTGAATGTGGTATCGTTCTGTTTCTTATTTCTCTGATATTCTCCCATGCATTTTAGCCCCTGAATGTGTAAGACTTGGCCAGGAGTTGCTGAACGTTGCGTTTTGTGCCGGGGGTTAAACATGAAGGGAGATATGAGTGAGGAGCAATGTGTCACATCAACGTTTTTCAAAAGGGATGTTCTCAGAGATCTCAAGACTGGGATTAATTTTTCCTTTAGCTGCACACTTAGCTTGTCTTAATTCGTCGTGCTTTGAACCTAGGAAAGCGTTTAACCTCTTCATTTTCAGTGCCAGCTGGAGGGAATATATTTACCAAATTTCATCTTCATTGGAACATATGGCCTGATATAAATAATTACTATACACAGACCATCCTGCTATATGGAGAGAAAGAATTACAGAATAAACCAGCGTGTTGAGTGATATGGATGTAACATTTCAAAAAAACAGTTTTACTTTTTTCTTGATTACAAAAGTAGCATATAACTATTAGGAAAATACAAAGGAAAAAGATCATGTGTAATTCTCCCACGGAAGGTGAACCACAGTTGACATTTCTGCACACTGTATGTTCTTCCAGATTTTATTCTGATCACATTATTCATTGTGTTTTTACCCTCTTGTCTCCCCTGCAAATTTTCAAATCTTGTAAATAGAACTTGGATAGATGTTAAAGGTTTGGGAAATTACTGCTGGTTTACTGGATGGTTTTGATCAGATTTAAATTTTTGTTAGTGGTCCTTATTTTCAAAGAGAGTACTTCCTCTGTTTTTCTGTTTTCTTTGAAAACCAAGATTATTCACTTTGGGTTAGTAGTACCTGGGGCTTCCCATGAGAACTAGGGATTAAAGCATCAGAAAAGAAATAGAATCTTGGCCATGTAGGGGTGGGGTAGTGGGGGTGATGAGAGGGAAGACCTGAGTTCTGATTTCCATTCCTCCTCCAATTCCTCATGTGGCCTTTGGCCTCGGTTTCCTTGAAGGACATAACATTTTCAGATTTAGCTCAATAAGCTAACAAAATGTTTGTTGTTTTGACATTTAATGAGGATGATCTTTGTTTGAAGCGGGCTTTTTCAAACACAGATGGCTGGAGGTCATCCCCAGAGTTTCTGACTCAGTTGATCTGGAGTGGAGCCTGAGAATTTGCATTTCTAACAAGTCCCCCGGTGATGCTGACTCTGCTGTTCTAGGGCCCACACTGAGGACTAGATGGTGAGCTCCTTAGGGGCAGAAACCCTGTTTTACTTTTCTTTGTGTCCATCTGCCCAGTACCCAGCAACGTGCCTGCCAGTAGGGGCTCAGTAAGCACTGGTTGAATCAATGTCAGTTTTCTCCATGGGGGAAAAACTTCTGAAGTAGTCAAGCTAAAAGAGATAATAATCCACAATTTGGAACCATTAAGTCTGTAATAAGAGTAATAATCAGTCATGAAACCCAGTTCTTCGAACTGCAAGAAAAGCAGAAATGCTTACAAGTTGGCAGTTAAAATGAACATTAAACCTAATGAATTACATTAAATAACAACTCAGAGTACCTGCTTGAGATGTTACAAACCAGGAAGCTTATCCACTGTTTCACTGTTACCTCCTTGAGACCTATAAGAGGCAGTTCATTTTCTACCACGTACACATTCCCAAAAGTGAGGGAGCATCCACTATTAATTATCCCAACTACCAAAGCAGGAGGTAAAGCAGGCAATGGCCCAGACTCCTCCTACCCCACCCCACTGCACCCAAAAGGCAGAACAGTGTTCATTAGAGTACCATCACCATTCTATGAGATAGGCCGCCATTTCATAACTGAGGAACCTAAGAGAAGAGTGCCTTGAGTGGGTGCATGCCATAGCTCGGAGATTCCAGCCCACTGAAATACCCTACTTAGAATGTAAGTAGGGTATTTGCTCATCCTTGTGTGGCTACTTTGTCACTGGAAAATTAATTCTTTCTTTCTACTTAGGTGTTAGAAACATAGGGTACAGAGAACACCCATTTTTAGGTATGGAAATTTTTAAAAATGTGTAAATATTTGAATACGAACAAAGAGGATGCTTATGTAACTGAGGCTGTTCAGATGAATTGTGGTGAAGGCTAGCTGTCTTGGCTAGCTGTCTTGGCTTTCTGAATACTTAGATAAAACCATCAAAGGAACAAGCCACCTTAAGTTTTTGCTTGGTCCAGTTCTCTTATTCACGAGTATCTGCCCTACCCAAGAAGCTCTTTTCTTGTCCAGGGGGAGGCGCATCTTAAGCAAAGCCTTCTGAGATGAGAGTGGCCTGCGTGAATGTGCCCCAGGGGTGGCACCCCTCAGAAGGACCTTGGCACCTGTGTTGCACTCCATGAGACCTGGCCAGCCCTGCGCCCAGATGATAACTGTGATTGCTCACTCTTAAAGTAACACAACAGGCGTTTTAAACCCTGTTAATGGTGTTTCTGAACCTCACTGTCCTCATCTGTAAAATGGAAGTAAAAAATATACGCCTTGAGTATGTGTAGCTGCGAGGAGAAAATAGGATCCTGTTTAGCGTACTGGGTAGAGGAGGCACAGTAACTTGAGAAGGTGGACCCCATCACACCACACTGTTTTCTAATAATATTGACAATGAATCAGTATTGGCTCACAACCTCAGATTTCCCCGGGTGAAATCTGAAACCAGTGCCCATACATGGAGGGCAAGGAGAGACTGAAGAAAGAGGCAGACCACTCCAGATTGGCAGGTGGTAGTTTTAATAAGCAAGAGAACTTACATATGAGGCTTGCTTTGACTGACTGCAAGAGGAGTAGATCTCCACACCCGCCCGCCAGAATCTTGAGAGTTTGTATAGAAGCCTTAACTGGGTTCAGTCAGTTTTCAGTCCAGATGGTCTCAACAACACCTTACTCTCTCAAGGCTGTCTTCCTGAAAACAGCTCCCGTTGTGGAACGGTGGGCAGAACATCCATTCCAAGGACAGGGGAGGGGGTGAGGTGCTTCTGATTGCCCACGTCCAGCTCTCGGGTCAACCAGCGGTCACATCCTCTCAATGACCTCTTCCAACATGAAAGGATGTGAGTATTTCAGGATAATGATTTCCCCCTTGTTTCTGTTCCTGAGGACTTGCTCCGTCAGCCTAGCATTTGAAATACACCCAAGTCCCTTGGAGAATCCTGTTCCATAGTTCTAACATTGGATTTGAGGAGGCTTGTAGAAAGCAAGTGGCCTACATACCAAGTGGAGAGGGTGGAGTGGGAAAGATTGTCCTTTGTGGTAGCAAAGATGTGTCTGTTTCCTTGAGCTGAAAGGCTTTTAATCACCAGCAGGAAGAGAAAGTGAAAAATAGGGACTGCTGCTACATTGATATCTCTTGTGCCAGCTTGTGACCCACACTCGGAACAAGGTCACGTGTTATTTTTTCTCTATACCCTTGGTATCTCTTACAGTGCTTGGCACATGGCAGGAGTTTGGTAAATGTTTGCTGAGTTATTGACTTTTAGAGTTACACCTGTGTGTGGGTGAAATGGGAGGAAGGATGGACTAGTATTGGTGCAGGTGCATAGACTGGTCTGAGTGTGGATGCATGGACTGGTCTGGGTGCAGGTGCATGGACTGGTCTGGGTGTAGGTGCATGGACTGGTCTGGGTGCAGGTGCATGGACTGGTCTGAGTGTGGAGCATGGACTGGTCTGGGTGCAGGTACGTGGACTGGTCTGGGTGTGGATGCATGGACTGGTCTTGGTGCAGGTGCATGGACTGGTCTGAGTGTGGATGCATGGACTGGTCTTGGTGCAGGTGCATGGACTGGTCTGAGTGTGGAGCATGGACTGGTCTGGGTGCAGGTACGTGGACTGGTCTGAGTGTGGATGCATGGACTGGTCTTGGTGCAGGTGCATGGACTGGTCTGAGTGTGGATGCATGGACTGGTCTGGGTGCAGGTGCATGGACTGGTCTGAGTGTGGATGCATGGACTGGTCTGGGTGCAGGTGCATGGACTGGTCTGGGTGCAGGTACATGGACTGGTCTGGGTGTGGATGCATGGACTGGTCTTGGTGCAGGTGCATGGACTGGTCTGAGTGTGGATGCATGGACTGGTCTTGGTGCAGGTGCATGGACTGGTCTGAGTGTGGATGCATGGACTGGTCTGGGTGCAGGTACGTGGACTGGTCTGGGTGTGGATGCATGGATTGGTCTGGGTGCGGGTGCGTGGGCTGGTCTGAGTGTGGATGCATGGCCTGGTCTGGGTGCAGGTGCATGGAGTAGTGCAAGTGAGGATGCATGTTCAGGTGTGGGTGCAGGTAGATAGACTGGTCCAGGTCCGGGTACATGGACTAGTGCCAAGTGTGGATGCAGGATGTGAATAGTTATAACCCCCATTCTTATTGTTTCCTTGATTTTTGCCTGGCTAGATCTACCTTGGATCCATGATACAATGAGGCTCTCATGCTAGTGTGTAATTATACATCAATGTTTGTCTCTCTCACTGGGCTGTGGTCTTTTTTTTTAAACCATAATTTTATCCTGCCCCCAGCACAAGCCCACACATTTAGTAAATGCCGGAGAAAAAATTGGTTTCCAAAACAAAAAGTTACCCAGCTATGAATCTGTCATACAGGGGTGGTGATCGTACGAAATAACAGTCAACACTTGTAAAGCTTTCTGTAGAGCAAAGCCCTTTAACGAGCATTAGGTGGTATTACTTCTATTTCACAGATGAGGGAACGGAAGCTGAAAAAGAGGTTCAGCCACTTGCCCTGGGTCAGAAAGTTATTGAGTAGAGAAGCCAAGAGTTCAACTCAGTTCTTATCTGACCCTAACGTCCCAAGTCTCTGATATGTCACAAGGAGGGGGATAAACAGAGACCCTATCCTAGAGATCGTTTCACTAGTCTTGGAGAGATGTTAGAAATAAATAGAAAATTAACAGTAAAGCATTTTAAGTGATTGTTTAGGCAAAGAATGCATGGAATTTTATGTCAGATTAGGTAGTAAATAGATGACGAAGACAGTAAGTACAGCTCAGTTCAGAGAGAGGACGTTGTATATTCAGACCTGGAAGGGACAGGCTTTGGGAACTAGGTAGAAATTTCATACATGACGAGAGGGAGAACAGCAGGCTTTTCAGGTGAGAGGTGTTGATAATGGTGGGTGGTTAAACCAATTGTTTTTTGCTTTCAGTGTAAGAAACCATTTTTCTTAAAACATGGGGCCCTCTGACCCGTTTTTGATAGAGACATGAGTACCAAATGACACTTTCCTTTTTCTGAAGGCAAAACAGCCACCCATGTGTGATGATGAATGGTGTCTGGCACTGGACCCCAAGGGTCGGGAAGCATTAGGGACCAGTGAGGACTGTGGTAAAGCAAAGGGGATGTGCTGTTCAGGAAGCCCTGGTGCGGCCATCCATTTTTAATCATTAGCAACTGATTCCAATTAGAAAAATATATAGATCTACTCTGCCCCATCCAAACCAAAGACTTGTTTGAGCTGGCCATGTTTGTTCTCTTTGTGACCTCTCCAGAAGAAAGACAACTTTTAAAAATGTCCTGTGTATTTCCCCCTTAAGCTGCTATGTAAGTGCTTCTGCCTTCGGATTCCAAACCAAGCAGGAAGATGCCATTATATCATTTTGCTGACCATACGTCCTAAAACAAGGACTGATTCAGCAGCTGGTCAAAATAGAAAAGGTGCATTTACAAAGAATAAATTTATTGATTGTATTTTAGATTTTTTTTTTTTTAGGGGAAGTCACTTTAACTTTCAGTATGGCAGATAGTTTAGGGGCTTGGCTGCTGGTTTCTGTCCATAGCCAGGGATATGTGACATTAGACAAAGTAACTTAACTCTATGGATCTGCATTCTCCTAGGTGCAGAATAGGGCTGAGAAATTGTGATTGCTTTGAGGGCGTTACTGAAAGAGAGAGTGTTCCTGGAAATCTCTGGCTTAGTCAACTCTTAGTGGAGAGGTGAGGGGGGAGGGAGAAGGGGGCTCCCCATCCAGGTCACAGTTGGTCTGACGTCTCCACTGTTCTTCCCTGGTCCTTGCCCTCCTTGTCCCTATCAGCGGGAATTCCCACTACCAAAGACCCTTTTCTAGATGATGTTTAATCAGATATGGCTTCTGTTTTCAAGAAGTTTACAATTCTGTGGGGGAAAAAAGATGGAGAACCAGAATGTGGTAAGACAGGCACATGTAAGTGGAATGGGGGAGGGATTGCTTCCCATGGAGGGGTTTCGTTAAAGAGGTTGAGTGGATGAATTGGACATTGGAGGACCAATGGGTTTGGACCTGCAGAGATGGGGCAGGGGGCAAGGGTGTGCTTAAGGCATTGCAGTGTGAGTAAAAGGAGAGAGGTGACAAAGCGTGTAAAGAAATTTTGATACCCCCTTACTGAGAGTCAAGTCCTTACAACTTTTCAGGCTGGAGAAGCCCCTGTTGATGAACTTAAAATTTAAGAGGGAACAGGGATAGGGGAAATCTGGGTTGTAAGCAAAACTGTTTAATAAATATTTATATTTACTGAAAGTAAATGAGAAAACAAAATGGAGTACGAGTGGCATTTTCCTCACCTCATGTTGGTCATACAGGCTGTACGACAATGAATTTCTAGTTAGTTCTATTTTCCCCTGCAGAGAAATGCTTCTAAGTGGTTTTGCTTTCTCACAGTCAGTGCACAATTGCCATGCAAACGGGCATTCCCCCGGGCTGTGTCCGGCTCTCTGTCCCAATGTTCAATGCCTCTTAGACTTTCAGACTGAGAGGTTGACCACTGACTCCCGGATCTTCCTGTGGCTCAAGGATAAAGTGGATAAATCTTGGGATAAACTTAATTGAACTTGCTTGGCATGACTGATGAGGAAGTTCTCAGATATCTCACCCCAATGCATAGGGTATTTAGCTTCATGCCAAAGCATACGCTGTCAATTCCAAGTTTTCATTTCTTTGGCTTCCTTTAGCTTTCCAAAGCTTCTCTGCAGAAACCGCTTCCCCTGACTGCTATCTGCCTTACAACACCCCCCCCCCCCGACTTTAAAAAATCATTTTTGAATCCCCAGTTTCTTATGTTTTCTAATTATCCTAACAGGAATGACCCGTTGGCTATCAAAAGTGTATTTGGAAGTAGATTAGTTTAAGTTCAAGTTTACTTATTGGGAATTCTTGGTTGGGGAAAGTTTCCTTGGTGGTTGAGATTGGTCATATGAAGATGAACAGTGATTGACAAGACTAGAAATGCAAATTGGGGTCAGTCTGTTGAGGGACTTGAATGCCACATATATATGATGATGGTGATGAGGATAATGGTGATTCAGGGCTCTTTTGGATGTAAACAAAAACCAAAACAACTGAACTAAAGCAAAATTCAAACCATCCTAGGGAAAAAGGAATTCATCTGACTCATATATCTGGGAATTCAGGCATGGCTGGATCCAGGGACTTAAGTGATATTTTCAGCACTCTTACTTGATACTTTATTGTCTTGATGTCTACCTTCTGTGACACTAGAGAAAATGAAGATGGTCACTAATATCCCTACCATCACACCCTTTGAATAGAGTCCCTCATAGGGAAAGGGACCACTTTCTTCTAGTGTCCTGATTTCAGTCTCAGGGAAGGACTCTGACTGATCCTAATTAGAGTCACATGTCTACCTTGATGCAATCAGTGTGTCCAGTGATACACCATACTCTGGCCAGGATAGTTCACAAGCCCACCCTTCCCTATCAGAAGAAGCAAATTTGATAGCAAAAAATATCCTAGGCAACAAGAAACAGTAACTGCCTCAATCTTCTAAACTGGCTGAAGGACTTTGGGTTTTATGTGCTGGGCAGAGACAGTTATTAGGAACCAATGCAGGGTATTGCAACCACTCTGAGAATTCTGAGATACTTTGTAAGAGTTGGAAGATTTTCATTATCCAAAATAAAGCTTGTGGATAAATGTGAAACATTCCTTCAATTGTATGTTTCTAATCTTGTTTCACTTCTCTACCAGCTCTTGTTCAATGATTATTGCTCCTGGTCTATGCCTACTGCATAGTATATAGTGGCGTCCTGCAACCATACCCCTGCAGTTATATCACTTTTTGCATGGCTGTACCTGACATGACTCAAGTGCCGCTTTGAAAACCAGAGGTGCTGTATCCTTCTCTCAGAATATTTGCACTATTCTTTTTTAAAACCTATAATTCTATTGTGTAACATATTTATAGAAAAATACACAAATCATTGCTCAGTGAATTTTCAAACAGTAAATACATCCAGGATCTCACTCCCAGATCAAGAGATAGAATGTTACCATTTCCCCAGAAACCACCTCATGCACCCTCCCAGTAACTACTTACCCCTCTTCCCTGGGTGGTAACCTCTAACCCAATTTATGACACTATAGCATTCTCATTTTTGAAATATATATGGAGTTATATATATATATATGTATACACTCTTTTTTTGTGGCTTCTTAGGCACAGTGTTGAGAGATTGATCCATGTGGTGATGTGTACCAGTAGTTTATTCAATTTTATTGCTGTATAGCAATCCACTTCATAATATTTCACAAACTGTTCATCTATTGTTAATGGGCATTTTGGACATTTCCAGTTTAGGGCTACTATAAATAATGCTGCTATAAATTTTTTTTGTCTTTTGGGGTACATATGAATGCATTTCCATTTGGTATACACCTAAGACTGGATTGCTGGGGTATACATATGTTCAACTTTAGTACGTTCTTACAAAGAGTTTTCCTAAGTGATTGTACTAATTTATACTCCTATCATTAGTTTACTAGTGTTTCAGTTTTTCTACATACCTGTCAACACTTAGGATTGTCAAACTTTTGCATTTTAGCCATTATGGTGGGTGTGTAGTGGTGTTTCACTGTGGTTTCGTTTTGCTCTCATGACTAATGATGTTGTGCCTTTTTAATATTTTTTGTGACTTTATTTAATGTTTCATAGTCCTTGTCCAAGTTTACTGCCTGTTTTCCAGTTGAATTGTCTGTCTTTTTCTTATTGATTTTTAGGAGTTTTCTTTTTTTGAAACACATTCTGAATACAAATATTTTTACTAGTCATATGTATTTAAAATATCTTTTCCTATTCTGTGGCTTGCCGTTTGACTCTGTTTTGAGGAATAGGAGATCTTACTTTTAATGGAATCCAATTTATCAATCTCTTCCTTTATGGTTATTGTTTTCTGTGGCTGCTTAAGAAATTTTTGCCTACTCCAAGGTCATGAAGCTATTCTCCCATTTTAATTTATAGAATCCCTATTATTTTGCTTTTTATCTTTAGGTAAAAAAATCCACCTGAGGTTGATTTTTGTCTATGGCATAAGAAGGAGATCCATATGTATTTTGTCTCCCATATGTATATCCAGTTAACCCAGAAATACTTATTGAAAAACCTTCTCTTTTCTACTGCTTTGAAATACCGCCTTTGTTATAAATCAGGTGATCATTTATATGAGTGTCTCTCTCTACTTTCTAGCCCCTTCTGTTGTTCTGTTTGCCTGTTCTTATACTGATACCACATTGTCTTAATTAACACAGCTTAATAGTAAGTCTTGATATCTAGGAGTGTCTGTCCTCCAGCTTTGTTCTTATTTAAACGTAGCTTGGTTATTCTTAGCCATTTGCATTACTATACAAATTTTAAAATCATCTTTTGATGGGATTTTGATTGGAACTACATTAAATCTCTAGCACAAATTGGGAGTAAGTTAATGTCTTAAGAATGTTGACTATTTCAATTCATTAATATGGTATATCCCTTCATTTATTTAGATCTTTCATTTCTGTTAGTGTTTTGTATCTCTCTCTGTTATATGGATATTGCACATCTTTCTTTAGATATAGTCCTAGTATGTGAAGTTATTTGATGCTATTATAAGTGATATCTTTTAGAAACATCATTTTCTGGTTGTTTGTTGTGGGTATATAGACGTACAATTGATGTTTAAGTATTGACCTTGTCTCCAGTGACCTTACGAAATTCGCTTGTTAATTCTAATAGTTCTGTGTAGATTGTTATGGATTTTCCATGTACATAATTACATTACCTGCAAAACAGTTTTCACTTTTTCCTTTGCAATCATTGTGCCTTTTATTTCTTTTTCTTGCCTGTTGCATTGGCTAAGACCTCCAATATAATAGTGAATAGAAGTGGTCATAGCAGGTGTCCTTGTCTCATTCCTAATTTCAGTGGGAAAGTTCTCAAAGTGTGACTATTAAATATTATGGTTGCTGTGTTTTGTAAATATCCTTTATCATATTAAGCAAGATCCCTTATATTCAAAATTTGTTAAGAGTATTTTTGTGAATAGATGTTGAATTTGACTGAATGCTTAAAGCAATAGTTGTATAGAATGTCAGGCTCCTCTCTCAACTTCCCTTTTCTCTTGGGTCTTGGTCCCATATATCTTCATTGCCTTGGGAGCTCTCCTTTTTTGAAAACTTTATCCAGCTTTTCTAGTTATTCTTGAGGGTTGTTCTGTTAAAAGGTAGACCCTCGTTGTAGGAAGTGGCACATACTAAATGTACTATTTTTGTCTTCCATCTACATAATGTGAGTAAAACTGTAACAAACAAAGCGCAGAAACCTGTTCAATTGTTATTTCTTTGACCTGTATTGCTTCTTCCTGGTAAGCATTATGAATAGATGTTTCTTTTGTTAACTGTTGCTATCTTCAGAAAAAGAAAAGCCCGCTATTGCTGCTCCAAGTGTATGCATTATGGAGTCAGACAAGAGATGCTCCTGATATTTAAAGTCCTAGTTTCAGGGTAAAAAGATACTGATTTTACCTATTCTTTTAAAAAAAAGAAGAAGAAAGAAAACAACAAAATCTCAAGGAATAAAACTGACATTCTTTAAAAAAAAGCCAATAGGAGTGCTTTTCTTCCTGGGTCCCCTGGGAACGCGTCATTGTCATCATCTCTTAGTCATCCCCTTCTTGAGTATAAAAATTGGCAAAGCTTCTCTGTCACTCCTACTTCTTCTCTAGCAGTCATACAACCTTTCATGTGAAATAAGAGAATAATAAATGTTACTTCTGCAGTCTCTGCACTCAGACATATTAGACACCAGAATCTTAGAATCCATTCTTACAAAATGTAAGTGAGAGGAAAGGCATTTGGAATCTGAGGACCCAAGTTCTGATGCTGGCTCTTACTGACCAGCAAGGTGACATTAGATTACAAGTTGATCTCCCCAGGCCTTGGTTTCATCTTCTGAAAAATTAAGTGATTTGGCTTGTTCAGGGAGCAGAAAATTTTTTAGGTAAAGGACCAAATAGTAAACATTTTGAACTTTGTGGGCCGCATGGTCTCTGTCGCAGCTACCCAACTCTGCCATTGTAGCACAAAAGCAGTCATATACACTAAGTAAACAAACGGGTGTTTAAATAAAACTTTGTGGACACAGAAATTTGATTTTTATACAGTTTTCATGTGTCATAAAATATTCTTCTTTTAACTTTTTTTTAGCTAACCGAATATGTGAAGAACATTCTTAGCTCTCAGACCATACAAAAACAAGCAGCAGGATTGATTTGTCCCATGGGCCCTAGCGTGCCAACCTTTGACCTAGCTGATTGTCAAGGGCTCTTCCAGAACTCTATGTTAGGCATTGATGTGCTAGTCTTTTTTAGAATATTTTTTTTCTATCCCGTGAACATTGTTCAAAAGAGTCTTACTCCTTTCTCTTAGATCAATTAAGAATAAGAAAATAAAAGATTTTATTTTCCCTTTATTTCTTATTTTCCTCTATTTATTTATTTATGTCTTCTTTATTTATTTCCTTGGTGCTTGCCTACTACTTTTACAGCTCCAAGATTCTGAACTATATAATGTTCCTGTGCCTGAAGAACTTTTAGCATTTCTTGCAGGGCAAGTCTGCTGGTGATAAACTGACTCAGTTTCTGTTTGTCTGAGAAAGTCTTTATTTTTCCTTCACTTTTGAAGGATAATTTCACTGGATATAGCATTGTAGGCTGGGGTGTTTTTCTTGCAGCATTTTATGTAATTCACTCCTGTCTCTTGTTTGTTTGATTTCTGATGAGAAGCCTCTATAATTCTTATGCCTGTTCTCCTATAGGTGAGGTTTCTCCCTTTGGTTTCTTTCAAGATTTTCTCCTGATTTTTGGTTTTCTGCAGTTTTAATATGAGATGCCTAGGTCTAATGGGTTCTTCTCTGTTTGTTTTTTTAATCCTCATTGGTGTTTTGATCTTCCTGGACCTGTGGTTTGGTGTCTATCGTTAACTTTGGAAAGTTGTCAGCTATTATTCCTTCAAATATTTTCTCTACTTTTTTCTTTTTCTCCTCCTTCTAGTATTCCAGTTACACTTACATTACATTTTTGATATTCTACCATAGTTCTTGCATGTTCTGTTTCATTTTAAAAAAATTCTTTTTCTTTCTCTTTTTCAGTTTGGGAAGTTTCTGTTGACCTTCAGGTTCACTGATGCTCTCCTTGGCCAATTTGAGTCTACCAGTGAGCCCATCAAAAATTCATTTGGTAGTGTTTGTGACTTTTAGCATTTCCTTTTTTAAGGGTTTTTTTTTTTAAGAAAGAGTTTCTATCTCTGTGTTTTCATTACCATCTACTTTTTCCATTTGAACCCTTAACATATTTAATCATAGTTATTTTAAATTTCCTTTCTGATAATCTCAACATCTGTGTCGTATTGGAGTCTGGTTCTGATGACTGCTTGTCTCTTCAGACTGTGGTGTTTTTCTTGCCTCTTAGCGTGCCTTGTAATTTTTTGTTGAAAGCCAAACAGGATGTATCAGGTGATGGGAACTGAGGTAAGTAGGTCTTTAGTGTGAGGTTTTATTTTAATTTGACTGGCAGTTGGGTCGTGCTGAATGTTTGCTGTAGCTATAGGTGCCGGAAGCTTCATTTTTCCCTAGTGTTCTTGTTTTTGTCTCCTCCCTTGACTTTAGATTTCCGTAAGTGCCCCTCCGAGAGTCTGCGTTTTGGAGGTCTTTCAGCTATAATCCACTGTAATTATATTGGAGCCCTGTTGGTGTGGTGATAGGGTATGAGTGACAAGCAATGTTCTATAACCTTCCAATTAAGGGCAAAAGTGGAGCAACTTCCCTTTAGTAAATTCAGCAAAACTTCCCTTATTGCAATGAGGGGAAGACAAAGAACATGGGGGTTTAGGTGAGGGGGTCTCAAGACGAGAGACTTGTCTTCTGCTGGCTTCCATTTCTTCAGTGAATTTTGATGTGAGCCCATCAACTGAGACTGTGTGAAGCTTGAACAAGGAGCTGATCGGAAAGGGAGAAAGCAAACTTAGCAGGAAAACGTTTTAGGTTGGCTGGGCAGTGTTTACTACTCATTTAAAGTTTGTGCTCATGAATTTAAAATGCAACTAGTCAACCTGGTCGTGTGTTTCCTCCCTACCACAGAGTGTTCACCTACTTGGATGTTGGCTTGATATTCAGATATTGTGTGGATATTGTGTGGTGGACATTTGGATTCCATCAGTGTTGAAGTTTTGCCAGGAAATATGACACAGGAAGAGGAGGGGAGGGAGTTGAGAATGTTTGCAAGGAAGTGACTATGAGTGATTATAATGATGGAGCCAGTGAGAGAAGAAAGTGAAGGCAGAGAGAGGAGTAGTAATGGACAGTAAAAAAGTTGTAGTTGAAATGGGTTGAATGTCTAAGTAAGTGTGAAGAACATTTGCAGTGAATGTAGATTAGTGAGCTGGAAAGAGGGAAGGTGGACGGAGTGGGGGATGTTTATACTGGGATTCGAGGTGGTACGGTCACCAGTGATGACGAGGAGGTTCAGCATGTGGCCATGTGAAACGGTGGCTGAGGAGGAGGGATGGAGGAAAAGGGTTCAGGTGAGGAAATAAAAGAACAGAGAAACCAGCTTTTTAGATAGGTCTTTGATGCTAATGTTAAGGTCACTGAGATTGACTAAGGGTTGGAGAAAACCTCTGAGAACTGGAAGCTGGAAGCTTCAGGAAATAAAAAGACTTAACAGGAGGGAGGTAGGAGACAGCTGTGAGGATGGGTAGAAGGTGGCATAGCCAGATGGTCTGAGTGTCACAAGAGCAGGAATTAGTGTAGGAAGACAAGAGGGAGATCATTTGAATCAGCAGTGAGAGCCAGGAGGATGCTTACATTACTTCCTGGCCTTGAGATATATGGGGTGAGGACAGCTGGGCTCTAGAAGAAAGGATGTCCCTGGGGGAAGCCAGGTTTCCATTAAGGTCACAGGAGATCAAAGTTCAGAGAGGAGGTGGAAGGACATTATGCCATACTGTTTACAGAAGAAGAGTTCCACAGCAGGAGGAGTTGGTGGGGTATGGGGGTGTCCAGAGCAGTGTAGACTTCAAGGTCCTGGTAAGAGAGGATGCCTGGGTGGACCTGAACTTGGAGCAGCCATTGCAGTAATAGGACTGTGCGGAACATCACATGGCCAAGCACATCTTATTATGTGAAGAACTTTCTATTTCTCCCTCCTAGCTCAATTGTTTAGGACTTTCATTTAATATATGGAATGCAAAAATATTTTTCTTTATGAGCAGCTTTGGTAGATTAGTTTGTTTAGGCTGTCAGGCAGCTGTGGCAACTTAGAGAAAATTGTATTTATTTATATGCCATTAGGTAGGATTGGTATGGGGAAGTCAACTTATACGCTAGGAAGTAGAAGGAAGGAACCACAAAGTAGTTGAGGACCTACTATGTACCAGTTATAGGTACTGCTAAGTACTTGATATAAGTGATAAATATTTTATATTTATAAATATATACTTAAATTTTGTATATTTACAAAATTCTGTTTTAAATACTTTATATAGGTGATTTCACTGGAGCCCAAGACTGACATGTTAAAAAGTCTGTGGGCATTGGAGTCAATCCTGAGTTTGAATCTTAGTTTCTTGGCTGACAAGTTGTGTTACTTTGGGCAAGTTGCTTAAGTCCTGGAGCCTCACTTTTCTCATCTGCAGAGTGGGAATAATAACATCCTCCTGTTACAGCGCTGTGAAGCACCGCCCGGGTGATTCCAATGAGCAGGCAAGACTGAGAACCACGATACAAGGTGATTAGTATTTGTTCCATTTTATAGATGAAGAATGCAAGGCTCAGAGAGGCTGAATAAGCATAGCAATAAGTTGTTCATGGTCACGCAGCACTTAGCGGCATGGCCAGAATCAAGAGCCAGTTCTTTGACCCCAGGGCCCTTACTTTATCCGCTTCCTCGAGTTTCTGCCTAAATACAAGGGAAGTTAAAGGAGCCCACCTCAGCATGGCTGCCCAGACAGTCGGCAGCGTGGGGTGGGATGAAGGGATCAGGTGAGGAGGAAGCCGGCCCCGTGGAATCTAGGTCAGCGGTTCCCAAACCTGGCTGTGCTTCCAAATCACCTGGGGAACGTTTAAATGATAAATCTCCAGGGACCACCCTGGGCCTACTGGATCAGGAGTTTCTGGAGCATGGGAACCAGGAACACGTATCTTTAGAATCTCCCCCAGGTGATTCTGAGGCTGCTCCTCTGGTTCAGGTCCTTGGACCAGCTTTCAGGGACCACTGAATTCTCACTGAAGCCCTGAAATAATCAAGCGATTATGTCCCTGTAAAATACTGAGTGCCTGGCATTGCCACCAAAATTGGCCCCTAAGGGTTGAACTCTATGACCATGCTTTAAGATCTTGGTGCATTACCAGAAACAGACGCTCACTCTGTCATTGAGCATCTGAACTTAAATGTATAGGAAATGTCAAGTTGGCAGACTCTGCTCTTACAGAAAGATTATTTGTTTTTTAGAGCTGTTCTTCCTTCTTCCCCCTTGAGGTTCCTGCCCACTCAGTCAGATTAGAGCTATATAAACAAGCTTGTACTACTGAGCTAGCACACATCTTATGAATTTTTTTTTTCTGAAGTGCTTAACATTGCTGATGTCAGAAAAAATCCATTGGGTTTTAATGGGGTGAGGCAAACAATGTGAATTTGGTATAATATGGAGGAGAGGAAACAACATCAACAGAAATTCTTATTTGGGAGCATAAATATTCAGGCTATATTACAGTCAGGGTTTGATTACCTCCCCTACGAGATATTTCCCTGAATAGGGACTTGAGGGCTGAGCGCTAAGAGTGGCAGGCATGATGTTTTCAGGCTTTTAGCTGCATGCGGTGCAGATTTTAGTGGCGTTGTAGTGTAACTGTAGCGGTCCGGCTGTTCCTTGTGCATCAGGATCGCCTGAGGAGCTTGTTAAACTGGCTCCATCGCAGATGCACTGAGTCAGAAGACCTGAGGTGGGGAAAGCGTTTCTCCAATGATTCTGCTGCCTGGTGGCCTGGGGATTTAACTTGGCCGAACACTGGTGAGAACAAACCGCTGGTCAGTTGCTACCTTCATTCTGTGCTAGGGAATTTGCATGACTTATTTTATTCCCTCTTCTAAAGCAGCCGTGCAGAGTAGAGGGTGCTCATCTTCCAGGTGAAGGGCTGGAAGTTTAGGGTGAGGGAGTCAACTGCCAGAGGCCACCCAGCAGCCTTGATGTGGCCAGGGCTGAGATGCGATTCCCGTTCCGACTTGAAAGCCCCTTCCTTTTCCAAGGCGTTGAGGTCCTTCCTACCTGCTCTGCCCAACATTGTTATCTGCTGGACCCTAGGCTTTGCGTGCTGCAGAGAGGCTGGCGTTACAAAGGAAAACAGCTCGCATTTGTTGTAACTGCAAGCTACAAATGCAATGTAAGTTTGGCGTAAATTGCAAGCCTGACTTTCAGAGATTTGCTAATCAGAGTTTGAGTCATAGATGCTCAATTGTTTTGTTATTCACAGGGTCTCTCTTCACTATACTTTCTATCCTCCCACGTATTCCTTCTTACCTAAATTGCTCATCCATTCCAAAAGCGCATTCCTGAGTTCTGGGCCTGCCCATATCAATAATCCCTGGGGAGAATCTCCGTGTGCGATTCCATACATAGGTCTTTATTGATAAAGAACCTTCTTTGTTGGGCAGTTTTAATGGGTACTTATCCTGTTGAGTGTTACAGAATGAGTACACTGCATGTTGGTGGAATCTTACCAGTTCTATCATTCATTAAGAAATATTTGAATATTTACCATGTGCCAGGCCCTGTTCTAGGTGCCAAGGACAGAGGGCTGAACCCTACTGACAAAGACTCCACCTGCGCAGAACTGTCTTCCTAGTAGAGGAGATGCCCAGTAAACAAAGTATAGGAATTCAGATAGGCGCGAACCCTGGTTGTTTCCTACTCCGCATTATCGCCTCGTCTCCACTTAATCTCCGTGAGATCAGATCATCTTCATGTTTTTCTCCTGGGTGTCTAGCACGGGGCCGAACCACTTCTGGGGCTTCAGATGGCCATGCCTGTGTTGTCACCTAGGCTGCAATGGCCTCTTCTGCCGCCCCAGGATGACGCCGTTCATCCTTCTGCTCTGATCTCAGTTGCCACCACCTCCTGCTCTGTGCTGTCCTAACTGAGCACCCACACATGACAACGTCCTGGTTTTGTGGATATGTCTGACACCCGTCCTGGATTCTGAACACTTTAAGGAGAGCATCTGTGTCTGATTATCTTTCTGTGTCCAGGGCCTAGTATGGAGCCTGGTGAATGGACGCTCTGTGTGTTTGCTCCAAGAATAAATGTCGGGTCCCACGGCACCTAGTGGTGGGTGGTGGTATTACAGGAATTGCTTCATGGTTGGGGGCTGCTGAGTCTGGGAGGGGCTGCTCTACCCCAGCAGTTCTGTGATTCACTGGGAAGTTTAGCATGAGCACTGTCGTGAATAGAGATGGGCTCGGATATATGCAGTGCTGACAGAGGAGAGGCAGCACGGAACATTCTGGCGAGTCTTTGAAGGAAAGTTAGAAATTTAAAATTCTAAGGTTCTAGGTTGGTGCTGAAAGGAAAACTAAAGATTCTGGGTTTTATAGCTGATGTCCAGTTGGGGTCCAGAGAAGCTGCAGCTTGACTTGGTTCCGAGAGCTAGTTAGTTGCAGATCAGGTGGGGGATCCAGGACTCCCAGTTCAGAGGGTTTTCTACTATGCTAGGACTGTGGTTTGTGATAGATAAGGAAACAAAGGCACAGAGAGGTGAAGTAGCTTGCCCCAGATCACACAGCTAGTAAGTGGTGGAGCTGGGGTTTGGATGTACATCTGTCTGTTGACAGAGTCCAGCTTGTAACCACTAAACTATCTTGTTTCTTTTTGGATGTTGTGAAATGCATAATCTTAACACATTTCAGTTTTTCCTCTTTTGTTAGTTGTAAGCCGTTATAGGAAAATAATATTAACATGTTTTCTTACTATTGAAGTGCAGTTACGTGTTTTCAGACAAATATTTGCATTCTTCAAATATTAAAATAAACATCCCTGAATTATTTACTGTGTATATATATGTAGTATATATAAATAACATGAAGAAGGTTTTATTTTTCTCTACCTCTACATTTAAGATACTCCTATTTCATTCCTATTGTACTTCATTTAAAAATAAATATTTTATACTATGTTGTAATGAATGAAAATCTACTCCTTTAATTTCATGAACCCCGGTTGTATAGTCAATGAATTTAATTAAAGCATCCTTACCTATGTGGGTTTCACATCCAGTTCTCTCTAACATCTCTTGACATATGGACTAGGAAGTGGTTATATCATTATTTTAGAAATGATTCTTTCTAGACACAGAAAAGTTAGACGACTTGTCTAGATTTCAAAATGAGTTGATAGACGAACTAAAAAGAGAAGTTTTTCCGCTACCCACTAGATTCACTAAAATTCCTAACGTAGAGACTTTGTGCGTTCACTTCGCAGTCTAAAGGCCAGATCCCAGAACATCAGCCTGTCTTCACACACAGAAATGTTTCTGTTTGGGGTGGAAGGTGCCCAGGGAAAGGCAAAGGGAGGGCTGACACGATTGTTTCTAGGTCATTTCCATCCTTGCTATTATAACACAGTTTTCTAGGTAGAAGATAATATGCTCATTAAAGTGGAAGTATTCGTTTAAAAATAAAGCAGTAGAAGCCCAAAATGGCTCTTTTACATAGATAAATGAGCAAACATAAATGGACTCAACTTTTGCTTTTCATGCTCTGTCATGTTCTGTGTTAAGACAAAGAAGTAGGCAAATAAATAGTTGTTTAAAAATGAAACAATGGGTTGTTCATTTAACTTTAAAAGCCACTGATTAGAATAACAATCAGTGTTTCCATGTGGTACTATATTCATAGAAATACTGATATTACAGTGGGTGGACATAATAGAATGATGCTCTTTATGTAATCTAACTTTTAAAATGCATCCTAATTCATAAATGATGAAGAAAGCAAACAACATTATGCAAATAGGATACTTTGGGTAATTCAATTCTTAGCGTAAATTACAAATTCCTGTCTCTTCCCCATCTTCCGCCCAAATTTGTTTTTGTGGAATGACCTTTGGTACCAACTTATTTTATAATAAAATGTTTCCTGAGTTTTTATTTTACATTGAAATGGCCTTTGATGTCAAGTATGGTATTTATAAAGTTTCTTTGATGAAAAGCCTATGAATTTTGTGCAAATAATCCAGGCAGGCTCCTGGATTAGTGGTAACATTTGTATAGGACTTTTATGGCTTTATACGATTCTTTAGAGTCAGTTTATTTGACCCTTACCTGTGAGTACACGGTGGAATTCACACTTTACTGATGAGAGCAGTGTAGAGGAAGGTGCCTAGCACAGTTCTGGACACATAGCAGGCATTCAACACGTTCTCGTAAAAGGAAGTTAACAGAGGAAACCCAACAGTTTATGGAATGTGCTCAAGGTCACATAGCAAATATAGTGTCATACCAAGAATTGAGCTTGTCTCTTTACTAAAAAATTTCCATATGCTCTCATTGTCTCACTGTTATCTTTCCAGGCTTTTAAAAAGGTCAGATTAAAAATATTTATTTTTTCTTAATTGAGGTAAAATTCACATTGGTAACCATTGGCTGACCAATGGTTGATGCTAGACAGTTATTTTAAAGCATACATCGCAGTGGCATTTCGTACATTCACAATGTTTTGCAGCCATCACGTCTATCTAGTTCAGAAATGTTCTCATCATCCCCAAAGGAGAGCCCAAAGCCATTCAACAGTCACCCATTCCCTCCTGCCCCCAGCTGCTGTGCCCACCAATCTGCTTTCTGACTCGATAGATTTACCTATTCTAGATATTTCATGTAAATGGGACCATACAATATGTGACTGTCTTAGTCCATTCAGGCTGCTATAACAGAATATCGTACACTGGATAGCTTTGTTGGGATAGACCATATTTTGTTTATTCATTCACCAATTGTTGGACATTGGGTTGTTTCCATCTTTTGCTATTGTGAATAGTGTTGCTATGAACATTCATGCTCAGGTATTTGTTTGAATACCTGTTGTTTAAGATTTCTTTTTTTGTTATAATCATGCTAGTGAATATGAAGTGGTATCTCCTGTGGTTTTGATTTGCATTTCTTTGATAAAATATTCATATTTTAATGCATAGAATTAATTAGCAAATGAGCTTTGGTAAGACAAAATCAACATCAAAATGATTGGCTTTATCCGTCTTCAGGAAATTATTTAAAACCATATGATCACCCCTACGGTGCATGATTTTGGGTTGAAAATAAAGAACATGTTGCTTTGGGGTTAGAAGAATGTGTGTGGATAAGACCACAATCATCCCCTAACTTTTTTTTTTAGCATTGCTTAAATTAATGAGAAAAAATAAGAAATTACATTGTTTTGTTTTCGTGCCACCTGCTAAAAGATACTTAGTTCTTTGTATTGTAAGGCTTTCTTTATATAACTCATGTCTTAATGGTCATTCATTTATTTTTTCAGTGTGCGTAAAGACATCCAGGATGGCTCAGGGATCCGGGGACCAAAGAGCAGTGGGGATTGCTGACCCAGAGGAGAGTTCTCCAAATATGATAGTCTACCGCAAAGTAAGGCGTCTGGGTAAATGCTGTTGGTGCTGCCTGTGTGTTTGTGTTCTGTGTAAAGTTGACCAATGGCTGATACTAGACAAATGTTTTCTGCCTGAACTGTCTTGACTGATAAGTGAATATCATTTCTTCCTATATCCTCTGATTCACTAATTCTAAAATTCAAGGAAGTTAGTTTTGTCATACTTGGTGTCGAACACTTGAAAAGTATTATGCAATTTAGTTTTCTTTAAACCTAAAGATTTTCTAAGCAATGCAGATGGAGTTGTATTCTCCTTTGGTGTAAAGGCATTAGTGTAAGATTTGTTAATTCAATGTTCTTCGAGCTCATAGTATGTACAAGATCTGGTCTAGATGCTTGGGAGGTGCAGAGGTATGTATATATTAGATGTTTACAGTTGATAGGAGACATAAGATGTACTCAGATAACTGTGATAGAGTCTAAGTGTTAATTTCCAAAAAGGAAGTGCGGGTAGAGTGTTTCGTAATCTCAGAGGAGGGGGCGGTTACTTCCAGCTTCAGACATCAGGGATGGGCTGTGGAGGAGTGGTCCTTGAACTCAGTTTTGAAGTGAACAGCAACCAGAACCAGATAGCTTGGGCAGAGGGTGAATTACTAAAGTAAACGGAAGTAAGATTTTGGGAAGAGAGGCTAGATGGAGCCAGATTTCAGAATGTTGAATCACAGGCAATTTAATCACGAGAAACTTTCGTTCCAGGAGCTGTAAAATCAACATCTCTTTGGAATTCTGAGTCTCGCCCCAGTGTGCCAAATGCATTGTTATGAGGGTAGATTGGAGGTTCTGGGGGGATGTTTCTGTAACTGTAAGAAAGGTAAGTGGGACACTAATTCAGCAGGAGGAATGCCCCTCAGAACTGAGCAGCACTGAGCAGAGGGATCAAAGAATCTGAATTAGAAATGACTTGGAAACTGAATGAATATGGAATTAGGGGCTGAATAGAGTCAGAGATGACTGTGTTTTTGACCTTGGGTTATAGAAAGACTTTGGTGATATTAATTTGAATGGGGACATTTGGAAGGAGAATACGTTTTAAAGGAAGGAAATATGGCACATAAGTTTTATTTGTGCACATTTTGCATTTGAGGAAATAGCTGCTGCTTCTTATCCATCATTTTAATGTTTGCGTGTTCATGAAAATGTAAGCTAACTCTATTACGTATTAATAAGGAAAATGAGGTAGTCTTCATTCATTTCGCTAAATATTTGAGTTGTCTGTTGGGTTCTGTGTATTCTGCAAGACTCTGTTTGATCTGCTAATTATATGGGTAATGTTGAACTAGATATTACTGGATGATCAATATGGTGAATTTTTCTCTTTCCCTTGTAAAAATAGAACTCAAACTATTCTGGCTTTGAGTATCAAATTCCTTAATCCTTAGGTGCAAGAGAATGCTTAGACAACCCATCTCTAAGAGATGCTGAAGTTGAAGTAAAGAAAAACTAGATTCATGGGGCTAACCAATTAATGAGGCACACAGAATAATAGAAACCGTTTATACATCATTACTGTCTCAACCCACCCCACATTGGGAGACCTTGTGCCAAGCTTGTAGGAACATGGAATTTAGAGTCAGACTTGGGTTAAAGTTGCAACTCTGCCACTTCCTAGCCGTGTGACCTTGAGTTAGTTATTTAACTTCTGTCAAGCTCAGTTTCTTCATTATAAATAAGAAGAAAAAAGGTGGGCGGAAGAATAGTACCTCGTGGGGTTATTTTGAAGATTCATTTAGGTAAAGTAAGTTGGGCGTCTTACATCCTGTTTGGCATGGAGGTGGTCCGTAACAAATGCTTCTTTTTCTTTTATCTTTAGGTCGTGTAGAGATAGTGACGCTTGAGAGAAAATAAATTATAAAATGTATATACGTTGGTGCTGTTAATAAGTTGACTGAAGTACATTCATATAGTGAGTTGCTTTTTTAAGACATAAGAAAAATATGCAAATATTTTTATATTATTCAGGAGATTGCAAATTGATGGATTATTAAAGGTTAATAGGAAATGAAAGCTCGTGCAATCCAAACACCTTTCCACTAGGATGTTTGGTGTTACGTTGAAAGTTTCTTTCTACAGATTTGTGGGAACTCGATTTTTCTTTTTAGGTGGTAGCAGGGGACTTATGGCCCAGTATGGATCATTTAAACCTAGTTAATTTGACTACCTTAAGCCATGGTTGTGTTTGAAACATGGGATATTCACATATTCACCTAGTTCTCTACTCTCAGTGCTGGACTGGCTGTTGGCTATGACCAAGACTTACCTACTGTAGGACACTATCCTTAAGATGGACCTTGAAACCAGGGTCAATTCAAAACATTTTCTATGGAAATCCTCTTCTGTAATGATTTATTCAAGTTTGTAGCTATAAAACCAAACCTTTTCTTAGAGGTCTACAACAAAAATTTACATTTAAAACAATTGTGCAAAGAATGCTTTCGTTTTTGTTTCTCCTTTGTTGTTTCTCTTGTCAGATGTTTTCAGGGTGAAATTTTTGCTTGGACTGTGTTGTGCTGATTCAGATGCTGACATTTAAAAAGCCAAATCTAGAGAAATGGAGCTTTTTGATAAACTTCCGAGTAATAAGTGGGATGATTATGTCCATAATGTTGTTGTGACTTTTAAATGCCATTTAGGATGGTAACCTTCTGACATATGAGTAATGAAGGGTGGGTTTCTTAAGTCCACACTTTTCAGCATACTCTTCATTTTCTTTTCACGTTTCTACGTCATTAACTGTGAGAAGTTGTACTTTCCGAAGGCATGATTTATTTATTGACTTGAACAGAATTTCTCATTTAGTTTTTCATCCTTCATGTTCACATTTTGG